>NC_064819.1:194076292-194709863 GCF_024166365.1 Elephas maximus indicus | reverse complement strand
GAATTGACAACCCAGATATAAATCCATCCACATATGAGCAGCTGATATTTGACAAAGGCCCAGTGTCAGTTAATTGGGGGAAAGGTAGTCTTTTTAACAAATGGTGCTGGCATAACTGGATATTCATTTGCAAAAAAATGAAACAGGACCCATACCTCACACCATGCACAAAAACTAACTCCAAGTGGATCAAAGACCTAAACATAAAGACTAAAACGGTACAGATCATGGAAGAAAAAATAGGGACAACCTTAGGAGCCCTAATACAAGGCATAAACAGAATACAAAACATTACCAAAAATGAGGAAGAGAAACCAGGTAACTGGGAGCTCCTAAAAATCAAACACCTATGGTCATCTAAAGACTTCACCAAAAGAATAAAAAGACCACCTACAGACTGGGAAAGAATTTTCAGCTATGACATCTCCGACCAGCGCCTGATCTCTAAAATCTATATGATTCTGTCAAAACTCAACCACAAAAAGACAAACAACCCAATCAAGAAGTGGGCAAAGGATATGAACACACACTTCATTAAAGAAGATATTCAGGCAGCTAACAGATACATGAGAAAATGCTCTCGATCATTAGCCATCCCGAAAAAAAAGAAAAAAAAAATTTTTTTTTTTTTTAGAGAAATGCAAATTAAAACTAAGATGAGATTCCATGTCACTCCAACAAGGCTGGCATTAATCCAAAAAACACAAAATAATAAATGTTGGAGAGGCTGTGGAGAAATTGGAACTCTTATACACTGCTGGTGGGAATGTAAAATGGTACAACCACTTTGGAAATCTATCTGGTGTTATCTTAAACAGTTAGAAATAGAACTACCATACAACCCAGAAATCCCACTCCTCGGAATATACCCTGGAGAAATAAGAGCCTTCACACAAACAGATATATGCACACCCATGTTTATTGCAGCTCTGTTTACAATAGCAAAAAGCTGGAAGCAACCAAGGTGTCCATCAACGGATGAATGGTTAAATAAATTGTGGTATATTCACACAGTGGAATACTATGCATCGTTAAAGAACAGTGACGAATCTGTGAAACATTTCATAACATGGAGGAACCTGGAAGGCATCATCCTGAGCGAAATTAGTCAAAGGCAAAAGGACAAATATTGTATAAGACCACTATTATAAGATCTTGAGAAATAGTATAAACTGAGAAGAACACATACTTCTGTGGTTACGAGGGGGGGGAGGGAGGGAGGGTGGGAGAGGGTTTTTTACTGATTAATTAGTAGATAAGAACTGCTTTAGGTGAAGGGAAGGACGATACTCAATACATGGAAGGTCAGCTCAACTGGACTGGACCAAAAGCAAAGAAGTTTCCGGGATAAAATGAATGCTTCAAAGGTCAGCGGAGCAAGGGCCGGGGTTTGGGGACCATGGTTTAAGGGGTCTTTTAAGTCAGTTGGCAAAATCATTCTATTATGAAAACATTCTGCATCCCACTTTGAAATGTGGTATCTGGGGTCTTAAATGCTAACAAGCGGCCATCCAAGATGCATCAATTGGTCTCAACCCACCTGGAGCAAAGGAGAATGAAGAACACCAAGGTCACACGATAACTAAGAGCCCAAGAGACAGAAAGGGCCACATGAACCAGAGACCTACATCATCCTGAGACCAGAAGAACTAGTTGGTGCCCGGCCACAATCGATGACTGCCCTGACAGGGAGCACAACAGAGAACCCCTGAGGGAGCAGGAGATCAGTGGGATAGCAGACCCCAAACTTTCATAAAAAGACCATACTTAATGGTCTGACTGAGACTAGAGGAATCCCGGTGGTCATGGTCCCCAAACCTTCTGTTGGCCCAGGACAGGAACCATTCCCGAAGACAACTCATCAGACATGAAAGGGACTGGACAGTGGGTAGGAGAGAGATGCTGATGAAGAGTGAGCTAATTTTATCAGGTGGACACTTGAGACTGTGTTGGCATCTCCTGTCTGGAGGGGGGATAGGAGGATAGAGAGTTGGAAGCTGGCAAAATTGTCACGAAAGGAGAGACTGGAAGGACTGACTCATTAGGGGGAGAGCAAGTGGGAGTACAGAGTAAGGTGTATATAAACTTTTATGTGACAGTCTGACTTGATTTGTAAACTTTCACTTGAAGCTCAATAAAAGTTAATAAAAAAAAAACACAGCTTAAATATTTTACATACTATAAATGACAATCATTTGTAAATGATTTTGCCAATATTGAAAAAACTAAATTCATGATTGGTGCTTTAAATGAAAAAATGTTTTTCTTTGTATTTCTCCATTACCCCAAAATTGTCCTTATATCAGTATCTATTGGACTATAGATTTTACCAATAAGAAAACTGTGAGACAATGGAATATCTTCCATTACCATTTCAATAAATCTGAGGACACTCCAAAGAAGAAAAACAAAAACTGAAAATATCATCCTTTCTCCTAGGAATTTACCTGGATATAATTTATGCTACCATTAACTTGCATCTAAGTTCCTAGAGATTTTTCTTGGGTTATGTGATAGGGAAAGAGATGTTAAAGCAAATACGCCTACTTCCTTGATGACTTACACATCAAAATGCTGTTTATAGTAGTGGGAAAGAACAAAGCTCGAGCACTCAGCATCCATTTACCTGGTGAGATGATAAGAGGACAGCAAGGTCAGGGAGCAGGAATATGGTTTTCAACTATGAAGTTCCATGACCTTGCAACTCAACTTCGGGATTGCCCAAGTTTGAAAGCAGCTGATAATTAGAGTAATTTGATGGTTCTTGTCATCAACTCAAGCATTAATCAACTTTGGGCATGATGACATCAAAGGGCAATTTAGTCTTCATTTTCAACCAAAAGAACAAGATTAGGTATTTTTTCCTATTGTCTCAACTTTTAGTTTTCTGAAACTTAACAGCATGAATTTTGTATCTGGGTGTGTTTAGCTGCAAGTAACCAAAAAAATAAAAAAACCAAACCCAGTGCCGTGGAGTCGATCCCGACTCATAGCAACCCTATAGGACAGAGTAGAACTGCCCCCACAGAGTTTCCAAGGAGCTCCTGGCGGATTCGAACTGCCGACCTTTAGGTTAGCAGCTGTAGCACTTAACTGCTAGCCACCAGGGTTACCGCTGCAAATAATAGAATATTTAAATTCATGATCACAAGATACCTGCTGCAGCTCTAAACATTATGACTTCACACAAACAGGAATGAATGAATCAGGAAGAAAAGGACCAATTTCCCCTACTATTCTCTTATCTATGAGGGAAATAAATCTCCCTCTGATGCCCCTAGCCTTCTTTGTTCAACATTTTATGTTTTATTTTTAGAACTGAATTCAGTGACCACATTTAGATCATTCATAGCAAAAAAAAAAAAAAAAATGCTTTTCCTGACTGGTTAAGACAAAGCCTGATTAACTGCCTGGAAATATAGAAGGGGCTCATCCTTCCTGAGCACAGTGCTGAAAGATCAAGATATGAACAAAAGAGGGGTTCCATTAGGAAGGTACGTATGTATATGTGGGGAAGGGTTAGAACAATTTAACTAGGTTACTAACAGTATCTACCATCCGTAGATAAACCCGAAACAAACCAGATTCTGTTGAATTGGTTTGAACCCATGGTGACCCCATGTGTTTCAGAGTAGAACTGTACTCCATAGGGTTTTCAGTGGCTGTGACGTTTCAAAATTAGATCACCAGGCCCTTCTTTCCAGGTGCTTCTGCGTGGATTTGAACCACCAACCTTTGCACTTAACCAACCACATGCACCACCCAGCGAGTAGATCTTCTGATGGGGAATCTTATCAATTAAGATGAAATATAAAAATTATTATTTTTCCTGGGAAAATTTTCCTTTTGCCCTGAAGTCTTACTGCATCAATACTTATTTACTGACTGTTGTTGCAAATATTGACATAACTTATTCATTAGGAATCCATGATAGTATCAAAAGCTTATGAGAAATTAAAATATAAATAGAATGCAAAAAAAATCAAGATCATTTTCTAGTCTCAGATAGATTGTGATTTTAATATGGGGGAAAGTTTTGGAGATTTATGTTACTGGAAAGAGCAGTTCCACAAGCTTCTTTTGGCTTAATATGGAAAGACTATTCTAAATGACCTCTTCTCTAGCAGCAAGCTGGATATGCTCCCACTTCAGTGGGATTAAAACAGTCTGTTTTTATCTGTAAGAATCAAAATTCATCAACAAAATGCAAGTGAAAATTTTAGTAATAAGAAATATGCAGGTATGTTTTGGGGGAGAAAGTTATTTAGTAGTTATAAGAATTTGATTGGCTAAGTAGTTTAACACATACCTAATACATGAATAAAGGAGCCCTGGTGGTACAGTGGTTAAAAGCTCAGCTGCTAATCTAAAGGTCAGCCGTTCAAACACACTAGCCAGTCTGCAGGAGGAAGATGCGGCATTTGGCTTCCATAAAAATTACAGCCTTGGAAGCCCTATGGGGCAGCTTTACTCTGTCCTATAGGGTCACTGGTGGCATAGAGGTTAAGACGTTGGCTGGTAACCGAAAAGTTGGCAGTTCAAATCCACCAGGCGCTCCTTGGAAACCCTATGGAGCAGCTCTACTCTGTCCTATAGGGATGGCTATGAGTCAGAATCAGCTCCCTGGCAACGAGTTTGATTTGCTTTAATACATGAATATTCTATAGTACTTCCTGAATCACACATCTAATAATCTGTAATTGATTTAGTACTTCAGCATGTCATGCACAGTGTTCATAAGCTTTTAAGATTATTTTTGAGAAATCAGAACATTTGTTGAGTAGTTTTGAAATTTATTACATTTTATTAAAGGAACATTAACAGAGCTTGAAAAAGACCAAATTGGCCTTGATTTCATGGGTGCACATTGTTCTAATTAGTCTTGAGACAGTACAGTAGTCAAAGCCAAAATTTGATTGCTATCCTCACTTGTATAGTAAAAGACATAGGTACTAAAGAATCCCAGATTTTCAGTTTTTTATTTCTTTGTTTTCAAGCCAGATTGGCATAACATAGTACATACTCTTAGGAGAATAATGATTAAAATTAGACACAGTGTGTCTCCAATGTCCTTCAATTTAGGATGGGTTGATTTATTTTTAATGTGTAAAATGAGTATAAAACCCATTGCTGTCAAATCGATTTCTACTCACAGCTATCCTATAGGACAGAGTAGAACTTGCCCCATCGGGTTTCCAAGGAGTGGCTAGGGATTCAAACTGCAGACGTTTTGGTAAGCAGCCAAGCTCTTAACCACTGTGCCACCAAGGCTCCACTAAAATGAGTATATTTCTATAAAACCATCCTTTAGAATTTATATTGAAATTTTAAAAATGTTTCCATTTTCTCATAAACTCCTGCACGGCATCTTAATTAAAACACATATTTATTCTATTTATCATTAACAATTTTTTTCAGGCTACAAAGTTTTCAAACACCTAAAACATCAGAAAAGTGATTGAGTACAGATGGAAAAAAATCATAATCGGAGAATTTTACTGTTTTTGTAACAGGATATGTTATTAAATTTATTGTTAATTCTCATGCTCCTAGATGGACAGCAAAGATTTGTGTCTTACTAAAAAATAATCTGTCCCTCTATTTTAGCTTTGATTAGGCTCTTAATTTGCACTCTTAAGAATTGTTTTGGAGATCTTGGCATTGAATCTAAAACAAGTAAAGGTATGTATTCTGGTCTATGTATTCACTCCACAAACATCCTATTCATATCACTGTTCAATACCAAATACTGTAGATAAAAAGGTAAAGGATGATGCCTGCTCTCAGTTTTCTTATAGTATAATATGGGACAAAGACTCAGACAACTAATTAGAATACAGTGTAATAAGTACTATGATAGAGGTAGATACACAGTCTTCTACAGGGCCAACAAAGTAATTGCATAAGTCAAAGGGCCTCACCTATCTGCAGGATAGCATGTTTGAAAAGATATTAGCTATTAGGAACAGGCATAGTTTAAATTGTTGACATACAGGATGAAATTTAGTAATACGGGGCCAGTGTATTTCTACTGGGACAAAGATGAGATGTGAGTTTATCAAGTTCCATCAGCCAGGTTTCAAGCATTGTCTCAAAACAAGTAAATTGACAGAGGATTTTATATGCATTTTCCAGAGTGGTAACCACATGTGAGTTCCATATATAAACATAATCCAAGTCAAAATACCTATGGGAATTTTGAAACAGATTCACAGGGTATATGAGTGTTTCAATACAAGTTGATTCAATATGGTATACAGCTGGCAAAGCCAAGGGTTTTTTGCCTGGGGAAGGCAGAGAGGAGATTAATAATAATGTGGAATCTGATTTTAAGCAGGTTGAAGCATAGTTTTGATCTCAGCATACATATGGGTGGCTGAGTTATACAGTTTTTAAAATGTAGCCTATTCTTGCCAGTGAGAAGTGAAAGAATATTTTGTGAAAGTAAGTTCACTCAACCAATTAAATTCTTATATTTTGCCAGAAGAGATTTACTGTTGTACTGCTACTATTTTCAAAATATTACTCATATATGTTAGTTTTGTTCTGTTGTATATAGAGTTGCTATGACTTGAAACTGACTTGACAGCACCTAACAACAAGTTAGATATATAAGAAAAAGTAGTTGACAGTGTTTTCACATATAGATATTTTACAAAATAATGGATAGTTTTTCCAATTTCTAAAATTAAATCTTTTTCATAAGATCTGTCTTTTGAATCACTCTTTTTTTTTCTCTCTCTCGATGGTTAGGTTTTTTTTGGTATGGGTTCTGTCTCCCACTCTTGCCCCAATCTTGCTGTTACTGTTTCAGTTCTCCTTCTCTCCAGCATTTTACCCTCATCCTGAGTTGGAATTCCATGAGTGATAGCTTTCTCTGAGGGTGGGAGTTGAGGGCTGATAAATGTGAGTACAGCTGTCATGTGTGGCATCCAATCTGCACAAAATGAGGGTATGTGAAATGCAATAATAATTGCTATTAGTGATGAAAAGCAATCATTTTTATAATCACTCAGTAATAAACTTTAATATGCTTTCTCATGGAAGAATAACAATGGAGTCATTGACTGATGTTGGTCTCTGACCCACTGGTTGGGAAACTGCACTAAATGGTACCTAATGACCTTAGGGAGTTAACAACCCAAAAAACGTGGGCAATTTACTCTCTTCTTGGAGGCCATTGTTCTCAAAGTTTTTAAGAGTCAAGTTTTTGTTTTTTTTTTTTCATTTCTCTTTAATTCTGTGTGATGCCCTTTGCCCTCTTATGGTGCTCGGTGACCAGGCAATAAACAGGGAGATGAAATAAGGTATGCTACTGTGATTGCATGTAAGTGAGGAAGTAAAAGAAAACATAGCAGAGCCAATGCCAGTTAGCCAGTTAGCCAGTGGCAGAGAGAAAGAGTAGGGGGAGGAGGCATTGTGGAGTTGCTTGGAAGGGGATTCAGGGCACTGTAACAAGTATTGAGGACAGTTACAGTTCAATGAACAAGCTGGGCAAGGCTTGTTAGGTGAGTTTCCATGTACTACACCTCTAGAATATGTCAACAGAATGAAGAAGTTTCTTCCCACAAGCAGATGAATAAAATCTGTGTGGCCATTCTGAAACCAAGAGAGTTTGTTTCAACTGGGTAGAGATTATGCTGGTGGCTTTGGCCTCTGGTAGAATGCAGCAGAATATTCTTGAGTAGCTATCTATTTATTTTATCATTTGCCACACAGTGTGTATTGCCACTGTATGAGAAAATCCTTTCTGGTTAAAATAAATGCTTACGAAGCAGCATTTTGTGTCTTTTCCCATCTGTGAGGAATTTGTCACATCTTGATCTAAAATCCCTTGCTGCCTTAAAGTTTACAAGACCAAACACCATAGCTCTAAGGGCATGTTTGTTCTTGTCCATCATCTTCTTTTTTTCACTTTTAAAACCATGTTTATTTATTTTTCTATCAGAATATGTGTGACTTTGCTCTGACTTCCTTTTCCTTCTCTCAAGATAGTCTGAAGAATCAGATATTGGATCTCGAGAGGTTTTCTTCAACAAACTATTTTAAGAATGCAAGAAGAAAATGTTTGGCTAGTTCTCTTTTGTTGATTTGCCCCAGCAAGTGGGTTTGGTAATAATTGCACCTTACAATTCCAACTGGAAACTCAGTTGTTAGGAGTACAGAGCCTTGAAATTCCAAACATATCCTACACTAAGGGCCATGAATATTCTATAGATAGGAGTTTGAGGATACCATGTAATTGTCAGTTTCTTATCTTTTCCTCATTTGTAATTGTTTCTCTTATTTGTTTACTTGTTCTTGAATTCTGTGAAACTTCAGAATGTTCTTAACAAAACAATTTTTATAAAGTGACATTTTTATTGTATGATATCATTTCATAATATTGTGGGAAGAAGAAGTTTCATGTTTTATTTCCAGGATGTGATGTGCTGACAAATCACTACCTCAGCTGTTTCTATTATGTTCATGGAGCTAGAAAAGAGGCAGAGGTATTGACAAAATCACCAATAATTAAAATGCATGATGTTTCTACATGTTGAGTCATTCTTCCTACCAAGTTCTTAAGCTTATTACTAAATATTATTAAGTGGAAAGAGTTCTGAGCAAAATGTTTAAAAAAATCTTTTCAGGAATATTTAAAAGGTATTGAAAAGTCATAGGATCACAGATCTTTAGATTTAGAAAGAGTAATTGAGCCCACCCTCCTACACAGGTCAGAAGCTTCTCATACACAGAGCAGCTCTAACATGTTTGAAAGGTGACTCGTGGTCTCAGAAGGCAACTCAATCCTGGTTGCTATGATAGCTATTATATAAAGATACTTTTGTTGAAGGAGGCCTGGTGGTGTAATAGTTAAGCACTCTACTGCTAACCAAAAATTTGGCAGCTCAAACCCACCAGCCGCTCCATGGGAGAAAAAACCTGGCCATCTGCTCCCATAAAGACGACAGCCTAGGAAACTCATTGGGGCAGTTCTACTCTGTCACATGGGTTCTCTATGAGTCAGAATTGACTTGACGGCAAACACGTAACATCTTTGCTGAATGAATTAAAAGCTATTCCCCTTGTGGTTTTACTTGTTGGCGTCAGTCTGCCCTTTCAGTATGACATAAAGCAAAACTGTAGGTCATCCTTATCAATCTTTATCAGTGTTCAGGGTAAAAATAATTAACTATTTAAATCATTTTTCATGGCATTCAGATACTTTACCATTTTGGTTCTCTGGTTGCATTCTAATGTATCAGTATTCTTCATAATCTGGAGTGTTCATAATTAAACATGCCAGTTTCTGGATGTTTTTAACAATCTAATATGTATTTCTTTCACATGCTAAGTGGTAGAGTAATAGCATATCAGAATTCTACTTGTTCTTGTTCTTAAGGCTTCAAAGCTACTATGTGAATTTTTTCTAAAACTGAAGCTCCTCTCATGTTAAAAAATACATATCTTCTTTAACCAAATCAATTCCACTTCCAGGAAAATAACTAGGGAACTAATCTGAAATATCAAATTATAACCCTGTGCATGAAAATAGACTGCTATTTTTAAGTACATAGGTATAAACTATTTATATGTCCAACAATAGGAAATGTTTAAATAAATCTATGGCTCTTTATGGCTCAGTGGTTAAGTTCTTAGCTGCAAGCCAAAAGGTCAGCAGTTAGAACCTACCAGCCGCTCTTCAGGAGAAGGATGTGGCAGCCTGTTTCATAATGATTTCAGCCTTGGAAACTCTGTGGACAGTTCTACTCTATCTTACAGGGTCAGCGTGAGTCAGAATTGACTCAGCGGCAATGGGATTCTTGGTTTATGGAATGAAAAATCCATTCTATGGGATATGATGCAACCATAAGAATGATTATGTAATATGAAAAAATCATTAGATGATAACAAAAACAACATAAAAATATGTATAATGAATGCACATATACACACAGACACACACACTCTATTCATTTCAAAAATACTGGAAATCAGAACACCAACATTATAGTTATCTTGGTGCAGTACGCTATTTCGTTCTACTTTGACACATTTTCCAAATTTTTATAATTAGCTCGTATTACTTAGAGAAATGAAACGTCTCAAATTTTAATTTTGAACAACCGGGCTTTTCTGTATGGAACAAAACTTCTTTGAGATGCTTTTTTGAATCCTGTTGGGATGGAAAATGGATCTATTGCGCTTCCATGGTAACTCTTAAAATTCAAGTGTTTTGCCACTTCACTTTTATTTCTTAATGGAGCAAAGAAGAGATGAGAGAGAGAGAGCTGTATGTGTGTGTGAGAGAGAGAGAGAAAGAGATACGTGTGTGTGTGTGTGTGTGCAAAAGTGAGAGAGCGAAAGAGATTGGAGGAAAAAGGCAGAAGACAGACTGGGTGGTAGAAAAGACAAAACGAAAGCTACTTTTCTTATCTGAAAGTTTTAACTTGACTCTTGTTCACATCCCAGGTGACCAGCTAATAAAAATAATTTAAGCTTTAACAAAACAAGAGTAATTTATAATGTGGACATTGTAGTCTGGCACTTGTATTAGCCTCATAAGTAAGGTTTCTAAAAATTCTTTAGGGGAATGAAACTACAGGGAATACAATTTAATAATAGATTTCTTTCTACCCAATCCCCCTGCCCCACTCAACATCAACATCCAAATCTTGAAGCAAATTTATGAAATTCCAGGTTTCATTGTTGGATTTTCCATAGTGTTTTCTTAAGCAACTCTAAAGTCATATCTGTTGTCCTCTTCATATGAAAATCTTTTCAAAATTTATGTCTTCATCTTAATTAGTACCATAAATCTATAATTACCCAATAGATCTGGTTTAAGCAGAAGTAATTCCATCTTTGAATGAGAATCTCTATTATATACTTCAAAATTATACTATTCTTGGAAACAGGGCCTCTTAAAACGGAAATGTCTCACTTAAAGAGCAGATTTTAATATTTTTTTGGTCTCCATTGAACTAGAGCAAAAATTTGCTAAATGAAAAGCTACTGTCACCAAACATATTGCACTGAGCAAACATGCATGTGAAGGTTAATCAAAAGAAGCAGGGCACCAGCTTCACAGCAGTGTCGTGCTTAAAATAAGCTTACGTTTTCATTCTGCCTTGAGGATACACAGATTGTTTTATTTTAAAGGTTTCCAGCTTTCTCCAGTATACAACATAAAGTCTCCAAGGTAAAAGCAGATTTTAGTCCTCAAAGCAGCGTCTGTGAGGAAGAAGTTTAAAAGTGCTGACTAAGCCAATGTTGGTGGTTTAACCTGTCTACTTCACATTTGAGTTTAAGTCATTGGTGATTGTCTGGACATTAAAATCCCACTGATTTTAATCTGGATCTCTAAATCTGCATTTTAAATGCATAACTCTCATGAAAGAGTTCCTTAGTAGGGTTGCTAAGGGAGAAATTATTCTGGTAATTCTGGTAAAATTACTCCAGTAATGGAAGGTATTAAGGGTAATCTACAATTAAAAGCTCAGAATCAAATAAATTCTTGGAGGCATATGGGCTTTCCTTGGTAGGTAACTTGCCTTTCTTAGCAACCTTAATTGCTGAACTTAGAGTGAGAAATAGACAAGTCCTGTTTCTTTCACATAACTACTGTGTGAACTTTATTAAATCATTGCACTTTCTGACCCTCAGTTTCCTCATTAATGAAATGGAAGTCATGATAATAATTATCCTGTTTAATTCATGGAGTTGCTCTTAAGATCACAGGAGATAATGGATGTAAAAGCATTTTGAGGATGCAAACAGCAGAGAACAATTCATTCACTATAAAAAGGGTGAATTAATGTGCATTTGTGCTGCACATTTGATGGATATTTGATAAGGAACAAGAAGCAGACTGCCACATCTGGCAGCTGGTGAGTTTGAAACACTGACCTTTTGGTTAGCAGCTGAGTGCTTTAACTACTGCGCACCAGGGTTCCTTAAGAATTGGAATACCTGGGTTCAAATTCAAGCTTGCTCTATCATAAGGAGCAAGTAAGTTAGTGAAGTCAAGCCTTTATTTTTACACACAAATAGTGAGATTTTGTTTGACTTGTTTTCTTTGAACACGTAATCAAGAGGGATTAATCACTAGAGGACAGCATCATGTTTGGAGAAGCAGAGGGCCAAGGAGTGCATGGCGGGGGGAGGGGGTGATGAGGGTGTGTGACACCCTGAGTGAAATGAATTGGCACAGTTGCTGCAATGATGGACTCGAACATGGTGGTGATTGTCACGACGCTGCAGGACCAAGCAACTAATGTTTCCTTCCATTGTACATAACACATTGTACATGTTACCCTGAGTCAGAGCCAATTAGCCAGCAACTAACAATAGGAAGAAGAAAAAGTTCATGTAATTTCCAAAGAAGCTTTGCTTAGTTCCAGAAAGAAACTTAATTTCTGACAAAATCTAGTTCAACAGGTATAAATTAGTAAAGATAAAACAGGAGTTATCTACTTAACATCTTTTGGAGAGGGAAATTTTCATTTTATGGTGTTTATCATAAATCGTTTCAAATATTTGAAAGCAAAAAAACATATGCAAATGGACCTGGAGTTAGTGATTACTTAGAAATACATTTACAAATATGCAAGGGTAAAAAAACCCCAAAAATGGCATGGGGTGGTGTCTTACCTTCTCTAATTACACAAGGGGAAAGGAGAATCAAGACCAACAGCCCAAGGCTGATTCCCATGAGGAATCCCATCCCTTCTCTCTCTGCCATCTTTACCAATTCTGACATCAACCATCCCTCCCACAGCATTCTTTGCTTCCCTGCTGGGTTCAATAATTCATTCCAATGGCCACATAGCACTCACAGACCATAACCACAATTATGGAGATTATTAGGGAAGTAACAGGTTAAAATTCAAGTTCAGGAACACTCAAGGATATGGTTCTTCCATTATGACAGCCTCTTCCCAACCAAGCTCACAGGCATGCCTCTCTCCAACCATCAGTCTCTGCCCAAAGGTGTTCAGCTTTCTTACTCCATGGGCTGGGAAGCCCACCATGCCATCTCCTGATGCCAGGTCTCTGCCATCAGGCCTCTGCTACTGGTCTCTCCTTCCTTGGTGGTGGTGGGGTCTTCTCTTATATTCCTCTGGGTGGCTCATTTCAAACTCAGAGAGATGGCAAAACTGACCAATCCCCTTGACGGGCCACAATTGCCCTATCATACAGTCTTGCCCAATCACTTGGGTGGGAGCTACAAGACCACGGCTAAAAAAGTCACACAAAAGTAATCAATCATACTACACCCAAATATTTGTCACTTTAATACTCAAACGCTAATCCACATTATAAATCTGATAGAAATATTTTTAAATGTAACACGTTAGAAGTGCAGCCAAGATGGTGGAATAGACAGACCCTTCTGGCGAGCCCTCTTTACAACAAAGACCAAAAAAAACAAGTGAAACAAGTATATTTATGACAAGTTAGGAGCCCTGAGCATCAAAGGAAAGCTTAGAAAATGAACTGAGGGGCAGGGGGTGGAAGAGACAGTTCAGAAGCAGAGAGGAGTTAGCCCTCAGGCACCATTCCCGGAGTGGTGGTGGTGGGCTGGTACTAGCGGCCAGTCGTAGTTTCTTCAGGGAGAAGCAGCCAGCCACACAGCCTACTCACACCTCTGTAACCAGAGAAGAAAGGGACTTTCGGCAAAAGCTAAGTACTTGCGTATATGTTACCGCACTCCACCCAATTCCAAGTCGGCTTCAGCAGCTGACTTCCCTGGACCTGATATAGGCACACTGATGAGTGCCTAGAGCCATCCTCCTGGCCTTGGAGAAGGAATAAATTTGCAATTGGGGGAAAAGATAATTTGCCAACTCCACTAACTGGGGGATCTCAGGACAGAAGCGGCTACTGTCCAGGCATAAACAGTCCATGGACTTTGAGTACCTTTCCCCTCTGCATGGACCTGTGTGGGCCTATTTCAGGAGAATAGGCCCTTGTTGGAAGACTCCAACTGTTTCAGCTATGCAGCAGAGAGGTGGCTGTTTGATGTTTGACATTGCTTTACCTATTAAACAGGGTCCTCATCTACCCACATCAGGGGCCTAAGGACTGGTAGTTCCACTCAGGTCACCCAGCCACCTGCGACAGGGGTCCAAGGATAATTGGTGCCTCCCAGTTCTTATAACCAAAAACATTGGGTGCCCGTGGTCCACCTGCAGAACCCATCCACCTGTACACTCTAGGGATCAGGGACAGGCTTTCCTCAGAGACACATGGGGGACGATTCTCAGCCCTTTGCCTTGTTCACAGTGTGACCCCTTGCTGGAACCAGACACCAGTAATTACACCAATCACCCCTGCCCCTCTAAGACTGTAAGACAGAACCTGTACCATGCACCTGATGATCAGCTACCTGGATACCTGAGCTGAATTCATACAAGAAAAGTGAATGGACTCTTAGCCTGATATATTTGATAACAGCTCTAGCCATCTGGGGACAGGACGTCAGAGCTCCAAAGGCAAAATAATCAAGCTAGCTTACTCAAGCAACCCATTTGGACATATCAAAACAAAACAAAACGAGAAGCTACGACACAGTAAGCAAGCATAAAATAAACTAATACAATAACTTATAGATGGCTCAGAGACAACAGTCAATATCAAGTCACATAAAGAAAGAGACCATGATCACTTCAACAAGCTCTCAAAACAAAGAATCGAGGGATCTTCTAGATGAAAGTGCATTCCTGGAATTACCAGATGCAGAATACAAAAGATTAACACACAGAACCCTTCAAGACATCAGGAAGGAAATAAGGCAATATGCAGAGCAAGCCAAGAAACACACAGATAAAGCAATTGAAGAGATTAAAAAAATTATTCAGGAACATAAAGAAAAATTTAATAAGCTGGAAAAATCCATAGACAGAGAGCAATCAGAAATTTGAAGATTAATAATAAAATTACAGAAGTGGACAACTCAGTAGAAAGTCAGAGGAGCAGTATTGAGCAAGTGGAAGGCAGAATTACTGAACTTGAAGATAAATCACTTGGCACTAATATATTTGAAGAAAAATCAGATAAATGAATTAAAAAAAATGAAGAAACCTTAAGAATTAAGTGGGACTATATTTTTTTATATTCGATGGCAGTGGGTTCACGGGTTTTTATATCAAGAGAAATAAACTACAAGTGATTGGAGTACCAGAACAGGGAGGGAAAACAAAAATACAGAGAGAATTGTTGAAGATTTGCTGGCAGAAAACTTCCCTGGTATTGTGATAGATGAGAAGATATCAATCCAAGATGCTCATCGAACATAAGGTAGATGTTAAAAGAAAGTCACCAAGACACATTATAATCAAACTTGCCAAAAACAAAGAGAGAATTTTAACAGCAGCTTGGGATAAACATCGATCAATTCTTCCTTTTGCTTTAGTTGCTTGACATTCAAGAGCAAGCTTCAGAGTCTCCTCTGATATATATCTTGGTCTTTTCTTTGTTTCCTGTCTTTTCAATGATCTCTTCCTTTCTTCATATATGATGTCATTCCACAACTCATCTGGTCTTCAGTCACTAGTGTTCAATGCATCAAATCTATTCTTGAGATGGTCTCTAAATTCAGGTAGGATGTACTGAAGTTCATATTTTGGTTCTCATGGACTTGCTCTGATTTTCTTCAGTTTCAGCTTGAAGTTGCATATGAGCAATGGTTGGTCTGTTCTACAGTCGGCCCCTGGCCTTGTTCTGACTGATGATATTGAGCTTTTCCATCATCTCTTTCCACAGATGTAGTCAATTTGATTTCTGTGTGTTCCATCTAGCAAGGTCCATGTGTATAGTCACCTTTTAAGCTGGTGAAAGAAGGTATTTGCAATGAAGAAGTTGATGGTCTTGCAAAATTCTATCATTCAATCTCTGGCATTCTTTCTATCACCAAGGCCATATTTTCCAACTACTGACCCTTCTTCTTTGTTTCCAACTTTCACATTCCAATTGCCAGTAATTATCAATGCATCTTGATTGCATGTTCGATCAATTTCAGACTGCAGCAGCTGATAAAAATCTTCTATTTCTTCATCAATGGCCCTAGTGGTTGGTATATCAATTTGAATAATAGTCATATTAACTGGTCTTCTTTGTAGGAGTATGGATATTATCCTATCACTGACAGCATTGTACTTCAGGATAGATCTTGAAATGTTCTTTTTGACATGAATGCAATACCATTCTTCTTCGAGTTGTCATTCTTAGCATAGTATACTATATGATTGTCTGATCTAAAATGGCCAATACCAGGCCATATCAACTCACTAATGCCTAGGACATCGATATTTATGCATTCCATTTCATTTTTGATGATTTCCAATTTTCCTAGAATCATACTTCGTACATTCCAGGTTCCAATTATTAATGGATGTTTGCAGCTGTTTCTTCTCATTTCGAATGTTGAGTAGCTAAGGCAAAAGGAAGAATTGATGAAGTAAAGGAACTGAACAGAAGATTTCAAAGGGCATCTCGAGAAGACAAAGTTAAGTATCATAATGACATGGGCAAAGAGCTGGAGATGGAAAACCAAAAGGGAAGAACACCCTTGGCGTTTCTTAAGCCAAAAGAACTGAAGAAAAAATTCAAGCCTTGAGTTGCAATAGTGAAGGATTCTATGGGGAAAATATTAAACAACACAGGAAGCATCAAAAGAAGATGGAAGGAATACACAGAGTCATTAAACCAAAAAGAATTAGTTGATGTTCAGCAATTTCAAGAGGCGGCATATGATCAGGAACCAATGGTACTGAAGGAAGAAGTCTAAGCTGCTCTGAAGGCATTGGTGAAAAACAAGGCCCCAGGAATTGATGGAATATCAATTGAGATGTTTCAACAAACAGATGCAGCACTGGAGGTGCTCACACGTCTATGCCAAGAAACATGGAAGACAGCTTTCTGGCCAACTGACTGGAAGAGATCCATATTTATGCCTATTCCCAAGAAAGATGATCCAACCGAATGTGGAAATTATAGAACAATATCATTAATATCACACTCAAGTAAAATTCTGCTGAAGATCATTCAAAAACAGCTGCAGCAGTATATCGACAGGGAACTGCCAGAAATTCAGGCCAGTTTCAGAAGAGGACATGGAACCAGGGATATCATTGCTGATGTCAGATGGATCCTGGCTGAAAACAGAGAATACCAGAAAGACGTTTACCTGTGTTTTATTGACTACGCAAAGGCATTCAACTCTGTGGATCATAACAAATTACGGATAACATTGCGAAGACTGGGAATTGCAGAACACTTAATTGTGCTCATGAGGAGCCTTTACATAGATCAAGAGGCAGTTCTTCAGACAGAACAAGGGGATACTGACTGGTTTAAAGTCAGGAAAGGTGTGCATCAGGGTGGTATTCTTTCACCATACCTATTCAATCTCTATGCTGAACAAAACAATCTGAGAAGCTGGACTATATGAAGAAGAATGGGGCATCAGGATTAGAGGAAGATTCATTAACAACCTGTGTTATGCAGATGACACCACCTTGCTTGCTGAAAGTGAAAAGAACTTGAAACACTTAGTCATGAAGATCAAAGACCACAGCCTTCAGTATGGATTGCACCTCAACATGAAGAAAACAAAAATCCTCACAACTGGATCAATGAGCAACATCATGATAAATGGAAAAAAGATTGAAGTTGTCAAGGATTTCATTTGACTTGGATCCACAATCAACAGTCACGGAAGCAGCAGTCGAGAAATCAAAAGACGCATTACACTGGGTAAATCTGCTGCCAAAGACCTCCTTAAAGTGTTGAAGAGCAAAGATGTCACCTTGAAGGCTAAGGTGCACCTAACCCAAGCCATGGTATTTTCAATCGCATCATATGCATGCGAAAGCTGCACAATGAATAAGGAAAACCGAAGAAGAATTGACACCTTTGAATAAGGAAGACTGAAGAAGAATTGATGTCTTTGAATTGCAGTGTTGGCAAAGTATATTGAATATACCATGGACTGCCAAAAGAATGAACAAATCTGTCTTAGAATAAGTACAATCAGAATGCTCCTTAGAAGCAAGGATGACGAGCACGTCTTACATACTTTGGACATGTTGTCAGAAGGGATCAGTCCCTGGAGAAGAACATCATGCTTGGCAGAGTAAAGGGTCAGTGGAAAAGAGGAAGACCCTCAACGAGGTAGATTGGCACAGTGGCTGCAACAATGAGCTCAAGCATAACAACATCTGTAAGGATGGCTCAGGACTGGGCAGTGTTTCATTCTGTTGTGCATAGGGCCGCTATAAGTCAGAACCAACTCAACGGCACCTAACAACACAACAACAGTGATAAACGAAAAGTCATCTATAAAGGAGAGCCAGTAAGAATAAGCTCGGACTACTCAGTAGAAACCATGCAAGCAAAAAGGCAATGGGATGACTTATTTAAAAAACTGAAGGAAAAAAATTGCCAACCAAGAATCATATACCTAGCAAAACTGTCTTTTAAATATGAAGGTGAAATTAGGACATTTCCAGGTAAACAGGAGTTTAGGGAATTTGTAAAAACCAAACCAAAACTACAAGAAATACTAAAGAGAGTTCTTTGGTTAGAAAATTAATAATATCAGGTACCAACCCAAGACTAGAACACTGGGCAGAGCAATCAGAAGTCGTCCCAGACAGGGAAATCAAAAAAACAAAGCAAGGGTAAAAAAAAGCTCAAAACAGGGTAACTGATATTATTATGTAAAAGAAGATAACATGAAAACCATAAAGAGGGACTAAGATCTTCCATATGGAGAGGAAGATAAGGTGATATAAAGAAATAAAATTTAGTTTTAAATTTAGAAAAATAGGGCTAAACAATAAGGTAAGCACAAAGGAGACAAACTATCCTTACACATCCAAATCAAATATAAGAAAAAAATAGAGACTCAGCAGAAACAAAATCAACAACAATGAATATGAGGAAAGGACAATATATAAAGATAATCTACTCAGCACATAAAATCCAGTGGGGAAAAGAAATTGTCAACAACACAGAAAAAAACATCAAAATGATAGCACTAAATTCATACCTATCCATAATTACCCTGAATGTAAATGGACTAAATGCACTGATAAAGAGACAGAGAGTGGCAGAATGGATTAAAAAACAAGACCCGTCTATATGCTGCCTACAAGAGACGCACCTTAGACTTAGAGACACAAACAAACTAAAAGGATGGAAAAAAACATATCAAGCAAACAACAATCAAAAAAGAGCAGGAGTGGCAATATTAATTTCTGACAAAATAGACTTGAAAGTTAAATACATCATAAAGGATAAGGAAGGACACTGTACAATGATTAAAGGGACAATATACCAAGAATATATAACCATAATAAATATTTATGCACCCAATGACAGGGCTGCTAAATATATAACAAGTAAAAATTCTGTGAAGTTAGTGAACATTTCTATATTTTACAACTCTAAAATATTCTCAAATCTAGTTTATTTTTAAAATTTAAACTTTACATCTTTTATTTTATTGGCCCCCAAAAGTGAAAACTCAGTTGACAATATCAATTTTTACAGATAACATTATGAGCTGAGCCCTAATTATCCAAATAAATTTCAAATAAATTATTTGTGTTTTAATTCTTATCCTGAAATAGCTGAGGGTCTTGGTCATGCAATATTCAACATTCAAACTTTCAGACATTTTACTTGCAGTTGAATCTCCTCGTATGCAACAAGATACAGTGATTTCACTTTTTGTGTGATTTACAGGAAAAGACAATTATGTTCTTTGTTGCCTAATGCAGATAAACATTTTGGTTTTCATAAATATACAGTGGCTGCAGATAATAAAAAATTTCAAATAAAAGTTAACCTTGTAAGTCAGTACCTACACATTCAATTTCAAACCAGTGCTTTTTTGGAAAACTTATGTTGTAATATATTATAGAAATCTACTGGGCAGGTGTTAGTGTGAATGAATATGTAATAAATCATACTTTTCTCTCTGACAGTCTCACTCTTTTATTAGTTGAGATACCTAGGAAAAACCCATGTTTTAGGCATGATTTAGAACACAGGTTACTTGTCATGCAGATTTATCTTACCTATTAAAAAAAAATTTTTTTTTTTTATTATATTAAAACCAAAAATCCAAACCCGTCGCCGTTGAGTCAACTCCAACTCAGCAACCCTGTAGGACAGAGTAGGACTGCCCAATAAAGTTTCCAAGGAGTGGATTCAAACTGTCAACATTTTGGTTAGCAGCGTAGCTCTTAACCACTATGCCACCAGCATTTCTACCTATTGTATTAGGTAATATCTGTTAGTATTTAAACTCCTACCCTCCCCTCCCCACCCCAAATCAAACCAAGACCAGTTGCAACTGAGTCAATTCTGACTCAGGGCAACCCCATGTGTTTCAAAATAGATTTGTGCTCCATAGGATTTTCAAAGGCTATGACCTTTCAGAAGTAGATCTCCAGGTCTTTCTTCCAAAGGGCTTAAACATCTTTAAAAAAAAAAAAATCTGATGGTCTTAAATTCTCATAGAATTACTGGATCTGTATAAGATATTTCTAAGTGCTTAAAATTGTTTTATTCTATTCCACGTATTTCTAAAATTGGTCTCAGTTACCAAATAAGAAAAAAAAAAATTAATTCTAGCAACTTAACCAATCTACTAGTGTTGGTCTGCTGCTTTCTAATTTCCTTCAATTTGATGGTCCAGGAAAGCTTGTGAGGTATGGAACTAGGGAAGATTCCCACGGAGGCTGGAGTGTGATTTTCTGCCACCAACTAACAAACTTTCTTCAAAAACATTAAACTGGTAATAAAATCCATCAAGAGCTATTCAATGACTTTTTGGGGAAATAATGTGTTGAAAAGTGTTGCCTTATGTTGAGTCAAGGGAAACAATACTTACACTTAGTAAGTTATGATATGGTTGGAATAGATACACTGCAGTAAAAAATAATAGAAGAAAAATATAGGCATTTTGTTGTTTGTTAGGTAAGTTTATTATTAGTCCACTGGAGAGAGGACTGAAATACCAATAAAAGCACAAACATGGATCACAGCACTGACCATCACCAGATATCACTTTTATTTTTACTCACATATTATTACTATATTTTTGTGTAAATAATGCACACCTTTTACGTTTGTTTGCCAACTATAATTCCCATTCAGAGATATTTTCATAAGTACCACTATGTTAATGTTTTTTTTCATGTTGCTGAAAAAAAATTAGCATAGGGTGCTTACGAAAAAAACTCATGGAGGGAGGGCACCGTCGGTAAACAAACGTAAAAGGTGGGCATTATTTGAGTAAAATAAGGTAATAGTTCACAAATAAGACTGTAGATTCAAGGTGGCTTGGTGAACATTAGCTGGCTTAAGGTAATCAATGTTAGATGAAAACTGAATAGTATCCTATAAAACACATGTAATTTAATTGGATAAAAAGAGAGCTAAATCAGTCTTTGGAGAATGGGGGATAAAATTGGGAGACAGACTGTAGGGAAGGAATAAAGATGGTGAGTTTGAGGGATGGGGAGGAAACTGACTTGGTTCAAACTAAGTCTTTGTGTTTAAGAATTTAGATTGGTAGAGAGAGGGTGCAAATAACCAAGGCCTTCTGAATTCCTGGACTTTATACTTAGTAGCTATTAACTCAACTGCTAGTGCCCTTGGCACTGGTAACTAGAAGGGCATGGTAATTCTGCTGACTTTGTTATTTTCTTTAAGAGACCATCACTCCTCCAGTAATTGTAGTTCTGGTAGGTCTGTAATCATTGAAACCACTCTCAACCATAGAGGTAACCTTATCACTGAAGCTGGACCAATCATTGCTTTGGATAATTCTGGACAGAATTATAATTCCAGTGATGGTATGTGTGGGGCAAAGAGCTCGATTTAACCTTTGTTTCACGTTCCTGAGAATAGCCCTCAGACTTGCTCCAGCAATCAAGATGCATTTATTTTTCTAAAATAGCCAGGCAACACAAATGTGTGCAAGTGGGTAAGGGCTACATACCTGGCAGTTAACCTCAGGAAGGGAGGGTGACATAATGCAATCAATCAGGCATATTCACTGATTTAGTAGATCATGATATGCAATACGCACTGTTATGAAAGACCCTGAACATGAAGACAGTTGGATTCCTTGGGTTGGCGAGAGGGTGGCACACCCCTGGGAACAATGGGAGTCTCACGCCCAGATTTCTCCCAGAGCGAGACCTGTGTGTCTCTTTGTATTGTTTCTGGTTATAATAAATGGATAATTGCAATTGTACATATACATATGCTGCATGAGTTCTATGAGTCATTTTAGCAAATTATCAAACCCACTGGGGGCTTGGGGAACCAGCAGAGAGGCTGGCGTTTACCTACTTGATGGTCTGAACAACAGAGTACTGACTTGTACAGATCCAGCTCTGGGTTGCTGGGAGGCCAGAGAAAGGCTGTGAAAGCAGTTGGATTTAAAAGAACAGCATTCTTTTAACTTGTGAGTTCTGACCCAACTCGGGTGGTCAGGGTCAGAGAAAGAAAGTGCCTCATGGATGGCTGGTGTCAGGATAATGTAGAAGTGGGAAGGTGGGGATATGAACTACCTTCACATTTTAGGAATCGATCTTACGTCGATTTTTATTAATGTTGCATGTATCTCAAACAGAAAGAATCTGTTACACTTCAGGTGGATAGGTGGACACTGGAAAAAAGAACCACTCTTTCTAGAAAAATAAATGTATGATTCTACCAGGGTCTATTTTGCTTACTGCATGTAGAGGGCTGCCCTACACAATGAAGATGGGTAGGGAAGAGGGGACAGGGAGTTGGAAAAATGAAGAACCATAGGGTCATATCTGGTTCCAGCAGTACCAGCAGCCAGCAAGCTCTACTTTGACTTTCTAGTTACACGAAGCAATATGTCCCATTTCAGTTTAAACCAATTTGATTTGGGAGACTGTCACGACACCAATGGAATTCTGTCTAGTACCATTATTTAACCACTGGAGGGAAGACTGAAATGTCAACAGAAGCACCAACACTGATCATAGCACTCACTGATCATCACTAAAAATTACTTTTATTTTCATTTATTTATTATTAATATTTCACAAATAATAATATAGGTTCAAGGTGGTTTGGTGGCTATTAGTTTGTTTAAGGTAATCAATTTTATGTCACTTGGAAAGCCTCTGGCATCCTTTGGTGTTGTGAACCATTAATGTGCTTGGTTGCTAACTGAAAGGTTGGAGGTTCGAGTCCACCCCGAGGTGCCTCAGAAGAAAGGCCCTGTAATCTACTTCCAAAAAATCAGCCATAGAAAACCCTATAGCACACAATTCTATTCTGACACACATGGGGTTTCCACAAGTTGGAATTGACTTGATAGCAACTGGTAGGATAGGCCAGGTAAGAATGCCTCTGATATGATGGAGAGAAAACGGAGGATATGATCACCAATAAGGCAGGAACTCTCCATTTAGCTAGCCAAAGAAATGAATATAAGAAAAAGTGACCTTTTTACATAATTATCTTTAGCCTTTACACTGTTGCTAGAGAAATTATATTTCTATTAAAGCTTTAAATTAAAAAAAATAACAATATGAACTTTTTAGTAGTTAAGTAAATTCTACCTCCTCATACTTTGGCTTTTTATACACACTATCAACACATTCAATAATTTCAATTAAACCACTGGGAGTGGATAGAGGAAATGTCAGCCAGTCTGGCTATCTGGAATCAAATAAACAAAATGACTATTGGTGGAACAAACTTTTCTGTTTTGAATGGGTAGTTTTGTCACTAGACTAATAGTGACATAAAAGAAAAATATATAAAAGTCCACACTGGCAGATTGGGGCACTTAGGAATGGGATTTTGACGCAGAGAGAGCTGGGCTTCAGGTACTTTGTGTAAAATGTGTATGTGTTTGTGCAAAAAAAATTCAGATTCTATCTTCTTACTGTTGTGAAAACATGTGCTAAATATCTTAAGAAATATTTAAATCCAAGTTGAAAAAAACCTCCTAATATATAATGTACAACTAAACTACTGAGTCCTGGTGTTATAATTACAGTGTAATTTGATACCAACTGTGGAAAGATCTACTTTGGGGAGAGGGAGCTTGAGAGCTGTCAGAGGGCTTTCTCCTTTGGCAGTGATTAACAGTTTGGTAATAAGGGTCTGTTGAGTGGGGGTGAGAATCCAAACACTGTGTCAAATGGTTAGCTGCTCTTTTGGTGACCCCCAAAAACACAGCAGTTCTAGAGCTGAGAAAGAGAGAGACAGAGGAAGACCTTGAGAAAAGATTCAAAAACCCTTATCTTTATACAAAGAGGGAGGTTGCTATCTACCCACCAGTCCCCTATACCCCATTCCTTCATAAATAAATTCTGGTAATATTATTTAAAGCAACAACAAAACAACCCAAATCAAAAATGTGAATACATTTAGGAGTACAGATTCGGGAATTGCTGAAACTGTTAAGAAAGTCTCTTTTTCAGATGAAAAATACAACTTGAGAACCTCTTACTGAAATATGGTTTCAAAAATATCTCAACTGTGATTTAACTGTAATGTAAACGCTCTCATTTACTAGTCAGTAGTATACTTTCAAAACTAATCTCAACTATGCTTTGTGTAAAAATCGAGAAAGAAACAAATTCATCAGGAAAAGTCTAAAAAAAAAAAATCTAATTCCAAGAGGTAGACGCAGCTATCTACTTCTGAAAAAATTGGCCAATGAAAACTTTATGGATAGCAGCAGAACATTGTCTGATACATTGTCAGAAGATGAACCCTCAAGTTGGAAGGCATGCAAAATATGACTAAGGAAGAGTGTGTAGCTTCCTCCAAATAGAATCAACCTTAATGACATGGATAGAGTAAAGCTTTCAAGACCTTCATTTGCTGATGTGGCACAACTTAAAATGAGAAGAAAAAGCTGCAAACATCCATTAGTAATTGGAGCATGGAATGTTTGTTGTTGTTGTTAGGTGCCACTAAGTAGTTTCCAACTCATGGCCACCCTATGTACAACAGAACAAAACACCGCCCAGTCCTGGGCCACCCTCACAGCCCTTGTTATGCTTGCATCCATTGTTTCAGCCACTGGGTCAATCCATGTCGTTGTGGGTCTTCCTCTTTTTCACTGACCCTCTACTTTACCAAGCATGATGTCTTTCTCCAGGGACTGATCCCTCCTGATCATTTGTCCAAAGTATGTGAGACACACTCTCATCATTCTTGCTTCTAAGGAGCATTCTGACTGTACTTCTTCTGAGACAGACTTGTTCATTCTTTCAGCAATCCATGGTATATTCAATATTCTTCGCCAACACCACAAGTCAAAGACACTAATTTTGGGTCTTTATTCATCATCCAGATTTCCCATGCATATGAGGTGATTGAAAACACCATAGCTTGGGTCAGGTGCACCTTAGTCTTCAAGGTGATATATTTGCTTCTGAACACTTGAAAGAGGTCTTTTGCAGCGGATTTTCCCAATGCAATGTGTCTTTTGATTTCTTGACTGCTGCTTCCATGGGTGTTGTTTGTGGATCCAAGTGAAATGAAATCCTTGACAAACTCAGTCATTCTTCCGTTTATTATGATGTTGCTTATTGGCCCAGTTGTCAGAATTTTTGTTTTCTTTTTGTTGTGGTGTAGTCCACACTGAAGGCTGCATTCTTTGATCATCAGTAAGTACTTCAAGTCCTTTTCACTTTCAGCAAGCAAGGTTGTATCATCTGCTTAATGCAGGTTGTTAAAGAGCCTTCCTTCTATGCTGATGTCCCCTTCTTCTTCATATAGTCCAGATTCTCAGATTATTTGCTCAGCATACAGATTGAATAAATGTAGTGAAAAGATACAACCCTGAAGTACACATTTCCTGACTTTAAGCCTTGCAGTTTTCCCTTGTTCTGTTTGAATGACCGCCTCTTGATCTATATACATGTTCCTCATGAGCACAATTAAATGTTCTGAGATTCCCCTTCTTCAAACTGTTATCCATAGTTTGTTATGCCTTTGCATAATCAATAAAACACAGTTAAACATCTTTCTGGTATTCTCTACTTTCAGCCAGGACTCATCTGACATCAGCAATGATATCCCTCATTCCACATCCTCTTCTGAATCTGGCTTGAATTTCTGGCAGTTACCTGTTGATATACTGCTACAGCCACTTTTGAATGATCTTTAGCAAAATTTTGCTTGCGTTGTGATATTAATGATATTGTTCTATAATTTCCACGTTGGATTGGATCACCTTTCTTGGGAACAGGCATAATTATGGATCTCTTTGAGTCAGTTGGCCAGGAGGCTGTCTTCCAAATTTCTTGGCGTAGAGGCGTGAGCAGTTCCATAGCTGCATCTGTTTGTTGAAATATCTCAGTTGATAATTCTATCAATTCCTGGAGCCTTGTTTTTTTGACGATGTCTTCGGTGCATCTTGGACCTCTTTCTTCAGTACCATTGGTTCCTGATCATATGCTACCTTCTGAGATGGTTGAACGTTGACCAATTCTTTTCGGTATAGTGATGCTGTGTATTCCTTCCATCTTCTTCTGAGGATTCCTGCATCGTTTAATATTTTCCCCGTAGAATCCTTCAATGTTGCAACTCGAGGCTTGAATTTTTTCTTCCATTCTTTCAGCTTGAGAAATGCTGAGTGTGTTCTTCACTTTTGGTTTTCTATCTCGAGGTCTTTGCACATCTCATTATAATACTTTACTTTGTCTCCTTGAGCTGCCCTTTGAAATCTTCTGTTCAGCTCTTTTACTTCATCTTTTCTTCTTTTTGCTTTAGCTACTCAACGCTCAAATATAAGTTTCAGAGTCTCTTCTGACATCCATTTTGGTCTTTTTTTTCCTGTCTTCTTAATGACCTATTGCTTTCTTCATGTATGATGTCCTTCCACAACTCATCTGGTCTTTGGTCGTTAGTGTTCAGCGCATCAAATTTATTCTTCAGATGGCCTGTAAATTCAGGTGAGATATACCTGAGGTCATACTTTGGCTCTCCTGGACTTGTTCTAATTTTCTTCAGTTTCAACTTGAACTTGCATATGAGCAGTTGATGATCTATTCTGTAGTTGGCCCCTGGCTTTGTTGTGACTGATGATATTGAGATTTTCCATCATCTCTTTGCACAGATGTAGTCAATTTGATTCCTATCTATTCTATCTGGTGAGGTTCATGTGTATAGTTGCTGTTTATGTTGTTGAAAAGAGCATTTACAATGAAGAAGTCATTAGTCTTGCAAAATTCTATCATGTGATCTCTGGCATTGTTTCTACTGTCGAGGCCATATTTTCCAACTACTTCTTCTTCTTCTTTGTTTCCAACTTTTGCATTCCAATCACCAATAATTATCAGCCTAACTGCATATTTGAACAATTTGAGGCTGCAGAAGTTGGTAAAAATCTTCAATTACTTCATCTTTGGCCTTAGTCTTTGGTGTGTAAATATGAATAATAGTTGTATTAACTGGTCATCCTTGTAGGCGTATGGATATTATCCTATCACTGGCAGCTTTGTACTTCAGGGTAGATCTTGAAACGTTCTTTTTGTTGATGAATGCAACATCATTTAAGTTATCATCCTTGGCATAGTAGACTGTACAATTGTCCCATTCATAATGGTCTGTACTGGTCCATTTCAGCTCACTAATGCCTAGGATATCAATGTTTATGTGTTTCATTTTATTTTTGATGATTTCCAATTTTCCTATATTCATACTTCCTACCTTTCATGTTCCGATTATTAATGGTTGATGGCAGCTGCTTCTTCTCATTTTGAGTCATGCCACATCAGCAAATGAAGGCTCTGAAAACTTGACTTCATCCACATCATTAAGGTTGACTCTACTTTGAGGAGGCAGCTCTTCTCCAGTTGTGTTTTGAGCACCTTCCAACCTGAGGAGATCATTTTCCGAAACTATACCAGACAATGTTCCACTGCTGATCATAAGGTTTTCACTTGTCTGTCAGTTTTTCTTACCGTGGGGGCTTGAATGTTGCTGTGATGCTGGAAGCTATGCCACCTGTATTCAAATCCCAGAAGGGGCATACATAGTGAATAGGTTTCAGCTGAGCTTCCAGACTAAGACAGACTAGGAAGAAGGGCCTAGCAGTCTGCTTCTGAAAAGAATCAGCCAGTGAAACCTCATGAATAGACATGGAATGTGGAATGTATGACGAACGAATCCAGGAAAATTAGAAGTCATCAAAAATGAAATGGAATGCATAAAGATCAACATCTTAGTATCAGTGAGCTGAAATGAACTGGTATCAGACATTTTGAATCAGACAGTCATATGGCTACTATGACAGGAATGATTAATTGAAGAGGAATGATGTCGCATTCACCATCAAAAGGAATATTTCAAGAAGTACAGCTCTGTCAGTGATATGATAATATCCATAAGCCTACCAGGAAGACCAGTTAGTATGACTATTATTCAAATTCACTAACCAACTACTAATGCCAAAGATGAAGAAACTGAAGATTTTTACCAACTTCTGCAGTCTGGAATAGCTAATACAAGTAATCAGGATGTATTGGTAATTACTGGTGATTGTAATTCACCAGTAACAAAATTCACCAGAAACAAAAAAGGATGAGTAGTTGGAAAATGCAGCCCTGGGGAAAGGAATGATGCCAGAGATCATAGGATAGAATTTTGCAAGGCCAACAACTTATTCATGGCAACTACCTTTTTTCAACAGCATAAATGGCAACTATACAAGTAGATCTCACCAGACAGAAAACACAGGAATCAAATCTACTACATCTGTGGAAAGAGATGATGGAAAAGCTCAATATCATCAGTCAGAACAAGGCCAGGGGCCAACTTTGGAACAGACCATCAATTGCTCATATGCAAGCTTAATTTGAAGTTGAAAAAAATTGAAACAACTCCATGAGAACCAATATACAACCTTGAGCGTATCCCACCTGAATTTGGAGACCATCCCAAGAATAGATTTGAGGCATTCAGCACTAACAACCAAAACCAGATGATTTGTGGGATGACATCAAAGACATCATACATGAAGAAAGCAAAAGGCCATTAAAAAGACAGGAAAGAACAAAACGGATGTCAGAGGAGACTCTAAAAAGTTGCTTTTTAATGTAGAGTAGCTAAAGCAAAAGGAAGAAAAGATTACATAAAAGAGCTGAACAGATTTCAAAGGGGTGGCTCAAAAAGACAAAGTAAAGTCTTATAATGAAATACGCCGTGACCCAAAGTTAGAAAATCCAAAGGGAAGAACAAGCTAGGTATTTCTCAAGCTGAAAGATCTGAAGAAAAAATTCAAGCCTCAAGTTTCAATACTGAAGGATTCTACGGGCAAATAATTGAATGATGCAAGAAGTATCAAAAGAAGGCGGAAGAAATACACAGTCAGTGTAACAAAAAGAATTGGTTGACAGTCAAACATTTCATGAGGTAGTGTATAATCAAGAACTGATGGTACTGAAGGAAGAGTCCAAGCTGCACTGATGGAACTGGCAAAAAACAAGGCTCGAAGAATTGATGAAAAACCAATTGAGATGTTGCAACAAATGGGTGCAATGCTAGATGCACTCACTTATTCATGCAAAGAAATGTAGAAGACAACTGACTGAAAGAGGTCCATATTTGTGGCCATTCCAAACAAAAGTGATCCAACGGGATGTGGAAATTATCTAACAATGTATTAATATCATATACAAGTAAAATTATGCTTAAGATAATTCAAAAAAGGTTGCAGCAGCACATCCACAGGAAACTGCCAGAAATTCAAAGCAGATTGAGAAGAGTACATGGAACAAGGGATATCATTGCTAATGTCAGGAGCTTCTTGACTGAAACAGAATACCAGAAAGACGTTTACCTGTGTTTCATTGACTATGAAAGGCATTTGACTGTGTGGATCATACCAAATTATAAATAGCTTTATGAAGAATGGGAATTCCAGAACACTTAATTGTGCTCATGAGGAACCTCTCCATAGACCAAGAGGCGGTAATTTGAACAGAACAAGGGGATATTGTATGGTTTAAAATCAGGAAAGATGTGGGTCAGGGTTGCATATCATTTCACACTACTTATTCTATCTGTATGCTGAGCAAATAATCCAGGAAGGTGGACTATGTGAAGAAGAATGCTGCATCAGGTTTGGAAGAAGACTCATTAACAACCTGTGATAAGAAGATGACATGACTTTGCTTGCTGGAATTGAAGAGGACTTGAAGCACTAACTAATGATAAAAGACTACAGTCTTCAGTGGATTGCACCTCAACATAAAGAAAACAAAAATCCTCACAAATAGACCAATAAACATCACCATAACAAACAGAGAAAAGATCGAAGTTGTCAAGGATTTCACTTTACTTGGATCCAAAATCAATGCCAAGGAAACAATAGTCAAGAAATAAAATGACATATTGCATTGGACTAATCTGCTGCAAAAGACCTCTTAAAAGTGTTAAAAAGCAAAGATGTCATGTTGAGGTGCACCTGACCCAAGCCATGGTATTTTCAATTGCCTCTGTGCAAGTGAAAGGTGGACAATGAATAAGGAAGACTGGAGAAAAATTAATGCATTTGAGTTACAGTGTTGCTGAAGAATGTTGGGGGTTGTTATGAATTGACTTGTGTCCCCCAAAAATGTGTGTCAACTTGAGTAGGTCACGGTTTCAGTACAGTGTGGCTGACCACCATTTTGTGATTTGATGTGATTATCATACGTGTTGTAATTCTTAACCTCTAGAATGTTATTGGGGCAGGATTAAAGGCAGTTATGTTAATGAGGCAAGACTCAATCTACGGGATTACATTGTATTTTGAATCAATCTCTTTTGAGATATAAAAGAGAAAACTGAGCAGAGAGGAAAGGGTGCTCATGCCACCAAGAAAGAAGCTCCAGGAGCAGAGTATGTCCTTTGGACCTGGGGTCCCTGGGCTAAGAAGCTCCCCCTCCCTGGGAGCTGGTACCCTGAATTCAGACTTGTAGCTTCCTAAACTACGAGAGAATAAACTTCTTTTTGTTAACACCATCCACTTTTGGTATTTCTGTTATAGAAGCACTAGATAACTAAGACAAACATGGACTGCCAGAAGAATGAACAAATCTCTCTTGGAGAAGCACAATCAGAATGCTCCTTAGAAGCTAGAATAGTAAGGCTTTGTCTCTCTTACTTTGAACGTATTATCAGGAGGGACCAGTCCCTGGAGAAGGACATCATGCTTAGTAAAGTAGAGGGTCAGCAAAGAAGAGGAAGACCCTCAATGAAATGGATTAACATAGTGGCTGCAACAGTGGGCTCAGGCATAGCAACGATTGTTTAGTGTCAGACCAGGCAGTGTTTCTTTTGTGCATGAGGTCACTATGAGTTGGAACTGACTCAACAGCACCTAACAACAACAACAACAAATACGTTACTATTTATTGGCTTGAGGTCAATCTGTTATGAGATGTCTTGGATACAGCGTCCATAATGGCTGAGGTTTGTTCCTAGCTACACATCCCGAACTGTTATTCATGTGGAGACAGAAATACCTGGGCATGAATTCCCTGTCAATTTGTGTGACCTTGGGAAGTTACTCAATCTTTGTTTCTAGTAATATTACAATAATACCTACCTCTTATGATCATTGTGAAGATTTAATTAGATAACATGTACAAAGTCTGATACTTAAGAAATAATTAATAGATATCAGGACCATTTCTTTCCCCGCTGTTCAACTTACTTTTATATTTATTGTTAATTTGGTTAATTTTAAGGTAAATGTACTTTTGTCAAAATGTATTTTAGTATAACGTTGCCCAATTTATTTTTAAATGTATCTTGATATATTTTCAACATTTAATGAAACTATGAATACAAATTAATTTCAGCCTCAGCAACAACAATAATAACTAAAAAGGAATAAATATTTTGAGGGCTAAACATCTCAGTCTTCCAGGTCCCTTTATTAAAATGTGTCTGTAAATGAAGTTTAGTATAAATTGTAGCTTAACTTAAAATGTTGCTGCATCGAGTACCAGTCTCACAAGGCTGCATAAACCCCAGAAAATGTTTAAAGTGGATTTTGGCTACAATAATCTGGACAACTGCCTAAGTTCTACAAAGCCAAAGCAAAGAAACAGCTCAGCCAAAGGAAGCTTAAATACATAAACATGAAACTGTTGAACTCTAAAGGCGTAAGTAAACCAGTCAAATACTGATCTAGGGTTTTCTGTCCATCTGTATCAGTATTTGACCCGTTTACTTACGTCCTTTGAGATCAATAGAATATCTACTGCTGTAAGCTAACATCTTTTTATGTGTTCCAGAAAATATTCCTTTATGAACCGGTTAAAACTTATTACATTTTTGTTTAAATTATACTCTTTTCCTAAGGAGAATTATATAAACCTCATCTCTAGAGAAGGAAGTTATTTTTTTTTTTTTTTTTTTAGTAAACAGTATTTTGTTTACTGTCTGTCATGGATTGAATTGTGTCCCCCCCAAAATACGTGTCAACTTGGCTAGGCTACAATTCCCAGGATTGTGTGATTGTCCACCATTTTGTCATCTGATACGATTTTCCTGTGTGTTGTAAATCCTACCTCTATGATGTTAATAAGGCAGGATTAGAAGCAGTTGTGTTAATGAGGCAGGACTGAATCTACAAGATTAGGTTGTGTCTTAAAGCCATCTCTTTTGAAATATAACAGAGAAGCATGAAAAGAGACAGGGGGACCTCATACCACCAAGAAAGCAGTGCCAGGAGCAAAGCCTGTCCTTTGGACCCAGGATTCCTGTGCAGAGAAGCTCACAGACCAGAGGAAGGTTGATGACAAGGATCTTCCCCCAGAGCCAGCAAAGAAAGCCTTCTCCTAGAGCTGGTACTCTCAATTCAGACTTCTAGTCTCCTAGACTGTGAGGGAATAAATTTCTCTTTGTTAAAGTCATTCACTTGTGGTATTTCTGTTATAGCAGCTCAAGAAAACTAAGATACTCTGTAAGCTGGGATTTTTAATATTGGGTCCACAAGGTCCCTTGCGTATATGTAGAATTCAGGGGGGTCTATGGTAGTTTAAAAAAAAAAAATTAGTTTTGAATTTCAATACCTTCTAACTGAAATTATCCGTAGGGTTTTCACTGGCTGATTTTCAAAAGTTTTATGGTAGTTTAAAAAAAAAAAATTAGTTTTGAATTTCAATACCTTCTAACTGAAATTATCCATAGGGTTTTCACTGGCTGATTTTCAAAAGTAGATAGCCATGCCTTTCTTCCTACTCTATCTTAGTCTGGAAGCTCTGTTGAAACTTGTTCATCATGAGTGACCTTCCTGGTATTTGAAATACTGATGGTAGAGCTTGCAGCATTATAACAGCACAAAAGCCACCATAGTATAACAAACTGATAGACAGGTAAAGGGTCAGGAAAAACAAGGGAAACCTTCAAGGAAATGAATTGACACAGTAGCTACAATAATGAACTCAGCCATGCCACCAATCATGAAGATGGTACAGGATAAAGCAGCATTTTGTTTTGTTACATATAAAGTGGCCCTAAGTCAATGGCAGCTAATAAGAACGACATAAATTTAAGGTTTTGGGAATTATAAATATGGTAATGTCACATGTTTTATTACATATTATAGCTGTTGCAGGTATCTTGAAATATTACTTGTGGTCATCATTACTTTGAAGTTTATGGTAATTATTAAACTGCCAAAAGATTCCATGGCACAAAATAAGGATAAGAGCCCCTGTAGAAATTCCATATGCTTGCATCTGTTTCAATTTGTATAATATCTGTAAAGTTAATGAACATATGAGGTTGATAAGAGAAGGGTGTTTTTCTGTCCCTTCCCCAGAATAGTCTAATCATTTATCAATTAATTCACGTTGTCCTTCATGTACCAATCTATTTCAGTAATAAATTCCATGAGTCTGGCAACTGCTCCTATATTTAAAACCCTAATAGTGCCTTGAATATAGTCTTTTCATAAGGTTTGCTTATACAGTGATGGAAATATTTCCCCTAGGCATACCTGCATAGGAGTTCTTTTACCTTAAAACCGTTCTTTCACATGCAGTGCCCCCCAGCTTGCCAATCAAAATTGGGAAAGGAGAATGAAGTAACCTAGGCTGTTATATCAAACCTCAGTTGTCTTCAAGATACATCAGAGAGCAGGATAAATGAGAAAGTTTGCCTGGAGCTAGCATTTTCAAGTGGTTATAATTGCATAAATGAGATTATCCTAGCAAGATTAAGTACTACACAAGATGATATCTTCTAAAAATTGTCAAGGTCCTTTGTCGTATTAAAGAAAAACTGTCATTCATTTTTCCTCATCATTAACTAACTTCTGGGTTAAAATTGTTAAAGCCTTAATCAAGAAAATGATATATTTTAATGATCAATTTTGTACGTTAATATGTATTCAAATCCAACCCCCAATTAATTATAGGCTCAAATACCTACCAAATCCCCCTTACCCATCACATCACGACTAATTAAAACGTTTCAGAACTCTAGCATTAAAAGGAGACATAATTTTCATGGGATGAATTCTTGGTAGTGCTTCTAATTTAGTTAGCAGGGTTGTTTTCTGTGGAATGAGAACTGACTGAGAATCTCAAAATTGGCTTCATTTTCAAATAAGTGAACAATCACTGGACCATGTATCTGTAATGAGGAGATTGATCCCATTAAGGCCTGTTAAAACTCAAAAAATTGTATTATTTTTATGGCATTCAAAATAAGGTACCAAAAATCTTTGCTAGAAAGCTCTATTCCCACCAAGTATTTTGATTTAGAATATCATAAAGAATTAAGAATTTTATTTTGCAAGCTTGTATAGGGTATTCAATCTTACTCAATGTTATATGACCTTTTCCATATATTTTGAGGAGAAAATTTGCCCCTTGGAGAAAAGTTTTTCTTCATAAAGGGTTGACAGTGTGGTAAAACTAATGCTGTTACTGGTCCTTCTCTAGAGGCCAGTTTAACCACACTTTTTTCTGTGAGGACCTTTGAGATTGTCCCTGGAAGCATTTTCATTTCCTTCATTAAAATGTGGAGAAGTCTGGTAAAAACACGGCTGGAATTCATGTTTTTATTTCAACCCACCTAATAATATAACCTTGTATAAATAATTTTTCACTATTTGTTCTGAGTTAGCTCTCTGGAAAATGGATGTGTATTATCAGTTAGCTAGCTCTAAGAATAAATAGGCAGGCTAAAAAACAATAAGCATTAGAGCAAGTTCATAACATTGAATTTCTATTATGCAGCCTTTTACGTAGTGAAGTGTCTTAGTCTCTAACCCTGAGAATACTGAGTACCACAAACAGAATTTGTGGTAGCATTTATCAAATTAGGAATTCAAAGAAGTGACATAGTTTTTTGCTTCTGCTCAGCATATCATTGAGGAATATCACATCAATGAAGAAAGCAAACAAAAAAAACTTAGTTATGATGACGAATATTCATAAGGAGCATTGTGCTTGGCTGCAATTTCAAAACCATCATCTTTGTGATGTGGGGATGCTGAAGTCTTGAGAAGAAATCAAGTAAGATCAGACAAATAGATTATCATGCAGTATCATGTACATTTAATAACTTCCTCATGCTATAAAGTGATATAGCAGCTCATCCATTCTTCATTCATGAGTACTTGCCATGGGTTCCAGGCACCGCAATGTCAGTGACAAACAAGACAGGCTTTACATTAGAATAGAAATTGAAAGACATAAATTAATAAATTTTCATATAATTATAGGCACAATGAAGAAAAGGAAAGCATCCCAGGAGGATAGAGATTAAACACGTGCAGACAAGTGGAGGGAGAAGTGGACCAGTATGGAGGAGGAGGTGACATCTGAGCAGAGGGATGAAAACAGAATGAGAGAGAGATGGGGTAATTGAGGAGTAAGGAAAGAGGAATTCCAGCAAGAGACATGAGAACATGCAAAGGTCCTGAGATCTGTTCAAGGAACTACAAACAGGTTAATGAGTCTGGAGTGGGGGTAGGTTAAGCAAGTACATAGGGATAGGCCTGAGATAGGCATAAGAAAAAGGAAGCAACAGCCATTGAGAGCCTTTTGAGCTATCTTAAGATGTTTGACTTTATTCTAAACGTGAAGCTAATAGAGGGCTTTGAATTGGGGATTAACGTGGCCTGATTCTTGTTTAAAAGGGATCACTCTGGCTTCTGGGTTTGAAATATAGCCTCAATATGTAGTTTATAAGGAGTCTCTGGGTGGTGCAAATGATTAAACACTAGACTACAGGTAGGAAGTTTGGCTGTTTGAATCCACCCATAGGTTTCTCAGAAGACAAGCCTGTCAGTCTGCTTCCAAAATATCAGTCTTGAAAACCATATGGAATAGTTCTACTCTGCACATAATGGAGTTGTCACGAGTTGCAATTGACCGGACAGCAACCAACAAGAACAATACAGTTTATATTTTCAAAAAGATGTCATACAGCTATAATTTATACTATTTTTACAAAAAAAAAAAGGAAAATTATGCTTCCAGCAGCATTTTACTTCATTTATATAAATCATGGAAATATTTCATAATTATAATAAAGAAAAAGGATGCTCAAGTGTATTGAGACCTCAGTGACATTTTTGTCTCATTATTCAGCTGTTACTATCTTTTCTGTCTACTCCTTTAAGCTTCATGCTGCTGCTTTCTTGAGATGGTGAGAAAATATATTACCCCCCTATATTACAGATGATAGTAAAACTTTGATCCTATTCACCAATATTTTGAAAGACTTAGATGAAAAGTGACACTATAATTACCGTAAAAATTTCAAAATTTGTCCAGCTTAAACAGCCTTGGAAATGTCATTATGTAGACTATAGAAAATGAACAAAGTCAGGATATCAAACAGTAAACAACAACAACGAAAAACTTGATCAAACCTTTACGGACTACCCAGTATGTGCCAGGCATGATGCTAACTTTTGGAGATTTAAATTTATTAAAATACTGTTCCTTACTTCAAGATACTGCTGATCTGTGACAATAATTGTAGTGAGTAAAATTGAATTTCAACCCCAGAAAGTGGTTGAAGTAAAATTTCATAAAAATTTATTGAAAACAATGAAGTTACCTTCCTAGTCACTTCCTGGGTAATTTAAATTATGTTGCCAAACAGAACAGATGAGGGAGGAGTCGCAGCCTGGCCAAGCAGCAGGAAGAAGTCAAGAGGGCTAGCAAAAGAATGTCAAAAGAAGCTCTCTGGTTTCAATAAAGAACAATGTATGACTTAAATCCTCAATGAGGCAATGTGCTGTCATGGAAACACACAAGTTTGAGAGCCGGACGTTCAGTTCTCCTTCTACAAAGCATTTGAACTTGGGGATATTGAGATCTTTGACTATGTGCAAAATGGAGACAACAAGAAGTTCTCAGCCAGGTTGTGATGAGGTGTAAATAAGACAGTTCAAGTGCTTATCACTATACTTGCCACAGAGTAGCCTTGTTCCCCCTTTTCCAACCTGTCTGAACAGTAACAATAAGCTTCCTCCTATAGCACAAATGGAGCCCTGGTAGCGCAGTGGTTAAGTGCTCAGCTCCTAACCAAAGTGTCAGTAGTTCAAATCCACCAGCTGCTCCTTGGAAACTCTATGGGGCAGTTCTACTCTGTCCTATAAAGAGTGGCTATAAGTCAAAATTGGCTTGCCAATAATTAGTTTGGTTTTTGTAGCACCGAACAGTTTAACTGTGAACAGCTCTGTAGCTGTTCTCATGGTCAAAAAACTTCCAAGAATTCTAGAACTTGGTTATATGATTTACCCACCCCATAACGGTGTTGGGGGGATTAATTAATTAATGCTTGTAAGGCCTGTTATGATTCATAGATCAAAGGCATTCACGAGTGCAAAGTTCCCTTATTAAACGTGACCACCTGCAGACCCCGCTGCTTTCCCTCAGAAACACTGTATGAGAGAGATGTCTTTTAGGAAAGCAAATTTTCTCATGGTTTCCTTCTGCCACCACTGGAAGAAAAATGCAGTATTTCAATGAGAAATATTACCACATTTCTTGTTCTTGAGAGATTTCCAGAAGAAATACCACAAAAATGCTTTTCTTTGAGGGTAATCAGACTAAAATCCTTACAGATTGAATATATATCAACATAGCTCATATGAGTAGTACATAGTCTGGTATTTTTTACTGTCATGACTCTAGAAAGAGTGGCTTGTGGAAATCCAAGGAATTCCTTTATTTGGTAGATAATAGAGAGTGATGAGTCAGCTAACATGAGAAGCAAATTACTCTGAATAATTCTAAGCAATATAGAAAACCCCTGTTTACAAGCTAGAAAAAAAATCACCCCAAAGACTAAATAAAGCAACATCAATTTAATCATTAAGGTATAAGAATAAATTTTCCAAAACGAAGTTCTTTCTTCCCTAAACACAGGTGTAGGAGACAAATTTTATACTTTTATTCTACGAGGCCTCCTTGCAGTAAAGAATGGTATTATCACCTTGGAAATTTGACAAGAAAAATAATTATTTCCCCTACCGATCCCTGTGAATAAAAGTGCTTCATTAATTTGAGCATAAGTAACGGCCAACTGTTGAATTAACCAGAACCATCTAGGGTAATGGTATCCTAACGATAATGGAATCTATCACTTTGGTTGAGCACCTACCACGTATCCTCCACTTTGCTTGGCAGTTAGAACCGCCAGTAGGCAGGGGGCTGAGAGTTAGTGGAAAGGGTATCATCTGTGGACACCAGCTTTCCACTCTAGCACAGGTCCTTAGCGGCTATGTGAGGCTGGGCAAGTCTCTTCATTTTTCTGATCTTCAGCTTCTTGTAGTGTGCTAGATTGAGAAAACAGCAGCATCAGTTCCATTTGTTGGGATGATTGATAAAAAATGAATTTCACTTTATAAAAAACAGTCAAAAACTGATAGTGATGGGGACGCTGCTGCTGCTGAAGATGAAACAATACGGTTACACAGAGGCTTACAGCCTATATGTGCAAACAAAGCAAACTTGAAATCAGATTAAAAAATAGGGATTGTATAAGAGGACAAATGGGTTTGATCATAAATTTAGAATTTTCTGATTACTAACAAGCTTTACAAAACCAGATTTTCAAGATGTTCCCTTTGTTGCTGTTGCTTTTAAGTGCTATCAAGTCTACTCCAATTCACAGCGACCCGGTATAGAACAGAATGAAACACCGCCCAGTCCTATGCCGTCCTCACAATCTTTGCTGTTTGAGCCCATTGTCGCAGCCACTGTGTCAATCCGTCTCATTGAGGGTCTTCTTTTTTCGCTGACCCTCTACTTTACCAAGCATGATGTCTTTCTCTAGAGACTGGTCCCTCCTGAAAACACGTCCAAAGTAAGTGAGATGAAGTCTTGCCATCCTCCCTTCTAGGGAGGATTCTGGCTATATTTCTTCCAAGACAGAGTGTTCATTCTTCCAGCAGTCCATGGTATATTCAATATTCTTAGTCAACACCATAATTCAAAGGCGTCAATTCTTCTTTGGTCTTTCATTTTTGTCGTCCAGCCTTCAGATGCATATAAGGCGGTGGAAAACACCATTGCTTGGGTCAGGCATACCTTTAGTCCTTAAAGTGACATATTTGCTTTTTAACACTTTAAAGAGATCTTTTGCAGCAGATTTGTCCAATGTGATATGTCTTTTGATTTCTTGACTGCTGCTTCCATGGATATTGATTGTGGATCCAAGTAAAATGACATCCTTGACAACTTCAATCTTTTCTCCATTTATCCTGATGTTGCTTATCAGCCAAATGATGAGGACTTTTGTTTTCTTTATGTTGAGGTGTAATCCATACCGAAGGCTGCAGTCTTTGATCTTCATCAGTAAGTGCTTCAAGTGCTCTTCACTTTCAACAAGCAAGGTTCTGTTATCTGCATATCGCAGGTTGTTAATGATTCTTTTTCCAATCCTGATGCCCTGGTTCTTTTTCTTATAGTCCAACTTCTCGGATTATTTGCTCAGCATACAGTTTGACTAAAAAAAATAATTTTTTTTTTTTATTTTTATTTAGTTTGACTAAGTATGATGAAAAGATACAACTCTGATGCACACATTTCTTGACTTTAAACCACACAGTAACCCCTTTTTCTGTTCAACGACTGCCTCTTGGTCTATGTACAGGTTGCTCATGAGCACAATTAAGTGTTTTGGAATTTCCATTCTTCATAATGTTATCCATAACACGCACATGAGACGATTGAAAATATCATGGCTTGGCTTAGGCGCACCTTAGTCCTCAAAGTGATATCTTTGCTTTTTAACACTTTAAAGAAGTCTTTTGCAGCAGATTTGTCAAATGTGATATGTTTTTTGATTTCTTGACTGCTGCTTTCATGGGTGTTGAATGTGGATCCAAGTAAAATGAAATCCTCGACAACTTCAATCTTTTCTCCCTTTATCATGATGTTGCTTATCGGTCCAGTTGTGAGGATTTTTGTTTTTTTTATGTTGAAGTGTAATCTGTACTGAAGGCTGTAGTCTTTGATCTCCTTCAGTAAGTGCTTCAAGTCCTCTTCACTTTCAGCAAGAAGGCTGTGTCATCTGCATAATACAGGTTGTTAATGGGTCTTCCTCCTATCCTGATGCCTCATTCTTCTTCATACAGTCCAGCTTCTCGGATTATCTGTTCAGCATACAGATTGAATAGGTTTGGTGAAAGGACACAACACGGTCACACACTTTTCCTGATTTAAGCCACACAGTATCCCCTTTTTCTGTTAGAACGACTGACTCTTGGTCTATGTACAGGTTCTGCATGTTCCCTTTAGCACGGTTTTTTAATGCCAACGGAAAAAAATCTGCATTTACTATAGAGTCTGGGTATATATTTGTTGTTGGTTGTTCACTGTATTTTTGTTATCTTTATTACAATTTCAAAAATCTCCTAATTACTGGCTACTAAGGTAATGATGGAAACCCTGGTGGCATAGTGGGTAAGAGCTATAGTTGCAAATCAAAAGGTCAGCAGTTCGAATCCACCAGGCGCTCCTTGAAAACCCTACTCTGTCCTATAGGGTCGCTATGAGTCAGAATCAACTTGGTGGCAACAAGAAGATAATGATAATATATGAAATTATGCTCCCTATCCTCAAAAATAGGGTCTGAGATTCTACCTTCAGCTACCAAATTCTCTGTGACTAACCTCTGAGTGAGTGTTCACTGAACAAAAGGGTCTAGGTTAAATCTCTCCTTTCTTCTTAAGGATGACCAGTAGTACTTCAAGGAGAATGGACTATGTTCATTCTCCCACACAGAAAGAACATGAAACATGCTAAGTCTCCCTGGTGCAATTGGTGATACCAAATTACTCAACTTTGGAGCATTTTCTTTAATTGAGATGGCTTTGTGTGTTTTCATTTGAGTAACAGATTAATTACTTTCAGCATGTATGTAGTCAATTAAAAAGGTAAAGCATAGGTCTTAATTTCTTCCTGTATTCATGTTACTAAAAATTCCTCTTCAGGTCTGAAGCTAAACCTTTCTTCTCTGACCCCAGCTTTGTTAGTGCTGCCACCTACAGGAAGACATAGCGGCAAAACAATGAGGCATTCATGTAAAACACTACAAGTGAGCGTATACTCCTTCCTTCTGCCCCTACCCTCACTTCTTTGGGCCACTCTTAACCCACACAAAGAAACAAACACATAGGTGCACACATGCATACATGCATACACACACACGACCTCCCCAACGCCCAGCATTCCGTGTCCAGATGGCATGCGTAATTTAGATCTACTGTAAGTCAGCGTTCATAACTGAAATAAGCTATTTGGCACAATAGCTGCTATGATGGACTTGAACATGCTGGTGATTGTGCAAATGATGTAGGACATGGCAATGTTTTGTTCTGTAGTACACACAGTCACCATGAGCCCGAGTCAACTCGATAGTAGCTAACAGCAACAATAACTTTCTCTCCTTTTTCCTAGTCTTTGTATTTTTGAAAGCCAAAATTTATAGTCTCTTGTCTGTCATACGTCTGGATTGAGTTTTTATGTCCACTTTTACTCAGACCGAAATGTCAAGCTGGGCACTCAAGTTGTAATTATACGGCGTGGGGAGAAAGGTTGAGTGATGCGGTGAATAAAGCATTGGCATTTTGCCAGGGAGATTCAGGTTCCAATCTGACCTATAGCTCCATGTAAAATGAATAATCTTGGCCGTGTCCCTGGAGGACAGTGGTCTCTGTCAGAAAATCTTTTGTGTATAATTCAGGCAGTCTTGTTGAGAGCTAGGACTGTGTTGGCACATAGGATTAAATGCTTCCCTTACCTACAGAAGGAGAGAGAGAGAACGAGTGAGAAACTTTCCTGCAAAGAATTCAATTAACTGGAAGGATTAACACCAAGGCTTTTTGTACCTGTCACAGAGAAGCAATGATGCCCAATTTCAAAGCCAAGACCCAAACACCTACGTACATGTTGTTTTTGCTTCTTATATTCAAAATTCATATAGCTATACTTTTTTTTTTATACTTTTGATAAAGAGGTAAAGCAGTTCTCCCCTAAATCCTTAAGCCAACATCACCACCCAAAAAACAAATAAATAAAACAAGCCAGTTGCCCTCCAGTTGGTTCTGACTGATGGCAACCCCATTATGTTAGAGTAGAATTATGCACCATAGAGTTTTCAATGGCTGATTTTTTTTTTTCTGAAGTCGATTGTCAGGCCTTTCTTCCAAGGCAGCTCTAGGTGGAATAGAACTACCAATTTTTCAGTTAGGGGCTGAGTACATTAGCCATCTGTACCACCCAAATACATTTAATTTCCCCATCCATGTGAAGAGCTCGGGAGGAAATTGTGCCCTGATTAAAATGGTGGCTGTCAGAAGTACAAACAGCTGAGGAGGCACTGCAGATACTACCTATTTTTCCATTTTTGGTCTAGGTGCCATAAGAATAGTTTAGAAAGAGTTATCTCAAAAAATATTTTCTCCACTGGAAAAAAAATACAGGAAATATAGCAATATTGAAAATGATAAAAACTTAAATATGTAACATATTTCTACCACATATAGACAAGAAAGCAACTGTAATTGGCAGAGTGTTGAGTGAAAACAGAATTGTGAGTTTTATCCATTTAGATGCATTGAGGAAAGATGTGAGTAGGGGAGTTTGGAGCAAGGACATGTAACCACATTCGTATTTAAGCCCCATTAACCATTTGCCAGCTCTTTAACATGGCTCATTTATTCACCCTGGCAGGCCCTTGCAAGGCCATAGCTTGAGATTGGCTCACACTCTGCAAGACTTCCTGTCTGAGGTAGTGATTATTTGAGTCTCCATGCTTCTTTGGTACCGACATCTTGTGGCTACTGATTTGACTTCCTGCCTGTTATGATTTGCCTTTATCCAGGCCTCTGTTATCTGTATATTCTCCAGTTCTGGGGTCCTCACGGGTTTTCTGATCCCAGATTTGTCTTGGCTGCATACTCCAAGTTTTTAGCATTTCTCCAGTTGTCTAGTGGCTCATATCATTGCCATCAAATCAACTCCAACTCATTGAGCCCTGTGTGTGTCAGAGCAGAACTCTGCTTGCTCCATAGAGTTTTTAGCTGAACGATCTTTTGGAACTAGGCCTTTATTCCAAGGTGCCTCTGGGTGGACTTGAACTTCCAAACTTTTGGATAGCAGCCAAGGGCATTAACCATTTATACTATCCAAGGACTCCTCAGTTGCCCATACTTGATTCCTATCTCAGAATCATTACTCTGCTCCTGTGCAGGGACCCAGTCTCCTGCTATGTACATTGTCAGGGCAGCATGCGACAAAACTGGAAAGAGAGAATTGCTCTAGCAAAGGAGAGGCTTCAGGAAAGATGTAGAGGCAAAAACAGGAATAGGTATAGGATAAATCAGATTAGTAGATTAGCCTGGAGACTCTACTAATAGAGAGCGCAACCCAGAGGTAATATCTAAGGGGAAATGTTCTGTGTGGTCCAGAAAGTTCAAGCCGACACTTAAGGAATGCTTTGATCAGTTCTATTGTGGGAAACGGAGACTATAAAGAAGCCTTTTTCTCAAGAAACTTGGAAACTTGGTGCCTTAATGAACTGCCAAAGGACATTCTGGGGAAAACAGTGGTATAGTGTCAGGGCGACAGTGAGGGTGGGGAAGGAAAGGTGTGATTAGGGAAATAAAACAGCCACATTTGGTAATGTGCCATGCTAATTCTATACTGAAATTCCCTGGGGGTCTGGTGACCCTTAATACAGCATACTCCTGAATCTCTAATGCTTATTCTAATGGCAATTAAACTCAATGTGTGTGCGTATGCGTGTATGTGTGTGTTTTAATAAAGTAGGCTTATGTGAAATTGTTTTATGGAAAAAAAAATCCCCGGAGCAACGTGAATTTTACTCCCAGGCCCCTTCTTTTTCCTTCCTAAATAAAATAAAAATCCCTGACTCTAAGGTCCAGTTTGAGAAGGCCTGGTTTAAGCCCTGCTGTTAGGACTTCACACTTTAAGAAATTAGTTGGGACAATCGACTTGACAGGAAGCAAAAGAACAAAGCACTGATGACTTTAGTTAAATCCTAATTGGGAAAATGCTTCTTAAATTCATTGTTTCTTACTTAATACAGATACATATAGAAGTACCAGCATCTTACCTATTTCCCTAACCATAAGTTTCTGAAGTGTTAGGAAAAATGAGATATTCTCCTCAAACACAGAAACACCGTAGGTATGTGTGTTGATGGATGAAGTACCCAGGAAACAAGTGACACTCCTTAAAATAGTTCTAAAGAGGCCCAATTATTTTCTTCTCTAAGAAACTTCTTAGTAGAAATCGAACAAGGCAAACACCTTGTCATCTAAATATTTCATGAATAAAGGGTGTCTTATAGATGGTTTTTCCATTAAATCAACTTTCAAGAAATAATTCTATTCATATTGTTACTGTTCACTTTTGGTTTGAAATAGCTTTTGAAAATGATCTGAAAAAAAGCCACAGACAAGATCATCTCCTAACAACCCACAGATCTCAACAGACTTGGTAGCTTCACCCAGCAGAACAGAGAGTGCAAAAATTACACTAATTACAGAAAAAAAAAAATCTTCAAAGTTGTTTATACATATTTTCAGCTAATCTAGAACTTCCTAAAATGAGATACAGAAAAAATGCTTGGAATAATATCTGAGGCCATCCACAGTTTGAGTCGATTGAGGAGAGTTCCAAAATCAGTGTGTTATCGTTCCTCAAATTCTGAGTCCCCAGATCAAATGCAGAGCAACATCTAATATAATAAATTGGTTGTAGCTTCCTGGAGAGTTTTGCTGAGAAGACTGAGGTAAAGACAGAGCTCAAAAGGAAATCGTGCCCTGGTTAAAACAATGGCTGCCAGAGATGTGAACAGCTGAGGAGGTACTGCGGATACTATTTTCCATCTCTGGTCTACAGTGCCATAAAAACAGTTTTGAAACAGTTATCTTAAAAAATATTTTCAGATTTTACTAGAAATCACCACAAGGCTCAACAGAGCCCTAAAGACTCACTTGATGGTTGCTTACTGTCATATTCATGGCCGAATTTAAACTTTTTAAAAGTTTACTCTCTCAGAAAGAAGAACAATATCAAGGGACTTGGGCCCATTTTTTGCAAAGAGGTAATGAACTAGCAGAGAGAAAAAAGTCCCCCACAAGAGCTCTTTAAGAAGAAGACAAAGAAGGAGCTCATAATCTTATGAAAGGCACAGCTGAACCATTTTTACTGAATCGTATAGTTTACAAATGTCACTAAATCCAAAAGATAGACACTTGTGGCATCCTGGAAACCACATCAAGGTGAAATTTTTACAAAACCAAAACCAAAGAGATTACTGTGCTGAATAAGGCAATAATCACAGTGGGCAGCTGGTTAGAATTTTAATTGCTGATGTACATGAAGCTAAGAGCATGACGGGGGGCGGGGGAGGGATCTATAAATCAGAGTAAATGCCTATTTTATTGCAAAGATTAAAGTCAAGTCAAAATAAATGTAAAGATTCCAAAATAAAATTTTCCTCTTTGTATTACCTAAAAAGAAAAGAAGATGAAACCACTGTGTTTGGAACTGTATTTTGAACACTGAAAATTTTTATCTTGGATGGAAATGGTTTAGTCTCCTTTTATAATCCCTGGGATTTACACCGTGCAGACCATCAGATAATGTCATTCCTATGCTCATAGGGGTTCCTGCGTAGTGCAAACCGTTTCTGCTCAACTATTAACCAAAAAGCTGGCAGTTTGAAACCACTATGGAAGAAAGGCCGGGCAATCTGCTTCCTTAAAGGTGAGAGCCAAGAAAACCCTACAGAGTAGTTGTATTTCTTAACACCAGGGGTGGCCATGAGTCAGAAGCAACAAGAAAAGAAGAAGCAACAGCAGGGAGTTTATGCTCAAAGGAGCCCAGCTCAGCCTCAGGTGTGATTAATTAGCTGGCCATTTGTTCTAAACTTGTGCTCTGTTTTCTATTGAGATTACCTGGTCCAGAAGCTGGAAAAGGACTACCTAATCCCCAAAGGGCATCCTGAGCTGAATTTACAAGGGGTCATAGCACTGCTCTGTCTCAGCCACTGGAACAGGCATTGAGTTATTTCCTTTTTAAAGTCCTCTTGTTTCTGTTTTTCTAGCCACCTCCTTAATGATAACTTCATGCCCCATATCTCATCACCAGCTTTTGTTTTTCACTTTTGCCATCTACTTTTTCCTCTCTGTCGACTGGTTTCTGTAAACTGTTTTTCTGTGCTGACTTTCCATTCATTCACTATCAGCATTGGTTTTGCCATTTTTGCCTTCTGGCCAAGTGACCCCCAATGTCCCTAGTTGGGAAATCACAACAAGCTCTCAGAATTTTGACAATGGAGCTGTCTGTGGGACCAAAACTACCACAGAAACTGCTCTTTTGATTCCATACCTCAGAGTTTTGGGAGTGGCCATTGCCATCACTAAATCGATTAGTGTTTTGAGAAACTTCCCTCCTGAAGTAGTTATGTAAGTTTGCTCTAGAAACTTAAAAAAAAAAAAAAACTTTTTTTGAAACTTACACATGCCTAAATTAGGCATATTGTAGAACAGAAAGAAATCATTTTAGCACAGCCAATTATAGGGACTCACCATAAAGAAGACCTCAACTTAAAAACAACCACCATCACAACAAGAAAACATTTCTGGTCTTAGAGAATTGAGATCAGGTTACTGCTTTTATTTTTAATGAATACACAAATAACGATGGAAACTGGCAAAAACAAATTTAACTTGCTGCCTTGACTTGATTAAAGGTTGTTTAACTTAAAAATGTGACCCAAAAAGAGAAACCTGAAGATAAATCTTTTTGCTTAAAGGTGGTAAAATTAAGGCTACAAGTTAGAGAGTATTGCATATGTTTATTGTATAGTTAACGCTTATACTTTTGCCGTTCATGCAAAGTTTTCAATGATCTTGCCATGGAATTTACTCTGAGCAGAAAATGTGTTATAATGTGGTAGAACACAGAGAGTTGTAAATATATATATATATATGTATTTCTATACATATAAAAAATATAAGTATATATAATATCTGTTATTTGTCCACGAGCTGTTGAAATGTGGCTTTATTGTGAATCCAACGGAGTTTGCATTTTTCACAAGTGACTTCTGGCTCCTTCTAATGAGTAAATAATTTCTCAATTCCACCTATACCACTTTGGTTTCAGAGGTCCCTGTGACTATAAACCACCTTCCCTTTCAAAATAGGAAAAGGCATAAGACATTCCTTTGCACTTGCTGATAAACTTGAGATTAAATGTGTATCAATCTACTTGCATTTCTATTATTTTAGCTACTTTTGCCGTATTTTCATACTGTGACCACCATCCCCTGTATCTAACATTTGGGGACACATCTCAATATATCCCATTTGATTTTTACTTCCAGTAATGCATATTAAAGGAGCCCTGGTTGCACAGTGGTTAAAGCAATTGACTGCTAACTAAAGTGGTTAAAGCAATTGACTGCTAACTAAACCAGCAACAGCTACACGTGAGGAAGGCGTGGCAGTCTGCTTCAGTAGAGATTTGTAGCCTTGGAAACCTTGAGTCGGAATCAACTCCGTAGCAGCGGGTTAATACATATTAAAAAGTCTCTGGGTGGAAAAAACATTAAGTTCTCAACTGCTAGCTGAGAAGTTAGAGATTCAAATCCACCCAGAGTCACTTCAGAAAGAAGCCTGGTGATCTGCTTCTGCAAGGCCATAGCCTTGGAAACTCTACAGAGAGCAGTTCTACTCTGACACACATGGAGTCAACATGAGTTAGAATAAACTCAAGTGCAACTGATTTAATACACGTTATGGCCAAAAAAAATTTTTTAAGAGATTTATTGGAATGACTTACAGTTGTTCTTCAGATAAAACACAAAATCTTAACATGGCCTTAAAGCCTACAATGATCGGCCTCATCAAATTTCTCCAGCTTTATCACGGGACCTTTCACTCCTTGGTCTGTTGGCACTAGCCTCTTGTATTTTCTCCCTCTTCCTCAGGGCTGTTTCTGAGCAGGTGTGAGAGTCGGATAGCATCCGCCACAAAGCCTAGAAGGAGGGAAAGAGCTGTAGGAGGAGCCATTGCTGTTGTTTGGGGGGTTAACCTTGAGAACCATTGCTCTAGTGTATACCTCAGACCTCAGGTACCTTTTGAGAATGGAGATCTAACTAATCTCGGTTTTTCATAGGGCTCTCCAAAAGTATATGGTTGTTTTTTTAACCCTGTATAGTGTATGAAAGGAGCCCCGGTGGTGTAGAGGTTAAGAGTTCAGCTGCTAACCAAAAGGTCAACAGTTCAAATCCACCAACCACTCCTTGGAAACCCTATGCGCCAGTGCTACTCTGTCCCATAGGATCACTATGAGTCGGAATCAACTCAATGACAATGTTTTTCTTTTTCTGCTTGTTTGTTTTAGAAGCTGAAATAGACAAGAAAGGACCTCCTCTAGAGCTATGTCCTGAATTCAAACTTCTAGCCTCTTGAACTGTTAGAAAACAAATTTTTGTTCTTTAAAGCCACCTACTTGTGGGATTTGTGCTATAGCGGCACTAGGAAACTACCACAGAATTGGTGAATTAATATGCCCCTCTTCAGTTCCTCAGGCAATTTTGAGGCACATTTTACCAAGCTCTTCAGAGGATCTCCAGCAGGATCAAGCCCTAGGGGTAATCAGCTCATTAACAAGCCAGAAATTGCCTTTACCTCCTTCCCTGTTTCACTTTCCCAGTCTCCCATTCCCGTTCCTTGGGATCCTTTGCCAAAATAAGTGACCTATATACAACCCCTTGTCTCAGGCTCTGCTTTCTGGGGAACAAGTTAAGTCATCTACCATCATAAGAAACGCTTTAGCTTGTTTACTCCAGGATGGACGATGTGTTTTACTTAACCTTTAATAAGCTTTTCTTGATTACTTTTTTAAGTAACGTGGCATTGGAATTAGGTGTTAGTCAGGTTTGGGGATAGGCTCCAGTCATATAAGTACAAAGATGTCTCTGGGGAAAGATGACAGGCCCTTTCAGGGAGCAGTTATTTATCATTTTTACTTACTTAGCAACATCCTTTAACCAAGCCAGCCAATCAAGCCAGGAAATGAAGGAAATATCTAAAAATTAAAATCACTAGAGAAGTCCCAATGACAGCATATCCTATTCTTCTGGAATGATCGATAACTATGCTAACCCTAAGAAAGGAGGGAAATTTGCTGTAGATTCCTGGATTCCCTTTCAGCGTCCCCCTGAAGCCTATCTCTCCCTCTCTCAGGGGCAGCCTTCTGCTGTTCTTGGCCTTCTCCTCTTAACCAGCTCCAGAGAGCAGTTCACCAGAGAGTAGGAGAAGTGCTTCTTGGCTAACAACTTTTTCAGGTGGTTGGGCTCCAACCTGGACTATTGGGAAGGGCTTCTAGGAATGGTCTTCCTGATTATTTTTCCCAGCAGCTGGTCTGTTCTCACTACCCATCTGGGGGGAGTTCAGAGGAAGCAGTCAGAACAACGAGGAGCACCACAGGATACTCTGTCAGGTGGAGGATCAGCAGACCCCACTGCCAAGCAAGTATAATCCCTCTCCAGGGCTGGGCTGGCTTCTTCCATTGCTTGGATCTGCCCACTGAGGGCCAAACTGTCTCCTTGGCCAGCCGGCTTGCTTCATGATTCTTGGAAACACATCTGTGTCCTTCATAAAACATTACAGGGAACATCCAGAACATTCATAACATGTTCATAAATATAAATCTTTAAATGAAATGATTTTTTTCCCTTGGATGACATAAACTTGTTGAAAAAAAGCATTGGGCATTCCTCAAACAGCTTTGGATCATGTGCTGTTTAAGTAGCTGTCAGTTCACGGCTGGGTTCATTGACGCTTGGTTCTTTAATGGTGCTTATAGTGAATAATGCTGTCTGCACAGAAAGGGTAAAGAAAACAGTCATATGAAATTCAAACCGTTGTATGGTCGATGGTGAGAATGAATATTTCTGATATGCTTATTAAATTTGAGACCTAAATGCTCTTCACATGCAATCAACAAGAAGTCAAAATAATTGTTTTACCTAAATGCTGTGTGTATAGGTTCAGTCTATTTTCATGAAAGAAAAAAAAAAAAAAATTAACAGATGGCTAGAAAAGAGTAGTTTAAAACATCAAAAACAGCTGAATAAACTTTCAATAGTCTGGGGTAGAGAGACAGAAAAGAGAAAGAGACAGACATTCACGGCATTCATTATATACTTATACATGCATTGAGGGTTCACTGAATTAAGTTAAAAATATATTTTAAACACATATCTCTGATTTTTTTAAACAAAAAGTATAATCAAAGAGATGAGATAAAATCATACAATCATATTATTTGTTGTTTTATTTTTCATAATCATTTTCTTTTGTAAACAGTAACTTTAATCGCATGCTGTCTTAGTTATCTAGTGCTGCTATAACAGAAATACCACAAGTGGGTTTCTTAACAAAGGAGGATTTGTTCTCTCACAGTTGAGAAGGCTAGAAGTCCAAATTCCGGGCATCAACTCCAGAGGAAGGCTTTCCCTCTCTGTCAACTCTGGAGGAAGGTCCTTGTCATCAATCTTCCCCTGGACTAGGACCCAGGGTCCAAAGGATGTACTCTGCTCCTGGCATCGCGTTCTTGGTGGTATGAGGTCCCCTGTCTCTTCCTCCAGCTTGCTTCTGTCTTTTACGTCTTAAAAAAGATTGGCTCAAGACACAAGCTCACCAATCTTGTAGACTGAGTCCTGTCTCATTAACATAACTGCCTCTAATCCTGCCTCATTAACATCATAGAGGTAGGATTTACAACATGTAGAAAAATCATATCAGATGACAAAATGGTGGACAATCACACACTACTGGAAATCATGGCCTAGCCAATTTGACACATATTTTGGCGGGACAGAATCCAATCCATAACACATGCCACACAAATAATGTTGCTTTATTAGCCTTACTATGAGCCCTGGTGGCATGATGGTTAAGTGCTCAGCTGCTAACCAAAAGGTTAGGAATTTGAATCCATCAGCAGCTCCACAGGAGAAAAGACCTGGTGATCTGTTCCTGTAAAGATTAAACCAAAACCAAACCAAACCAGTTGCTGTTGAGTTGATTCCAACTCACAGCAACCCTATAGGAGAGAGTAGAATTGTCCCACAGGATTTTCAAGGCTATATTCTTTATGGAAGCAGACTGTCACATCTTTTCCCGAAAGAGCAGCTGGCAGATTCGAACTGCCAACCTTTTGGCTAGCAGCCAAGTGCTTAACCACTGTGCCACTAGGGCTCCTTCCTATAAAGATTACAGCCTAGGAAATGCTATGGGGAAGTTCTCTTCTGTCATATAGGATCTCTATGAGTCAGAATTGACTCCATGGCAAACAACGACACATTAGCCTTATCATAACAAGAACAAAATAAACCCGATGCTGAGGAGCCTTAACTTTGGGTAGGACAAACAATATCCAGGGAAGGCATATTATTGAGTGTTAATATCAATCTGAATTTGTTCAAATTGTATGGAGAATATGACCAGGATGAAACTTTCCTGAAAATCATGATCTCCAAAAAGATAAAATAGTACAAATGACCTGTAGAGCACACTAGAATAGGTTTCAGAAGTTCCAGAGTCTCATGTTCAACCATTAACTTATTGTTGTGACCCTGGACAAAATTGCTTAATCTTTCTGGACCTTGGTTTCATCAACTCTAAAATAAATAAGTTGAACCACATATCTCAGTTTCTTCAGCTCTAACGTTTAATGATTCTAACAGATAAGGTCCTCCTTATCCATATCATGTGCTGCAACTTAAGGGGAACAAAAGCCTGTCCTCTCCAGGGGTCTGGGGACCATGGTTTCAGGGGACATCTAGGTCAATTTGCATAACAAAAAGTATTAAGAAAACGTCCTGCATCCCACTTTGGTGAGTGGCATCTGGGGTCTTAAATGCTAGCAAATGCCCATCTAAGATGCATCAATTGGTCTCAACCCACCTGGAGCAAAGAGAATGAAGAACACTGAAGACACAAGGTAAATAAGAGCCCAAGAGACAGAAAGGGCCACATAAAACAGAGACTACCTCAGCCTGAGACTGGAAGAACTAGATGGTGCCCGGCTACCACCGATGACTGCCCTGACAGGGAACACAACGGAGAATCCTTGACGGAGCAGGATGGGATGCAGACCTCAAATTCTTGTAAAACGACCAGACTTAATGGTCTGACTGAGACTACAGGGACCCTGGAAGCCATGGTGCCCAGACCCTTTCTTAGCCCAAGTCTGCAGCCATTCCTGAAGCCAACTCTTCAGACAGGAATTGGACTAGACTATAGGACAGAAAATGATAATGGTGAGGAATAAGCTTCTTGGCTCAAGTAGACACACAAGACTGTGTGGGCAGCTCCTGTCTGGAGATGAGAAGGCAGAAGGGGACAGGAACTGGCTGAATGGACACAGGGGATACAGGGTGGAGAGGAGGAATGTGCTGTTTTAGGGCTGGAGCAGCTAGGAGTACATAGCAAGGTCTGTACAAGTTCCTGTATGAGAGACTGACTTGATTTGTAAACTTTCACTCAGAGCACAATAAATAAATAAATAAGATTTATATAAACTCTCAAAAAAAAAAAAAAGTCTGCCTTCTCCCCAACTTTTTTTTCTGTTCCTCTTCTCCACCCCAAAACATGTTCCCAACTACAAAATTGTTGTAGGGGAGGACATTGGAAAAAGGACCTATTACGACTCCTCAACAGCTTCTCTGAAATTAGTTCAAACTTTCAGTGACATGGAGAAAACACAAATTTAGTGAATGAGCCATGAGCCTCCAGCACTTCAATCCATCCCATGGACCATTGCCTGTGGAGGTCAGAGCAGCCAGAGGGGCCAGAATGGTGGCTTGGAGCATCTAACCAACAGGGAAATGAGGGAACTGTACAAGAACATAACAGTTTTATTGTTTGTAGCAACCACCATGACCATTATTAGATGTCTCTAACCAAAAAGGATACATTTTGGAGAGGACCTCTAACACCTGGCACTGTCTCTACGCTCTGCTACCAAACTCGCTGCCCATTGTTAATTGCAAAAATAAACTATCTTCACTGAAGTTAAAATTTTCCTTTCATGGCTCCCTCTGCCATTCACAGAAAGCTCTGGTACCTTATATGGAAGTAGCCCAGCCAAACTAGCTGCTAATATTAAATAGTATATCATTTAGTTCATGTAGTCTACAAGTCATCAGTATTTATATTCATCAATATTTGTACCTGGGGAAAAAAGAAACCTAAGTTGCCAAACATTGTAGTTGTTCATTTAACGTCAAGATGTAAATGTGTCTGATTCTTAACTGTTAAACTCATTGAAACACATTGGATTAATTCAGCATTAATTGTTCTTCCAATGTTGATATTTATTACCCAGTCCCCTGTTCTCTCCTACATGTTCACAAATCGATTTTTGCTAATGTGTCACAGAGACTATCCGAGTACCTAAATTCTCACATATTTTTATTTGAAGATAACGTTACCTTGGTGTTTTAGGCCTAATTCTTAAATGAATGCTATTTTTTCTATATGACACCAAACTTAAGTCCCCTATGAGTCAACAGCATTTATTTGCCCCTTCTTACATTCATCTAAAATATAGCTCATTCTCAGTAAATTTAGTACACAAAAAAATCTTATTTATAAAAAAAGACAAATTAGGCATTAAACATGTCACAAAAGAAGTATTTGGCTTATAACAGAATTCGCTAGAAGTTTCTTTCTCATAACAATCTGTTATTCAATTTAAAGTAAGCTGATTTAAGGCTTTTCCAAAGTCTATGTATTGCACAAAATAAAATGATTTTCTTTATTTTGAGATGCCATTGTTTCTAAGTTTAAATATCACTAACAACTCAACCGCACTGGGTTTGGTTGTTTTTTTTTTTTTTTTGGGCTTGTAACAACAGATGAAATAGTTTAAGCCATATAATTGGCCAAAAATTGTAATAAATCCTTATTATCAAAAAATATAAGCATTGAAATGGAGGAATCACACAATTGTCCAAAGTGTAGCAATAATTTAAAAAATTATACTAATTCCAGTTGAGTTCCTTTCTAATTTTAGCATATTATTCTACCTCTTTCTTCCACCAAATCTGTTTAATTAGCACATCTATTGGCAGTTTATCCTGCATGAACATTTGTTAATTTTTTCTGGATTCCATATGTAAAATTCCAAGTAATATATTAAATGTGTTAATTATATGAAAATGTATCTATAAATGTAGCTTTCTTTCTACATTCTCCACTCCTTATTTTTCTTTGGAAACATATTATGAAGGAAAAAAAAAAAAGCTGCAGATTGTTTTTGAAATAGAATTTATGATGCAGTGTGTGACTTTGTGGAAGGTGTTAGTCCCATGTTGTTGTTAGCTCCTATTGAGTGGGCCCCGGACTTGTGTGGATCCCATGCACAAAGAAATGAATGCTGCTGAAATGTTTTAGGATGGGACCATTGTGATCCATAGGGTTTTCACTGGTTGATTTTAGAAGTAGATTGCCAAGCCTTTCTTCTTAGTTCTTCTTAGTGTGGAAGCTCCCCTGTAATCTGTTCAATATCACAGCAACACACAAACTACCACTAATAGATGGGTGGTGGTTGTGCATGAGGTGCACCGGCTGGGAATTGAACCCAGGCCTCTCACATGGAAGGTGAGAACTCTACCAGGAAATCATCGCCCTCCTCCCCAATGTCCCCATGGTCCCATAAAATCTATCTTATTGTCTACTCTTCAACATGCTTTGAATAGACAAGAAACAGTAAGTTAGGGGCTATATTTGAACACGAATTCAGATCCTTCATGAAACCGATAGGAAAGAGAAGACTCCCATATACGTACTTTAACTATGACTAAAATCTGAAAATAAATTTGTTATTCTCCTCCTCTTTATACAGCATACTCTGTGTAGCCTCTGCTGGCTTGTCTGGATGTATATACACGGCCACAGATAAAGGGTCAGGAGGACACCCATAAAAATGGTGGAATTATGGTTCTAAAAATGTCCCCCTTTTCATTATGCCCCTTTTCCCCTCCCCCCAACCCTTCTCTCTAAAGCTTTCCAGCTAGAGCTTTCCTGCTGCACAGCCAGCCCTGTCCACATGCAAATGAAAAATTCGATAATCTAAAAAATAAAACGGTATTCTGGATCTTCATGCTGGCACTTCTCTTTTCCTGTTTTTCCAGACAAACCGGAAAGATATACACAATATTACCAAGCCAAACCATCATGGAAATTTTATTTCCTGTGAAGAACTAAGGTTTAATTAGCTAAAAAGGAAGTGAACAGAAGAATGATAAGTAAAAGTTGGTCTCTGTCTCCATAGTGAGATTATCCTCAGTACCTCTGAACTTTATTATCCAAACAATGAAGGGATGGCGTGACTTGGAGCCTCCAATAATCTCATACTCATTATTGCTCGTGTAAAGTTGTGAAGAGGCTGTCAGCTATTGCAGTGGCTTTGGACTAAGGAGAAGCAAACCTCAAAAGGTTTCTAATTTGGAGAATGTTCAGATATGCTTCCAGAATTTGGCCCCTTGTCCAAAGCTTATCCGAACTATCTGAACATTTTAAGTCTTCAGAGTTGGCCTGGAAATTTCTGGCTCTTTCTTACTGGACCTGGCTTGGAACTACATGAGGATGGCCTTTTATAAAGATTTTTGGCACCTCTGGTTCTGATGCTGCTTACAAACTGCAAACAAGAAATTAACAAATAAAAATGTGTGTTAATGTAGAACATCAGAGTTTTGATTTTTCTAAAAGCTTTTTTTTTTAAACATTGAGATGCTTTACTGATCCTTTTATAATAATTTGACATTATGAACTAGGGTAACCAATGGTCTCAGTTTGTCTAGGACTGAGGGGTTTCCTTGGATGTGGTACTTTCCAATGCTAAAACAGGGACTGCCCCAGGCAAATCAGAATAAGTTGGTCACCCTTGTATGAACATTTCAATAGCAGACCAAATTCCGGCTGAAGTTCACAGTAGAATGTAATGAATAATATATCTATTAATTATCTTTTAGTTTATAGGTTTATCTGTGTTGATTACTATCTACTTAGAGCTTTGATCTTAATCAAAGACTTTAAAAGATAATCCCTTTTTCTACTGGTTCTGTGGTACTAGATAAAAATATGTTTTATTTACTAGTGGCAGTAAATAAAGGCTTATTTTCACATACAAGTAAGTAATGGTGTTTGGGCAAAAAAGGTATAAATAAGAATTTTTCCATTGTTATTCTATGTTATGACCGTAAGCTAAAATTTCATCTTAATAAAGCCAAAAAGCAGTTATATTTAAATAATTATTATAGTAAGTGTTTGAGGATCACTTCAGAGGATAAGATGCAGTCTAGTAAAAATGATCCTTAGAATTCTAAATTAGATCACTATTACTGAACTTTTAATTTCCCCCAAAGCAGTACCACTTTAATTTTTTCTTAGACCATGCAAATTTCTGGAATCCATGTTTCTTTATTTTGTTTTTTGGCCCTTTTAGAACAGAACCTTAGAATTTCCTTAAAATTGTCTTAGTGAAAACCCTACCTATTCTGCCCCCTCCTTCTTTCTCGTAACTTCCAAAGATATTTCAATTTCTATTAATCCAGATCCTAAGAGCCCTGAGGACTATGGGTAATCATATAATTTATTGTCCTCACCAAGACGCTATTGAGAGTAAAGAAGGTGCTATCACTAATTAAATTGAGACACAGGTGTAAATCTGGGACTATCCGGAAGTATATACTAAAAAACGTCACACCTAAGTCAACAAAGGGTAGAGATGACAATTTTAGAATTCGTTCCTGAATGACCCATGCTATCTTATTTAATTACTAGTGTTGTTTCTTCCCACTACACTCCAACACACGTGCTGAGTACAAATTCCTTTTCCTTCCCTATGTGTCTCCACAATTTCTCTTGATACCGTGACTTCTCCGGTTAGCCAGGATTCTCGAAGTGGGTCTGTTTTCTGCTCCCATCATAATCGCTGGTGTCTGTTCACTCCTTCCCTCCCTTGTTTCCTTTCTCCCTGCTTTCTTGCTTCCTTGTGTTTTGCTTCTAAACCCCACAATTTGGATATGGTCACAGTACTGTGCATGATTTATTTTTCCATAATGATAACATTTCTTCCTTTAATAATCTTTGGATTGTCTGATCTTTAATATTTACTTCTTTTTAATATCTTGTAAGTAACTCTTTTTTTCCTTTCATGTTCAGTCTCTTCTTGTGAGGAATGTAGAATACAAGCTGTGGTAGGCTGCCCAGTTTTCTCAGTTGGTACATAAATTATATCTCTTTCAGGAGCTCCCTGATCTACCAAGAAACAAACAGTCTCAGATCAACCTATAGGATGCAAAATGGTGCAGTTACTGCGGAAAACATATGGCAGTTTTTCAAAAAGCTAAACATGGAATTACCATCCAAAAACCCAGTGCCGTCGAGTCGATTCCAACTCATAGCAACCCTGTAGGACAGAGTAGAACTGCCCCATAGAGTTTCCAAGGAGTGCCTGGTGGATTTGAACTGCCAGCCCTTTGGTTAGCAGCTGTAGCACTTAACCACTATGCCACCACAGTTTCCAGAATTACCATATGACCCAGCAATTCCACTCTTGGATACATACTGAAAGATCTGAAAACAGGGACTCAAACTGCTACTTGTACATCAGTGTTAATTGTAGCATTATTTATAATAGCCAAAAGTTGGAAAAGCTCAAATATCCATCACCAGAGGAATAGAGAAATAAAATGTGGTACATTTATGCAATGGAATATTATTCATCCATAAATAGAAATGAAGTTCTAGTACGTGTCACAACATGGATAAAACTTGAAAACATTATGCTAAGTGAAATGTCAGATCCAAAAGGACAAATACTGCATGGTTCCACTTATATGAAATACCTAGAACAGGAAATGCATAGAGACAAAAATTTACCAGTGGTTACTAGGGAATGGGTGGGGGTAGGGAAAAGAGTGGGAATGAAGAATTATTGCTTAAGGGGTATTGGGTTTCTGTTTAGGGTAATGAAAAACTTTTTGAAATGGATAGTGGTGACAATTGCACAACATGATGAATGTAATTTACGTCACCGAGTTGTACACGAGTGGTTGAAGGAGTAAATTTTTTATGATAAATATTTTACTGCAATAAAAACAACAACAAAAATCTATAATAAAATGAAAAACAACAATCATCGATGTATTTGCTCCAAAATTTTGTTTTTCAAATAATATCTAAACATGTGAACAGAAATATCTTTTAATTTTCATATAATGGCTATTGCAGTTCCATAATGACCTTTAAGATATATCATGATTAATTCTTCTTTTACATTACCGTCTAATGTAAAATTAAAAATGTCTCTCTCTTTCTCACACACGAATACACATACACACACACACACACACACATACCACTACACACCAAAACATATAGTGAATAAAACAATGTGGTGAGCAACATTACATGGGCTCTTATCTCAGTTCACCCTTTAAAATATTCATTTATTAAATTTTTTTCTCTATGTGTACATTTTCCATGGAAATTAAAGTGGGGTTATCTTCAGTTTTTTAGCCCCAATATTATCTCCCCTTTTTTATAGGTAGTTGATACCACCAGTCCCTCAGCTTTGGGAAGTTCTGAGCTGTCAATCCAGTTGCCTCTCTGCTTTACTCCACTGCTGGCTTAGGATATAGTATTTTCAAATCTTCCAAATCTGTTACCACTCAGCCATCTGCTTTCTAGCTTCCAAATTTTTGTTGCTCTTGTTTCTTCTACTCTTTGTCTTCGTGTATCCTTTCATAAGCCTTTGGGTTCTCTGGAGTGAATATAACCGAACACATGCATTCAATCCACCACCTTTAATCAAAAGCTCCAATTTAATCTCCCTAGATCTCGATGTCTTCATCTCTAAAATGAGGAAGTTAGATAGATGTTTTCTGAAATCACTTCCAAATATTCTGAGTCTATAAGAACTCTAAATAGTATGCTGTGCAAAATAAACACACACACACACACAAATTAAATTGACCTCAAAGTTTATATTTCATTCACTGTATCCTACATTGCTCGTAGAATAAAGTTTCAGTCTCCTTTGCCTATCACTGAAAGCCATATATATAGGTAACCTGAGTCAATCTCCCTTTAAAAACTACAAAATGCAAACAAATAAAACAACAACAACAAAAAGAAACCTTTACTTTTGGCTTATTTGTAATATCTATCTCAGTACTGTAGTTGTCTTAATCAGTTATTTACATGTTATAACACTACTGCATTTGTAAAGCTTAGCTTAGTTCTGGGCATTTGAGCACGTACTGAATACAATAATGAAGGAGATAGACTATTTTTTGGGGTCAGACGTCTCACCAGATAAAGGGACAAGTTCAGAGGTCCTAAAGTGGATGTTTCTGTAACCTGAAGGAGTTAGTGCACCTCCCAAAGAAATTATGTATTTACCGGGTCATGAAAGGGAAGATGCTAGAAAAGCATTTCATAGATTAAAACCCTGTATTTTCAATTTTCTGTCTCTTCAGAATGGTACAGAGGGGAAGGGAGGAAAAGATAACATACATTTGGCTTTGACATAATCTTATCTGCTGTTGCCTATATTTCCACAGCCCCACCCCATTTAGTACTCACCTAGAATGTAGGAGAAGTAAACAGGGAAACAAACTGTACATACTCTTCTTGACCCTTTCCCAGATTGCTCTCCCTGTGCTCCTGTGAGGCCTTCAAAAGAGTCCGGGTTCAAAAGAAAAATTAACTAAATTTGCTATCCCTGACCCACCCTACACTCAGTGTATGTCATTTTGAGCAGGACTCTACAGGTTCTGAAATGTTGCATTTTGTGTGGCTTAACCAGAGGAGGCAAAGACGCCATTTTGAGGACTAAGATTCACCGGACCTAAGACTTAGCATTTTCAATCTCCTTATATGCATGAAAAACCTGGACAACAAATGAGGAAGACCCAAGAAGAATACTTTGAATTATGGTGTTGGCAAAGAATATTGAATATACCGTGGACTGCTGGAAGAAAGAATTTATCTGTCTTAGAAGAAGTATGGCTAGAATGTTCCTTAGAAGCAAGGATGGAGAGACTTCATCTTATGTACTTTGGACATGTTATCAGGAGGGACCAGTCCCTGGAGAAGGACATCATGCTTTGTAAAGTAGAGGGTCAGTAAAAGAGAGGAAGGCCCTCAACAAGATGGATTGACACAGTGGCTGCAACAATGGGCTCAAGCATAGTAATGATTGTGAGGATGGTGCAAGATCAGGCAGTGTTTCATTCTCTTGTACATAGAGTTGCTATGAGTTGGAACCTATTAGATGACACCTAACAACAACAATAACCAGAGATCAAGAAGCACTCAGTATCACTCCTCGTAAGTGCCATTTGACTAGAAAAAGAGAAGATCATTGATAAATGACCAAATCTGAATGACTGGCACATTATACGTGGTCTGGGATTGGGTTCAAGGGCTATCGTCAAGCCCTTTTGACCAAACAACTATTATTACATTTAGAGCCATTCCTTACTTAGCTCTGTTACACAGACCTTAAACACTCTCATCCATGGAGGAATGTTGTCTTTCTGGCACTGGATAAAATGGCTGCGCACATCAAGTGAGCTCTCTAACCCTTAAGTGATAAAGGCAACAAGTTGTGCCCATCATTCTGGAACTCCTCATCTCCATCTCAAGTAATCTTGTGGGTGAGGGCTGGCGCAACCCCTTGCCTTTCCAAACATTTCATGTACTGTTTCTTGCTTTTTGGCCAGGACTCTCACTAAATCTGGAAGAAGACCAAGACACATCGTGTTGTTGCTTTTCCAGTTCTGACTTTTCTTTGCTTTAGACAAAACATTGCTTGATTTTCTAGAAGGGGGGGTGGGCGGGGAAAAAAACCTGAAAGCCGCCCCCTTCTTCTCATTTTCGCCACTCACCTGGAGCTCACGGTGATGTGGAAATGCTATTAAGTGGCACATTTTCAGATGGCATGCTAGACACATGGTAGTCAGATGCATTTCACTTGCACCTTAGTTAATGGACTTTTTATGGTACACTTGTGGATGTAGAGCTATGGCTCATTTCCTAAATTACTATTTGGAGGAAGAAAAAATCTCCTGGTACATTCAGCATGATGTCCCATTGTATTTAGGCAGAGCAGTATTTAGCACACCATTCATTTGATGTCATTCATTAAGTTATCAATATTGAACTGCTATTCATTAATTTACTATTTCACACCAAGTAAAAATTCTCCAAGGGAGCATTTCCAGATAGGCAGCCCTCCCAGGCGACTGTTTTTCACCCATGTCAAGCTGCTATCACCCACTAATTCACACTGGAAACCTTAGAACCAAACTTAACACAGCCACAGTAACCTCCCCGGTGACCCCAGATACCCAATTGTTTAGGTGGTTTCACTTGCCTTTCCTGCATGATCTGAGATTTGATTGACTATAAGGGACAGGTGAAGTTTCAGTCCCTTTTCCTTCATGGGATCCCAGTCCTCATGGAAATGAAGATCCCCTTATTTTCTTTTCTCATTTCCTCAGCAAACTATTTCATTAATAGTACAGGGAAAAATAAAGGAAAAGGGCAAAGCCACCACACTCATTCTGTGAGAGATCACGGAAATTGTTGCATGCTTCCTCAAGAGCAGAGCTGATGATAGTGTAAGGTTTATTCTGAGGGGAAGTAACAGTGTTGTTGTCTGATAATGAATGCACTCAATTACAACTTCCTCTTATTTCCCTTAATTACTGTGAGGACACTATCATTTTATTTTTAGTATTTATCAATGTGCTGGGTTAAGGCATTATTTTTACCAGAGTAAAAGGATGTGACAGGGAGGTCTCTCCTAAAAGTATGGAGGAAGGAGAGAGTGAACTTGTCGGTTTAAAAATGAAAAAGATGTAAAGTAGCAAAACTACCAGAGAAAATCAAAGTAGAAAGTCCCCAAGTCTGAGAGCAAATAGTGCAAGAAGAAGGAGAAGAAAACAAGGCTATTTTTTTTTTTTAGGACTGATGATTTGTTCATTGTATTTCAAAATGACAGAGCCGATTTGCCTAGAAACTCTTTGTACCCAATAAGAAATTCAAGTGTGTAACAGATGGGCTGACTGCCTAATGTTTTGACTCCACAGACCTTTTTAATCACTAATATTAATAATTAAATATCAATTTGAAAGGATTGCACATATTTTCAATCTTTTTCCTAATATGTTGGAGATTAGATAAGTAAAACTGAATTACAGATGAAAAAACAGTCTTGTATAAGTCCATTCATTTAACTCCATTACACAATTATTTGTCTCAAAAAAGGAAAGAAATCTGAATTCAGCTGGAAATCTCTCTGAAAGCTCTTGCTTAGAATCCTCGAATTCTAAAAGGAAAATGCATAGTCATAAATACTATAAAGCAGTGGGTTAGCCAGATGTTCTCCATCTCCACTGTGGGAGTATAAGAAAAAATAGGCCGATGGTCGAAGGAGATGCTTTAAATTAAATAGGTGAGAGATTTATCTTGTAGCAAGGACAGTGACAAACTAGAATAAGATACAGTGAAATCTGTGAGAGATAAAACTTGATGGTATTGTCTTGTTCTTTGGGGTCTCACAAATTTCTGCCTTTGGCGTATGCAGTATTACCACTTTTTTTATTGCTCTCTATTAGTGAAAACTCTGATTACTGCTAATGTTTGCAAATCTCACCTACTATTCCCTCACCAGATTTTCCCATGTCTCTTACCACTTCTGTCATTGTCTTTACCTCACTCAGATTACTTTTTCTTTTTTGTCTTGAGAAGTGAAAACTTTGACTTAAAAACAAATCACTAATCAACGTAATTGGTCTATAAGAAAAGAATGTCCTGGTTTTAAAAGAAAAACTTAAAAAGAAAGCAATCAATGAAGAATATATAAAATATCACTTTAAGATTTAAGTGCTGTGTATCAGTGTCTCCTACTATCATCATTCACGTCACCTGAGGAGGTTATTAAAAACACAGATTTCAGGGAACCACCACTGGGAGATCTTCATTCCAGAGGCCTGAGAGGGAACTATGATCTGCCAACTATGATAATCACTAAACTTGGTTAGTCCAACACATGCTTTGGAATTTAACATCCTAAAATCAATAGTAGCAACACCATACAGAAAATAAAATTAAAGTAAGATGTTTTTAAAAATTGTTCAATTTTTTTTCACCTCAAGTATACTATCATCCTTGACTCTCCTTCTTCTACTTCTGGTTGAACAAATTAGTTCCCTAAAAAGTGGGAGAGGTCTTCTTTTGCTGTGGGATTAGCCAGCAGACCAATCAGCAATCAATTGACTTGTTTTCCCTGTCTTCCTGTTTGCATTCCAGGCATTTTCATGTGAGTAAGTACAATTTGAACTCTGGCTGGGAAGCAAGGTGATGACAGGACATACGGAGAAATAAGTCACTGCAACAAAGTCTGTGACAGAGCATAGAAACGCAGATGTTTATTTGCTTGTTTGAGTTAAGTGAAAGCTTTTAACTCCTGATTCCTTCAGGCCTAAATGCAGACTAAACAGCTTTTGATTGTTGTTTTAATTTAGGTAGTGTAATAGTTCATATTTTGTTGATTTTCTGTTAAATAATTTGCCATTTTGTATATTTCAGAAAATACTACAGATGCAATGACTGTTATGTACGTACACTCATATGTGAGGTACAATGGCTCTTAACAATGGGAAGACGCAAGAAGGAAGAGGGATCTGAGATTTAACAAGATATGTTAGCCAATAGGTAGATAAGCTCAAAGAACTCTCCCAGGTACAGGGACTGGCTATGGATTTAACAGTTGGTGTCATGGATTGAATTATGTCCTCCCCCAAAATGTGTGTATCAATTTGGCTGGGTCATAATTCTCGGTATTGTGTGATTTTCCTGTATGTTGTAAATCCTGCTTCCGTGATGTTAATGAGGGAGGATGGGCAGCAGTTGTGTTAGTGAGGCAGGACTCAATCTACAAGACTGGATTGTGTCTTGAGGCAATCTCATGAGACAAAAAAGAAAGAAGCGAACAGAGAGACTAGGGGACCTTATACCACCAAGAAAGCAGTGCTGGGAGCAGAACAAGTCCTTTGGACCCAGGGTCCCATGTGGAGAAGCTCCTAGTTGGGGGGAAGATTGATGAGAACGGCAACAGAGAGAGAAAGCCTTCCCCTAGAGCTGGTACCCTGAATTTGGACTTCTAGCCTACTTTACCGTGAGGAAATAAACTTCCCTTTGTTAAAGCCATCCACTTGTGGCATTTCTGTTACAGCAGCACTAGATAACTAAGACATTTGGCAATAGGACTTGTGCAGAAATTATAGACGAGGCAGAATGACAGGCAGGCAAGATCCCTTTGTTCATAAGAAGCAAGGCTTTGGTAACTGGAGGGAGTGACAGGTAGAGGGAGTGGCAAGACCCTGGCTGGGTGAGTGCCATCAGTAGGGTACTGGATTCTAAGTATGGCTGTCAGACAGAGAGCCCAATGTTCGACACCAAGAACCTGAATACCAAATTTCAGCAGAACAGAGAAAATATCAGTTGGAATATTTGCTTTATTTTAGAATGATCTGAGGATGAAAAGTGGTATAATCCTTTTGGTGGAATATTCAGTGGGCCAAAGTGGAAAAGAGAGAGGTTATGGAATGAGTTGAGTGCTGAGAAGATCAGATGCCAAGTATATCCACAGTTTCTACAGAAAGCTATGCCAATGGTATTCCTAACCTTGTTGAGGAAAGTAGTAATTTTAAATGTCAGGAAAGAATATTAAATTCAGTCTGAAATTTTAAGTGGAAGGAAGAGCTTAGAGCAAATTGAGAACCAAAAAACTCATTGCCATTGAGTAGATTCGGATTCATAACAACCCTATAGGACAGAGGAGAACTGCTCTTATAGGGTTTCCAAGGAGCGGCTGGTGGATTTGGACTGCTGACCTTTTGGTTAGCAGCTGAGCTCTTAACCACTGTACAAACCAATATCAAAATAAATAAATGTATAAATACATACATACCCAAATTAATTAATTAAATACCTATACTATATCATTTGGAGCTAACACTGGAAATTACATTTTTCCTTCTGCTGATGAATTCATATATAGTCCTAACAATCTCTTCTTCACCATAACTAGGCACACTCCTACCTAAAATAACTTGCCAAGTTTATACAGGATAAATTCCAGACTCCTCAGATGGTATTCAGGTATCTTTAGGTTACAAGTTCAACCTCTTTTCTTATTTCATCATTCCTTGAATCCTATGCTTTGGCCACCCAAGTCTATTCTCCATTCCCTGGGCAAATTAAGAATGTTCATAACTCCTCGGCTTTGCTTAAACTGTTCCATTAACCTGAAATATCTCATTTTCTCCCTGTTGAAGCACGTTTTATGCAATTCAGATGGCAACCACCTTCCATGGTCAGTGGCCAATGATGTATTTGTACTTTGATTTGTTCACTTAATTTCCTCCTTGCAGTTAATTTGTCTGTCTCTTTCACTTAGTTTGTTTGGGCTGTGTTCCAGCCAACCAGAAGAGATTACTTTTTATTCAATGTTATAAACACCAGTGCCTAGTACAGAGTTTGGCACATGCAGGGACTCAACAGACTTTTCAAAAATTAAATAACCATCTGTGTTGCATGAATGTAAAATTTATATTCTAATTTGATTTAGTGTTTAAAGAGGACATGTTAAACAGGAAAAGTACACATCTCTTTTGTTAGAGAAAAAGAGAAATACCTTGCTCTTTAATGAATTATTTTCTTATTCTCTAATGAAATATAGATGGAAGCTCAATACAAGTGTTCATTATTATACATTAATTACCCGTTTTAAACATGTTTAAATAATACTGCATTTACTCAAAATAAAAAGCCTTCCACTCCAAATGTAGCTCAAGAGTAGCAGTCCATTCTAATTTTTTAATGTATAGCAGATAAATTGTGTAGACCCCAATATTTGCCTCTTTTTTCATGAAAGTATCTTTTTTTTTTTTTTTTTTTTCTAGTCTTAGATCAGAAAGGGAAGGTTGTCCCATCCATGCTTGAAGTCTAGTTTGGATTTTTGGCCTTATTTTCTTTGATTTTTTTGTTAGAAGCACTCTGGAAGCAATAAAACCAACCTCTTAGGAAAAAGAAAAAAGCATTTTTAAGTTTAACCAAAGCAATGTCTCTAGCAAACAGAGGTTGCACATTAATGAGCTCTGAAGGGGTCCCGGTCCAGTTTCCCCTGGACTGTTTTGCAAGGCCCTGAGAAGGCAGGGACACCAACTGAATGATAGAGTGTCTTCTTGGTGCAATGGAATTTATTCACCCCAGGAATAAAAAAAAAAAAAAAAAACACACCATTAAAAGCAGATAGCACCTAATTATATTCTTCTCTTCCTTCAGGTTCCTTCTTAAGATGAATTTTCTTTCACTTCTTAATAGATTATAGATCCATCACCTGAATTCAAATTGCAATTGCTGTGGGAGATTGAGGTGAGAAAGATGAGTATTTACTTAGGCTCCTCATCCACTGGGGTCTGCAAAAAGAGGGATTTAGAGAGAATACATACAGAGTACTTCAGAGAGTCACAAAACCACTTTATGTTTTAAAAATATACTCTCTCCAGAGAATCCTACTCAATTTGGAGGCAATGGCTGCTAGTCACAGAGACATTTTTTCACTCCTATCTTCCTGTTAGGGTGAAGAAAGTCTCAGGAAGGCAAAGTTACTTTCCCCAGGTTGGTAGACTTTGCCAGAATAGCTAAGTGAGAGGAGGGTGAGAAGAGGTATCTGCTTATTTATTCAACCCAGTGCTGGAACTGGGAGAAAGGAAGGAATTGTAAAATTTTAATTAAGTACCAAGTGCATCAGCTACGAAAAACTTTTTTTTCTTTTTTTTTTTTTTTTTTGGTCACTAAACAAATAGTTCACAACCAAGATAATCTGAAATCCACCTGGAAGATGCTAATATACAAGATTGTTGTGTGCCATTGAGTCTATACATATATTCTGAATCTTAGTGACCCAATAGGACAAAATAGGAATGCCCCACATTTCCCAGGCTGTAATCTTTATGGGAGCTGATTACCAGATCTTTATTTCCTAAGAGTGGTTGTTGGGTTCCAATAGACAACCTTTCATTTAGCAACCAAGCGCTTAACCATGGTGCCACCACGGCTCCTTTTTAATACAACTCTTTTAAAGTAAGTCATCTATTTGAAAGCTACTTAATGACTTAAGATTAATGTTAAGGGTTGACAGTGTGTGAGGCCCTTTACCTATATGTGTTCATTTAATCTTTATAGTAATCCTGGGACATAGGTATTAATATCCCCAATTTAAAGAGGAAGGAAGTGAACCTTAAAGAAGTGAAGCAACTTGACCAAGTTCACACAGCTAACATGTTGGTGGAACCTGGGTTTACACACAGGTTGCTCTTTCTCTAAAGCCTGTATTCTTTACATTATACCATACTGCTTCTCTAGGGCAATCATTCTTTAGAATCATTGAATTATTCCATACTGTCTTCTTTATGAAGATTCAAAATTACCTTAGAGCAAATCTTCTCAGACTCAACCGTTACGTGGGAAAGAATTAAATACAGACGGTTCTCTGAACAGAGAACTATAACTAAATCTCCAACTAATCTTTCCTAGGCACTAGTTTGTGACTTTTTTTTTCAATTTGCAATTATACTTAAACTACATAATTTTGACATTTATTTTGATAGAATCCCTTGACATCCTGTTTAATGAAAAAAAGCAAATGAGAAGGCACTTCAATAAATTACTTGTCCTTTAAAACTCTTTTTTTAACTTCTGAGATAACACACTCTTCCTTCCTCCTGGCTGTTCCTTCTCAGTGCTTTTGCTGGCTCCTCCTTGTCTCCTTGATAATTTTAACAAAGAAGCTTAGTTCTTTAACCTCTGTGTTTACCCTCACTCCCTTGGCGAGCTCATAAATCTGAATAGTCCCAAATAATCATTCCCATTATTGAATCTGCCTACTGATTTCGATACTCATATATCCAACTGTCCTCGCAAAATTTCCATGTACATGTATGTGGAGCCCTGTTGGCACAGTGGTTAAGAGCTCAGGTACTAACCAAAAGGTCAGCAGTTTGTATCCACCAGCTGCTCCTTGGAAATGCTATGGGGCAGTCCTACTCTGTCCTATAGAGTCACTATGGGTTGGAGTCGAGCTGACGGCAACAGGTCATCTGTCTTCAGGAGATCTCCATGCATGCATAATTATCTCAAACAGACGTTAAAAATAAGTGTCTGATTTGCCCCTCAAAATTTTTCTTCTATTAGTTCTTCCCAGTAAAATGAAAATGCCATTGTTCTAGGTTGTTCAGGCCCAAAACCTTGGAAGAATCCTTGCTTCCTCTCTTTCTCTGATACTTCAAGTCAAATCTTAAAATAAATTCTGTCATCGTACCATCAGAATATTTCCACAATTTGATGACCTCTCTGACCTAAGCCATCATCATTTATCACATGGATTTTTTTTCCAACAGCCTCCTAACTGGTTTCCCTGTTTCTTCTACCCCTCCCCATCCAAGTCTATTATCACAAAACAGCTAAATAGCTCTTTCAAAATACAAAATTTTGTTTTATATTTGTTCTTCTGCTCTTACCCCTTCAAGGACTCTCAATGTCCTTAAGTTAGCCTGTAAGGCTCTGTATATTCTGACTCCCTTCCCTAGCTCATCTACATTTTCCTCCTATTTTGCGGTGAAACCTTGATCGTGCCAAGCACAGGCCTCCTCAGTTACTTTTACTTGCTGTTCCTGCAGATTTCTCCATGGCTTGCTCCCTTGCTTTCTTCAGGTCTCTGCTGAAATGCCCCCTCATCATAGAAGACTTCCCCGATCACTGTGTATAAAATAGCCATCCTCCCTCTTCTTGAGGAGCCTTGATGGCACAATGGTTAAGCGCTCGGCTGCTAAATGAAAGGTTGGTCGTTCAAAGCCACACAGCAGCTCCACGGGAGAAAAACCTGGCAATCTACTCCCATAAAGATTTCAGCCTAGAAAATGCTGTGGGGCAGTTCAACTCTGTCACATGGGGCCAATTTGAGTCAGAATCTATTCAATGGCACACAAGAGCAGCAATGCTATCCTTGACATTCCCTAGCCCTTAACCTTGTTTCATTTTTAACCTTAACTGTTTCCATACCCGACATGTTCTAAACTTATTTGCTTATTGAATGTCACTCCTAATCATTAGCTAATTGAAAGGTGGGGACTTTTTCTATTTTCTCAATACTCTTTCTCCAGCTCTTGGAACAGTGAGATGCTTAGTTAATATTTACTAACGAATAAATGAAGGGCATTTGATCTGAACTAACAATCTGAATGTCTTATAATCTTTATTATAGGTGGCAAGGGTCCTCACATGGCCAGAAAATGTAAACAATTTAGAATAATTTGGAAACAAAAGGAATAATGTGGTAAAAGAACAGGTTAAAACCAGAAATGGAACATTTTTGATGGCTTCACTTTAGAAAGATAGCTTCAAGTCTAGGATCTCAAAAGCATAAGCAGAGAACTTGGTTTAGCCATTAATAACCATTCTGCAAAATTAGCAACATAATGAAATCTTTCAGGCCACTGAAAGTTATAATTTAATAAAAACCACATTGGTTTCATAGGTATGGAAGAGATTTATTATCCTTTCAGCATGTCCTTGTGCAAATGTATATTCTTATCCCCTCCCTTTCTTACATATGTAGCAGAATATTGTACGAACCTTCCAGCATCTTTAGTTGAACTGATGCTCCTTCCAACTACCCCTTAATAGGTAACACACGGATAAACTGAAATGGTCTAAGAGTTTCTCAGGGTTCTTTTGAGATGACTTTTTAAATTTTGAACTAAGCCTGTGTACCAAACCAAATACTGTTCTTAACAAGCCTTGAGCTTCTGGAGTGTCATGTGATATCTTGGAACCATGTTTCCTGTTTATGAAACATGTATAGATCCTTGTTGCTTTGATGATCAAATAAGACACATCTATCAAGACAGCATGGGGTGGTGGAGTAAAATAATCAAGATTCCTAGATTTTAGCCCTTGGTCTTCATATGCTTAAATATGGCTTTACAGAAGAAAATTAGCTTTGCGGGCTTCAGCTTTATCTGTAAAATCAAGTAGCCTGGCTACTCAGCCTCCTCAGCCTCCAGGGCCTTTAAATTCTAAGAGGCTGTGCTACAAAGCCTTTGAAAACCACTAAGCAAATATGCAAATATGACAGAGCAGTAGCTGTAACAACAGCTGCACAAAAGGATATTGACAGCTTGTATGTCTATTCCAGGACAGTTTTTGCAATGCTAAATTGATTCTGTTCCACAATTTTTACTCTATCATCATGTACAACAATCAAGAGGGAAACAGTCACGCCTCTGCCCACCAGCCTAAGAGCAATAGTTATTCCGAATATTAAGAAGGTAAAGCCATAAGCCCAGTTTATTATGATTACTAAACTAGTCCCTGTGTGTACAACACAGCACTGTTGAAAGCACTATCATTTTTTTTCCAGGCCACTCAGTTTTTATTCAGCGAATTATTATGTCAGTGATGGAGTGTTCTGGCTTCCTAAAATGTTTGTAATTAAACAATAGGTTTAAATAGAGGAGATTAAAGATTTTTAATTAGTAGAGAATAAATCAGTTTATAACTTGGTTTCCTTATTAAAAAAACAAAACAAAAAAACCACGAGATAGTTTGCCATGCCTTACAGACGCGTTATATGGAGACAAAATGCATCAAAGTCATCTTTATGTTTTGGAAAACAGCAGTGTAAAATGACCTTTTATCTCACATTCTATCAACTGTAAATCTGTTTCAAATGTCTCCAATAAAGTGATAATTGAAGCTCATCACTACTATGGGTTATTGCCTGATCCTGAAAACCACTCTCATAATAATAATAATAAAAACTTACATTTAGCACAGTTGGCACTACATTCATTTTTACCCTAGTTCAATTATTAGAAAGGCAAAACAAACAAACAAAAACCTTTCAAATTTTAGGAATGGTTGTCTTGATTTAAGCCTATCGTTAACCATAAAGCATTCTATACTCAGGAAAGAATCTTCATGTTTTGTCTATTTATCTTGTGGAAACCATCAGTGAAGATGCTAATTTTGGAAGCACAATGAATTCCACATTACACAGGAAAGCCTTAGATATTGTCTCTTAAGATTGGCAGCCATGGCTTTGGTTCCTGGCATCACTTGTTATGGGGTATTACGAAGAGCAGGGGGAGTAACAGGTATACCCCTTCTTGTCTCACTCTCATCTCTGAAAGTTCATTTGTGACCTTTATATTGTAATAAATAATTCACTCTGCAATATGACTACAACTTTTAATAAGCCAAATAATCTAAGTACACTCTATAGCAATAAAATCCCTAAAATAGAATAATGTTATTCTGTTATCTTATTTTTTGAAGGAGCCCTGGTGGTGCAGTTAAAGTACCAAAAGGTCTGGAGATTCAAACCCACCAGCCACTCCATGGGAGAACGATGTGGCAGTCTGCTTCCATAAAGATTTCAGCTTCAGACTCTATGGGGCAGTTCTACTCTGTTCTACAGGGTCGGAATCAACTCGAGGGCAATGGATTTTCATTCTAATTTTTGGTTGTTTTAAATCATCTGAGTTATAACGGTTATTTATTTATTTCGTACATACATATTGAAAGGAACCTTTTCTTTTGGGACAAATCTCCTCAAATGGAAACAGTAACATCACACAGGTTTTGGCAGCACTCAGTATGGAAGCAGGTGGGTTTTTCTTTTTTTGCCTGTTTCCTGTTCAAGAATTTAAATCTTCTTTTATTAACTGTCATTCTTACTAAGTGGCATTGCCACTTGCCTTCCCAACCAGGCAGGCCCTCTCCTCCCTCCTTTTCTTCAGTCCCAACCCACCCCCACGACTTTCACCACTTCTCTCGGGTGTTAATTTGCACATCTCACCTGCTCCCCTGTAATTGACCGTTGCTATGTGTGTGGTATTTGGAGGGGCAAGGAGAGAATAATGAGAGGAATGCACATGTCAGCTTCCTTGGCCTGATACACGGCCACTAGAGCTGGGTTTCTGCCCTCTCCCTGTGGTTAGTGAAAAGACGTAAGAAATAATCCTGCACAGCATTTTGAATATCATCCAAAGAACCCAAAGTGCTTTATAAATATGATGCCCTTGACCCTGGGTGCCACGCATTATTCTCCTTCTAGAGAGGCAAAGCAATTCCGACCCCAGGGCCCCTCCTTTGAGAACATTCAGTGCTAGACCCTTTGACTTGCACATCTGGGAATGTGAACAGAGAAATCGCTACCACTCAGACTCTGGAAGTATCCTGAACTCAAAAAGTCTGTGTGATTAAGCGGGTGAGCAGACATCACCACCACCACCCTCCCCAGGCATTTCCCCTGATTAGCCTGAAATCCAGCCCCATAGTCTTAATGTGGCTATTTTGGTCTGTGGGTTCATATTAGGTTCATGGATGAAATTAAGCAAAATCAAGATCCAAAATTCCACGTTACCAGGAAGAAGCTGAATTTCAATTTTAGAATAGTCTTTTGTTCTTGAGTCTACCATTGTAGGTTACCTGAGAATTTAACGGAAATCGAAGAATATTACAGTAATATTGTATATAATTCCTAAAATTAAGATTATCTTCCACTGAATAATAGGGAGTTTTCAATTTTGTAATTTTGGGAGGGGGATATCTCAAAGTAGTATAAACGTTTATGGCATTTATTTGTTAGCTAACAAGTGGAAGAGTCACCTCTGAAACCCCCAAATTGCTCTTTGTGGCAATATTTGTCATTTATTAGAAATGGCCAGTCATATGTACCTCAGACATATTATAACCAAGTATTATGTTGTGGATATCTGCATTTATATACAAATCCAGATTCGTAGTCTACATCGATATTGTTTCTGACATGTCAGGGATATTTTAAAATCATCAAGAGTCAGAATATCTTTTTTCAATCACAAAGATACTCAATAAAGACTTACCAATTAACGACTGCTAATTTTTTTTTTTAATATTTCACTTAGAGAGATTTTAATTTTTCTTTACTTAAAGCAAACCGCTGATTAATCTGAATGGAAAGGGGAGGAAAAAGCATTTATTTTCAAAAGCAAAGCATAGTGACATGGCATTACAGCTGCTCTTTATAGTGTAGCAAAGACTTAGCGAACAAGGAAATAGAGTATTTCTTTAATGTATTAGAGATTTATAAAGTCTCATTGCTTTATTCCTTAGTTACTGGACCTTTTGAAAATGAATGTGGTCATGAGCCATCTGGTTTACTACGAAGTTAACTAAAAAAGTGTCTCTGAAACGTCCAAACTGGCTTACTCGCCTAACACTAGTTTATTGCTCCGCTGGCACTAACATGCCGAAGCTCGAGGGAAGGCAGGGCTGCAGTGCAGTGCAGTACAGCGAACACCTGGAATATATTCTCCAGAGTGAAAACAGCAGGGAACTGACCAGAAATAACCCCTCTCATATTATTGCTTCAATTAGACCAAAACAACTTTCCCTTTGAAAACTTAATAATAAACACTGCAGGTCATTCACTTGTTTGGAGCCCCTTTGGGAGAGAGGAGCAGATGTATTCCCTTAGCCAGCCCCCTTGCTGTCATAGAGACAAGAGGCACAAATCAGGACAGATATTGATTTTAATTGGAACCAACAGCACCTACATGCCATATTAATTTTCACATCTTCCTGCAAAAAAAAAAAAAAATTAAAGATTGTTTTTTTGTCCTGTCAGGTTGATTAGATAGAGTGATGTCATTCATGCATTCATAGATTGAACAATACCTAAGGAACCTGAGGTACCTCTGAAAGCCTTGTTGTGTACCGAAAGCACAGAAGAAAACATCCTTAATATAGGCTTGAGCGTTAGATTCCTGTTTATAGCCATTGGATGGGCATTTTTCTTAATAATTTACACTGGAGTCTTGAGAGAGACCGCAGATAAAAAGAGAATTAGCAATGGAAAAAAAAAAAAAAACTTTTATGAATCTAGGCTGTTTGTCTCATTTATTTCTTTTCTTGTTTATAATTTCCCCAATGAAATTGTCTCTGCCCATACACAAAAAATGTTGACCTTCAGATTTGACTTCATTACCTCATCAAATCTTCACCATCATCTAACCGTAAAGGTAATGCCACGCCATAAAAAGTTTTGTTTTGTTTTTCCCATGATACATTAATTCCACATAGGCTGGGAAGTGCAACATATTTTATGTCTCTGTTGATTGGTATACAAAATTTGGTTGGTTGCTGACACCACCTGGAAGTAGTTCTCAGACTTTCCTGAGCTCCGTATTTACATATTCTCTATCAGCAGGTCTAGGATGGGACTCAGGAATCTGCATTTATAACTAGCACTCTAGGTAATTTTGGTCCAGGTGACCCATGTTTTTGAGGACACTGACCTGGCAGCTTTTGAGCCTACGTAATGGTGACACTCATTTATCAACTCATTTATTCCCATAGTAGCAAAACAAACAAGCTAAGTAAAACTGCAATCACAGATTTCACAAGATGGTATTATTTGTTATTCAGCTTCATTTGTTCAATTATCCAGCTAATATTGAGAACTATTGTTTGAGTAGAAATGCGTTGAGCATTGAAGGAGAAAATGCTGAACAAGACAAAGAAGGTTTTTTTTGGTGTTCCAAGTTATTGAGCTGGATCTATGGTTTGTGTGTGTGTGTGCATGTGTGTACATGTCATTTTATTTACAAGGTCTTTCTGAGAAAAATAACAGAAGAATAAAATGAATAATATAAAATAAAAGTTATTGGAGTAAAGAGAATTATTTGGTAAGGAACAAACTAAAACTACTAAATATTTGACTCTTATTTACCATAAAAAAAATCCATATTGTCAATTTTTAGTCAAATATGTAGGTTTTTCTGACACATCTACTGACAAAGGATTATTTGAGTAGATGATGATGTCGCCATAATATGATATCATTAAAAATAATGCTTTTGTGTTTAATGACAGGAGAAGATGTTTAGGTATATCACAAAGAAAAAACAGGTTTCAAACACTACATATAAAATGATATGTTTCTGTGATAACAAATACATTTTTTATGCATAAAAATTACATCTAGTGAGATTACAGATTATTTTGTTCTTTTTTTTCTTTGTCCATATTTTCTAAATTTACTGCAATCAGCACATATTACTATGTGTTTTTTTCTACCTATTTCTTTTATATTCCAAACCCATTGCGATCTAATCAATTCTGACTCCCAGCGACCCAACAGGACAGAGTAGAACTGCCCCATGGGCTTTCCAAGACTATAATCAGTGGGTTTAACTGCTGACCTTTCAGTTAGCAGCTGAGCACTTTAACCACTGTGCCACCAGGGCTCCTCACTTTTGTATTAGATAAACAATAAAAAAAAGTATTTTTAAGTTATCTCATAATGACATGAACTGTGAACAAGCAAGGTGCCAGAAAATCAGGCCAGGTGAAGGACACGGTAGAGGCAGGTAACTTCTCGGGCTCTCTTATCTACCTTTTCTCCCTCTGCACTCTCAGCCCTTATGAATGGAGTTTCAGGTCAGGACTGTAATTTAGAGATGGGACCTGAGGAAAAGATATGGCTCATGCAGATCCTAAATATAGGTCAAGGACAAGGCCATTTCTACAAAGATTGCAAGGAAGTATGTAAAATTCTTATTTAAAAGCTTGGGTGAAGTGGGTAATAACAGCTCTTGGGTTTGGAAACATCAGTACTTGGTATACACACCCCCATCTGTGCTATCTGGAAGCTAGAAAGAGAAGCTGTAATTTACAAATGCATGGAAATTTTAGAAGAAAGTTAAAAAATAGTTCTAAAAAATTTTTATTTGTTCGATTTATTTCATTACTGCCTCTTTAACATTTGAGGTGACTAATAACCATGAATATGCAATAAAATTAAGAAAATATGAAAAAAAAACTAGAAGGAAAAAAGAGCAAAGCAAAAAACAGGGATAAATGCTACTAAACTCAAGGGTCTTAATATCATCTCGTTTGTACAAGGGAAGGGGAAAAAAATGATGACAACGACAACAGCAACAAAACAGCAACCACCAATTACTGAGCATCTACTACGTGCCAGACACACTGCTGGGCAATTTTCACAAACCGTTTTCATTCCTAACTCGACCCTGCAAGGTAGGTAATAACCAAACACATGTATGAGGAAATAGAATTCAGAAAGACTAAGTGCATTGCTCAAGGCCATTCCACATCCTGTAAGTGGTGGAACAACTCCATTCTACTCCTAAAACATACGAAAAATTGCTGTGTGTTAATTCTTTAATTCAGTCAGTCATTGAATAAACCAGTAGAAAACAATTAGGCAAAATCCCCGAGCCCATGGCCTTTCTAAGAGCAAAAGAAAATAAATGAGCAAATTATGTAGTATGCTAAACCAACAAAGCAAAACTAGTTGTTGTCAAGTCAATTCCATCTCATAGCCATCCCAAGTGTTGCAGAATTGAACTGCATGCCATAGGGCTTTCAAGGCTGTGACCTTTCAAAAGCAGGGTGCCAGGCCTTTCTTCTGAGGGCCTCTGAGTAGGGCCTCTGAGTTGGTAGTCGAGTGCTTAACCATTTGGACCATCCAGGGACTCTGCTATGAAGGAGAATAAAGGAGGGAAGAAGGCTAGGTAATGTAGTTGGAAGTTGGGATACCTCCTAGAAGCTTCCAGGAGCATGTAATATCTCAGAAATATCTTGCTAAATTTACCAGTTGCAATCAAGTCAATTCTGACTCACAGAGACCCCATGTGTTTCAGAGAAGAACTATGCTCCATAGGGTTTTCAATGGCTGACTTTTTTGTGAGTGGATCTCCAGGCCTTTCTTCCTGGGTGCCTCTGGGTGGACTGGAACCTCCAACCTTCAAATTAGCAGCTGAGTGTACTACCATTTGCACTACTCAAAGGCTCTCCTAAAACCGAAGTTCCTTTAAACAACATTTTTTTTGAGATACTGTAGTACCTCGATTATTTTCAAACAAGATATACACAATCATTCTCAGTGGGAGTAGGGGCTAGGGAAACCTGTTTTCTAGTATAAAAACAGGCTACATGTGATCTGAGAGTTCTTTTTCATATTCTACTCTTAAGCTATCATAGAGAGTAGGGCCTCACCAGAGGAATTCATAAGCCCCTCCGCCCCCTTTTTTTGGTTCTCCTTTTTCTCTCAATCCACCAATTTTAAGTCAGTTTGGGGAGATTGGCAAGATTTGTTTTTGCAGAAGCTTTCTTGTTCACTAAGCAGGTTTTCCCGAGCTTGAGTTTAAAAGACCCCCTGGAGAAGAACTACAAGGCAAGCACTAATTACTGTAACAATTTATTAAGGAAGATCTTTGATCTTTTCTCACTTACCCAGTTGTCTAGTTCTGCTTTGTCTCCACAAGTATAAAATGTGTTTACATAACTAATTAACACAACAGATTGAGTTTTACTGGGTACATGATAATAAGTGGTCCAAATGGTTTGATCTCATGCTAAAGGAGGAAGTGTTCAGAATTAGCACTTCCTAAGAGATCCAAATGGGAGTAACTATTGTCAAGTTCTCGTAAAACAAAAGTTCTTCATGTTCCCAAATGGGACAGCCTATTACACTAAGCTTCAGGATTTGAACTCTCACTACAGAATGTTTTATAAGAAAAGTATGTAAATATGACAAATTCTGAGCTATTTTCAGAGATGGAATGAGCTCTTAAAAAATAAAAAAATACTGTGTTTATTTTTTCCCTGAAAATTCTCCTAATTGTAACTTAGACTAATTTTAGATGAAGTATTTTGGGACAAAAGCTTGTATTTTTACTTGGTGACATTCACCCCTAAGAAATGAAGAGTTTATAGTATAGTTGTAAATGAACCCAATGTTGGAGATTATAAAATTTAAAATAATTTTTTTTTTATATAAAATAGTTTTTACAACCATATGTACTTATAATTTTAAAGAGTCAAGATCTCCCTGCTTCATAGGTCACTTAGCGCCTTTTTTGTATGTTTTGAACTCTGAAATACTTTTCCTTGGAGAGAAGAATCACATGTTTGCAAGGGCAAGCACATGTCTACATCAAAAGACTTGAGTCAGGGTCAAAAGTCCCAAAATTCTCTCCTTTCTCGAGAGGAGGTGAGTTATACGTATTTTTGCCCATCCTTTTTTTTTTTGCTTTATAAATTTGAAATTAAAATTCATTCTTTGGAAGATTATTGTTAATGCACACTTGGAAAAACTCAACTTTCCGTGGATAGGGAGAAAGATAGAGACTTGTGATTACAAAACAGTTTGACAACTTTAAGTGCAAATGAATCAGAAACATGTGGATTATATTTCCCTTGAAACACACATGATTTTTAAAAATTAAGAGGAAAGGGGCTTGGCAATAAGCATTTTAGTTTTTGCCAAACCCAAAGCATCTGAAAAATAATCCAGGAGAGTCAAGGAACCCAAATTGTAGCTGGGCTCTCTCTTCCAGTCGATTCTCAATTTCCTTACTTCCATATCTGAAGTTTCAAATCACAAATTCAACACTTACAAATACTTAGACTTGAGCCTCTCTATTTTTGCATCCATGTTATTTTAGGATCAGTAGAAATCAAAATGATTGTGGACAAATTAAATTGGGAGGTGAGGGGGTTGGCATACATTTCCAAGATAAACGGTAGCAACTCTATTCTAATGAATACCAGTATATGACTATCTCACACATTGGGAAAAGCAAGTGTATTCAGAGAAAATGCTGCTAAATATTTTAGGGTACTCAAGACAGGGAAGGTCTTGCAGGTCACTAGGATACCTGGAAGAGGGCATACCACCAACGTATCTTGATTTTTGAAATTATGATTGATATTTCTCAATAAAAAAGTATCCTCAAGAATTCAGATTTTATTCTATATTTACAGGTAACTTACTATCCTAATACTGGGCATTTTATTTTTATCCTCATGGCATAATTCAGACAATGTAAAATATCCTGTTTATAGACAATGAAACTGTAATGACACTACACTCTTAAATATTCTACCTGCATGAGGTTTTTGGAGCCCCGTAGAAGTTTTTCTTTGTTTGTTTGTTTTAAATCCATTGACTATGTAAACATGGAGAAAGAATGAGAGAGAGAGAGATAGCAATCTAGAAAGGAAGGAACAGACAGAGAGATGGAGTGAAGAAAAGAAGGGAGGAAGAAAGGAAGGTAGGGAGGGAGGGAGAGAGGAACACTGAATGTCTAGATTCCCTTCAAAAGTTATTTTTGGAGCAGAGAAATAAGAAAGCCCTTTGGGGTATACTTAAGAAGCGAACTGTAGTGATAGCAAAGCTAACAGTGACAGCAAAAATACTACCCGTGCATGCTAACGTTATTTCAGATACAGTGGTAAGTGTTTCACATACATTAACTGATTAAATGCCCAAGGGGACCACAAGAAAAAAAGAATTACAGGTTAATTAACTCACCTAAGGCTAAATGGCTGAATTCAGAGCAAAGTCCTCCTCATTCCAGAGTTTAAGCAGGCAATCACTCTGCATCCTCCTCTAACTTACAGGAGCCTCTTCAATCCAAGACTCATTTGTTAGTTTAAACCCAATATTATCAACTAGAAAAGAGCTATCTATCTAACCAGTTACTGGGGTCAGCAACGTGTTGTCCTTCAAGAGGGTACAGCATGACCCTGGAAGAGAATCTTACCGCACATCATCAGTCAGCTGTCCCACACACTTTAAGTATGGGCACAATGTCAAATTTGAAAAATCTTTTCCAATTATTTATTTAAAATCTTCTCGAATTTAATAATGACAGTTTTCTTCTAAGACTTGCAAACTAATTATGTTAATAGTCCTACTTGTAATAGAGTATATTTGCAGAGAACATGAGATTTTTAAAGCCATATACATTTTTTTTTTAAATTGATTTACTCAGAAAGCTCAAATAGTTTATTATTATTTTCATATGTTATGGGTGATATGGAGCCCTGGTGGTGCGGTGGTTAAATGTTCAGCTGATAACCAACAGGGCGTCAGTTCAAATTCACCAGCCACTCCTTGGAAACCCCATGGGGCTGTGCTACTCTGTCCTATAGGGTCACCATGATTTGGAATCGACTTGACAACAAAAGGTTTTTGGTACACATTATTAATTTTTAATAACATGATAAAAGGAAATATAAATAGCTAACCCATTTTGATCAGGTCAATATGTTTCAAATTTAGCTACAAAGTAATAACTAACATCCATCTTCTCCATAGTTAGATTTGTCTGTTGTTGTGAGCTGCAGTTATGTCAATCCCAACTCATGGCGACCCCATGTGTCATAGAGCAGAATAGCTCCATAGGGTTTCCTTGGCTGCAACCTTAATGAAAGCAGATCGCCAGGACTTTTCTTCCTTGGTGCTGCTGGGTGGGTTCAACCCACCAACCTTTTGGCTAGGAGTAGAGCACAAAGCTTTTGCGCCACCTTGAGGTCAGTTTTTTTAGCTTCAATTACTTGCTGTTCTACCAATGTTAGTAATTTCCTCAAGACCATATTTTCAATGAAAATATTATTTTAGAGAATAAATGTATCTCCTATTGGAATAAATAATGTAGATCAGAGTATTCTCAAATAAAATGATCTCTAGATCCCAATCATAGTTTCCTATTATCATTTTTTCTTCCCTGAAATATTTAAGGAAGTCAAGTTACACTTTATTAGAAAATTCCATGAATAGAAAATGATCATTTAAACTCTTTGGTTTAACATTTATTGCAAACCACTATCTTCAAGGCATAATACTTGGCACTAAAATAAAATTCTATTCTGCCTTGAAGGAACAAGCTGCAAAGTCAACTGGTCTGTCAGCATCATGCAGGATATAAGGATACACTTCCCAGAGTAAAAGAAACATTCCTTTCCCCAAATCTCATCATTATGTTCTCACTGTAGCTTAAGACTTCAGTGCAACTCTTACTCAATTTGAGTGTAGATATTACTATTTCTGCTCTTGATTGTTTCATTTGTTACTGCCCCTTAGCTAACAACAACAACAACAAAAAAAAAACAGACCCGTTGCCACTGAATTGATGCCGACTCATAGAGATGCAATAGGACAGAGTAGAACTGCCCCATAGGGTTTCCAAGGAGCAGCTGGTAGATTCAAAGTGCTGACCTTTTGGGTAGGAGCCTGAGCTATTAACCACTACACCACCAGGGCTCCCTTCCTCAGCTAACTTGCCTTTATATCCCCAGAAGTTTCAAACAGCTGAAAAGAACGGTTGGTAAAGGAATAATTGATGTTAGGGAAAGAGTCAGATAATATATACGTTTGTAAGTCAAAATCGTTTTGAGGCTTTTGCTATAATTTGGACTTAATTCAGTCACTAAACACCTACTATTTCTTAGGTTAGGCACTTGGGTGCTAGAGATGAGCAAGACCAAGTCACTGCTCTCAGGACCTTGTATTCCTGAAGCAGTTCGATCACTTCCTGCCTTCACCCCATTTGCCATGGCCATCTTCATAGAGCCCAAAACAAGGCCAGGGTTCACCTGGAAGCCTTGATATGCTATTTCCTTTCTTTAAAAAATGTGAAATTCATATAATATTTTACTCAAAATAAAAAGACTTGAAAATAAGTTTTAAGGTATTAAACATCAACTGAGTTGCCTCTGAAGGCCCCACAACAACTAAAGGTAATTCATGAAGGGCACATTCTTCCTTCCTGCTTCTGGCAATGTGAAAGATAAGCCTCTTCAGAGTTGCCACCTGTGGGATGTGGGATGACTGGCCCCCTTCTTCCACCCTCAGACCACAAGACTCATTCTTGCCATAATGAAGAAGCTGATTGATGGATGTCACCTTCCCCACTGCTGACACCCTTATCTTTCTCAGCTTAGCAGTAACAGACATGACCTGCTCCCCACCAGCTGGTCTCTGTGTGCGGGGGCCGTCCATCACTCTGTTTCCCCACTCCATCTGTTCTCCCTTCCTCCTCCAAACTTCAGCCCATATGCCCACTGGCAGCGACCAATATGTCTGTCTGTCAGTAGCTCTGTAATGAGACCAATTTATAAGGTCACATAATCCTGACTTTTCAGGAAGAAAAAAAAAAAAATCCCTATCTCATTTACGGAGAGAAAACCACCTTTGCCTCTGGTTCTCAAGACTGTGGGAGGTCATGTACTAACCACCAAAAAGTAGTTCAGAATTAACTTCAAGTCATCTCTTTTTCACCAAATTTCTTTAAAGACAGCCCCTAGTTTTGCTTTTATTGTCAATGCTCTTAGCCAGAAGTTGCAAAATGAAAATATTGACCTTTAGGGAGGAAATTAAGGTCTAGAAACAATTAAGCTTATTCAAATAAGTGAATACTCTCCCACAATTCCAGTGGTGTTTTTGGTTATCAGCACAACCCCCCTCTGAGTTGCATGGGAAGTTTATGCACAAGATTTCCAAGGACCTGTCAGCAAGAGTTTTATGTTTGTATGGCACAGCAGTTATTTTCCCCAGGAACATTTTATGCCTTCAGCAGGCTAGTGCAAATTAAAATCTGTGTCAGTTTTACCCAGAGGCTAAGAGTACCTCATTTCATTTTATTGAATTCAAATAATTGCAAAAAAGATATTAGTAAGCACAATGTAACCAGTGAGTCCTATTTTATGCAATAAGCTGTCATCAGGAATATTATGCATGTCCCTTTCTACAACACATGGCACCTTGTGCCATTCAGTTCCCTATAGACCGTGCTCAAAAACTATTAATTGATGATATGTAAATGTTGATTCAGGAGTCCCTAGGTGACGGAAACATGCTTTAGGTGTCCGTAGGTGACTGGCTACCAACCAGGAGGTTGGCAGTTCATATCCACACAGAGGTGCTTCAGAAGAAAGGTGTGGAGATCTACTTCTGAAAGATCATAGTCATTGAAAACCCTGTGGATGGCAGTACTACTCTGAAACACATAGGGTTGCCATGAGTCAAAATCAATTTGACAGCAGTTGGTAAGATGTTGCTTTATGTTTAACAGAAACAGATGAAGACCAGAAACTGCAATGAAGTAAAGGCTTCCAGGACATGTAAACTTTGAGAGTTATCATTTTCTTCTGCTTTTTAGTCATCGTCTTAGGCTGGGTTCTCTAGAGAAGCAAAACCAGCAAAGCATATAAATATATACAAAAAGAGATTTATATCAAGGAAATGGCTCATGTGGTTGTAAACGCTGGAACTTCCCAAGTCCGTGGGTCAAGATAAAGGCTTCTCCTGATTCACACAGCTGCAGAGGCTGGCAAACCCAAGATCGCTGAATTCCAAGAACGGCAGGCAAGACCGCAGGTAAACTGCAAGCTTAAGTTCCAAGAACCAGAGGTCCAACGAAAGGAGCCAGCCACAGGATTCAGCGCAAGCAAAAAGTCTTTGAGCTCTGCCAGAATGTCTGCTTATATTCAGACGCAGGCCCCATGCCACAGCAAACTCCCTTTCAACTGATTGGCTACTTACAGCAGATCCCATCATGAGGGTGATCACATATCAGATCTCAACAGGGAAGTGATCACAACATTATATAACTGCCAAAACACTGAGGATCATGGCCCAGCCAAGTTGACACACAATCTTAAGATCACAGTCATTTAGGAACTCAAGCTGCCTAGATGCAGGATGGAATCTTGAGCAGCCTGATAGTGAACTGTCTTCTCGCTCAATTAAAAAGTTCTTTCCTGTAGCATTCAATTTTAAATCATGGACAGTATTAATTTAGGAGTCCTGAACTTGTGCCTACAGGGTGGCTATGAGTCGGAATCAACTCGACGGCAACAGGTTTTGGTTTCAAACTTGCTCTTGGATTGTACCTGGGATCACTGCTCGGATTCACTCTGAATTGGGAATTGCACTTGTATTCATCAAGTATGTGCCAGCTATTTTCCCATATGTCACCTCATTTAATATGCAACTGCAATTTGACAGACCCCTTGAATCTTACACAGGGTCTGGGTTTTATCACCTAGATCTCTCAGGATCCCTGCAACAGGTGGAGCCCACAAAACTGTCTTATAATCAATAGGTTCTACTTAAGGTCTTCTAAGCCGGAAGCCTGCATCAATCAGCCCATGCTCTAGGGCTCTTTGCTCATTTCTGCTGCTAGGTTTGAGTTGATTTCCTGGCCAAAATCATTCTTCCTTCCATTTGTTCCCATCACCAATCTAACAGTGAACTAAAAGGTAAGTAAGTGGAGGAGGCTGCCAAGCCTTATCATGCCTAATGGTTTAAATTATCAGCTCAGCTTATTGCTTATGCTTCATTTCTGTATTCCTGACTCCTAGAGCTACAACTTCCTACTGATAAAAATCTATTGATAAAGTCTACTGGTAAGCTTAATTCTAGTAATAAATGTTGATTATGAGGGGTTGATCACAATCCTCTATAGCAGCAAGATATTTAGTCTTATTTAGAATGGTGCAACAGATAAAAGAGAAGAATTGCATGGTCGCTATGAATTGGAATCAACTTGATAGCAATGGCTTTGGTTTGGTTTGGTTTATGTACTAATCCTGTTTCTGAGTTTTTTTTTTTTTTAACATTGAGGAACAATTGCTAATTTGTATATAGTAATTGGTTTTTTTATAACAAAATCTACAACTGGCATGTTCAAAGTCAGGACTGTTTTCAGTAACGTATTCAATGAAAAAATAATTAAATACACTTTACTTAAAGCTAAATATTTTGTTCTCTATGTTAAAGTATTTAAACCTAGCCTATGAGCCTTCCTATCTTTTTTTTTTTTTGACAATGAATAGTACCAGGCTTTGAGATTTTGTTTTAGGTTAATAAAAATAACCTATTATTCTTCATGTATGCAGTTTTATTGACCACTATTAAAACAGATACCCTTTACGATGAATTTCCAGTAATGGTGATAGGCCTGTATGGCTTTGTCAACATTTTTTGGCCTAATTTCTCTTATGATTGACATTTTGCAGAACACCTAGCTGTGTTTGTTTTTCAGCCTACAGCTGAAGAGCAAAATTTATCAGCCTGGCCTAGATTAAAAAAAAAAAAATACATATTCTAGTTGATGGGGATTGGATGTAATTAGATCTCACTGTATTTTTAATAAAAACGGGATTTTCCCAATCTATATTCTAAGATTATTCATCATCGTGGTATAAAGAATGTAACAGAAAAGTATCTAGAGATAAACTGGTAATGAGAAATTTAAAAATTGCTTTGTATTTATACTTTTGTCTCTAACTTAGAGACTGGAGAAAACTGGGCAGGTTGTGAAAAACTGACCAGCAGCCTTTGCGGTCTAAAACAGAATAACTGAAGTATTCAGATACATTTAGGCCAAAGCTGTAGATGAAAATGGTATCCGGTGACTATAAAAGCAGTAATTTCATCATAATGTGGGTGCCACTTCAGTCTGCCTTCCTGAGCTAGATGCTACTCAGGCACTTTGCTGAAGGAAAAGGATGGATCCTGAAAGTATCTATGATAACCCAGAGCCAAAAGAGAGCCAGTTTCAGACTTTCAGTGCATCTGAAAGGACAGAGTGCTCAGGCTCTGGGTTGAGCACTAAAGCTAAATTAGCAGAGGCCTGATGAGGAAGGGTGAACTAGCAGTTTGGTTTGTCTTTAAGGCAATAGCTTTTAAAAAGAGGATTAACATGACAATGTTACACTCTAGGAAGAAGCCTATGGTTGCAATCTTAAAAAATCACTGAGGAGTGGGGGCTAGGGATAGAATGGATGTGGGAGGCCAAGTCCAATAGCAGTCTTGGCAAGATATGCTGAAACAGTGGGAAGAGAGAAAGAGGACCAATTTGAAAGCTATTTAAAAAAAACAAAGATGACTGCCGTCAAGTCTATTCTGACTCATAGCACCCCTATAGGACAGAGGAGAACTGCCCCATAGGGTTTCCAAGGAGCAGCTGGTGGCTTCGAACTGCCAACTTTTGGCTAGCAGCCCGAGCTCTTAATCACTGCGCCACCAAGGCTCTTGAAAGATATTAAGGAGTTAGAATTATTAGAACTTGGTGACTAAGTGGATTTGAGTGTTTACAAGGTGGCGAGAAGAGGTAAAAGGTTTCTAGTTTGGGTAACGGGGCTCGCAAGATGGTTTCTACTCTGTTGTCTACCTTATTTCCTGAAGCTTTCTTTGCAGAGGCTTCCTTGACAAAAGACACCACCCGGTGTCTGACGCCATCTTAATACCTAAGGTGACCTTCCGCCTGATCTGGAAGAACACGGAACCTTTCTCAAAAAGAAAAAAGACAGCACGGACCTAATTAGACAGCAAGAAGTCCAACCAGCACTAAACCACTTTCCCTATCTGGTGCAATTGCACAGAGAATGAAAGTTGACTTAGCGTTTTAAATAAAAATTTATAAAGCCCCAGCCCTGAAACAGAGATGTACGCCCACTTCCTGTCCTTAACCCCATAAAACCCCTCCCCTAAGACCCGTGGGCAATGCAGTCTTGGAAGCCACGCAGTCCTGAATCTCTCCTCGCTTGGCCAGCCAATAGTTGCCTTTTCTTCTCCCTGCTTGTCTGTCTTTTTGGCCATGGAAGGAGTGGAGCAGAGCTGTAACAGGAGTTCCCGGCAACATCTTGAGGAAGCAAGACGAGAAGACAGGTTTTGAGGGAAATACACTAAGTTCATTTGGGACATTTTTTTTTTTTTTTTTGACTTGAAGTGTCTTTTACAACATGGATATAGAGGAGCTCTACTAATGTGCAGCTGAAGGTCTGAAAGAAAGAGTGTAGGATAAGATCGAGATTTCAAAGTCTCAGGGAGAGAGAAAATTTGAAAACCTAGAAGTACTCAAGAAATCAAACGACATATTGCATTGAGCAAATCTGCTGCGAAAGACCTCTTAAAGTTCTAAAAAGCGAAGACGTCACTTTTATGACTAAGGCATGCCTGACCTCAACCAGTTTTTTCAATTGTCTCATGTTTGTGAAAGCTGGAAAATTAAAAGAAGAGGAAGACAGAGGAACTGATGCATTTGAATTGTGGTGTTGGCGAAGAATATTGAATATATCATAGGTGCCAGAAGAATGAACAATAAGCCTTGGAAGAAATAAAACCGGAATGCTCCTTTTGAAGCAAGGATGTTGTGACTTCATCTTGCTTAGTTTGGACATGAAATCATGAATGAACAATTTCTAGAAAAGGACATCATATTTGGTAGAGGGTCAGCAAAAAATGGAAAAAAGCCTTCGATGAGATGGATTGACACAATAACCTCAACAACGGGCTAAATATATCAAAGATGATGGAGATGGTGCAGGACCGGGAACACTGCAATGAGTTGGAGCCGACTGGACAGCACCTAACAACAAAAGTAGATTACGTTGTCCAGAGTTTCTTATCTACTTACTATAAGCTAAAATAGAAAGTACAATGCACTTCCCTGAATCAATCAGAAACCTTTTCTTCTACTCATATCTCAAGGATTTATTCATATCTCTCATCAGTCTGAGAAAGGGTTTTCCAGGCTGGGACTGAACTGAATCCAATGTCCTAAAGGCCTTTTCCCCAGTATGATATTAAAGGCAGCATCTAGTGCATCTGTCATTTTTGGAACTGCAGTCCTATAAAATCTTCATGCTGTTGGGTAGCTACAAAATGTTTTTGTAGCTTTGAAACCAGCTCTCTTTTGGCTCTGGGTTATCATGGGTACTTTCTGGATCCATCCTTTTCCTTCAGCAAAGTGCCTGAGTAGTATCTAGCTCAGGAAGGCAGATTGACACGGTCCCCACATTATGGTGAAACTACTAACTGCTTTTACAGTCATTGGATACCGTTTTCATCTACAGCTACAAAATAACCATGGGAAATTTTCCTAGCTGAGCGAATTGTACCAGGCCAACTTTATTCATGACGTTTTCTCTGAAAGTTTCCCTTCTGTGCATCTCCTTCAGAATATTTATAGACTGTTCAGCAATTCATTATTTTTCATGTATGCGCTTCCATGCTTCTCCTCCTAGATAAATTGTAAGCCGCTAGACACCAGGGACTGGGAAACCTAGCATATTATTTCTGTACCTTCCTTCTGTAGCTTTCACACACTGAGACTCTTTGGTGGCCACATTTAATGACCTAGTATCCTCCTTCCCATGAAACACAGGCTTTACGCATGCAAAATTTTGGAGGCTTCAATCTTCATCCAGAGGAAGCCACCAGGTACAACCTAGCAGTTCTCCTTGTTGGTTGCTTCAGGACAGTGTGACCCAGGGCTGCCCTTTAGGTTCTTACACTATGCCTAAATCCCAGCTCTTCTCATTGGTGCCCTGGTCCTGAAGATGTAATAATTCCTGCTGGCAAGGACTAAGTAACATCTGTCCCAGATAACGGAAGCTCCATTAGTCTGGGCTCCTGAGTGATGATGACCTGGAACAGAGTCAACGCATCCTAACACTCATCAATCCTAATAGAAACACAAGTGAGAAATAAACCTTTGTTATTTTAATCCACTGAGATGTTCAGATTGTCAGTTACTATAATGTAAATTATCCTAATGTATAAAATTATTTTCTTCCCTTCCCTGTGCCTGAGCCCATGCTCCTGCTATGTTAACTAACCACTTAACACCTCTCGTGCTTCCTGATTACAGCGGAAGGCTGAATATTGCTGTGCTCAATGAATACCTTGCCTTTCCGGCTTGACTAAATTTCTGCACAGAGGATTGGACTTAAAGGCAAGAAGAGTTTTCTTAAGAGGGACAGAGACTCTTAAAATTTTAAATGGTAGAAAAGAGGTTAGGAAAATTTCATTACTGGTAAATTCTTAAAAAATAGAGTTGAGAATGAATCAATCTGGAATGATTTAAGGTAATTCTTCCTGAAAGGAAGGGAGTGAACTGAAACTGATTGTAAGCTAAAACTCTGCTGTTTAACAGGAGCTCTGCTGGATAGTGACTATCAGAATGACTTGTCATTGCAAAAAGAGTAAACCAAAAAGTGTACTTGACTCATTAGGGAAAAACTGTGCTATTTTTAGTTAGTTTACTAGAGTAGTGATGGCCCTCTTATTAAGATGAGCGCTAAGCGATATAATTAAAATCAATATAACAAAGACTGAAAAAGTATATTTGCACACATGCCTCAGGGAACAATGAGAAGCCCAAGGCTCCCCTGGAGAGCTTATTTTTCATTGAACTACAAAGCTCTCTACACGTAGAAGGCTTCAGGAATTTTTCCAAGGGTACTGGCACCTGAATTCACAGAAAAAGAATGTGGACTAATGTACACTCTAATGCCATGTCCTAGAAGAACAACAATGAAAAATACTAGTCTTCATCCTGATCCAACCAGTGAACTGTTCTCCTTTAGTGAAACAAGATGGAACAACAACTCTGTGACATCGAGGAATATGGGATTTATTATGTGTTTCCCTAAGGTAACTTGAAGAACTTGAAGTAAGTTTCTGCAAAAGAATAATACTCTGAGACATCCTCCCAGGGCCCTAGAAATTAACAGAGGCTGCAGTAGGAACTGTGTTGTTAGCCAGTCAAATACGGCAGTGCTAAAAATTTTACTTTTGCCTAAATACCAGAGGTCTCAGAAGTTTTATTTTTTCCCTTTAAAAAAGTTTCAACTTTATCAGCAATAATTTACATTTTAAAAATACACAGATTTAAGGAATAGTGTAAAGAGTTGGGCAAAATTATATACTCATGTCACTAACAGGCCAATAAATATTGTTGTGACCCTAGGCACAACAGAATGAAACACTGCCGGGTCCTGCGCCATCCTTACAATCGTTGTTATGCTTGGGCTCATTGTTCAAGCCACTGGGTCAATCCACCTCATTGAGGGTCTTTCTCTTTTCCACTGACCCTGTACTTTGCCAGGCAAGCATGATGTCCTTCCCCAGGGACTGATCCTTCCTGACAACATGTTCAAAGTATGTAAGATGCAGTCTCGCCATTCTTGCTTCTAAGGACCGTTCTGGTTGTACTTCTTCTAAGACAGATTTGTTCATTTTTTTGGCAGTCCATGGTGTATTCAATATTCTTTGCCAACAACACAGTTCAAAGGTGTCAGTTCTTTCTCAGTCTTCCTTATTCATTGTCCAGCTTTCACATGCATGGGATCTGATTGAAAATACCATGGCTTGGGTCAGGCGCACCTTAGTCTTCAAGGTGACATCTTTGCTCTTCAGCACTTTAAAGAGGTCCTTGGCAGCAGATTTACCCAATGCAACGCGTCTTTTGATTTCTTGACTGCTGCTTCCGTGGCTGTTGATTGTGGATCCAAGTAAAATGAAATCCTTGACAACTTCAATCTTTTCTCTGTTTATCATGATGTTGCTTATTGGTCCAGTTGTGAGGATTTGTGTTTACTTTATGTTGAAGTGCAATCCATACTGAAAGCCGTGGTTTTTGATCTTCATTAGTAAATGCTTCAAGTCTTTTTCACTTTCAGCAAGCAATGTTGAGTCATCTGCATAACGCAGCTTGTTAATGAGTCTCTTAAACGTCGAGCAGTTAAAGCAAAAGGAAGAATTGATGAAGTAAAAGAACTGAACAGAAGATTTCAAAGGGCAGCTCGAGAAGACAAAGTAAAGTATTATAATGATATGTGCAAAGAGCTGGAGATGGAAAACCAAAAGGAAAGAACACGCTTGGCGTTTCTCAAGCTGAAAGAACCGAAGAAAAAATTCAAGCCTCGAGTTGGAATAGTGAAGGATTCTGTGGGGAAAATATTAAACTACCCAGGAAGAATCAAAAGAAGATGGAAGGAATGAGTCATTATATCAAAAAGAATTAGTTGATGTTCAAGCATTTCGAGAGGTAACAATGATCAGGAACCGATGGTGCTGAAGAAAGAAGTCCAAGCTGCTCTGAAAGCATTGGTGAAAAACAAAGCTCCAGGAATTGATGGAATATCAATTGAGATGTTTTAACAAACAGATGCAGCGCTGGAGGTGCTCACTCGTCTATGCCAAGAAATATGGAAGACAGCTTCCTGGCCAACTGACTGGAAGAGATCCATATTTATGCCTATTCCCAAGAAAGGTGATCCAACCGAATGTGCAAATTATAGAACAATATCATTAATATCACATGCAAGCAAAATTCTGCTGAAGATCGTTCAAAAACTGCTGCAGCAGTATATCGGCAGGGAACTGCCAGAAACTCAGGCCAGTTTCAGAAGAGGACATGGAACCAGGGATATCATTGCTGATGTCAGATGGATCCTGGCTGAAAGCAGAGAATACCAGAAGGATGTTTACCTGTGTTTTATTGACTATGCAAAAGCATTTGACTGTGTGGATCATAACAAATTATGGATAACACTGCAAAGAATGGGAATTCCAGAACACTTAATTGTGCTCATGAGAAACCTTTACATAGATCAAGAGGCAATTGTCAGACAGAACAAGGAGATACTGATTGTTTTAAAGTCAGGATAGGTGTGCGTCAGGGTTGTATTCTTTCACCATACCTGTTCAACATGTATGCTGAGCAAATAATTGAAGAAGCTGGACTATATGAAGAAGAACCGGGCATCAGGATTGGAGGAAGACTCATTAACAACCTCCATTATGTAGATGACACAACCTTGCTTGCTGAAGGTGAAAAGGACTTGAAGCACTTACTAATGAAGGCCAATAAATATAAAGAATATTTCCACCAATCCAGAAAGTTTCCTCATAACCATTCGTAGTTCACACCCATCTACTCTCTACAAGCATGGTTTGGACTTCTATCACCAGAGTTTGGTCTTGCCTGCTCAGAACTTTAGATGGAATCATGTGGTATGCACTGTTTTGTGTGGCTTCTTTCTTTCAACATAATGTTTGTATAATTCACCCTTGTCATTAAGTGTGTCAGTAGTTCATTCATTTGTATTACTGAATAGTATTCCTTGTGTGAATATATTGCAATTGGCTTATCCTTTCAGAGAACAATGGACATGTGTGTTGTTTCCAGATTTTATTATAAATGCCTAGGAGTGGAATTACTGTGTCATAGGATAAGTTTTTGTTTAACTTTATATTTTCCGAAGTAGCCACATGATTTTACACACTTACCAACAATGTATGAAAGTTCCAGTTCGTGTTAGTTGTAATTTGCTTTACCTTGATTTTTTTTTTTTTTGATGGTTAATGATGTTGAGCAAATTTTCATATGCTTTATGGTTACATGTGTGCATGTGCATGAAATATCTTTTTTAGTCTTCTTACCATTTTAAACACTAGGTTGCTTAAAATTTTAATTAATGAATTGTAGGAGTTTCTTTTATATTCTAGAAACAAGTTGTTTTTCAGATATATACACTGTCATTATTTTCTCCTAGTCTGTGGCTTACTTTTCATTTCCTTAATAGTGTCTTTTGAAGAACATAAATTTTTAGTTTAGATGAAATGCAATTTATCATTTTTTTTTCTTTTATGGATTTGTGTGTGTTTCCTCTGTAAGAAACTTTTGCCTGCTCCATATCAAGAAGATGATCTTCATGAAGACACCTGTTGGCAAAAAACATGTGCCTACTACATTTGTTTGCCAACCACTCCCCCCCCGAGGTATTTTCATAAGCACAGTATGCTAATTATTTTACAGCAACCAGTAAAAAAAGACATTAGCGCTTAAGAAAATACCTGGGGTGGGGGAGAGGAGAGGAGGAAGCAGTTGGCAGACAAACACAGGAAAAAAAAAAAAAAACCACAGAAGGTGCACCTTATTTGCCTAAAAATACAGTACTCTCCTCTGTTTGCTTCTAGAAGTTTTATAATTTTAAGGTCTATGGTATAGTTAAGGTCTATGGTATGTTTGGAAACCCTGGTGGCATAGTGGTTAAGTGCTACGGCTGCTAACCAAAAGTTCGGCAGTTTAACTCTGCCAGGCGTTCCTTGGAAACTCTGCGGGGCAGTTCTACTCTGTCCTATCCTATAGGTTCGCTATAAGTCGGAATCGACTCGACGGCAGTGGGTTTTGTGGGTTTTATGGTATGTTTGTGGTTAGTTTTGTGAATATGAGAGACTGAGGTTCTTATTTTTTTAATGAGTAATTATTCTAGCACAATTTGTTGAAACAGCTATTATTTCCTCCATTGAATTATCCTGTGTTTCTGTCAAAAATCAATTGGCTGTAGGTATATGCCTCTAATTTTGGACTCTTTATCTTATTGTACCAATTTGTCTATTCCCGATGCTTTCAATACCTCGCTGTCTTAATTAGCTCTGTAGTAAATCTTGAAATCAAATGGTGGAAATCCTCCAACCCTGTTCTTCTTTTTCATTGTTGTACTAGTCCTTTGCATTTCCATGAAAATTTTGATATCAGCTAATCAGTTCCTTAAAAAAAAAATCTGCTGAGATTTTGATGTGAGATGTATTGCATTCATAGATTAAATTGCGGAGATTTTTCCTCTTAATAATATTGAGTCTTTTATAATTATGGTGTCTCTCTATTTTGTTAGATATCCATTAGTTTCTTTTGGCAATGTTTTATGGATTTTGAAGTAAGGAGGTGTTATGAAAATCTTTATGCCAATAAATTTGACAACTTCAGTAAAATGAACAAATTCCTTGGGGAAAAAAAAAACTTCCAAAAACTGACACAAAAAGAAATAAAAAGTGTAAATAGGCCTGTATCTATAAAAGGTATTGAATTCATAATCACAAAGTTTCTGCCCTAGGACATCTCACAGGTCATTGAAAGCTCTGTAGTAAATTCGTGACAGATTTCACCACTGAATCTATCTGAGTTGGGAGACTTCTTGGTGGGAAGAATTTTAATTATGAATTCAATGACTTTTATAGATTTAGAGCTATTTAAAATTTTCATTTCTTTTTGTGCCAGTATTGGTAGGCTGTGTATTTTAAGTAATTATACATTTTATCTAAATTTTTTTATTTATTAGCATAAAATTGAAAAAAAATCCTTTTAATGTCTTTAGGCCTGTTGTATATATTTTCATTACTAATACTAGTAATTTGTGTCTTCTCATTTTTCTTGATCTAAGATTTCTGATCTTTATTAATTCTTTTTTTAATTAATTATTTTTTTAGCTTCTTAAGGTTGAAGCTTATTGATTTAATCCTTACTTCTTTTTTTTTTTTCTTAACTATAAGCACTCAATGATATACATTTTTCTGTAAACATTGTTTTAGCTGCATCTGACACATTTTGATATGTTGGGTTTTAATTATCCTTCATTTGAAAATATTTTCTAATAATTTCCTTTGATCCATATATTATTTATAAGTGTGTTTTTTATTTGCTAAGTATTTGAGACTTATATTATTATAGATTTTTAATTCAAGTATTTTATTGTCAGAATATATTCTGTGATTTCATTCATTTGAAATTTACTGATACTTGTTTTACAGCCCCGCATATGGTCTATCTTGGTAAATGCTCTCTGTGGACTTGAAATGATTGTGAATTTTGCAGTTGTTAGGTATAGTGTACTAAAAATATCCATTAGGTCAAGTTGTTTGATGTTTGATGTTGTTCTAATCTACATTTACACTGAGTTCTTTTTTTGTCCGTATGATCTATGAAGTACTGAAAGAATATACTAAAACCTCGAGCTATATCTATTTTCCCCTTTAGTTTTTTTTTTTTTAATTAATCTCTACTATTTTTTTTTATTAGGTTTGTAGTACCTTTGTCTACCACTCATCTGTCAGTTTGTCATACTGTGGTGGCTTGCTTGCATGTTGCTATGATTCTGGAAGGCATGCCACTGGTGTTTCAAATACCAACAGGATCACCCATGATAGACAGATTTCAGTGAGGCTAAAACAGACTAAGAAGAAAGGCCTGGCTATTTTCTTCTGAAAATTAGCTTATGAAAACCCTATAGATCACAACAGAATATCATTTGATATAGTGTTAGAACCCCATGGATTGGAAGGCACTCAAAATATTCAGTAGCTGCCACAACCAATGATAACAAAGATGGTGTAGGACCGGGCAACATTTTGTTTTGATATACGTGGTGTTGCCATGAGTTGGAGCTAACTCGGCAGCAACTGATAACAATAATATCTTTGTGATACAGTGAACCTTTCATAATGAAAAATGACCCTCTTTATCCTTGTTAATTCTCCTATCTTCAGACAACTTTGCATGATTTTAATATAGACCAAAACTCTATTTCTCAGAGTATTTCATGATATATCATTTTTTAGCCGTTTACTTACAATCTGTGTTTACCTTTAAATGTGTGTTGCGAAACAACATATAATTAAGGTGTTCTCTACCAGTTTGATAATTTCTGCCTTTAATTGGAATGCTTAGTCCATTTACATTTCAGAAATATCTACCACATTGCTGTGTGTTTTATGTTTGTGCTCTCTGCTCTTTGTTGCTTTTTTCTACCTTTCCTGTCTTCTTTTGCTTTATCTGAGTATTTTTCTGGTATCACATTCTATCTCTTCTATTGCGTTTGAAAAAAGTTGTACTTTTTAACTTTTTTGGTAATTGCTCTAGAAATTACAATATGCATTTCTAATTTATTACAGATTGCCTCAAATAAAGTTGTATCACTTTCCATTTATTGTAAGAACCTCTTTGTTTACATACTTTCATGCCCTTTTTTTCTATGCTTATCATATACTTTACCCTGGATGCTAACCAAAAGGTCAGCAGTTCAAATCTACCAGTCACTCCTTGGAAACCCTATGGGACAGTTCTACTCTCTCTATAGGGTCGCTACGAATTGGAAATGACTTGATGGCAACAAGTTTTTTTTTTTTTAGGTTTATATATCATATATATAAAAAAAATATATAATATATATATTATTATATATTACCCAAAAAACCCAGTGCTGTCGAGTCGATTCCGACTATATTATAAACCCCACTATATATTATTATTTTTATTTTAAATAATCAATTGATTTTTTAATCAATAAAAAAGAAAAGCATTTTATATTTATTTACCCAGTTATATTTATTTACATATTTACTATTTTGAGTGATTTTTATTGCTTCCTATAGGTCTTAACTTCCATTTTGTACCATTTCTTTTCTCTGAAATACTCCTTTTAGCATACTTGTAGTGTGGTTCTGCTGGCTACAAAGTCTCTCAGCTTTTGTTTATGAAAATGTCTTTAACTTACTTTCATCTTTGAAAAATATTTTTTACTGAATATATAATTTTAAGTTGACAGTTTCCTTCTTTTGTCCCTTTAAACATACTGTTCCATTTTTGTCAGGCTTCCCTTGCTTCTGATGAAAGGTCAGCCATTATTTTTATTATTGTTTCCTTGTATGTAACATGATGGGGGGGGTGCTTTTGAGATTTTATGATTAATTTAGAGTATTTTGATAATTTTATGCTTAAAAGTGGCTTTCTTGGTAATAATTCTGCTTGAGGTTTACTGAGCTTTGATCTGTGAGTTTTATTATTTTATCAAAATATTTTCAGCCAATAATTCTTCAGTTTTTCTGCCTCATTATTTCTCCTCTTCTACTAGGATATGTAAGTTATCCAATGTTCTTTTTGTTTTTTTTTTCTTTTAATCCTTTTTCATTCTTTGTTTCAGTTTGGATGGTTTCTTATGACCAGTCTTCAATTCAGTCATCCTTCTTTCTGTTGTGTTCAATCCATTGTTAATCTCATCCAGTGAATTTTATATTTGAAGTACAGTATGTCCCCAGGTTATGAACTTCCAACTTACAGAAAACTCATACTTGTACTTTAAGGTTATATAAATTTGCCTTCACTTTGCAAAAATTGAACCCTGCCCCTACTAGCAACAAAGTCTTCATCACAATCATCTTCACTTGCTGCATGTGCAACTGTTAAATCATTGAAAAGGCTTAGAGCCTTTTCTTGCACTGCAGTAAGGCATCCCTACATGTATTGTCAGTTTGTCGTACTATGGGGGCTTGCATGATGGTGTGATGCTGGAAGCTATGCCACCAGTATTTAAATATCAGTAGGGTCACTCATGGCAGACAGGTTTCAGCTGAGCTTCCAGACTTAGACAGACTAGGAAGAAGGACCTAGCAGTCTACTTCTGAAAAGAATTAGCCAGTGAAAACCATATGAATAGCAGCAGGATGTTGTCTGGTATAGTGTCAGAAGATGAGCCCCTCAGGTTGGAAGGCACTCAAAAAGTGACTGTGGAAGAGCAGCCTCCTCAAAGTAGAGTCAACCTGAATGACATGGATGGAGTCAACCTACTGGGAACTACATTTGCTGATGTGGCATGACTAAAAATGGGAAGAATCAGTTGTAAACATCCATCAATAATTTGAACATAGAATATACAAAAGATGAATCTAGGAAAATTGGAATTGTCAAAAATGAAATGGAATGCATTAACATCGATATTCTAGGTATTAGTGAGCTGAAATGAACTGGTATTGGCCATTTTGAATTGGACAATCATATGGTCTTCTGTAAACCCTGGTGGCATAGTGGTTAAGTGCTACAGCTACTAACCAAAGGGTTGGCAGTTCGAATCCGCCAGGTGCTCCTTGGAAACTCTATGGGGCAGTTCTACTGTGTCCTATAGGGTCACCATGAGTTGGAATCGACTCGACGGCACTGGGTTAGGTTTTTGGATGGTCTTCTAAGACAGGAATGACAACTTGAAGAGAAATGGCATTGCATTCATTGTCAAAAAGAACATTTCAAGATCTACTCTGAACTACAACGCTGTCAGTGATAGGATAATATTCATATGCCTACAAGACAGACCATTAATACGACTATTATTCAAATTTATGCACCAAGCACTAAGGCAAAAGATGAAGAAATTGAAAATTTTTACCAACTTCTGCAGCCTGAAATTGATTAAACATGCAATCAAGATGAATTGATAATAACTAATGATTGGAATGCGATAGTTCGAAACAAAGAAGGATTGGTAGTTGGAAAATATGGCCTTAGTAATAGAAAGGATGCCTGAGATCACATGTCAGAATTTTGCAAGACCAATTACCTCTTCATTCCAAATACCTTTTTTTAACTACATAAACAGTGACTATACAGGTGGACCTCACCAGATGGAAAAAATACACAGGAATCAAGTTGACTACATCTGTGAAGAGGGACGATGGAGAAGTTTAAGATCATCAGTTAAAACAAGGCCAGGGGCCAACTGCAGAACAAACCATCAATTGCTCATATGTAAGTTCAAGTTGAAGCTGAAGAAAATTAGAACAAGTCAACAAGAGCCAAAGTACAACCTTGAGTATATCTCACCTGAATTTAGAGACCACCTCAAGAATAGATTTGATGCATTGAACTCTAATGACTAAAGAGAAGACGACATGTGGAATGACATCAAGGCCATCATACATGAAAAAAGCAAGACAGGAAAGAAAAAGGAAAAAGACAGGAAAGAAAGAAAAGACCAAACTTGCTCTTGAGTAGCTAAAGCAAAAAGAAGGAATGATGAAGTAAAAGAGCTGAACAGAAGATTTCAAAGGGTGTCTAGAAAAGACAAAGTGAGTATTATAATTACATGTGTCGAGACCTGGAGATAGAAAACCAAAATGGAGGAACATGCTTGGCACTTCTTAAGCTGAAAGAACTGAAGAAAAAATTCAAGCCTCAAATTGCAATAGTGAAGGGTTCTGTGGGGGAAAAATTAAATGACTCAGGAAGCATCAAAAGACGATGGAAAGAATACACAGTCACTATACCAAAAAGAATTGGTTGACGTTCAGCCATTTCAGGAGGCAGCATATGATCAGGAACTTATGGTACTGAAGGAAGAAGTCCAAGCTGCACTAATGACATTGGTGAAGAACAAGGCTCCAGGAATTGACGGAATACCAATTGAGATGTTTCAACAAACAGATGCAGTCCTGGAAATCCTCACTTATCTAACCCCAAGAAATTTGGAAGACAACTACATGGCCAACTGACTGGAAGAGACCCATATTTATGTCTATTCCCGAGATAGGTGATCCAACCGATGTGGAAATTATTGAACAATATCATTAACATCACATGCAAGTAAAATTTTGCTGAAGATCATTCAACAGCAGCTGCAGCAGTTTATCAACAGGCAGTTGCCAGAAAGAAATTCAAGATGGATTTAGGAGAGGACGTGGAACCAGGGGTATCATTGCTGATGTCAGATGGATTCTGGCTAAAAGCAGAGAATACCAGAAATATGTTTATCTGTGTTTTGTTGACTAAGCTAAGGCATTGGACTGTGTGGATCATAGCAAATTATGGAAGAATGGGAATTCCAGAACATTTAATTGTGTTCATGAGGAGCCTATACATAGATCAAGAGGTAGTCTTTTGAACAGAACAAGGGGATGCTGCATGGTTTAGAGTCAGGAAAAGTGTGTGTCAGGGTTGTATCCTTTCACCATACCTATTCAATCTGTATGCTCAGCAAATAATCTGAGAAGCTGGACTATATGACAAAGAATGGGGCATCAGGATTGGAGCTTACAACTTACAATATGCAGCTGACACAACTTTGCTTGCTGAAAGTGAAGAAGACTTGAAGCACTTACTGATGAAGATCAAAGACCACAGCCTTCAGTATGGATTACACCTCAACATAAAGAAAACAAAAGTCCTCACAATTGGACCAATAAGCAACATCATGATAAAAGGAAGAAAGATTGAAGTTGTCAAGGCTTCCATTTTCCTTGGATCTACAAATCAACACCCATGGAAGTAAAAGTAGCAGTCAAGAAATCAAACAACACAGTGCCTTGGGCAAATCTGCTGTAAAAGACCTATTTAAAGTGTTAAAAAGTGAAGATGTCAGCCTGAAGACTAAGGTGTGCTTGTCCCAAGCCATGGTGTTTTCAACCACCTCATATGTATGCGAAAGCTGGACAATGACTAAGGAAGACTGAAGAAGAATTGATTCCTTTGAATTGTGGTGTTGGGGAAGAATATTTAATATACCATGGACTGCCAAAAGAATGAAAAAATTTGTTTTGGAAGAAGTACAACCTGAATGCTCCTTAGAAGCAATGATAGCAAGACTTCATCTCATGTACTTTGGACATGTTATCAGGAGGGATCACTCCCTGGAGAAGCATATCATGGTAAGTAGAGGGTCCGCAAAAAAGAGGAAGACTCTCAGTGAGATGCAACAATGGGCTCAAGCCTAACAACGATAGTGAGGATGGTGCAGGATCGAGCAGTGTTTCATTCTGTTGTACATAGGGTTGCTGTGAGTCAGAACCAACTCCACAGCACCTAACAACAACCTCAACAACAACAGTAAGGCTAAATGGGAACTGTATGCAACTATTTTGACTTAACTACAAATTTACCTTAAAGACAGTTAAGAACGGATCTCAGGTGTAACCTGGGGCTGTCTGTAATTATATTTCTTATTCTGGGATCTCCATGTGATTATTTCTTTTGGTCCCCCAAAGCTCTCTAAGATCCTTAGTTATCCATTGTTAACCATATGTAAATACTTTAATGTATTTGCCATAGTTATTTTCTGATTAATTCAACATTTGGATTACTTTATTTAGAGTCTTTTTCTATTGATTTCTTTTTCTTTTGATTGTAAGTCATTTTCAAACCTCATGCTTGTCTTTTAATATTTTATTGTATATTAGATACTATGTCTAAAAGAAGAGTAGATTTTGTAGTAGATTAAAAATATATACCTATACACATGTATTATAAGCTTTATAATAGATCACATTACATTACATTGTATTATATTACATTGTATATTGTACATTCTCTCGATAAGAAATACAATCTTCTCTGTTAGTTATATAGGTTGAGAGACTAATCAGTTTTTTAATCATATATTTAGCTGATTTGGAGCAGGCTTATAGCTTTCGTCCTTCCAACAAAGCCTCAGAACTCAAGCACCACAAGTCTAAGCAGCTGCTTCTTTGCTTTTCATTCAAGCTCCAAATTTCTGTACTGCCACTGGGCTGATTGTCATTGATTTTATCAGAAATTGAGTTGAGTAGGGTTTGCAGATTTGGTTAGACTCAGTTTTCCTCCAGTATCGAATGCTTGGAAAGTGATTTCAGGCCTTTCTCTTCAGGGTTGCATAGAGACCAACAACTACCAGACTGCCAGGCTTTAAGTCTTCTTGACTCCAAAGTGCAGAATTGAACTGTAAGGCTACTAGACCTAGAGACTGATGGACTTCAAGACTACTTGCCAGTTGCCATTGAGTTGATTCTGACTCATGACGGCCCCATGTGTGTCAGAGCAGAATTGTACTCCTTAGGACTTTTCAATGGAAACCCTGGTGGCATAGTGGTTAAGTGCTACGGCTGCTAACCAAAGGGTCAGCAGTTCGAATCTGCCAAGTGCTCCTTGGAAACTCTATGAGGCAGTTCTACTCTGTCCTATAGGGTCACTATGAGTCAGAATCAACTCGGTGGCACTGGGTGGGGCCTGTTTTAGGGCTTTTCGATAGCTGATAGTTTGGCCATAGACCACTATGCCTCCCTTCTGAGGTGCCTCTGGATGGACTCATACCTCCATCCTTTCAGTTAGCAGTCGAGTGCTTCAACTGTTTGCACCACTCAGGGATTCTGCCAGACTACTAAACTTCTAATACCTAAGCCCAGGCCATGAGACATTGAATCGTAAGTCTTTGAGAGAAGAGAGTGCAAAACTTCAAGATTTTGAGACTGCCAGACTATGGGACTGTGAGATCCTAAAACCATGAGAATGTGAGTCTGCTGAGTGTAAAACTGTAAGATCACAGGTTTTCCAAATAAAGAAAACTTCAAAACTATAGGACTAAAATTACCAAGACTGTAAGTCTGAGAGATTGTTATTTCGGAGTGTGACCTCTGGATTTGGGGCCTCTTCAAATTCAATATGCTAGGTTTGGGAAAAAGTTTGTACGATTTTTTCTCATTGAACAAAGACCATTTTCTTGCAGACTTGCTTCTCTGCTTCTAAATTTAGCAATCCTCTGTTCTCTGTTCACCTAGGAAGGGCTCATCTTTCTGAAGTTTATACTGAACTTTAATAGTTTCAGATTTCTTTGTGTCCACAGCTCCTCAATAGCAAAAATTTTTGGTATATCCAGTCATCTTGTTTGTCTGTTTGCTTGCTTCAGAGGTAGTAAATGTCTTTCACATCCTTCTATATTCTAACTGGAAGCAGAACGCCAATGAAGCTGTTTGAAGTAGTGGAGAGATTGAGGAAGTGTGTTGGATAGCTTCAATAAACTCCTTCAGATTGATTTTCCACTTTTTCCATGCTGCTGTTTTCTTGCCTTTAGCTTCTGTTATGGCCAGCCAATGGCTATTGGAGGGAAGGAGGACTATGGGATGATTTCCTCAAATGGCACAGTTGTTGTCAGGCAGCCCTCTCAACGTTGTCCTCTCTGTTACTGTATTCAGGAAACAGCTCCCTTCCTCACCCCATGGGTGGTAACAGCACTCTGCTGTTTCTAACCCCTGGGTACTATGCTTTCTCCTGTGTTTCCCTATACCCTTTGTAAATAGTGCAGTTACTAAACTCCCCTTTCATTAGCCAGTTTGGAACTCAGATACTGATGGACACAGGGAGTTTTCAAATAGCATGCTCTGTAGTTGAATGGTAAGTCAGTTGAGAGGAGCAACTGGAAGAGAACCAAGGATCTAGAACCCTTCAGATGGAACGTAGGATAGTGGTAGAATGACTACAGGCTGGCATGATCCCTAGGAGCACAGTGATAGAAAATTCAGAGAGGAACAGTGCTTACTGAGGGACTTTGTTACTGGTATGTGGGGTAAATTGAGTGTCAAAAGGGATTCAGTTGGACAATTGGGTCAGAAAGAAGGAGGTAGAAATTCTAACATTTTTGTAGCTGTATCCCTTACCACCAATTACTTAAAAGATCCATCTTTGACATTTCAGTGGAAGATAAAATCATGTACTTTTCTTTATTTTTGACACACACACACACACACACATATATATATATATTTGCTTTAGCTGAAGAATCCTTTGTTTAGTTGAAGTCTAAAGAGGAAGGCCAATGTGTAAAGCATATAAAAACCAAAGCTCTTCAAATTGAAAATGGCTAAAGTGTGCTACCTGAGGCTTCTCCCACTCACATCCCTTTCAGCGGTCTCTGAGGAAACGCCTCCGAGTCTTTGGTCAATATCATCTGGAAACAGAATTAGTGAATGTTGCGTCTTAGAGGCAGAACTTCTCAGATGCATGGTGGAGAAAAAAATAGATAATTCAAAGTAAAACCTGAAAGCTTGACAACCAATATGGCTTTTGAAAAACAGGGTTTTAGGAATGACTGAAGGGCATATATGTAAAGTCAGTATAGTTCAACAAAAGGTTCATTTTGGTCATAACTTATGCCCAACAGAGCACTACTAAATGATGATGCAAAACCATGATTCCTCCTCTCAAGAAGCTCAAAATCCAAAGAAGAGATGACATTCAAGCAAATGCTTATGACATATTGTGCTACACAAGAATAAAGAAGTTATTATTAGAACTGAATACCCACAAGAAATGTCCAAGGGTCTTTTTGGAACACAGTCCATAGACTACACTTTAAGACTCCTGGGTTTGAAAACATGCATTTCAGCCTTATTGTTTAATGATTAGAAGCTATGAGGTAGACCTGGATTTATGCCTCTTTACTACCTTCAAATTAGACTCAGTTTAAGTATAGAGCAGATGAGTGAATTCCCAGCTATCATACTTCAAGTCAACCTTGAAAAAAAGTACAAACAGTTCACCAGCACACATTCATTTCTTTGACCAGTGCCTCCCTCCCAGGAGGTGCACAGGTGGGAAAATGAGTGGGATCAGAACTCTTCCTATTCACCCAACATAAATTATTACTTTCCATTGGAGAATAGCTATTTGCAAGGTTGCCGTAAATCTTACAAATGAATGTTTGTAAGGCAGAAAAAAGCAAACTCTCCCATTCCCTCAAAAGAGACGGGGGAAGGGCATCTAGGAAAATCATCTCTAACTTCTCAGATTAATAGGCAGAGGGACTTCCTAGCTTCTGCTCCCAAAATAGTGGCGAGGAGGGCAAAAAAGAAGAAGGAAAAAAAAAAGTTAGGCATGCTGATTGCATTGTTACAACTTAAATTGTACTCAGATGCAAACTCTGATGTGCCAAAAACAGTGAAGGCTGAGCCTGAAAGATCAGAAAAGTGACATCTGGTATTGGATGCCCCAGCAGACATGACTAATACCATTGGTATTGTGTAGATTCTGCCTTCACTAACTTAATATGCAAATATGAAGGTCAGGCCCCTCAGTGCTCTGCAATAACACAAGACATAGGCTTCCCAGAAATCACCTTCTTGCCCCCAACAGGGTTATTTAAGGAGGCTGGATGTCTATCTTGTGGGCTGACCAGCATAAGTTCTGTTATTTCCACATGTTCATTAAGATCCTTTTGTTTCATGGCTCTCACACATGGTTGAGCTATGAGGGAGCCCTGAGAACTCATCCATAGCTTATAATAAATAAATAACCTCCCCATAGTTTGCCCCTCGGATATTTGCTTTATGCCAGAACATTTTAGTTTTACACATATACATGCATGCAAGTGTATTTCTCTACTGAAAATAAAAACCTGATGTCCCCCCATAACTTTTACTACTGACACTCAAGTATACCACATTGGCTTGGGGCAGGGGGGAATGGGGATTGCCTAAATCAACAGAGTTGACTGCACTCCATATGGACATTTCCAACTGTCAAATTTATCAGCTTAGCATATATTTACTGAATACCTACTAGGTACAAAGCGTTGAGCTAGGTTCCGCGGCAGCTACAAAGACAACTTTTAAAATGGCGTAAAATAGCTGTATAAATTGTGATTTAATCATGCTTTGATGTTTCAAAACAAATCAGAACTTTTGAGTAGCTCGAGGCCTTCCTGGTGACCTTCAATTGCCATTAAACAACACTGCAGGGTTTATTTTTGAATACATAATAGTAATGATATCAAAGCTACTGTTTATTAACTCTTTGCTATAGGTAAAGTGGAAACCCTAGTGGCGTAGTGGTTAAGTGCCACGGCTGCTAACCAAAGGGTCAGCAGTTCGAATCCGCCAGGTGCTCCTTGGAAACTGTATGGGGCAGTTCTACTCTGTCCTATAGGGTCGCTATGAGTCAGAATTGACTCGACAGCACTGGGTTTGGTTTTGGTTTATAGGTAAAGCATTCTGCCAGGCCCTTCACATATAATATCTTAACAATCTTACAAAGTAAGTATGAAAATCATCCTTGTTTCACAGATAAGGAAACAGATTCAGAGAAATTAAGTGGCCTGTACAAGATCACACATAGTGGTTAAGAGCTGGGCTGCAAATCAAAAGGTCAGCCATTCGAGTCCACCAGCCACTCCTTGGAAACCCTATGGGGCAGTTCTACTCTGTCCTACGGGGTCGCCATGAGTCAGAATTGACTTGAAGACAGTGGGGTTTTTTTGGGTACAAGATCACACAGCTTAGAAACAACTGAATGAAAATTTTATTTTGTCTCTCTGCCTTTAAACTCATGCTTTCCCCACTATTCTATGTTTCGTCATAAACTTCAATACATAATCATAAGTATTTAACACCTTTTCCTTGAAGATTCTGACATATCCAACCCTGTCACCAAGTTTGAGAATCACTGGATACCCTAGGAAATTTTGTAGAACTTTACTTTCTGTGCTATCACAAAAAGAAATACCTTTTTTTTCACTTTGTAAACATGAAATTCTACCTTAAAATGTGACTAATATTCATAGTATTCCTCCATGCATGCTCTACCAAAAAAAACCCAAACCCACTGCTATCAAGTCAATTCCGACTCATGATGACCCATGTGTTACAGAGTAGGGTTTTCTTGTCTATAACCTTTACGGAAGCAGATTTCCAGGACTTTCACAACACTGTTGGGTGGGTTCGAATCACCTTAGGTTAGTAGTCGAGTGCACATTTGTGCCACCCAATTGCACACACCGCACCCCTACCAGGCCCAGATTTCCAGTATTAGGCCTCTGGCTGGAGTCTTGTTCATACCACGTTCTCTCAAGCAGCCCATTTCTTTGTGATGTAGTATTTAATCTTTTACCCCCAAATCTCTTCAATTCTTCCATAATTTGGAATATTATATTTTTTATCTACATGATTCCCAAAGGAAAATGTAAATACTCCTCAGCCAACTGATTGGAAGAGATCCATATTTATGCCTATTCCCAAGAAAGATGATCCAACTGAATGTGGAAATTATAGAATATCATTAATATCACATGCAAGCAAAATTCTGCTGAAGATCATTCAAAAGCGGCTGCAGCAGTATATCTACAGGGAACTGCCAGAAAATCAGGCCGGTTTCAGAAGAGGACGTGGAACCAGGGATATCATTGCTGATGTCAGATGGATCCTGGCTGAACGCAGAGAATACCAGAAGGATGTTTACCTGTGTTTTATTGATTATGCAAAGGCACTTGACTGTGTGGATCACAACAAACAATGGATAACACTCCGAAGAATGGGAATTCTGGAACACTTAATTGTGCTCATGAGGGACCTTTACATATATCAAGAGACAGTTGTTCAGACAGAACAAGGGGATACTGATTGTTTTAAAGTCAGGATAGGTGTGCGTCAGGGTTGTATTCTTTCACCATACCTATTTAATCTGTATGCTGAACAAATAATACGAGAAGATGGAATATATGAAGAAGAATGGGGCATCAGGATTGGAGGAAGACTCATTAACAACCTGCATTATGCAGATGACACGACCGTGCATGCAGAAAGCGAAAAGGACTTGAAGCACTTACTAATGAAGATCAAAGACCACAGCCTTCAGTATGGATTGCACCTCAACATAAAGAAAACAAAAATCCTCACAACTGAACCAATGAGCAACATCATGATAAACGGAGAAAAGATTGAACTTGTCAAGGATTTCATTTTACTTGAATCCACAATCAACAGCCATGGAAGCAGCCGTCAAGAAATTAAAAGACACATTGCACTGGGCAAATCTGCTGCAAAGGACCTCTTCAAAGTGTTGAAGAGCAAAGACACCACCCTGAAGACTAAGGTGCGCCTGACCCAAGCCATGGTATTTTCAATCGCATCACATGCATGTGAAAGCTGGACAATGAATAAGGAAGACCGAAGAAGAGTTGATGTCTTTGAATTGTGGTGTTGGCGAAGAATATTGAATATACCACGGACTGCCAAAAGAATGAACAAATCTGTCTTAGAAGAAGTACAACCAGAGTGCTCCTTAGAAGCAAGAATGCCAAGACTGCGTCTTACATACTTTGGACATGCTGTCAGGAGGGATCAGTCCCTGGAGAAGGACATCATGCTTGGTAGAGTACAGGGTCAGCGGAAAAGAGGAAGACCCTCAACAAGGCGGATTGACACAGTGGCTGCAACAATGAGCTCAAGCATAATGATTGTAAGGATGGCGGAGGACTGGGCAGTGTTTCGTTCTATTGTGCATAGTGTCACTATGAGTCAGAACCAACTCGACGGCACCTAACAACAACGACAACCTCAGCGGTTTAGCCCATTAAACTGATAGCTCTTCACATGTTAACACACTAGATTTTTGAGAAGAGCCAATCACCACACCTATCAACTGAGAGACACAAGATAGATAAAAGTTCCCAAAAAATGAGTCCAGAAAGCTTTGGATTGGAGAGAAGAGTGAAAGTTTGAGTGCCCTGAATACACAGGGCATGGAATAAGCACAACGTGGGAGAAATGCTCAGCACGCTGGTTAGAACAGGAAGAAGAGCACAGAAGGAGAAGAGAAATCAAGGCAAATTTTAAGAACATCTCATCTTGGTTTGCAGAAAATCTACCCTCTCTTTGATTTATAGCACAGTACAATTAGTTCTTGGGACCTTGGATGCAACACTTTTTTTTTTTTTTTTGGTATTGCTTTCCTTTTTATTTTTCTTCTGGGATAAGGAGCCTAGGCCCTTTCAGGGAGGACCTGGCTGGGGTTCTCCTTCACAGGAGGCCCCTGGTTATCCCAAGGTGCATCTGGAGACAATGATGCATCCGAGAAACCAGGGAATTCAAGGCAACCTCCTGCTTACAGGATCTCCAACAGCTCCAGACACTGCAGAGCTTTTGGGCGAGCCTGACGTGCTTTTGGGTGAGCCTGACGTGCTTTGGGGTGAACCTGACCACAGCACAGACCATCCCACACTGGGAGAATCTGCATGGGAGACGAATGAGTTCTCCTCTCAGAAATGAGGCTAAGAAGAGACTGGGCTATGTTTTAAGTAGGTGTTGTAGGGAGAGTAAGAGGTAGGGCTAGGAGCTGGAGCAGTTAGACTGAGGGTTTTTTTAATTTTGCACTGAAGAGTCAGTTAACAATGGTTACAAAAGGGAATTAAAAGCCTGGAAGCAGTTGAGGTTTTTGTTATTTCTGAAGTTACGAAAACACATCAATATTTCACAGGACTGTGTTTAATGTGGTATAACAATGTGACAGCCTTTGTGGACAGGCTCTGGAGCCCTTTGAATGGCTTCCATGAACAAATCACCATTCTCTTTATTATTGTGACCCACGGATTGTGTGTGCCCATTTTTCTGGCTCTTAGAAGGCACAATCCCAAACTTGTCATGACGTGCACTCAAACAATGTGTGTTCAGGGATTTGAGGGAGAGAAAAGAGGCCTGGCTGGGAACATGGCTGTGAAGTTGAAGAAGAGAAAAGCCCAGAACAGAATCATCAAGTGGCAGTTAAAAAGCAACAAAGTGCTGACGATTCTTTTGATGAGAAATTGCCACTCGAATTCCAAGTCATATCCAGAATATTACCATGCATTCATACATAAATACATGTAGAGTGTTGATGGTACAGTGGAGAGGGCTTCTTCACAAGCTTGGCTGGACTGAGTAATCTAAAGGAAGAATGATTCTCTCGAACCCATTCAACTAACAAGTGAGTGTCATAGAACAAGTTTAACCTGTAGAACAGTGCTTGTACTAACACTTACAAAGTATGTATCATGTAACAGGGACTCTTCCAAATATTTTAATTATAATTACAATTATAATCCTTCCAATGACCTTACAGAGTAGATACTATTATTCTCTTAATTTGACAGATGAGGAAATGTAGACAAGAGAGGTAAAGTAACCTGTCCAAGTTCACGCAGCTAGGAAGTCATAGAGAGAATTCATTTCCTGGCAAACTGACACCAGTTCCCACACAGTTAACCATCACCTCTGCCAACACCTACTCTGTAGCATATCACTTAAAAAGGAGGCAGTCTTAACATGCGGGAGAGGAGAAAAGGGACTTCTACGTTTTTATATCATTCACTTATTTGTTCGGTGATGAAATTTATGATTGTGAACAGCTTCTTTAATTAAATGTTGTTGTGTGCTGCTGAACTGATTCTGTTTCTAATGACCCTATAGCACAGAAAAGAGATCTCCCAAAGGGTTTGCCAGGCTGTAATCTTTATGGGAGCAGATTGTCAGGTCTTTTCTCCCTCAGAGCAGCTGGTGGGTTTGAACCACAGACTTTTTAGGTTAGCAGCTGAGCACTTAATTATTGTCCCATCAGAGCTCCTTCTTTAATTAAATAATGATTTAAAACTAAACTTGTATTTTATCAATATGCAGTCGAAAACCCCAGCTCAATCTCTATTGCATAGGGAGCATATTGCTTCCCAGACTGTTTGCATCAGTCTAAGGCTCTTCCAATAGAGGAGGGAGAAAATAATAGCTCCAGAGCCAGGCATCTGACCAACACTCGGCAGGTTACTCAATTGTTCAGCATCTCCTTTGGACAGTAGGAAGAAAGAAACAATGTGATATACATGCAGCCATTCCATTCAACATTCTATTATTCTATGCTTTCTGATGCAAAACAAGTGATGTTTTCCTCATCTCCTGAACTCTGCTAGGACTTGCCATTTCTTTAATAACCCAAAAGATAAACATCTTTCACAGTTTGGGATCCCATATTCTGAATAAAAGACAAGTGATGAACCAAGAAGGTGTGAAACAAATCAGTATCATCTTTCTCCCCACTGCTTATTGAGTTTTCTCTAAAAGCAAAAGGGTATGGGTATAACTTGTACCTCCTGGGAGAATGGCACAAATTATAAATAATTGAAAATTATTACATTGTTTCCTTAGTTTTCCTGTACACACCTGCTCCTCACGTATGGACTATCTCATTATCCAACATTTCGTAATAAAGACAATAGTAAAAAATCTACTATCTGACTATTTTGCACATGAACAAGGAGCTGAGGGGAAAGAGGGAGGAGGAGGAAGATGGCAAGGTTTGTGAGACGGGTCGAAGCCACGCGGGCTGCAGGTGGTTGGTTATCACCCAGGTCAACAGACGGAACTGGACGGGTCTGCAGTGAGTGAGAGGAAGGCCAGTGGTGCTCAGGCGGCCAGGCTGAGAGGATGCGGCAGAAGCTGGGGTCACAGGAGTTGGGCAGGAGGCTTACGAAGTCTCTTTTTCCACAGAGGCCTCTTTGCCACCTCCAGAACCTTCGCTGGACCCAGGTGGCCATACCTCACCTGCCCATAGGCCCAGGAGCTGCCTGCCACCGAGGCCCTTCTCTGGGCCATTAGATGGGAAGACCGAGAGGCAAGGCGAGTCGGGGGGAGGAGGTGGGCTCTGCACGGAGGCCTGGTGTGCAGCCAGGTAATGAGGGGCTCCCACTGCTCTGGATGGAGCCGGCAACCCCTGACCGCCACCTCCGCCACCCCCAATCCCTGTGGGCTCCATGTTGATGGGGGTAGGGGTCTGCCGTACCATGTGTATCTCTAGGCGTTTCAGGCATACCCAGTAAGCGATGGGGGGAATACCATCACTGAAAATGGAGCATGGCCTTTACTCTCGTGTAACTCAGATTTTCCCGTAAGGACCTGGATTGTGGAACCTAACCATATGGGTAAGTGAGGAGTGGGTATACTCAAAGGAAATTGGCTCTAGCCTAATAAAATTCCTGTGTAACTAAACTCAAGCTGTTTTCTGTATCTGTTAGTTTCTTTCTTATGGGGGAGTGAGTTTCTAAACCATATTTGCTAAGGGAAAACTTTAAAATATATCCATTATTCCAACGATCTTTTGCTAAATCCCTAAAACATTTTTCCTGAAGACAAGTAATAGGAAAAATGGAAAGTTTATTCATTTTTCAATAATTATTTGCTAAACATGAAGTTTTAAAAATGGAATCATATATAAAAACATGTTTCTCATTATTTTTAAAAATGGTGACTGTTATGTCTCCATCCATTCTAATTTTTTTCTAAATAAGCCTTAATACTTTACCAGGTTATTACAAAAACTCTTTTAAATTGATCTTCTTTTTCACCATCTTCCCACTGTAAAAAAGATTTTGTGACTACTTGTTTTTGGATAAGCTCTTTATTGAATAGACATTTGATGTTCCTCATTCGTGAAGGAGATGGAGTATCATTGGTTGAATATTTTCTGTTAGGCTGTGAAAAGTGAGAGCTCAAAGCAAGTTTAATTTTGTCAGAAGGCAAAATCAGCATTAAAAAAGTAAGTGAACTTCAGTAAATATTCAGGTTATAAATTCACTTAAATTAATTTTTAAAAGAGAAAAATCTAAGGATGCCAAGGAAAGTTTACAAAAGGAAGGCAACATTCAAAAATATTGATTTCAAGGCTAAGGAAAAGAGAAAAGGAATAGAACATTTATCAGAGGGATTTATTTCTGGTCAAATAGTTGGATGTCTACAATGTCCTGCAGTGACAACTGAAAGGATTGATGACATTGGAAAAACAGGAGAGGTTGGAAGGAAATACTGTTGAAGAGGAGTGACTAAAAGAGGAAACTTTCAAGTAACTGTTACAGATTGAAATCTGTCCCCCCAAAACGTGTATCAACTTGGCTAGGCCACAATTCCCAGTATTGTGTGGTTGTCCAACATTATGTGATCCTATGTGATTTTCCTATGTGTTGCAAATCCTAACCTCCATGATGTTAATGAGGCAGGATTAGAGGCAGTTATGTTAATGAGGCAGGACTCAATCTACACGATTAAGTTGTATCTAGAGTCAATCTCTTTTGAGATATAAAAGAGAGAAGCGAGCAGAGAGGAGAGGGACCTCATGCCACCAAGAATAAAGAACCGGGAGGGGAGTGTGTTCTTTGGACCAGGGGTCCCTGTGCTGAGAAGCTCCTAGACCAGGAGAAGATTGATGACAAGGACCTTCCCCCAGAGCTGACAGAGAGAGAAAGCCTTCCCCTGGAGATGACACCCTGAATTTAGACTTCTAGCCTCCTAGATTGAGAAACGAATTTCCCTTTGTTAAAGCCATCCACTTGTGATATTTGTGTTATTGCAGCACTAGATAAATAAGACAGTAACCTGTTTTTAAAATGGTATGAGAAAAGTCTCAGTAGAGGAAGATAAACCCATTGCCTTCAAGTCAATTCCAACTCATAGTGACCCTATACGACAGAGTGGAACAGTCCCATAGGGTTTCCAAGGAGCAGCTGGTAAATTGGAGTGGCTAAACTTTTGATTAGCAGCCAAACTCTTAACTACTGCACCACCAGGGCTCTAATTTTGTATTAATCAAAACATGTCCTATTAATACTTTATTTTTCCTGGCTCATTGTAAGTTATTATTAAACCAAAACCAAGCTCATTGCCATGGAGTGGATTCCAACGCATAGCGACCCTATAGGACAGAGTAGAAAGTCCCCACAGGTTTTCCAAGAAGTGGCTGGTAGATTGGAACTGCTAACCTTTTCGTTAGCAGCCAAAAGCTTAACTACTGCACCTCCAGGGGCCCAAGTTATTAGATGTAAGTTATTATTAGATATAAATTATTGTTAGAAAAAGACTATCTTGATATATACTTATTACAAAAAAAAGCTCTCTGGTCATATATAAATTAATAGAATATGATGATTTATTAGTTCCATCATCTAAACTGATAGTCACACAGATCGTACACGTGTACATATATTTATAGGAGCCCTGGTTGCTCAGTGGTTAAGCACTTCCTGAAACTCTTGCAGGCAATATCTGCCGCATGGTATCCTCCATGAATCCACATTCAGCATGAGTTTAAAGCAAATGCTTACGGAAAGTGGCATGGTATACAGGTAAGAGTACGGACCTTAGAAGCTGGTGGCAAAGGTATAAGTTCTCTCTGCAGTATTTACTGTTTGCATAACTTTGCACCAAGCTATTTAAACTCTTTGAGCCTCAGATTTCTTATCCTTAAAAATAAGAAAAATGATGCCTTTAGGTTTCAAGGAAATACTGTATGTAAGATCTTAGCCCATTATATAGCTCTGGGTGTATGTAGATAAGGGATGGCAGCGGCTACTTCTTTTCTAGTTTAATTAGCCCTTGAGTAGAAATAAAATTGGCTTCTGTGATATTACCAGAATTACTTAATTAGATCATACCCTAAAGGAGAATTGGCTACATAATTTATAAGGTCTAGTACAAAATCCCCCATGCTTTGTCAGTTTGTTGTACTGTGGGGGCTTGTGTGTTGCTGTGATGCTGGAAGCTATGCCACTGGTATTCAAATACCAGCAGGGTCACCCATGGCAGACAGGCTTCAGCTGAGCTTCCAGACTAAGAAAGACTAGGAAGAAAGACCCAGTGGTCTACTTCTGAAAAGTCTTAGCCAGTGAAAACCTTATGAATAGCAGCAGAACACTGACATAACGATGGAAGATGAGCCCCTCAGGTTGGAAGGCACTAAAAATATGACTGGGGAAGAGCTGCCCCCTGAAAATACAGTCGACCTTAAGGATGTGGATGGAGTCAAGCTTTTGGGACTTTCATTTGCTGAAGTAGCACAACTCAAAATGAGAATAGCTGCGAGCATCCATTAATAATGGGAACCTTGAATGTATGAATCTCGGAAAACTGGAAATCATCAAAAATGAAATGGATTGAATAAAGATCAATATCCTAGGCATTAGTGACCTGAAATGGACTGGTATTGGTCATTTGGAATTGGACAATCATATGGTCTGCTATCGCAGCAATGACTTCTTGAAGAGGAATGGCATTGCATTCATTGTCAAAAAGAACATTTCAAGACCTATGCTGACATACAATGCCGTCAGTGATAGAACAATATCCATATGCCTACAAGGAAGACCAGTTAACACGACTATTATTCAAATTTATGCACCAACCACTAAAACCAAAGATGAGAAAACTGAATATTTTTACCAACTTATGCAGTCTGAAATTGATCAAACATGCAATCAGGATACATTGATAATTACTGGTGATTGGAATGCGAACTTAAGAAACAAAAAAGGATTGGTAGTTGGAAAATATGGCCTTGGTGATAGAAACAATGCCAGAGATCACGTGATCGAGTTTTGCACGACCAACAACTTCTTCACTGCAAATACCTTTTATCACCAACATAAACGGCGACTCACATAATTTGGACATGTTGTCAGGAGAGATCAGTCCCTGGAGAAGGACATCATCGTTGGTAAACTAGAGGGTCATTGAAAAAGAGGAAGACCCTCAACGAGATGGATTGACACAGTGGCTGCAACAGTGGGCTCAAGCATAGCAACAATTGTGAGGATGCCTTAGGACCGGGCAGTGTTTTGTTCTGTTGTGCATAGGGTTGCTATGAGTCAGAACCAACTTGACGGCACCCAACAACAATAGTACAAAATGAAAATGCATAGCCTCCTGTTCAAAAATTATTAAGACTTTCAAGATAGCAGTAGCAGAGCATTAAACTAAGCCTGGAGCTCTTCTAAGAATGGAACGCTGAGCCACTGAGCAGATTGCACAAAGTTAGCCCTGCTCATAAGTGACCCTTGGAAATTTCATTCCTTGTTTTAAGGACAAGGATAGATAGATAACCAATTCCTGTTGGTAACCAATACCTCCTGCTTCAGTAGATCTAATAATAATTTTTTTTTAATCAATAATAATAAAAATCTGGCTGTGGATTACATCCAGAAAATTTGCCAGTTTTTTTTTTTTTTTACTCTCTCCTAGTTTTGTTTAGTGCCTTGGGTCATACTTCCCAAAGAAAATGCATTTAAGACTTGAGTCCTGATGAAAAAAAGAAAAAAACTCTTCAACCCTTCCTCGTTTTGTAGTACAATTGACCCTTGGAAGCAGAAAAGGAATTAGGAAAAAAAAAAAAAAAAGCAAACCCTAGAAAACCTGAGGCATTCTGGACATTGGTCAGAGAGGAAAATGTGTTAACAAATGTAATTCTGTTTAAGACTGTGAAATGAGAATGTAACTTTAATTAATACCCTGGGCTGAATCCAGGCTTTTGTCTGATTGATATGGAGAATCCCAACTGTGAAGTTGGGAAAGAGACAGATTTATACTCACTAGTATTTTTTACAAGTTACGTTCATGTCTCCAGAGACCCAGACAGATTTAATAAATCAAATAAATAAGTAAAAGAAACTTTCTGTGTTCAGTTCTTCATGCAAAATTTCCATTGTCCTCCAAGAGCTTTCCACATGCACAGCAAGGACAGAAGATAGCTCTCTTGTTACCCATTATTTGAGGAAAAATGTCTAGCTCTGATAATGATGTAATATAGCTTTCACCCCCTGAACTTCATAGAAGTCTATTTAATCTTTGCCAATGCCCTCTTATGAGGAAAGATGTATTTTCCACTTTTAATATTGGTTGAATAGATTGTGAATACAAGGAATATGTCACTGTTTCGGTTTGGGGTTTGAATGTGGTAAATAATTTCAGCTGTGAGAGAGCCTGAGAAATAACTTTACCACTTGGGGAATAATCTTCTTTTGAAAGGAAGAAAGAAGGAAGGAAAGAAAGAAAAAGAGAGTGAACGAAAGAAAGAAAGGGAGATCTGGTACTCATGAGCCCAGCAAAAAGTCAACTGACAGAAATGGTTAACTCTTTTAAATGTTGATCATTACAACTCCCTTATAAATTATAGAATCACAACATCATACAAGTTTAAACTGAAAGACGTCAAAGAAATCATAGGTCAAAACTTTATTTCATAGGTAAGAAAATTAAGCTCAGGGAAATAAATTTACTTACTCGACATTCCTAGTAGTAGTTCATACTCTCACTCCAGCTTTCTAGTTGCATTCCTGTGTTTTTCCTACGTGACCTCCCTATAGAGTTTATTTCAGGGAACGTCTTCTTCCCCAAAATTATGTTCAACCAGGTTTATGAATATATTGCTATTTCAAATGAGAATTCACTCACTCCTTTTTCTCATCCTTTCATTAACTAAATCACGTATTTTAAAGTCTATGTCCCAAGCCTGTGCTACATTTGGGATGAAACAGACCCAGTTCCTGATTGCGAGACATGAAAAACAATGGACAAAATAGAGCTACAGAGTGAAATACAATTTTAGGGAAGCCCAGGAACTTGGAAAGAAATAAAATTCAGAATGGTCAATGCACAGTAACCACACAGTTAGTTAATGGTGGAGTAAATTTTTTCTAAAACTCAGGCATGATTAGGAATCCCACGTTGCAAAGTAACGATGCAAGATATGTTTAGCATCCTGGTTCAGAATGCAGAGTCTAGAGCCGGACTTCCTGGTGTTAAACCCCAGCTCTGTTACCCACTAACTAGAAACTCTGAGACAAGTTACTTACCGTTTCTTGATGCCAATTATTTCCTCAGTAAATTGTACCTAGTTCTTAAGGTTGTTCTGGGGATTTTGTAGCATTTAGAACAGTGTCTGTCACATAATAAGCACTGGATACATGTAACCTATTATTACAGACCTGAACTTACACAGTCAAATTACTGGATTTGCTTTTATAATTAATTGCATCTTATGAAAATACATGAATGAATGATAGTATGTAAATCGTGTTGTCCTAATCTAAGGGATCAAAAAAAAAAAAAAAACCATCTTATGAAAATACATGAATGAATGATAGTATGTAAATCGTGTTGTCCTAATCTAAGGGATCAAAAAAAAAAAAAAAAAAAACCAAACCCAGTGCCAAATAGCAATAAATAGCAATTTGATAGTATAGAAATTCTGACTTTTCTTTAGCCCTAAATCATGTATACTCTCTGTGGTACTATTTTCTCAAAAAGAAAAAGCAACCTATGATATTAGAATATCCCATCAGGATGTCCAGGCAATTGTTTTTTTTTTTTTTTTTAATAACACAGAAGACAATGGAAGAGTTTATTTGACAGCATAGTAGTCAAACAGTGCAGGATGTCAAAAGTCACTGTGCACCACTTCCCTGTGTATCTGCCCAGGTAGGATAAACTGGGAGCAGCTCTTAGTTTCATCACCCTGAAATTGGGGATGATAATGTGATAAACGAGTTTCTTGTGAAGGTCAAATAAGAAAAGATATGTGAAGTCATAAATTTGTGACAAAAATATAAGGCTGTTTAATGACTTGGTATGTTCAATTCACTACCTATTTAATCATATCATAGGCTTTGGGCTGAGACAAAATTGCAATGTTAATGAAGGACATTAAAAAAAAAGTATGTGTGTGTGTGGATAGGTAGATAGCTTTTTTCTTTTATTTGCTATTACTTCCTTAGGACACTCCTTTCCTCTACAAAAGCAGGAAATAATCCGATATTATTATTTACATTTTGATTGAGGCTGATTCACATGGATGTGTTATCTTGCTTGGGAGTTTGCATTGTAGCACTAATGTGCTACCTCCCTTAGTTATTTGGCATTTCATCTCCATTTGAAAGCTTTGCTTAAAGTTAGGCCACAGATAATCTGCTTCAGCATTTTGGAGTGTGTGAAGGCTTAATTCAGGTGGAATTTCAGGAGTGTGTGTGCTGTAGCAGAAGGAGTGTCACTTCCTTCTCCCCCTTTTCACACCTCTATTCTTTAGTCTTAATGTCACTGAACTCTGGGCAAACACTTCCTTTCTCAGGATGCCCTCTCTGTTCCTCTGCACTCACCTTTCTGCTTCAAGTGCCCCTCTCTATTAAGTATTCTATTTGACTCTATGTATTTGACCAATAAGGAAGCCTGCTGGCTCATTGGTTAACTGCCGTATTGCTAACCAAGAGGTTGGCAGTTCAAATCCACCAGTTGCTTCACAGGAGATAGATGTGGCATTCTGCTTCTGTAGAGATTACAGCTTTGGAAACCCTATGGGGCAGTTCTATTCTGTCCTATAAGGTCACTATGAGTCAGAACTGACTCCATGGCAATAGGTTTGGGCTTTTTTATTTGACTATATAATTTATTCTAATTTTCTGAGTGTTCCAGTTGCTAGCGCTGTACAACAAATCACCCCAAAACTTGGTGATGCAAAATAACCATTATATTATGGTCATGAATCCTGTAGGTTAAATTCAGATTGTAGAAATTCAGATTGGGAACAGCAAGAATGGCTTGTATTTGCTCCAGGATGTCTGGGGTCTCAGCTGGGAAGATTTTAAGACAGATGATTCAATAAAACACCAAAAAAACCAACCCCATCACTGTAGAGTTGATTCCAACTCATACAGCTGGGGCTAAAATCATCTTCACTCACATGTCATCTATCCTCGCCTGTTTGGTGGCTGATGGTGGCTGTCGCCTGGAGCCTCAGGTTGGCTGTGAACCAGGGCACCTGAATGTGACCTCTCTTTGTAGTTACTCTATGTGACCTAGTATGGGCTTACAGAATGGTTAGTGTTCCAAAAATAGGTGGCCCAAGAGATCAAAGGGAATGGGGGCACAGGACGTTTTTACGATCTAGCTTCAGAAGTTAGACAGTGTTACTTCCCTGTATTCTGTTGCTTGAGATAGACACAAAGGTCTGCCCATTAACAGGGAAAGGAGACATGGACTTCTCCACTCAGTGGGAAGGGTATCAAGGTTTTAGGGGCAGTTCTAAATGTGATTTGACTTCTATTTGACCACAAAGAAGCAGCATTGGATGAAGGGCATATGGGGGCCATCTTTGGAAATACAGTCTGCTACAATTCACCTTCTGGTTACAAAAGTTCAAATCCCTCCTACCATTCCACATGCAAGATGCACTTATTCTCTTCCCTAAGACTTCCAAGTCTCATCTCATTGTGACACCTGCCTAAGGTCTAGCATTTTCTCATGTAAATCAGGTACAGGTACAGATAAGGCTCTTTGGACGAATTTCCTCAGGTATAGCTTCTTGAATAACATGTATCTTGGTCTGAAGACAAAAGAACTAAAGAAAGGAGTTACTTTCTCCTCAAAACCCAGCACTCAATGACAGGACAACCACAGGATAGCCTTTTTATGCACTCCCATTCAAAAAGTGGGAAACCAAGAGGCACACAGAAGCCAATGGTCCACAGCAATTACTCTTGCTTAACCTCTTTCCAGAAATGATTTCTTCTGCCCATATATTACAACAGTGCCACTTTTTAGAATATACTAACATTATATTCTATAGAAAGCATTTTAACTTAAATACTAACATTGATTTTATAGGCCAGTAATTAAATACAGTAAAAAATTTTATATTCTTCAATTATGGTTGCTTACACTCACTATGTTAGCCTAAAATGTTTCGTTGTGCTACCCCAAACTGTCTCATACATTCTGACTTAATAATATACTTAAAATTATGGATATCCTCTGGGTACATTCTTTCACATTCTGAGGTCATTTTTTAGAATTTGGAACAATGTTTAGACGATATCTCACTCTGGCAGGCTAAAGACTATGATGGGGTCCACATTTCCACCTCTAATTACTGGCACTGTGAAGATGATGGATTTTACTCCAGTGATTATATTATATCATATCATATTATATAGTATAGTTGAATTTAGGAACAGGAGATCTTCTGGTGGGCCTAAGATAATCACACAAGCCTTTTAAAACTGGAATTTTCTCCGGCTGATAAAAGAAGAGGAAGTCAGATGATATGCCCTGTCTGCCCTGAAGGAAGGCAAACACCCATGCTGTGAACTGCCTGTGGAGGCTCCATGGAAAGGACTTGAAAGGGGCCTCTAGGAGCCAAGACCAGCCCCCACCTAACAGCCAGCAAGGAAGCGGGGACCTCAGTCCTACACCATAAGGAACTGAATTCTGCCAATAACGAGAATGAGTTGAGAAGTGGATTTTTTTCCCCCAGAGTCTCCAGACAGGAACTCAGTCTGACCAGTATCTTGATTTCAGCATGTGTTACCCTGAGCAGAAAACACAGTTATGCTCTGCCAGGCTCTGACCTACAAAAGTGTAAGCTAATAAATGGATGTTGCTTTAAGTTGCTAAGTTTGTGGTAAGTTGTTATGAAGCAAAAGAAACTAACACATACACTCAGGAAATGGGAGTTTTAACTGAGCAATAGTTTGAGAAGGAGCCAAAGATGAGTAAAGGAGGTAATATGGGATAAAATAGAACTCATGTTGAATTAACTCTCCTTCACTACCACCTCTTCCTTCCTTTATCATGTATACAGGTAAATTCCTTTAGATTGTGGTCTGTGATGAAAAGCAGGCTGTACCATGGGTTTGGTTCAGACAGACCTGAGATCAAATGATAGCTCTTCCACATGACTGCAAGCTGGTTACTTAACCTCCTTGGGCCTCCATTTCCCCACACGTAAATGGAAAAAGTATCTCCTTCAATAGGTATTTGGAAGGAATAAATGAGGTAACATACAGTAAGCACTAAAATGTTAATTTACTTGAAGGCATTCTGTAGAAGTTTTAACCATACAACATTTAATGTAACAGAGATTATATACTCTTAATACTCCTAAAGAAACAGAGATTCCCAAGCCATACTGTGGCGTCTTCCTCAATTTTTATTCCCCAGGATTTCACTTGCTTAAAACCCTTTGGAATGACAGGGAGAAAGTTTCCCCAATGAGCCTTCTGAAACATCTAATGCTAAGTCTGAGTTCCTGAGTGGGAGATGACCCATGTTTTGTGGGCAATTAGAAATGTTAACTGACTTTTATTTGACCTGAATGAAATGATTTAATAGTAGCCACCAATACTACATTTTAAAAAATCAAATACAATTTAAGAAGTGTTTTTAGTTGCTGTTTAGTTGTTTTCAACAGGGAAGTTGGCTGTGGTGGTAGCAGCTATGTTCTGTATTTCAAATAAACATGACCGTTTGGTATCACACACAGGCACCATTACTAATAGTTAGAGAAGTGCTGGCACAGTGTTGTATGACTCAGACAGAAGACCATCACTTCAAATGAAGGAAAATTCTAGTCTTTAACAGTCTGATTATTTCCTCTAGTTTAGATGATCTTTTCTGTTAAAATGAAAATTGTACCTTTTGGCTTAAAGAAAAAGGGGATAAGAGAAACATGAAAAGTGTAAATTGAACTTTTGCCTTGTGTTACATCTCCTCTGTTTACCAAAATCAATGCATTTCTGTTTGTTTTACTGCCTATCTGCTGAAAACATATCTGAATCCAGCGAAAATGTAAAACATGTGATCTCTAACAGTTTGAGAAAGGAAAAAGGAAGCGTGCTGTTGAATGTTAAAAACGGGTTCTGTGGTAAATTGTATACATGCACCACATCAAAAGTAAATTGAAGTTAAAATAAATAATGTTACACTGAAAGTTGAAAGAATATAGCAAATCATAAAGATGCTTGTATACTAATTGAGAGTATTTTAATTGTTAAAAGATTTAGAGAAATAAACATTGCAGATGGGAACACAGCGCTGAAAGATCAGTGCCGGCTCTGGTTTTCCTTTCTAGTGGCTTGGCACGGTGGCTGTGCTGAATCCCAGCCTTGCCTTCAGAAACAGAAGTGATGCCGTTCAAAGAATTAATCAGTGGCCCATACGCAGGAGGCCTGGGGATATACAGTCCCAAAAGCTGGTACAGAAAACCTGCCCTTTCCATCCTTGCTGTTTTCCATTCTATAAAGACAGGAGTTCCTGGCAGGCAGTCCCTAAATTTAGGGTTAGGCTTGGAGTGTTTCTGTCTCCCATGACGGTAGTGTTGTTGACCTCACCAAACTCTTTCTCGGTTTCTCTCTTCATTCTGCTGTGGTGAGTCATCCTATCATACACCGTTAAAATGACCAACACTTCCTTTTCGACGTTGGTCTGTTTTCTTACTCATGCTAATCTGAGTTATATGACTAAAACATGGCTCAGGAACAAATATCTTCGTGAGAGGAAAAAAAAAATCTGTTGTTGTGCATCTCTCTCCAATTCTGTTGAATTCAATCAATAGAAATTGAAATGCTTTTTACAATATAATCTACTCATTTTCAATTTGTGTATAAAAGCCCTTTGAGATTCGATGAAGATTTCTTAACATTCGTTAGGCTTTGCATATTTTGTGAAGCAAAATTGTTTGTGTCTGCGTGTGCCTTCCAAATTTATATGATATTATTTCTGAATCCTCATCCTTTTTCTTCTTTCTTCAGAGTCTATCCTCATCTTTACCTATAAAAAATAAATAAATAAAATTTTTTTCGTAGCGCCACATTAATTGTTAAGTACAATCAACGAAGGCAACAGATAGAGAAAAAAATTAAAGTATTTCATATATAAGTCAAAAATCTGTTAAATAAATCAATGCCATCAAGCATTTCAAAAATTGTCCTAGGTTTTACATATAATATTACATATAATCCTTAAAATAACATTTTAAGATAATTATTATCTTTACTTCATAAATAAGGAAAATTAAATTTAGAGAAACTCATTTATTCATGTATTGTTTTCTAAAAATATATAGAGAACATCTACTGTATGCCAGGAAATGAGCTAGTCTTTGAGGATAAAATGATGAGAATAAATACAAGACCCATCAGTCACAGGCTTAATCTCTTTAACAAAAGACTGTGTAGCTACGTCTTTGGTGAACATTTTTAGTGTCCTGAGTTTGTACAACAGGATTTTCCAAATCTTTAAATTTTGTTTTCACTTTGCGCAGTTCACTTTTAAGTCCACCTCCTTCCTCTTGCATTTTATTATAAAAGACAAGGAGAAACCAAGTGGTCCCTTTAAGATCTTGATTAGAAATCTCAGCCAAATATCCAAGTTCATCACTTAGAAGTTCTACCTTCCACCGAGCATTTGAACATAATTCAGACAAGTTCTTTGACACTGCATAGAAAGCATCACCCTTCTTGCATTGTCCAATCATGTTTGTCATTTTCTTTTTTTTATGGATGTGTCTAATTCATTTATTGTTTTTTCTCATTAAAAAATTTATACATATATTGTTTTGTGACATTGGTTGCAATCCCCACAATGTGACAGCATACTCCCCCTTTCCATCCCGGGTTCTCTGTGTCATTTTCTTTCAAAGCCTCACCAGAAGCACATTTAACACCCACATTTCTAGCAATATTCAGTTGCTGGTTCCATCTGTATTCTCTAAGACAATACAGACTTTCTCTGCAGCTCTCCTCACTTCCTTCTGAACTCTCACCAGAATTGCCTTTGATGTCTACAATTCTACCAAAGGTCTCTTCAAGGCAATCTAGGCTTTTACCATTAGGCACCTTAAAACTATTCCATCCTCCACCCATTACCCAACTCTAAAACCAGTTCCTAAGTGTGGGTATTTTTTAGAACAGCAGCATCCCCACTTCTCAGTACCAAATTCTTAGTTACTTAGTGCTGCTATAACAGAAATATCACAAGTGGGTAGCTTTAACAAACAGAAATTTATTTTCTCACAGTTTAGGAGGCTAGAATTCTGAATTCAGGGTGTCAGCTCCAGGAGAAGACTTTCTGTCTGTGTTGACTTTGGGGGAAAGTCTTTGTTCCTTGATTCTTTGGGTGATCTTCATGTGGCACGGTGTCTATCTTCTCCCATCTCGGCTTTCTCATCTGTCTTAATCTGCTCTTTTTATGTCTCAAAAGTGATCGGCTTAAAACACACCTTACACTGACATGGCCTCTTTAACATAACAAAAAAACCCCATTCCCAAATGGGATTATAACCACAGGTGTAAGGATTAAGATTTACAACACGTATTTTGGGGCAACACAATTCAATCCATAATAGACCCAAAAAGGGGAAACATTTTTCCTCATGTAAGTAGGACACATCAAGACAGCTAGCTTAACATCATCTTCTATGGTTGGTCATCATCCAATAGGTTGGTCATCATCCAATAGTTTGGTCATTTCAGTTTTAATATCTTCAGTCAAACATTTAGTTACCAAATAGGCAGGTACAGTAGTATAGATTCTTGAAGCATTCAGTAATTATGGATGTTGTCGTTGTTGTTAGGTGCCGTTGAGTCGGTTCCGACTTATAGCTACGCCATGCACAACAGAACAAAACACTGCCCAGTCCTGTGCCATCCTTACAATCATTGTTATGCTTGAGCCCATTGTTGCAGCCACTGTGTCAATCTACCTTGTTGAGGGTCTTCCTCTTTTCCGCTGACCCTGTACTTTGCCAGGCATGATGTTCTTCTCTAGAGACTGATCCCTCCTGACAACATGTCCAAAGTATGTAAGACGCAGTCTTGCATGTTGCTGTGATGCTAGAGGCTATGCCACCAGTATTCAGATACCAACAGGGTCACCCACGGAGGACAGGTTTCAGCTGAGCTTCCAGACTAAGACAGACTAGGAAGAAGGACCCAGCAGTCTACTTCTGAAAAGTATTAGCCAGTGAAAACCTTGTGAATAGCAGCAGAACAATATTATGGATACTGCTGGCAAAAGCATTGCTAGTATTAACTTGTGAGAAACAATTCTTTTTTTTTGTTTGTTTGTTTCTCAAAATTTCCTGGTTGATCTGCTGATTTGATATTTTATTTTTTATTAGATTTTTTAAATTTTTAATTGTACTTTAGATGAAGGTTTATGGAACAAACTAGTTTCTCATTTAAACAGTCAGTACACACATTGTTCTATGACATTGGTTAACAACCCCATGATATGTCAAAACTCTCCCTTCTCAACCTTGGGTTCCCTATTACCAGCTTTCCTGTTGCCTCCTGCCTCCAAGTCCCTGCCGCTGGGCTGGTGTGCCCCTTTAGTCTTGCTTTGTTTTATGGGCTTGTCCAATCATTGGCTGAAGGGTGAACCCCAGGACTGACTTCATTACTGAGCTGAAAGGGTGTCTGGGGGCCATACTCTCAGGGTTACTCTAGTCTCTGTCAGGCCAGCAAGTCTGGTCTTTTTGAGTTAGAATTTTGCTCTACATTTTTCTCCAGCTCTGTCCAAGACCCTCTATTGTGATCCCTGTCAGACAGTCAGTGGTGGTCGCCGGCCACCATCTAGTTGCACTGGACTCAGTCTGGTGGAGGCCATGGTAGATGTGGTCCATTAGTCATTTGGACTAATCCTTCCCTTGTATCTTTAGTTTTCTTCATGCTTCCTTCCTCTTGAAGGAGTGAGACCAGTAGAGTATCCTAGATGGCCGCTCACAGGCTTTTAAGATCCCAGACGCTACTCACCAAAGTAGAATGTAGAACATTTTCTTTATGAACTCTGTTATGCCAATTGAGCTACACGTTCCCTGAGATCATGTTCCCCACAGCCCTCAGTCCAGCAATTCCGTCCCTCAGGGAGCTTGAATGTGTCTATGGAGCTTCCATGACCTTGCCTTTACAAATTGTGCAGGCTTCCCCAGTATTGTGTACTGCCTTAACCTTCACCAAAGTTACCACTTACCTATTGTCTACTAACTGTTTTTCCATCCTCACCCCTTCCCTCCCTCATAACCACCAAAGATTGCTCCTTTTTGTGTGTGAACCTTCTCACGAGTTTTTACAGTAATGGTCTCATACAATATTTGTCCTTTTGTGATCGACTTATTTAACTCAGCATAATACCCTTCAGATTGATTCATGTTAGGAGATGCTTCACAGATCCATCGTTGTTCATACTTCATTGTGTGTATGTACCACAATTTGATTAGCCATTCATCTGTTGATGGGCATCTAGGTTATTTCCATCTTTTTGCTATTGTGAACAATGCTGCAATGAACATGGGTGTGCATATGTCTGTTCGTGTGACAACTCTTATTTCTCTAGGATATATTCCTAGGAGTGGGATTGCTGGATCATATGGTATTTCTATTTCTAGCTTTCTAAGGAAACGCCATATCATATTTCAAAATGGTTGTATCATTTTGCATTCCCACCAGCAGTGCATATGAGTTCCAGTCTCCCCACAGCCTCTCCAACATTTGTTGTTTCCTGTTTTATTGATTTGTGTCAGTAATTCCACGGTGGGAGGGTATCTCACTGTGGTTTTAATTTGCATTCTCTCTCTTTTTTTTTTTTAATGGCTAATGATCTCAAGCATTTCCTCATGTGTCTGTTGGCTGCTTGAATGTTGCCTTTGGTGAAGTGTCTGTTCATTTCCTTTGCCCATTTTTTAATTAGATTATTTGTCTTTTTGCAGTAGAGGTGTTGAATTTTCTTACATATTTTAGAGATTAGACCTTGTCTGATTTGTAATAGCCAAATTTTTTTTTCCCAGTCTGTGGGTTCTCTTTTTACTCTTTTGGTGAAGTCTTTCAATGAACATAAGTGTGTAATTTTTGGAAGATCCCAGTTATCTAGTTTGTCTTCAGAATTTTGTGTGTTATTGGTTGTGGTTTGTATCTTGTTAATGCCATGTATTAGGGCCTCTAGTGTTGATCCTATTTTTCCTCTATGAACTTCATAGTTTTGGGCATTGTATTTATGTCTTTGATCCATTTTGAGATAGTTTTTGTGTATGGTTTGAGGTATGGGCCCTGTTTCATTTTTTTTGCAGATGGGCATCCAGTTTTGCCAGGACCACTTGTTAAAAAGACTGTCCTTTCCCCATTTGATGGAGTGTGGGGTCTTGTCAAAGCTCAAGTGACCATAAGTGGATGGATTTACATCTGGGTTGGCAATTATTTTCCTTTGGTCAATGTGTCTGTCATTATACCAGTACCAGGCTGATTTGACTACTGTAGCCATACAGTAGGCTCTGAGGTCAGGTAGAGAGAGTCCTCCTACTTTATTCTTTTTCTTCAAGAGTGCTTTACTTATGGGGGGCTTTTTCCCTTTCCATACAAAGTTAATGATAATTTTTTTCCATCTTTTTAAAGACTGTTGTTGGTATTTGGATCGGGATTGCATTGTATTTGTAAATCACTTTGGGTAGAACTGTCATTTTCACAATGTTGAGTCTATCTATCCATGAGCATGGTATGTTTTTCCATTTATATAGGTCTCTTTTGGTTTCTTGTAGTAGTGTTTTGTAGTGTTCTTTGTACAGGTCCTTCACATCCTGGTTAGATTTATTCCTAAGTACTTTATTTTTTTTTAGGGGCTATTATAAATGGTATTGTTTTTGTGATTTCTTTGTCATCATTCTCTTTACTTGTCTATAGGAATCCAATTGATTTTTGTATGTTATCTTCTATCTGCTAATCTGCTGAATCTTTCTATTAGTTCCAATAGTTTTCTTGTGGCGTCTTTTGGGTTTTCTATGTATATTATCATATCATCCAAATAGGGACAGTTTAATAGCTTCATTACCAATTTGGGTGCCCTTTATTTCTTTTTCTTACGTTATTGCTCTAGCTAGAACTTCCAGCACAATAAGAGTGGTGATAAATGGCATCCTTGTCTTGTTCCTCTTCTCAAGGGGAATGTTTTCATCCTCTCTCCATTAAGAATGATGTTGGCTGTTGGTTTTGCATAGATGGCCTTTATTATGTTGAGAAATTTCCCTTTTATTCCAATTTTATTGAGAGTTTTTATCAGGAATGTGTGCTGGAAAAAATTGTTGAATATCTTTTCTGCATAGATTGAAATGATCATGTGATTCTTTTCTTTCCTTTTATTTATGCAGTGGATTCTGTTGATTGGTTTTCTAATGTTGAACCTTCCTTGCATACCTGGTATGAATCCTACTTGGCCGTGGTATATTATTTTTTTGATATGATGCTGAATTCTATTAGCTAGAATTTTGTTGAGAATCTTTGCAACTATATTCATGAGAGATTTGGTCTGTAATTTTTTTTTGTAGTGTCTTTGCCTGGTTTTGCTGGGTTCATAGAATGAATTCAGCACTATTGCTTTTGTTTCTATGTCCTGAAATAGTTTGAATAATACTGGTGTAAGCTCTTCTCCGAATGTTTGGTAGAACTCTCCAGTAAAGCCATCTGGACCAGAGCTTTTTTGGTTGGGAGTTTTCTTTCAATCTCTTCTCTTGTTATGGGTCTATTCAGATTTCCAACATTATTTTGTGTTAGTTTGGGTAGGTAGTCTGTCTCTAAAAATTTGTCCATTTCCTCTAGGTTTTCAAATTTGTTGGAGTATAGTTTTTCATAATACCCTGTTATGGTCCTTTTTATTTCATTTGGGTCTGTTGTAATGTTCCCCATTTCATTTTTTATTTAGGTTATTTGTGTCCTCTTGTGTTTTTCTTTTGTCAGCTTGGCCAGTAATTTGTTGATTTTGTTGATTCTTTCAAAGAACCAACTTTTGGGTTTGTTGATTCTTTCTATTGTTTTTCTATTCTCTAGTTCATGAATTCCTGCTCTGATCTTCCTTATTTCCTTTCTTCTTGTGTCTGTGGGCTTCTTTTGCTGTTCTCTTCCTATTTGTTCAAGTTGTATGGCTAATGTTTTGATTTTTTTCCCTTTCTTCTTTTTTGAGGTGTGCACCTATTGCTATAAATTGACCTCTGAGCACTGCTTTTGCTGTGTCCCAAAGGTTTTGGTATGATGTGCTTTCATTCTCATTCAATTCTAGGAATTTTTTTGAGTCCATCTCTGGTTTCTTCTATTACCCAGTAGTTTTTAAGCAGAGTGTTTTTCAGTTCCCATGTAATTGATTTTCTTTCCTTGCTCTTCCTGTTAATTTCTACTTTGATGGCTTTGTGGTCAGGAAAGATGCTTTGTATTATCTTAATATTTTGGATTTTGTTGAGGGTTGCTCTGTGGCCTAAGATGTGGTCTATTCTGGAGAACATTCCATGTGCATTGTAAAAGAATGTATACTTTGTAGCTGTTGAGTAAAGTGTTACATATATATGTCTATGAGGTCAAGTTATCTGATTGTGCCCTTTAGCTTTTCTGTACCTTTGTTGAGTCAATTTCTCTTTTCAGTGCTGTTGGAGTTTTTTTTTTAAAATGTACTTTGGAGCCCTGTAGTTGGGTGTGTAGATGTTTATTATGGTTAAGTTTTCATGCTGGTTCGTCCCATTAATCATTACATGGTGCCCTTCTTTATCTTTTATGGTTGATTTTGTTTTAAAGTCTATCTTATCTGAGATTAGTCTTGCCACTCCTGCTCTTTTTTGGTAGTTATTTGCTTGATTTTTTTTTTCTATCCTGTGATTTCTAATAAATTTACATATTTGTTTCTAACATGTGTCTCCTGTAGACAGCATATTGATGGATCCTGTTTTTTTACCTTTTTACCATTCTGTCACTCTCTGTCTCTTTATGGGTCCATTTAGGCCATTTACATTCAGTGTAATTATTGATAGGTGTGAGTTTATTGCTGTCATTTTTAGTGCTTTTTTTGTGGTGCTGACATTTTCTTTGTTCCTCTTGCTCTCCTGTGCTGAATTCCTTTTGTTTGTGGATTTATTCTTCATTTTTGTAGATTTTGTTTTCATTGAGACTTTATGTTTTTCTTCTTTATTTTGATGAGTAGGTTTGTTAACTTTCTTTGTGGTTACCTTGAAATTTACCCTTATCTTCCTAGGTTTGAACTAGTCTATTATTACTTGGTATCACCTTGGCTTCCTCTCCATTAGAAAGTTCTATACCTGCACCATATATTCCCTCTTTTATTGTTCTAACTTTGTTGTCATTTACAGTTTAATCTCTCTGGCTCCCTGTTGTAATTATTTTGGTTTTGGATAGTCTTTGAGAGTTCATTTCCTAGGTTAGTATCTGGCTGGTACAATATTACATCCTGGATTCAGGCTGTGGTCTGATGTTTTTTATTCTCAGACTGAGGGACTCCCTTTAATAATTCTTATAACTTTGGTTGGGTTTTTATAATATTCCCTTAATTTCTGTTTATATGGAAATGTCCTAATTTCACCATCATATTTGAATGAGAGTTTTGCAGGATATATTATTCTTGGTTGGCAACTTTTTTCTTTCAGGGTTTTATGTATGTCATCATCCCATTGCCTTCTTGCCTGCATGGTTTCTGCCAAATAATCAGAACTTAATCTTATTCTTTCTCCTCTGTATGCGACTTTTTGTTTTTCTCAAGCTGCTTGCAGTATTTTTTTCTTTGTCTTTGGTTTTAGCAACTGTGATTATGATATGCCATGGTGATTTTCTTTTGGGGTCTATCCTATATGTGGTTCATTGAGCTTCTTGGATGGTCACCTTTTTATCTTTTGTGATATTAGGGAAGTTTTCTGTCAACAATTCTTCAGTGGTCCTCTCTGTGTTTTCTGTTTTCTCCCCCTGCTCTGGGACTCCGATCACTCAAAAGTTTTTGCTTTTGATTGTATCCCATGTAATTCTCAGGGTTTCTTCATTATTCTTCATTCTTTTTTCTGATTTTTCCTCAGAGTTGTATCCAAGCGCTTGTCTTCAATTTCACTGATCCTAACTTCCATCATTTCAAACCTGTTCCTCAGCCCTTCTATGACACAATCCATTTCTGAAATTGTGTTGTTTATCTTTTGGAGTTCTAATTGTTGCTTTTGTATGACTTCTAGTTGTGAATTTATTTTGGCATTTTGCTCTTTTATTACTTTCCTGAATTCTTCCATTTTTTTTTATCTTTATTTTCCATGAACTTTTCTGCCTTTTCCACGAACTTGTCTATTTTTTCTGTTTTTTGCTTCAACTCTTAAATAGCTCTGAATATTAGAGATTTGAATTCCCTATCAGGTAGTTCTAGTGCCTTTTCTTCAACTGGAAATTCATCTGGTGTTTTATTTTGTATAACTACTGGAACCAACCTGTCCTTTTTTTTTTTTTTTTTTTATGTTTTGATATTGTCTGCTGTCTTCAGGACATTCAGTAGTTATTTTCTTTGTTTGTTGATTGTAGATCTGTTTGTTTTGTCCTGCTTTTTTTTTGTTTTATTTGGTCATGTCCTAGCAGGCGAGCCATGCATTCTTTGTTGTTTACTTATCTGTGGTCACAATACTTTTCACTTCCTTGTCCAATGACTAGGGCCAATCACTCAGCTATGGTGCATCAAGGCAGAGCCAGCTTAAGGGGAATGGCTGGGATGGGTTGTTTGTGGCATGTACTAGGGCCGAGAGGGCAGGCTGGAAATCAGCGCTGGGCAGGTTCTAGTGGCCATGCCTGTGCTGCTTGGGAGTGTGATATTCAGCTCAAGGTACAGGTAGGCAGGAAGCAGGGGGAGGTTGTGATGCGTGGTGCTAATATGAGTATGGGGAAGAGGAGACAGAGGAGAGAGAAACAGGAGCCAAAAGCAAACAAAGAAAATAAAAAAGTGCTAAGGGAGCTTCCTGTTGGAGTGGAGGGATAAGAAACCAAGAAATGGAGAAAAACAAGAAGAAGAAGAAAAAAAAACTAGATAAAAATTTGGAAGAAAAAAAAAAGAAAAAAAGAAAAGCTCCCAGGGGTCCCACTGGTGCTGCTGCAAAAACCAGGGAGGTGGTTCCCAGGCTTCATGATATAGCCTGGCTACAGCGGGTGCAGATGTCACACAGCACCAGGTATTCAGGAGACAGGAAAGAAGGTAAATATAGAGATGAAGAAAGACAGAAAGAAAAAAGAAATGCCCCAGGGATCCCACCTGCTCAGATGCACAGATTGGGGGAGTGTCTCCTATGCTGAGCAGTGTAGCCCAGATAGAAGTGGCTCCCAAACCTCAAAAAGAAAAAGAAAACAAACAAATAAACAAAACAAAACAGAAGAAAGCAAAGCAAAAAAAGCCTTGGGGATCCCACCAGCACGGTGTGGCAGGCCGGGGGAGTGGTTTCCCAGTGGTGCGTTCCTTCACAGCCTTTCAAGAAGAAGCAAAGATGGCACATGGATCCATGCGCTTGAGTGAACGCTGTGGGCAGGGGTGGTGGGAGGCATGAATGAAACCAAAAGAAACGGAAAGAAGCATCACCAGCAACAGACAAATGGCACTCATCGTGGGTCGGATGAACCCAAGTGGCCTGGGGCTGAAGCAGTTGCTTCCAGGCCAAGAAACTGTGGCAGCTGGGAAGCAGAGGCAGTCGGGAGCGGAATGGGGGGATGGGAGGGGGTGAAGAAGGGTGGGGCTAGGAAAGTGTATATTGCTGCTTACTGTGTATTCTGTCTCCTGCTGGGAACTTCGTAAAGCTGCTTTCGCATACTCCCGGTTTGCTGATCTCTGCATGGTTGCTGCACTTCCAGGCTGGCTGAGCCACAGCTGCCAGCCAGGAAGCATGGAGGTAGAGCAGTGGGGAGAGGATGGGGGATGGGAAAGTGTGTATCGCTGGTTACCAGGTGCTCTGTCCCCTGCTGGGAGCTGTATGAAGCTGCTTTCCCATGTTCCCTGTCTGCCATCTCCTACAGGAGTCCAAGATGGCGAATTTGTGCTGCATTACCTGATAAGGACCTCCGTATCTCTCCTTGCTCTCTGTTCTCTGTCAGCTTCTTATTCCATTCCATGGTTGATTGAGCTCTTTATCTCTTCATTTGACACTTAAGGTTCCAGGACTGACGTTTGTCTCCGTTTTGCTTAGTTTTTTGGCTCTTTGCTGTGGAGGGACAATTTGGTACTTCTGTCTATGGCACCCTGTTGGCTGGAAGTTGATTTGATATTTTAAATGATTCTTATTTAAAAAGTAAGTATGTTTAAGTAGGATTATAAATCCAGAGCTTTTGTATAACTGGAGTTGTCTCTTACACTAATTTTCCTGCCAAATAAATAAGTGTCATATATGTCTGAGACCAATTTCACAAAATATGTCAAGGATTAATTTATCACTTCTTTGGACTCTGGAACAAGTTCAAGAGAGGGAAATAATTCTATCCCCATTGTGACACACACTGGTCAAAAGTCAGGAGACTCAGACTCTTTTCTGAATGATATGATCACTTAGTCATCTATTCACAAACAAGGAAACAAACAAAAAACCCCAGAAGTAAGTCGCAAAGAAAGGACCACCAGTTCAGGCAGCAGGAACCAACCTTGATTCTCAGAACCCATTATTTTCTTGTTCCTAATAAAGAACTGGTGCTCTTAACATGTCAGCACTTTCTGGAGGCCCAAAAGGCCACCAGAGACTCTCTATTCTCCCAAGGATGATTCATCAGTGCAGAGTTTTGCTGACTACAAAACCCTCAAAATGAAACCCATTGCTGTGGAGTCTATTCTGACTCATAGAGACACTACAGGACAGAGTAGAACTGCTCCATAGGGTTTCCAAGGAATGCCTGGTGGATTCAAACTGCTGACCTTTTGGTTAGCGGCCCTAGTTCTTAACCACTACGCCACCAGACCACAAACAAATGTCTACATTTCTTTGACAATAGTTACCTTTATATTTCATTAGAGATAAACTGGGCAGTACAGTGGAGGAACCAATAGAATATTTATGCATGCAGTCTTTTGATTTCAGATTTTGAATGGTTTTGTCCAGTTACTGAGAAGACTAAATATTCTGGAACAAATTTTTGGTGGGTAGATGCCTGTTACCTTACTTGCTGCAAATAAGTCAACTGTACATTGCAAGGCCTGTATATAGCATGCCTTGGTTCAGCATGCCTTTCTTCCCAGCGTGCCAAGGAACGTTGTTCTAGTTTTGGTTGTTGCTCAGTTAATGCTATTGCAGGGCTGAGAGCACCCCTGCTCCTCCTAGTCATGTCAATTACATTACCCTGACACAGGAGATATGGCACCCCTTGAGTGGCACAGAGTGCAGCATTGCACTGGGAATGCCTTTTGAGCCAGGTTCGAATATATCATGAGATATATGCGTCTCTTTACTAATGAAAATGAAGCCACATTTTCATGTTTTTTAGCTGTGTTTCAGCTAGATGGAGTTATGACTGGTGTGTGCTTGCCTTTTACATTACTATTTGATTCCATAATAAGAACCACATGAGACAATTTCAGTTTATTGGTTCTTCAGTTGCCAATATGGCTTTTGTACAACTAATAAAATAAATAAAAATATTTCCTTTGTGTTTTTTCATATAAAATACACTTGTTATGTAAAGGATAAACACATACCAGTCAAAACTTGATCTGGCATGAGCAATATTGTCCTGCTTTTTCTTATTTAATAGAAAGCAAAGGAGAAGTATTTATTAGTTTCCTAATAGCATGGTTGGCTCACACTGGCCTATACCCACATGCTAAATATTGGAATCACTTACATAGAGAGAAATGGTTTCTGATGGTGTCTTGGTAGAAGTTTCAAAACCTAGTTGTTAATAAAAATGCATTTGCAGGGAAAATGTGCAATGATGGAATTAAAATGAATAAAAACCTCTGTGCCCTTTTGGTGCTCATGGTAATTTATCCATGGTCATCATCAAGGTCAGCCCCCAGGAAAGAACTACGGTGCTAGACCTTCTCTGCTACAGACAAGAAAGCCCAAAGCAAACCTTATCAGCATTACTAAGGCTATTCATTGAGCTCAGGTTCAGATTTAGAGACTGCGCTGAAAGGTAACCTTTTGAACATTGTTGTTGTTAGCTGCTGTCAAGTCACCCCTGATTGATGGTGACCCTATACGCAATGGAACAAAAAACTTTCCAGCCCTGTGCCACCTATAAAAGGCTGTGTACCTGACCATTGTGATCCATTCGGTTTTCATTGTCTGATATTTGAAAGTAGATTGCCATGCCTTTCCTCTTAATCTGTCTTGGTCTGGAATCTTCTCCGAAACCTGTTCAGCGCATTGAGCAGGCTTGAATGTAAATCATCCTGCCCTGAAATCTGGAATTATTCATCAGTTTACACAAAGTTCTTATTGTCCTGAATACTCAAGAGCCAATTCATAAACATTCATAAATATGTGTATTCACAATAGAGCAATGGCAATGCAACAAATCTACAATTAAAACTGGCTTTCTTCTTGGTCATCTTTCTGAGGACATACCTATGAGCATTGAACAATGAGCAAACCCTTTATCTCCACTAAGTCATCACACTTTCATTGACTGACCTTGATCCTCCACCAAGCCCATGAAGTCTATCAGAGGTCTTGTTCTGTCACTTCCTGTTTTTGTTATTCAGAGGCCCTGGATGATAGAAAGGGTTGTAGGAAGTCACGCGCAACTAGGAAGGTGCCTTACTACAGAAAACAAGGTGAACGTTTGAGAGATGGCTCTTTCCCTAAAACACTGGTTCACTCTGAAGAAGAGGTACACAACGTAAGCATTGAATTATACTACATAAGATTTGAATTTAATTAAATTGCTGCAAGAACTACTTTACAAAGCTAACTTTATCAGTCATTTTTAAAAGTAATAAAATCCATCCATGTTGTTTTAATAAATTTTGGTAAAGAAGATTCCATTTGCTTAAACTCTTCCATTCCCTGGTTTGATCACTTTCTGTCATTCAAGCCTGAGAAATACAGAAGAAAAAAAATGAAAGCATTCTCCTACCTGGACCAGACATTATATAAGTATGAACATCTGTCTTTAAGAAATTTAAAAAAATGAGAGAGAAAAGGGCATATGTTGTTTAAAGAAGCCAGAAAAAGATTTTTGTTATCATTGTCAAATTTAAAATTGGCAAAGATGTGGAGTATATGAAAAATGCTTAAGCAATGAAAGGGAAATCAGTTTGATGGCATGATGGAATATATATATATATATACATACATTTTAGAGGAATAGCACAAGAGAGTACCAAAAAAAAAAAAAAAGTGGAGTATTTGGGCGAAATACCCTCAAAGAAAATAATTTTTTAATATAATACTTTATTGTGTTTTCAGTGAAGGTTTACATACCAATTCAGTTTCCTATTCAACAATTTCTACACAAATTCTTCAGTACATTGGTTACATTCTTCACAATTTGTGAACATTCTCAATATTTTTGTTCTGGTTGTTTGAAGTAAACGATTTTTTACCTGTAGATCTTAAGACTGAGTAGAAGAAAGTGAATTGATCAGAGTCATTTTCCCACTGGTTCGTGGAGAAAACTCATAAAATGAGTTTGATGGGCACAGAGGATTAACTTTGACCCCTCAATGGCTTGAGAGAGTCCAGGTATCTGGACTTGGAAAGACTGAAAGTGTTACTACACAGGAAAAAGCAATGTGATACAGTCCCAGTGCTCAGAACCCTGCTCTATTCCACAGAGCCAGCCAGCGACAGCCTTTCACAGTTATGTTGTTTCTCTTTCTATGTCAGGGTTAAGGTCATTTTTAGGGCACAGTGAGAAAATGCGGAGGCCAGAGCTGTCTGCAGCACACCTGGGCTATGAGAAAAAGGGGATTTCAGTATCAGCCTCTGGATACCACACAGCGTACCCTTTACCTACTTGTCCTCACCCCAGTATACAACAAATACAATAAACATAAAGGCAGACATTTTTGAGTAGTGGACTAGCAAGAGCAAGAGTGGATATTTCTGAAATGCATTAAGAATTGCAGAAAAAGGTAAGCAATGAAGGTAGAGTTTTGTTATTTGGTCAATGCAATCTCCCATATCTAGCTTTTTTTAGGGGGGGAGTGGGGAAGGTTGGGAGGTGAGATTGTAGAAATTTAATTTTAAATATTATTTTGATATATATGATACGGCAGAAATATTGAACTCTTTCTAATTATACAAGTTACTAATTTCTGGATTTACAAATATAGCCTGTTTCTTAATCATCTGTAACTTATTATTATATTTCCTTTATTATTAGCCTAGTTCCTCTCCTGGAATACAAGGTAGAAGCAATAAAATTGCCTTCGGAAGAGAAGTAAACAGAAGAAAAGTGTTTTATTTTAGGGTTGTGGAGCTACTAAACTCCTATCTCAGAATAAGCTAAAGAGAAATCTAATAATATTAATCTAACGAAAAAGAGCATTAATGAAAGCCGGCGTTGATTGAACTCTTGCTCGTCGCTGCTCTATATGTTCTACACATAACAAATTGCCAATCTTCATATCTATGAGCCATTACTATTATTACTGCCATTTTAGTATCATGAGAAAATTGAGTCAGCTTCTTCATATTTCATATGCTTTTCCTGAGTTTACCTGAAACATGATAGAATCTTTCCAATATGTCCATGGGGTTCAATAACAGCAAGTGCTAACTGTCTCTTACATTGAAGGGAATTCTTCACTAGTGGTGCATGTGACATGCTTGGGATTCTTTGAGATTTTGTAGATGCAAGTTTTAAATTTACCAAGATACTTAAGCTCTGAAGTCGTTTAACCGAAAATGATTTAACCAAGCAGCCTTTAAGATACTCCAAAAACTGGTGCAGAGACCTCCTATGTGTAGGACAAGGACACAGTTACAACTGAGGCATAGCTTAAAAGGGGCACTGGGAGGTCTGCTAAGGTCTTCCCTGCCAAGCAAACAGTTTGAACTTTCAGATCAGACAAAGCAAGAATCAAACACTAGTTCAGTTATAGTAGGCAGGTGGTCAAAGTCACCTGGCTCCATTTCTGCTTAGATGTGGGAAGATAGGTGGTGTAGTGTTAAAGAGCTTGGTTGCAACCAAAAGTTCAAATCCACCGGCCACTCCTTGGAAATGCTGTGGGGCAGTTCTACTCCGTCCTATAGGGTTGCTGTGAGTCGGAGTCGCCTAGACAGCAATGAGTTTTTTCTATTATACTTATTGTGGACTTGAGCTGAAGTTTCTTAATTCATCAAAGAGTTGCCATGAGGATGAAATAAGGTAATGAATGTCAGTGCTTGGAATGGGATAAACCCACATTTATTTATTTTTTATCCCTGTCTCCCTTCCCTTTTCTCCTATTATTTATAGTAGGTTAGGGAGTAAAGTTAGTGAGGTACTTCTGGGCTATGAATGATAGAAACAAACATAAGCTAGTCTTAGAACCTACCTTTGAGCAACTCATAATCTAATATTTTGTGACCTAGAATAGGCATGTGAGCTCATAAACACATTTCAGTCATTTAAGTAAGTATCCTGGCTAGCAATAAAAACAAAAACTCAGGAATCTGTACATATACTTACCCTGTACCAAAGGGCACCCCACTTCACAATTTCATCATATCAGTCCATGGTATTTATTATCTCTTGGTCTTTTCCTGTTTCTCAACAGGTTCCTATACAGTCCCTCTAGTTAAAGAAAATCAGGAGATCTTGGAAATGGACTTTCATTTTATAACCTGCTGATTCACCTAGATCAGGTTACTGGGAAGAAATCCAAGTCAGACCTCCTGACCTACCCGAAACAGCATGAAGTATGCCCTGCCACTAAATCCTGATTCCTGTGTACCTCATCCTGTCACTAAATATGATTTAGAGGAACCTTTACAAAGTCAGGTATAAGGATTAATGCTTTACGTGTAGGCTACAGCTGCTGGACTGGCTTTTACTGTAACGTAAGTAAGTAATTTATTAAATGGCTCAGTCATTAGATATACCAGATCTTTAAAACATTTTTGTGAGGGAGTTAGCTCTGGGCAGTGAGAAGATTAGCATTTCTCAGCAGCAAGTATTTTTGACAAGATTAATGAGGCACAGGGCAGATGGTTTTGTTTCCCCTCTTTGTGTCTGCTCTCCTGGTTCCCTTGCCCTTTATTTGGTTGTCTTTTCCTCTGTGGCACCTGCTGTCACTGACATGGATGAGATGACAAAATAGCATTCCTTTAGATTAGCACTCTTCACACCTTCTCCTCCCCCTCTTTTTTTCTCCACGGGAGTTATTCCTTTCTCCTCTTCTGGAATTGGCAAGGACATTTCTTTCAGTTTGCTGCAAGAAATGCCTGGCACACATTTTCACATGAAAAAAAAACTATAGAATTATGAAAAAGGTCAGAAATATTTCTCAGTAGCTTCATTTACATTAAAAATGCCTGGATATAGGCGGTCATTTTTAAATTATATATTTGCTCTAATACACCTTGTGTTTTTCTTCAAGGTTATGGCCTCTATGTGTGTCCATTTCGTCTTTGAGCAGAATATAATTTGTTTCATGTACAGGTTATTCCATAGGATGTTTATGTTCCCCTTTTATCATATTCTCAGACATAATAGGTGCAAAGACCCTGTGCTGCTTTGGAGAGCTTACTTCTCTTCAAGAAGATTTACATCATGCAGACTAATAGCGAGTGTACTTTCCTTGAACAAACCCTCCAACTTTGCTTCTGTTTATTCTTCTTGCAGTTCAATTTCCCCTTGATGGCTCCCAGTAAGTTGTCATCCCTTTACCCACCGAAGTCTCCTAAGTGTGTCCTTTCCTCAAGAAGACATCTACTTTGATAAAACACATTTTTCACATCTTATAAGAGTTAACGTAACAGAATTTTCTGGTTCTGTTTTATTATCTGACAACACATTTTTACTATGACCCCAAGCACTAGTTATGTCTAGGTCTAAAGTAATGGTCAAAGTATTTAAAAGCTAAAGAGATGGAATGATCTGTGGCTATTCAATCCATGGGAATTCATGGGTTGGGAGAGAGCCTTTCAGTGTTGAAAGTTTTGAGATAAGCAAAAAAAAAAAAAAGCAAAAGTCATATAAAATCCTGGATTTTAGTAGTTACTGAGGATGCTTCATGTTTATTTTCATAATTTTATAATTTTGAGTTTAAATTTTGGTACTTTACCATTCTTAATTCGACTGTAAGACTTAATATAAGCAATTGTTTATCAAGAAAAACATGAAGTTCAATAAATAAATTATTTAAACCTAGCAATCATACAAAACAAGTTCCAGTTTCCAAGAAAAGTTCTTACTTATTGGACACATCTATGAACCTCAACAGAACATTTGCCTACAGGGTCTTTCAGGGGGACTTCAGGTCAGTTTGACTAAACTTCAATCAATCTGGCCAAAGCCACAAATGGGATTTCAAAATGTCCTGAATAATATTGTTTGCATGGTCATAGGCTCCAAATAGGAAAAAAGAAAAAAAAAAAAGGACAAAGAGAAGTAAAAGTGGAGTTTCTTATTTTCAATAATCAGTTGGGCCAACATAGTAAAAATAAATATCTAAAGACTACAGCATAGTCAGTACAATGTATTGGATAAAAAAGTCAAATTTTGTGGCTAAATTATCTTTTCTGTGCCTCTGTTTCTTCATCTGCAAACAATGAATAATAGTAATATTTCTTTTATAGGGTTATTGTAAAGATTTGAATGAAATAATGTATCTAAATTAGAAGAATATTCAATACTTGTTAAATAATTAACTGTTATAATTAGATTGAAGAACACTGATCTACTTTCTCAAGAAATATTTCACATGTGTAAATATAAGAAACACAGAAAGGTAAAACAATCACAGACAAGTATAGAAGCAGAAATATAAGAGTGTTGGTAAGGATAAAGCCTGTGATGAGCTAAGGATCCTCAGAACAGAGGCCTTTTTAAAGCTATTAGGAGTGTAAGAATCAGGAAAAGAGAGTAATAGACCAATTATTTGGGACAGGAGGGTGAGGTGTTGAAGGTAATAATGAGAAAACCAAAGTTTTCAATTGCTATTTCTTTTCTTGGAAGTAGAATTAATCTTAAACTAGAAAAGGCAGAATAAATGTTGTTAAGAGGATATGGAAATTCAAGATAAGTTAATATCAAACAGTCCCTAGCTGATTTAAGTTAATAAAATCTCTGGATCTGTTCAAGTTTCCTATCAAAAATTTCATAACATATGCTCGCCTTTCTCCTAACACAACTCTCTCTTCATAGCTATGTCTTACATGAGAGTTCTGATTTATCTAGAATGACTTTCCTTTATTTTTTATTTGGAAATATGCTATTATTGACACAAGGATTTCCCAGCTTCCCTAGGTAGATCTACCTAATCACTCTCTGGTCCCCATCACCTATTTAATGTTTGTTAGAATGCATTACAGTTATAAGATTATAGGTCTCTCACATCCCCCTGTCCCAAATGTGATCTTCTTAAGAATATAGACCATCAGTCACCTTTGTATTTTGAGATCCTATCACAGAGTATGGAAACTCTGGTGGCCTAATGGTTAAGTGCTATGGCTGCTAACCAAAGGGTCGGCAGTTCTAATCCGCGAGGTGCTCCTTGGAAACGCTATGGGGCAGTTCTATTCTGTCCTATAGGGTCGCTATGAGTCGGAATCGACTCAACGGCACTGGGTTTGGATTTTTTATTTTTGGATCACAGTATGGTTCATGGTAGGGATTCAAAAAATATTAATTTAACTTAATTTTAATTTAAAGGAGAGGAATGTTTAAAGGAACTGGACTCTCAACAAGAAAGACTTTAGGGAACAGAATGGGATAATAGCTATCTTCAGTAATTGGCGGTATTCACATGAAAGAAGGACAGAGCTAGGATCAGTAGGTCAAAGCTAAAGGAGCTAACGTTTGGCCCAGTATGAGGTTAAACTTTTTAACTGTCAGAGTTTTCCTCTATTGCAGAGTTGTCTTGTATGGTAGTAAGTTCTCTGCTAGGTTATAGGCTTAAGTAGAAACTGAGAAACTATCTGGGACATGATACAGCTAATTCTTGCAGGAGATTAAAGTTGGATTTGAATATCCATATAGGAGTGCCTAGTGATCTGCTTCCAAAAGGTCACAGCCTTAAAAACCTTATGGAGTAGTTTTACTCTCTGTACACATAGGGTTGTCACGAGTTGGAAGTGACTCAAAGATTCTACGATTAGCTCTGTATCAATAGTGTTTCAGTTTGGAGAGTCAGGTATTGAAAGAATCTTTTCTACCAAATTTGTGAAACATGTTCTTTTTTGCAGACCCTGTTCTTATTAATGTTTCTCTTCTAATAAAACCCCCCATGCCACAGGTACCCACCACGGAGGCTCAAAAACTTGGCCACTCTGAAAGCCTATTGTGAAGTTACCCCTGATTTGTTCTGTAGTCCTGGTTTAAAAAAAAAAAAGCAATATGTTTAGAAGACTACTACTATAAACCTGAATAATCAGAAGGGCTTGGCTTTGTAGACAACAATAATAATAATTAAAGTTGGCCTCTTCAGTGTTTGGAATTCAAACTGGGATAAGCTCAAAGCTTTGGTTATCATCACAAAAGAGCGACAGAGCCCTCAAGAGAGCTTTATAGAATTCCAAAGAAAATCTACCAAGACAGAAACCTATTTTTCAAGTTTTTATTATTATTAAAAACAAATAAAGGCAAACACAAACACATTCCAATACAGAAGCACATCTGAAGAGCCACAAATCCACAAGGTTCCAAGCCTCTGGCTAGTCCAATCTACCACTATAAGATGCTAGACATAATTTCAGCCAGAATGGGTCTGCTCCATGCAATAATCAAAGACATTAATACTACCACAGAAATCAGGCTTGCTTCTACATGAAAGCCTACCTTTGTATATGTCCTTAGAGTTTGCATTTTCTTTTTTAATTTTATTGTTTCTTGTATGCTTCTTATTTGATTTTGAAGTTAATACTCTAATTCTATCTTCAGCTCTGAACTAGTACATATGCTTTGTTTATCTGTACGGTGGCAAGACAATTTCATGATGTACCCACAACTTCCAAATTGATCAGTGGGGTCTATCTCCACTGTACCATGACTAATGGACATCTGGAATTGTCAGTTGTGCCTCTGTGAAGTTGAGCCGTGACTTGAACTAAAGCTACAATATGAACAGTCATTTGAACTTCCCTCCCACTTGCTACGTAAAGAGGCCAGAAGGATAAGGATAGCCTCTAGTATAAAGATTTTCTATTCTATTAGCTTATGTATCCCATCATCTGACATACTGCTTCTACCAATTTTATGCTTCTAGTAAAGTATGACATTATTATAATTAATTTATAGAGTTGTGTATGCTTTGTATTCCAAGATTTCTTGTTTATTATTGTCTAGAAACTTTTCAAAGTAAAGAATAAAATAATTATAAAAAACTAGTTTCCCTTAGGCATTATATGTACCTTCAAAGAAAAAGTAGTGTGGGCATACACTAGCATAAGACACTAAAACAATAAAAATATCCACATGCCTCTATCTTAGGAGTCAATACAACAAGGTTATTAATCCATAATCATAATACCTGACATATGACACACACATATATATATAGGATTTATTGTATAAAAGCACTACTATATACCCATGAAATACACTCATTCATTTAATCCACATATGAGATGCCAAGTGTCTGTGAGTACTATCATTATCCCTATTTTATATATAAGGAAACCAAGTGATGCAGACAGATTAGGTAATTTGCCCCAGGCAATTGAAAAGAACTGGAGGATGGATCTTCAGGCTTTAATTCCATATACAAAACTTCCTAAAGGATGATAGCAAGGATTTCAGCTTGAGTCACACATGGACTTCTGCTATCAACTACTGGGGTTAAGGTATATCTGTAAAACTGATGGCTCTGGTGGCACAGTGGTTAAGAGCTGAGCTGTTAACCAAAAGATTAACAGTTTGAATCCACCAGCTGCTCCTTGGAAACCATATAGGGCAGTTCTACTCTGTCCCATAGGGTTGCTGTGAATTGGAATTGACTTGACAGCAAGAAGTTTTTAAGAGGGCAAACTGATGAGACAGACCTGATGGGAATATATTTGCAACTTCTGGGAAAAAAAAAAATCACACTTCCTGTATTGCTGTAAACCAAAACCCACTGCCATCGAGTCAATTCCAGCTCATAGCTACCCTATAGTAGTTTATACAAATTGGTGGGTAGTACTCATTCTCATCTCATCTCATCACTATAGGCCCATTATGAGTCAGAATCAACTCGAAGGCACTGGGTTTGGTTTTTTGGTTTGGTGGGTAGTACTTACTGGTGAGCTGGCTTAAACAAAGCTTTTTAGCATGAAATCATGAATAACTTCTCGGGAGAGTATTCGCCCTGGGAGCACAGTAAGCCAGGCATGATGAACTTGACCTAGTGACACATCTCAGTCATGGGAGAAGAGTAGACATATTGAGTCCACTATGGAGGCTGGTATTTGAACTCAAGCGGAAGATACCAAGGCCCAAAATAATTCTGCTTTGGGCCATACTAGAAAGAAACAAAAAAGAGAGTATACAAAGAGCAGCACACTCAATGAAATAGGGTGGAACTTGGATAGCCCTTTTTAGGCTGGATGTGACAGCACTGCAGATTTGGTGGGGATGATATTCTCAGACATACCCTGGGAGCTTCAAGGCTCTGCTCAAGCAGGTCAGGTAATGGTGAAAAATCCTGTCTGACTGAAGCTCAGGAAACATACTGGATAAAGCTGGTTAGGACAGGCCATACAAAGACTTTGCGTTATCACTTTTTAACAAACTAAAATAAATCTAATAAATCTGGAAATCAAAAGCGTCATACACATATAATCTTGAAATTAAAGGACACTGCTTTAAATTAAAAATTTGGTTTGTGAAAAGCCTATTCCTCATTTTCTCATTTTACTACAGACCAGTGAATTCTTCATCACGGGTGTATATAGGCCCATGAAAGGGTATTTGGAAACAATGAAGATGATTGGAGTTCTGCTGGATGACCTGGCCCTCATTATGTCCAGTGACAAAGGATTACCAGACTCTTAGAGAATGACTCATGTTAACTTTACTACACATAAGGCTGAGGTGCATATCAAAATGCCACTTTATTTGTTTAAAATATGAAATACATTAGAGAAATTGAAATACCCATGTTGGCATGAATGCTGTATTTTCTGTCTGTAGCCCAACTACCTAAAAGTATCAGTCATATTGCTTTCTACTGCATGATTTTTTCATTTTATATTTATCGAACACTTAAACGATTTTCCAAAATTCTCAGTTCTTTACTTTGTATTCTTTTAATCTGTATATCACTAATGAGGAAACTGAAGCATAATATTAAATTCCCCACATTTGTGCATCAAGAAATTAGCAAAGCTCACATTTATGACTAGATATTTGGCTCCAGAACCTATGCTTTTAATCTCAACACTATACTGCCTTGATGTTGTTCAGGTAATAGAAAGGTTAATGGGTAAGCCTTAAACTCCGGTTACGCGTTTTAATTAAGAGTTAGAGCACCTCCGGAAAAAAAAAAAAAAAACCAGGGCTAGTTAATTCTGGGATCTCCAGAGCTGGACAGGTCACAGGTGCTTTCTATCTCTATCTCTGCCTTATTCGCAGCTGTCTTCCCTTGCTGGGTCAGAGCAGCATTCTGAAGTATCATAGAAAACACAGAGTCTTTAAGAGAGAAACTGTGTGCTTCCCTTTGTAACAAATGTGGGGATGAGAAACTTTTCCTGAGCCCCCCTCAGAAGATTACCTTTACATCTCATGAGTCAGGATTGCTTCTGCCTTAAACAAGTCACTGGCAAGAGGAGTGAGAATCATTGATCAGTTGAGACAAATCAGGATTCATCTCCTGCTTGGAGGCTGCTGCCAGCTTCTAAGAAGCCCATGCTATGACCAAGGGTTCATTAAATTCAGGTTCTGTTAAGAAGACCAAAAAGCAAAACCAAACCCACTGTTGTCAAGTCAATTCAGACTCATAGTGACCCTATAGGACAGAGTAGAATTGCCCCATCAGGCTTCCAAAGCTGTAGTCTTTATGGAAGCCAACTGCCACATCTTTCTCCTGAAGAATGGCTGGTAGGTTGAAACTACTGACCTTTTGAAAAGCAGCTGAGTATTTAGCCAATGTGCCACCAGGGCTTCTTGCTAAGAAGGCAAGCAAAAGTGACTAAAACAGGAAGCTAAATAATAATCAGATATAATCATACAGAATTCCCAAGAGAAATGTTTGTTACGGGGACAGGAAATGCTTAAAGTCAGTATGATCTTCCTGTACAATCCTATTAGATGGACACTGGCTTGGTGAGCATGAAATCTAAGTAAGGAGAATTAGACAAGTCTGTTGTTTAAGGTGGAGTCCCTAGGTAGTACAAATGAGTAATGCACTTGACTGCTAATCAAAAAGTCCACCCAGAGGAGCCTCAGGCACACATGAGGTCACCATGAGTTGGAGTCAACTTGATGACAACTAGTTGTGATTGTTTAAAGTCTTAAAATTCAGTTGGTGAATATATCCATCTCACAGTAAGTTTAGTATTGACAACTCATTGGTTATAAAATCCTACATTCATATGTACCCTAGCAATGTTGCTGCCATTAGGAATCCCAGTATGGATAGCCAACTTCCATTTTCTTGGACTGTTTGGATAGACATTGTCAGCATATATACCTGACACTCATCTCTTTCCTATCTTTTCTGAGATGCTCACTTTGCTTAGATATGTTAGCATGCTCAAATAGGTTATCAGCGACATTACAGCTGACATACTATACCTATAGTTTAACTCTCAGGCAAATTTTTTAAAATTCAATTCCAAGCTGTTGGAAATCACCTAACTAGATGCCAAAGTTTTATAATGGTAGACAATGGGGAACCACTGTAGGCACTTACTGAGAGTACAAGAATTATGATTACGGCAGGCAGGAATTGATGAGAGTGGAAATCCAGGTAGATGTCTTTTGCTATTCAAGCTATGAACTATGAAATATAAACTATGGAGGCAGTGATAGTAGTAAAAAGAAAAAAGAAACACAAAGGAACATAGCAGCTATAAAGACTAAAGTTAGTTATGTGCTAAAGATGTTTCTCTGATATATTAAGAATAATGAATCACTTATTCATAGACACATTCTACCAGAAAAATATTAGACAACACAGGAAACATCTAAAGAAAATTGAAGGAATACACACAGTCACTATACCAAAAAGAATTGGTAGACTTCAATCATTTCAGGAGGTAGCATATGATCAGAAACCGATGGTACTGAAGGAAGAGGTCCAAGCTGCACTGAAGGAAATGGGGAAAAACAAAGCTCCAGGAATTGACAGAATACCAACTGAGATGTTTCAACAAATGGATGCAGTGCTGGACGTGCTCACTCATCCATGCCAAGAAATTTGGAAGACAGCTACCTGGCCAACCAACTGGAAGAGATCCATATTTATGCCTATTCCCAGGAAAGGTGATCCAACAGAACATGGAAATTATCAAACAATATCATTAATATCACACATAAGTAAAATTTTGCTGAAGATCATTCCAAAGCGGCTACAGCAGTACATTGACAGGGAACTGCCAGAAATTCAAGCCAGATTCAGAAGAGGACATGGAACCAGGGATATCTTTGCTGATGTCAGATGGATCTTGGCTGAAAACAGAGAATATCAGAAAGATGTTTACCTGTGTTTTGTTGACTATGCAAAGGCATTCTATCGTGTGGATCAAAACAAGTTATGGATAACATTGCGAAGAATGGGAATCCCAGAACACTTAATTGTGCTCGTGAGGAACCTGTACATAGATCAAGAGGCAGTCATTTGAACAGAACAAGGGGTTACTATGTGGTTTAAAGTGAGGAAAAGTGTGTGTCTGGGTTGTGTCCTTTCACCACAGCTATTCAGTCTTTATGCCGAGCAAATAATTTGAGAAGCTGGACTATATGAAGAAGAATGGGGCATCAGAATTGGAAAAAGACTTGTTAACAACTTGTGTTATGCAGATGACACAATCTTGCTTGCTGAAAGTGAAGAAGACTTGAAGCACTTACGGATGAAGATCAAAGTACACAGCCTTCAGTATGGGTTACACCTCAACATAAAGAAAACAAAAAGTCCTCACGACCGGATCAATAAGCAACATCATGATAAATGGAGAAAAGATGGAAATTGTCAAGGATTTCATTTTACTTGGATCCACAATCAACACCCATGGAAGCAGCGGTCAAGAAATCAAACAATGCATTGCATTGGACAAATCTAAAGCAAAAGACCTCTTTAAAATGCTAAAAAAGCAAAGATGTCACCTTGAAGGCTAAGGTGCACCTGATCCACACCATTATCTTTTTAATAGCCTCATATGCATGCAGAAGGTGGGCAATGAATAAGGAAGACCAACGAACAATTGACACCTTTGAATTGTGGTGTTGGTGAAGAATATTGAATATACCACAGACTTCCAAAAAAAAAAAGAATCGTGAATATACCACAGACTGCCAAAAGAAGGAACAAATCCGTCTTGAAAGAAATACAGCCAGAACGCTCCTTAGAAGCAAGGATGGTGAGATTGTGTCTCACATAATAGACACATGTTATCAAGAGGGATCAGTCCCTGGAAAAGGACAAACTGCTTGGTAAAGTAGAGGGTAATCGAAAAAGAGGAAGACCCTTAACAAGATGGATTGATACGGTGGCTGCAACAATTGGCTCAAGCATGAGAACGATTGTGAGGACAGCACAGGACTGGACAGTGTTTTGTTCTGTTGTACAAAGGGTTGCTATGAGTCAGAACTGACTCAATGGCACCTAACAACAACAATAATTACATGGATTCAGCTACTTCCTGGAAGCTTCTATATTATCGGCTATCCTGTCTGCCTACAGGGACATTAAGATAGCTTTCTGGAATAAATATATGTATTCCAGGGCAATTGGCAATATCCAGGAACTAGTCTAAGTGAAAACTTCAGAGAGTGGAAAACATTTCTTCTATGTTAAATCTAACTTTAGATTACAGAATATTGTTTCTCACCTAATGGTTATGGAAGTCCAAACATTAGACTGCAAAAACCAGATAGCTTCAATACTTACTACAGAGTATCACAGCCAACTTGTATTATAAGAACACTGAAGAGCAAAGCTGAATGCTTACACAGCACAAACACTGGCAAAGAATAGTTCTAAAGATGACTCCTTAAATTTTTTTCTTTTATGATAAAACCTAATATGTCCTGTAACTTGCCATAGTTTTGTGAAGATCCTTTAGTAGGGAGAAGAAGGTTTATTCTCATGTCCTTTGCACCAAATGCCTAGAGACCTGGTCCCATTACATGAAAATTAAGCAAATGTTGACACACATGGTAAATTTTACTCCTTCTAAAATATTGTTTTCTTTCACATATTCTTTCTGAGGCTCTAAGATCAAAAGTGAAACATTGTAATAACTAAGATTATTGACCACTGTCATGGATTGAATTGTGTCCTCCAAAAAAAATATGTGTCAACTTGGTTGGGTCATGATTCCCAGTACTGTGTGGTTGTCCTCCACTTTGTGATTGTAATTTTAGGTTGAGAGGATTAGGGTGGGATTGTAACACCACCCTTACTCAGGTCACCTCCCTGATCCAAGGTAACGGGAGTTTCCCTGGGATGTGTCCTGTACCACCTTTTATCTCTCAAGAGATAAAAGGAAAGGGAAGCAAGCAGAGAGTTGGGGACCTCATACCACCAAGAAAGCAGCACCAGGAGCAGAGCATGTCCTTTGGACCCAGGGTCCCTGCACATGAGAAGCTCTTCGACCAGGGGAAAACTGAGGACAAGGACTTTCCTCCAGAGTCAACGAAGAGAGAAAGGCTTCCCCTGGAGATGACACCCTGAATTTGGACTTGTAAGCTACTAGACTGCGAAAGAATGAATTTCTCTTTGTTAAAGCCATCTACTTGTGGTATTTCTGTTATAGCAGCACTAGATAACTAAGACAACCACCTACATTATACCAGATTATATATAATCTTAAATTCTCACAATTATAGTGTTGTGAGGTAGAATTTACTACCTCCTTGTAACGGGAGAAATTAAGGCTAAGAGTGGTCAAGTGCATTCTTTCTTCCTTCCTTCCTTCCTTCCTTCTTTTCTTCCCTCCTTCCTCCCTCCCTCTTTCTCTTTCTTTCTTTCCTTCCTTTAACTGGTGGTGCAGTGGTTAAGAGCTCAGCTGCTAACCAAAAAGTCAGTAATTTGAATCCACCAGCCAAGCCTTGGAAACCCTGTGGGTCAGTGCTACTCTGTCCTATAGGGTCACTATGAGTTGGAATCGACTCGACAACAGGTTTGGTTGTTGGTTTATGTGCCACGTAGGAGTTCTTGCAGAACAGTGGTTAAGCTCTCGATTGTTAACCTAAATGTCAGTGGTTTGAACCTACCAGCCACTCCGAGGGAGAAAGCTGTGGCAGCCTGCTTCCATAAAGGCTACAGCCTTGGAAATCCTATGGGGCAGTTCTACCCTATCCTACAGGGTCACTATGAGTTGGAATCGACTCACAAGTAACAGGCTTGATTTTTTGGTTGGTTATGTGCCAGGCAGAGTGCTTGCCCAAATTCACTCAGCTAGTAAATGAGAGTCAAATCTGCCTGACCCCAGAGCCCATGCTGTTTCTAGTCTACCATACTAACTTAAAATGATAATTAAAAAAAAAAAAAAACTAAAGTAACACAATAACTTACTATGTAAAATAATGATATTCTCACAAAACTACATGCAAACAATGTCCAAATCCAATACATTCATTTTATTCTCCTGCTGGCCAATACCAAAAATCTTTCAAATTAAAAGATTTGGCTGCACTACAGAATACACACTGGAAGTCAAGCAACACCCAAGACGCCATTAAGGCCATTTTTCTTATGGATTTCTTTTCCTCTCACAGGGGCAGGCATATCAGTTTTTCTATATATTTTGAAGAATTTAGCCACATGATTTTAATCATTTCTCCCAGGTGGTTCTTAGAACTTGCATGGTGGCCCTATATATTATCTGACCAAGGACAAGTTCCAGTGCAATTTGATGAATGAGAAGGAAACCAAAATCAGAGATCTGAAATTCTCTTCCCCAAGGAGTAATAGTTTTACCTTCTATTGCTTGGGAATCCTAGGGATTCTGAATATTGGGAAACAGTGTAGCTTAAGTTTTTGAGCTTGGCCACAATTTGAGATCATCTAATATTTTGAGCTATTTTTACAGATGTTCTGGTTTGGGTGAAATCTAAACTCTGGTTGTCTAAATACTTTACAATTTTTAAATCTTCATATATTTCAATGGAAATTTAACCTATTTGATATTAATTTATTTAGAGTCAACTTATCAAAGTATATTTAAAATATTTTGTCTACAATATTTTTTATAAATGTTAGAATGAACACATATACCACACACATATGCATACATAGCATTGTCTCTTTCTTGCCAGGAAACAAAACAAAAAGAAAATTCACAGCACCAAAAAGTTCAGGTTGGATTCAGATCTCAAAAGCCACAGGTTCCAGTGGATTTTAGACGTGTATGAGGGTTTCTTCCATCCAAGAATACGTCCCACATGTCATTGAATGGTGCAACCACATTAGCCACAAGTTTAACCAAGCTCTCCTGTACTTTTTAATTGAATTCAGCTCAAAACTTTTTAAAATGTAGACTGAACTCAACTTTTCTACAATATTGCAATTTAATGACATTTTTCATCTGACCACTGGCATAGGAGGCAATGCCAATCATCTTTCCTTGGGATCAAGAAATCTATCCTTCACTTTCAGGAAATTCAGCTATGCAATTTTTATTCTGGAATGATATTCCCTTGTCTTATTTTCTCATACATCTTCCTCTCAGCATGCCTCCTAAATCTTTGATCACAAAGTATGTTACTCATCTGTTCAGCCTGTGGTAAGTAAAGTGCTTATTTCACTCAAAGTTATTTTTTTAGAAAAAGTTAATTCAATAAATATATACAAATTGTTCATTACGTCTCAGTCTTCTGCCAGGAGAGATAATTCACTGAATGATGTGAAAGCAATTATGCGAACTATAAGAACCCAGAGTTTGAAAATTTGTGGTATTCGTAATGCCACATCTCCCTCCATGGCCATAATAAAAACCCAAAAAACAAACCCACTGCCACTGGGTTGATTCCAAAGCATAGTGACCCCAGAGGGTTTCCAAAGCTGTAAATCTCTACGGAAGCAGGCTGCCACGTCTGTCTCCTGCAGAACCTCTGCTGGTTCCGAACCACTGACTTTTCTGTTAGCAGTTGATCACTTTAACCACTGCACCACTAGGGCTTCTTGTATGGCCATAATAGACATGATTGATCAACCAGGTATACTTTCCTGCTGATCTCACATATGACCTCTGAATGTTTCTCAATTTAGTGGAATTTTAAGATTGCATCCTGACCACTATAGCATTAAGTTCCACGTATTCTTCTTTCCTCTTCCCTTTCAACTTCCTTTTCTCCCATTAGGATTTAGTTCTCTTTTCTTGCCCCAATCTAGACTACTCTTTGGAAACAGCAAGTCGTTTCCATTTTTTTTTTTTCTCACCTGCACAGCACTACGTTCTAAATCATTCATTGTCTTTATTCATGTAATTAACAAATCCTCTAACCTAGCTGAGTTTGCATTGGATTACATCACACCTTCCAGGCTACGAGTTGTCTAAAGAAAACAGAAAGATGAGAGGAAGTATGAGCAAGGGACAAAATTATCAAGTGAGGGCAATGGAGAAAACATGGATCAAGGTTAGAAAGGGAAGAGAAGGAATTAAAAAGTGAACAGAAAGGGTAATAAGCTGAAGGGGAAGGGTCAGAATATTTATAAATAAATGATAATTTTTTTTTAAAAAAAAGGAAAAAGCTGGTCAAACTGAGCGTATTGGTCCATTTTTCACTTCTTTGAAGTGGAGCTCAGACCTTTGGGTCTCTTATTTCACAGAATCACAGGATAAAAGGCTACAAATTATTTTGGAAGCCACATACTATATTCCCTTTTCTGATGTTTTCATTTCTTCTACACCACTCTTGCCTGAGCCTCTGAATTCTGTAGTGTCTTTTGAAGAGGAGATTCTTAAAATTTTGACAAAGTCCAATTTATTAACTTTTAAGTGGATTATTCATTTGGTATTGTATCTAAGAAATCTTTGCCAAACTCAATGTCACAAAATATTCTCTTACATTTTCTTCTAGAAGTTTGATAGTTTTACATTTTTAGCACAGAGAACACTTGTGTCAGTAGCAAAGCCTGTGTTCTCTTAGGTAAGCTGCTCAGGGACATCATAAGTAGGCAGTGCCCCATAGAAGCCAGGACAAGGAGGGTAGAATAGATCAAGAGCCATGAGAGACAGAAGCATTAAAAAAGAGACAATGGAAAGAAAAAAATAGTCTTTGTTACTGTTGTTTTGTATGGTATTTATTTTTAGCACATGTGAATGGAAATTTAAGTAAAGATAAGAATTGAGCAGTAGAGCTCATCAAAAGATACCAAAAGAATAAAAAGAGAATCTACAGACTAAGAAAAATCTTCAGAAATGACATAACAGATAAAGGGTCTAATCTCCAAAATTTGTAGAAAATTTCAACAATGCAACAACAAAAAGAAAAACAACCCAATTATAAAATGGGCAAAGGGCATGAACAGAACCTTCACTAAAGAAGGCATCCAAGCACCAACAAACACAGGAAAAGATGCTCATGATCATGAGTCATTAAAGAGATGTAAATCAAAACTACAAGGAGATACCATCTCACTTCTACTAAAATAGCACTGATTAAAAAAACAGTAAACAACAAATGTTGGCAAAGATGTGGGGAGATTGGAACCCTTATCCATTGTTGCTGGGACTGTAAAATGATACAACCACTACGGAAAATGGTATGGCACTTCTTCAGAAAACTAGAAATAGAGATACCTTATGATTCAACAATTCCACTCCTAGGAAAATACGCTGGAGACCTAAAAGTACTGACATGGACAGATGTATGCATTTCTATGTTCATTGTAGCTTTATTCACAATAATGAAACAATGTGAACAACCAAAGTGCCCATTAATGGATGAATGGATAAGCAAATTGTGGTAGATACATACAATGGAACACTATGCAACCATAAAGAATAATGAAGAGTTCAAGAAACATATTATAACATGGATGGACCTGAAGGGTGTAATGCTAAGCACATAAGGACAAGTATTGCATGAGCCCTCTTTAATAAGAAGACAAGAACAGATAAATACAGAAGAGCCAATGTTCACTAGCGGTTATCAGGGAGAAGAGGGAGAAGTGCACTTCAGAATATACAGACTTGTTATTTTTGGTGATGGAAGAAGTGACACTTAATGTAGAAGTAGTAAGCACAGCACAGCCATAGTAAAGATGAGTGTTTGAGCACAAATGGAAGGGTATAGACACAATTCAAGAGAATGGAGACAGGTTATGATAAATGTGACTAACGTCAATAAACAATTTGGGTGGAAATTGTCAAAAAAATTCACTGGGGGATATGCAATTTTGCAACAACAGGAATGACAACTAAAAATGTATGTATAGTTACATAGATAGATATGGATTCATATGTATGTACAGTAAGGCATATAGAAATATATGAATGTGCACGTATAGGTTTATCTGTAGGCATATGCATATATATGTTTATGTGTGCTGCATGTATATTCAAATATAAAATAAAGCACATAAGGGGCACAGCTATTGACACTTCCTAGACATAACCAAGTTGTCAAGGATTTCATTTTACTTGGATCTACAATCAACAACCATGGAAGCAGTAGTCCAGAAATCAAAAGACGCATTGCACTGGGCAAATCGGCTGCAAGAGACCTCTTTAAAATGTAGAAAAGCAAAGATGTCACCTTGAAGACTAAGATGTGCCTTACCCAAGCCATGGTGTTTACAGTTACCTCATAAGGGTGAACAACGAATAAGGAAGACTAAAGAAGAATTGATGCCTTGAATTCTGGTGTTGGCAAAGAATATTGATAACATCGTGGGCTGCCAAAAGAACGAACAAACGTGTCTTGGAAGAAGTACAAACAGAATGCTCCTTAGAAGCAAAGATGGCAAGACTATGTCTCACATATTTTGGACATGTTATCAGGAGGGATTAGTCCCTGGAGAAGGACATCATGCTTGGTAAAGTAGAGGGCCAGTGAAAAAGAGGAAGACCCTCTACAAGATGGATTGACACAGTGGCTGCAACAATGGGCTCAAGCATAGCAATGATTGTGAGGATGGTGCGGGACAAGGCAGTGTTTCGGTCTGTTGTACGTAGGTCGCTATGAGTTGGAACCAACTTGAAGGCATCTAAGAACAACAACAACAGACATAACCAAACAACTCATGGGATTGGTTTACTGGGTTTGTGGGTTTAGGACTATAGTCTCGTGGGGCAACTCGGTCAACTGGCACAATATAGCTCATAAAAACAATGTTCTCCAACCTAGTTTGGTGAGTAGTCCAGTTGTGCTGACCTCTCCTGTACTGTGTGTTGTCCATCCCTTCACCTAAATTAGTTCTTGTCTACTATCTAGTAAGTGAATCCCCCCTCCTCCCTCTCTCCCTCACCCCTCTCGTAACTATGAAAGAATATTTTCTTCTCCATTTAGACTATTTCTTGAGTTCTTATAATGGTGGTCTCATATAATATTTGTCCTTTTGCAACTAATTTCACTCAGCAAAATGCCTTCCAGTTTCCTCCATGTTATGAATTGTTTCACAGATTCATCATTATTCTTTATTGATGCATAGTATTCCATTGCGTGAATATACCATAACTTATTTAGCCATTCATCCGTTGATGGACACCTTGGTTGCTTCCATCTTTTTGCTATTGTAAACAGTGCTGCAATGAACATGGTTGTGCATATATCTGTTCGTGTAAGGGCTCTTATTTCTCTAGGATATATTCCAAGGAGTGGGATTACTGAATGGTATGATAGTTCTATTTCTAGCTTTTTCAGAAAGTGCCAAATCGATTTCCAAAAATGGATGTACCATTTTATATGCCCACCAGCAGTGTATAAGTGTTCCAGTCTCTCTACAACATCTCCAACATTTATTATTTCATGTTTTTTGGATTAATGCGACCCTTGTTGGAGTGAAATAGAATCTCATTGTAGTTTTGATTTGCATTTCTCTAATGAATAATGATCGTGAGCATTTCCTCATGTATCTGTTAGCTACCTGAATGTCTTCTTTAGCAAAGATCTGTTCATATCCTTTGCCCATTTTTTAATTGGGTTATTTGTCTTTTTGTAGATGAGTTTTTGCAGTACCATGTAGATTTTAGAGATCAGGTGCTGATCGGAAATGTCATAGCTAAAAACTTTTCCCCTGTCTGTAGGTAATCTTTTTACTCTTTTGGTGAAGTCTTTGGATGAGCATAGGTGTTTGACTTTTAGGAGCTCCCAGTTATTTAATTTCTCCTTTGCTGTTTTTGCAGTTCTAATAATGTTTTCTATACTGTTAATGCCATGTATTAGGGCATTTTTATTCCATGAACTTTATCGTTTTAGATTTTATATTTAGGTCTTTGATTCAGTTTGAGTTAGTTTTTGTGCATGCTGTGATGTATGGGTCTTGTTTCATTTTTTTCAGATGGATATCCAGTTATGCCAGCACCATTTGCTAAAGAGACTGTCTTTTCCCCATTAAACAGACTTTGGTCCTTTGTCAAATATCAACTACTTATAAGTGGATGGATTTATGTTTGGATTCTCAATTCTGTTCCATTGGTCTATGTATCTGTTGTTGTACCAGTACCAGGCTGTTTTGACTACCGTGGTGGTATAATATGTTCTAAAGTCAGGTAGTGTGAGGCCTCTCACTTTGTTCTTCTTTTTCAGTAATGCTTTATTTATCCAGGGCCTCTTTCCCTTCCGTATGAAGTTGGTGATTTGTTTCTCCATCTCATTAAAAAATGTCACTGGTATTTGGATCGGGACTGCATTGTATCTATAGATCGCTTTGGGCAGAATAGATATTTTTACAATGTTGAGTCTTCCGATCTATGAGCAAAGTATGTTTTTCCATTTATGAAGGTCTCTTTTACTTTCTTGCAGTAGTGTCTTGCAGTTTTCTTTGTATATGTCTTTGACGTCTCTGGTTAGATTTATTCCTAAGTACCTTCTTAGGGTCTATTGTAAACGGTATTGATTTGGCGATTTCCTCTTCGTTGCTTTCTTTGTTGATGTAGAGGAATCCAACTGATTTATGTATGTTTATCTTGTATCCTGAAACTCTGCTGAACTTTTCTATTAGTTTCAGTAATTTTCTTAAGGATTCCTTAGGTTTTTCTGTGTATAAGATCATGTCATCTGCAAACAGAGATACTTTTACTTCTTCTTTGACAATTTGGATGCCCTTTATTTCTTTATCTAGCCTTATACCTCTGGCTAGGACCTCCAGAAAAATGTTGAATAAGAGTGGTGATAAAGGCATCCTTGTCTGGTTCCTGTTCTCAAGAATAATGCTTTCAGACTCTCTCCATTTAGGATGATGTTGGCTGTTGGCTTTGTATAAATGCCCTTTATCATGTTGAGGAATTTTCCTTGTACTCCTATTTTGCTGAGAGCTTTTATCATGAATGGCCGTTGGACTCTGCCAAATGCCTTTTCTGCATCAGTTGATGAGATCATGTCTTTTGTTTTATTTACTTGCTGGATTACATTGATTGCTTTTCTAATGTTGAACCATTCCTGCATACCTGGTATGAATCCCACTTGGTGATGGTAAATTATTTTTTTTGTTATGTTGTTGAATTGTATTGGCTAGAATTTTCTTGAGGATTTTTGTGTGTAAGTTCATGAGGGATATTGGCCTGTAGTTTTATTTATTTATTTTTTTGTGTGGTGTCTTTACCTGGTTTTGGTATCAGGGTTATGCTGGCTTCATAGAATGAATTTGGGAGTATTCCATTCTTTTCTATGCTCTGAAATACCCTTAGTAGGAGCGGTGTTAACTCTTCTCTAAAAGTTTGGTAGAATTCTCCAGTGAAGCCAGGGCTTTTCTTTGTTGGGAGTTTTTTTTAATTACTTTTTCAACCTCTTGTTAGAGGTTTATTTAGTTGTTCTGTCTCTGTTTGTGTTAGTTTAGGTAGGTAGTGTGTTTCTAGAAATTTGTCCTTTTCCTCTAGGTTTTCAAATTTGTTAGAGTACAACTTTTCACAGTGTTCTATTATGATTCTTTTAATTTCAGTTGGGTCTGTTGTGATAGCTCCCACCTCATTTCTTATTCGGGTTATTTCCTTTGTCTTCTGTTTTGTCAGTCTGGCCAATGGTTTATCGATTTTGTTAATCTTTTCAAAGAGCCAGTTTTTGGTCTTGTTAACACTTTCAATTGGTTTTCTAATTCATTTAATTCTGCTCTAATTTTTATTATTTGCTTTCTTCTGGTCCCTGAAGGTTTCTCTTGTTTCTCTCTTTCTATTTGTTCAAGTTGTAGGGTTAATTATTTGATTTTGGCCCTTTCTTCTTTTTGTATGTGTCCATTTATTGATATAAATTGACCTCTGAGCACTGCTTTTGCTGTGTCCCAAAGCTTCTGATAGGAAATGTTTTCATTCTCATTGGATTCTATGAATTTCTTTATTCCAACCTGGATGTCTTCCATAACCCAGTCGTTTCTGAGCAGGGTATTGTTCAGTTTCCAAGGGTTTGATTTCTTTTCCCTGCTTTTTCTGTTATTGATTTCTATTTTTATGGCCTTATGGTCAGAAAAGATGCTTTGTAATATTTCAATGTTTTGGATTCTGTTAAGGTTTGCTTTATGGCCTAATATGTGGTCTATTCTAGAGAATATTCCATGTGCATAGGAAAAGAAAGTATACTTGGATGCTTTTGGGTGGAGTGTTCTGTATATGTCTATGAGATCAAGTTGGTTAATTGTGGCATTTAGCTCCTCCGTGTCTTTATTGAGTTTCTTTCTGGATGTTGTGTCCTTTACAGAAAGTAGTGTGTTGAAGTCTCCTGCTATTATTGTGGAGCTGTCTATCTCACTTTTCAACGTTGTTAGAGTTTTGTTTTATGTATCTTGAAGCCCTGTCATTGGGTGCATAAATATTTAATATGGCAATATCCTCCTGCTATATCGTCCCTTTCGTCATTATACAGTGTCCTTCCTTATCTTTTGTGGTAGATTTAAGTTTGAAGTCTGTTTTGTCAGAAATTAGTGTAGCCACTCCTGCTTTTTTTTTGATTGTTGTTTGCTTGATATATTTTTTCCCATCCTTTGAATTTTATTTTGTTTGAGTCTTTAAGTCTAAGGTACATCTCTTGTAGTCACCATATGGCTGGATGGTGTTTTTTAATCCATCTGCAATTCTCTGTCTCTTTATTTGTGCATTTAGCCCATTTACATGCAGCATGATTTTAGATAGGTATGAGTTTACCGCTGTCATTTCAATGCCTTTTTTTTTTTTTGCATGTTGTTGACAGTTTCATTGTTCCACTTACTTTTTTGTGCTGAGAAGTTTTTCTTTGTGAACTGTGTGTTCCTCTTTTTCCTTGTGGTTGGATTTGTTTTTGCTGAGTCTTCAAGTTTATCTTGTTTTTTATTTTGAAGTGTAGGATTGTTAGTCTTCTTTGTGGTTACCTTGGTATTTACCCCTATTTTTCTAAGTTTAGACCTAACTTGTATCTCCCTATATGGCCTTGATTTCCTCTCCATATGGAAGATCTAAGCATACTTTATTTAGTCCCTCTTTATTGTCATCTTTTACATAATAACATCACTGATTCCCTGTTTTGAGTGTTTTTATATCTGGTTGCTCTGTTCTGTTTTCTAGTGTTGGGTTGATATCTGATATTATTGATTTTCTATCCAGAGGATTCCTTTTAGTATTTCTTATAGTTTTGGTTTAGTATTTGCAGATTCCCTAAGCTCCAGTTTATCTGTAAATATCTTAATTTCACCTTCATATTTGAGAGACAGTTTTGCTGGATATATATGATTCTGGGCTGGCAATTTTTCTCCTTCAATGCTTTATATTTGTCATCCCATTGCCTTCTTGCCTACAACGTTTCTGCCAAGTAATCCAAAATTATTCTTATTGATTCTCCTTTGTAGGTTACTTTTCGCTTATCCTTGGCTGCTCTTAAAATTTTCTCTTTATGTTTGGTTTTGGCAAGTTTGATGATAATGTCTTGGTGACTTTCTTTTTGGATCTACCTTGTATGGGGTTGGGTGAGCATCTTGGATAGATATCCTTTTATCTTTCACAATATCAGGGAAGTTTTCTGCCAACAAATCTTCAACAATTCTCTCTGTATTTACTGTTATCTCTACCTGTTCTGGTATTTCAATCACTCGCAAGTTGTTCTTCTCGATAGAGTCCCAAATGATTCTTATGGTTTCTTCATTTTTTAAAATTCTTTTATCTGATTTTTCTTCAAATATATTGGTGCCAAGTGATTTATCTTCAATCTCATAAATTCTGCATTCCAGTCCCTCAATTCTGCTCCTATGACCTTTCTATTGAGTTGTCTAATTCTGTAATTTTATTGTTAATCTTCTGAATTTCTGAATGCTGTCTCTCTATGGATTCTTGCAGTTTGTTAAATTTTTCATTATGTTCTTGAATAATCTTTTTTAATTTCTTCAAGTGCTTTATCTGTGTGTTCCTTGGCTTTTTCTGTTTGTTGCCTGATCTTGTTCATGAAGTCGTTCCTGATGTCTTAAAGAGTTCTATGTATTAATCTTTTGTATTCTACATCTGGTAATTCCAGGAATACATCTTCATCGAGGAGAGTCCTTGATTCTCTGTTTTGGGAGTTTGTTGAAGCAATCAGGGTCTGCTTCTTCACGTGATTTGATATTGACTATTGTCTCTGAGCCATCTATAAAAAAAAATAAGTTATTGTATTAATTTATTTTATGTTTGCTCACTGTGTCTTAGGTTCTTACTTTGTTTTGTTTCTGTATAGCCAAATAGGCTACTAGAGTGAGCTAACTTTGTTATAGGAGGCTTTGAAGCACTAATGTCCTGTTACCAGCTGGCTAGAGCTTTTACCAGGTATATGAGCCTAGGAGTCCATCCACTATTCTTGTATAGATTCAGCTCAGGTGTCTTGATAGTCAGTCTCCTAGTGTATGGTGGAGGCTCTTACCTACTATCTTAGAAGAGCAGTGGTGATGGGTGTATGCACTGGTTTCTTGTAGTGGCATGTGATCACACTGTGAGGAAGGCAGGGGCTGACAACCTTTCCCCAGGTGTCAGTGAGGAAGGAGCATCTCTGCTCTTTAGAGCACTCTGGTGGATAGGCTCTGCAGCTGTACCTTGGGCATGCAATGCTTATACCTGCAAGGACTGGCAGGCACCATTATCATTTCGCATGTGCTAGGTGGTGTAGATGGAGCCTCCAGTCCTCAGGCCCCTGCTGCAGGTAGGTGAAGGCCCTGTTTATTAGGCAGAGCAGTATCAGACCTCCAACACCTGCCTCTCCACTGCAAGGCTGAAACAGTTAGAGTCAGATCTCAAACAGATTTGCCCTTGTAATATAATAGCCAGCTGGATCCATGTAGGGGTGAGAGACAAAGTCTGGATCATTTATGCCTGGACTGGAGTTGCTTCTGCTCTGAGCTTCCAGATAAGGAGAGTCTGCAGAGTATTTTTCCCCATTTGTTAATTTGTTCCTTTTCCCAGGCCAGGAGAATGGCTCAGAGAGCACAGCAGGTTCTATTTCAGGCCCAGGGAAATAAACTGTTAATGAAGCTGGCTGGGGCAGGGAAGGGGGAGGGGACAGGGATCAGATAGGTAGGAAAGACTTCTTTCAAAAGAATGAGCTATTAGATCCATGCATGGTAAATTAGATAAAAATCACTTATCTTGTGTTGAGAGCACTGTTTTATCTTAGATTCCAGAAGTATGTGTAGCCAGTGTGTGCTGGCTGGGTCCTTGCCGAGATTGCCCAGGGGGTTAGGGCTGAGTCCCAAGCTTGCCTTCTTTTGCTGAAGCATCTGTGTCCTAAACTCTACAGCCAGTCCCATGGCCGTCACACCAGGGGTTGGGCTGCTGGCACTTCAGTTGCCTTCTTTCACTGAAGCAGCTGCTTCCTGAACGCCACAGCCAGCCCCATTGTAGACACGCCACAGGGTCAGGGATGCACCACTCTGCTTGCCTTCTTTTGCTGAAGCTGCTGTGTCTCAGGGAGCTACCATCAGCCCCACCACAGTCAATCCAAAGCACGGCTCCAAGGAATGGAAGCTGAGGCACTGCACAGGCTTGGTAACTCGTTGCTGCTTCTGCACTTTCTCTCCCTCCCCCATCATTCAGACCAATTCCTTAATTTTGCCTTTGATGCTCAGGGTTTCTAGCTTGTCATATATATAATTGATTCACTTGTTTTTCCTGGCCTTTGTTGTAACAGGGGTCTGCAGAAGCTACTGGCTAGTTCACCGTCTTGGCCCTGCCTGTTCATAGTATTTTTTCTTGATGTATTGTTGCTAAGATTATGATTAAACAATGTTAGAAGAAGCAGTGTGAAATCAAGATCAATTTGTTGAACAATTGATCGAAACATCAGTGGTCAAACCAAGGAACACATAGAAGACAGTCAAAGAAGAATGCCTGTTTCTTTGCTTGCTTCCTGTTATGGCCTGAATTGCATTCCCAAAAATTATGTATTTATAAACCCTAACCTCTATGCCTGTGGTTATAATCACATTTTGTGTGGGCCTGCCTGTAAGGTGTGCCAGAGAATGGGGCTGCCACCCAAAGCTGAGGAGGTGGGGCTTCCAGGTCCACTGGGCAGAAGAAGGAGCCCTGCCAGGACCGAGGAGCTGCGTCACCACTCAGATGGACTAGGAGAGTGGAGCCACCTAAATCTGATTGAGCAGAGTTCCATCCTAGAGGGCGTAGAAGGCAAAGCTGAAGCCTGTGGCAGAGGGACCTTCACCTAGAATCTAGAGGATGTGGTCAACACCAAGAGTCTGAAGGGTGGGGCCCAGATGATCTCAGAGAAGAGAAGATTATTTTCAAGGCTTGAGAGCTAATGCAATTTATTCTGCTGGGTTTTGGATTTGCTCGGTGCCTGATAGTCCTTCTTTCCCTCCAATTTCTCCCATTTGTAATGGAAATGTCTACCTTGTGCCTATTCTACCATTGTACTTTGGAAACAGATAATTTGTAGTCTAGATTTCATAGGATCACAGAAGAGATGAATTTTGCCCCAGGATAGAATACTCCTAAAAACTTCACCCATATTTGATTTACATAACTCAGAAGATGAGATTTTGGACTTGAAGTTGGTTTAAGACTTTTGGGATAATGTGATGGGGTGAACATGTTTTGCATGTGGCAAGGACATGAATTTTGGGGGCCAAAGAGTGGAATATTATGGACTGAATTTTGTCCCCCCAAATTGTTATTGTTAATCCTAACAATGTATTGTTAATCCTAACCTCTATGCCCATGGTTATAATCCCATTTGAGAATGGGTTGTCTTCATTATGTTAATGAGGCAGGATTAGTGTAGGTTGTGTCTTACGTAAATCTCTTTTGAGATATAAGAGAGATTAAGCAAGCAAGTGAGAAGCAGAGAAGTGGGAGGAGAGATGCCAAGTCACATGAAGATTGCCCAGGAGGAGAAGCTGAAGAGACAAGGACCTTCCTCCATAGTCCATACAGAGAGAAAGCCTTCCCCTATAGCCAGGGGCACTCTGAATTAGGACTTCTGCCCTCCTAAACTGTGAGAAAATAAATTTCTGTTTGTTAAAGCCAATCACTTGTGGTATTTCTGTTATAGCAACACTAGATAATTAGGACACTTCTCAAACAAAATATTTGAGTCCTCAACTTCCTCCTTCCTCTGCTAGCCAGACTCACCCTGAGGGTTGATTCTAGATGTTAGAATCAGGTTATTTCTGACAGGAGTCAGGGCCTAGTTGAAAATTGGAGATGAGAGCTAATAGGAAAAGAAGATGAGAAAGTTTGGAGGAGACAGGAATGTATTTGCTATTCGCATGGACCAATCATCAATTATCTCTCAAAGGATATCTATTAAAGTCCCACGGCCTGGTAATTCTGCTTGCAGGCTTGAACCTGGCCTCTGGCACTACAATATCCACAAATGATAAAGGCAATCAACAAATGAATGAAATAAACTATTGTTTAGTTAATTTTTACATGTTTGTTATGTCTAATTTGATACAGAAGAATATAAGTAACGTGTAAGTTACAAAGGATTTTATAAAACAAACATCTGTGAACACATGATACCATGTAAGACAGAAAATTTCAATGCCATTAAGTCTAATATAATATTCACCTTTGAATTACGGTGTTGGTGAATAATATTGAATATACCATAGATTGCCAGAAGAACAAACAAATCTGTCTTGGAAGAAGTGCAGCCAGAATGCGCCTTCGAAGCAAGGATGATGAAACTTCGTCTCGCCTACTTTGGACGTGTTATCAGGAGGGACCAGTCCCTGGAGAAGGACATCATACTTGGTAAAGCAGAGGGTCAATGAAGGAGAGAAAGACCCCCAATGAGATGGATTGACATAGTGGCTGCAACTATGGGCTCAAGCGTAACGATTGTGAGGATGGCACAGAACTGGGCAGCGTTTCGTTCTGTTGTACACAGGGCCACTATGAGTCGGAATACACTCGACAGCACCTAGCAATTCTATCTATATGCTCCTCCATGTTAACATCCCCATCTCCCTGCAAACTAACATAACTAACAGATATCTGAATTTATTATTTCTCTGCATTTTGTATTTGTTTTCTCACATGTATAGACTAATAAAGTAGTTTTTTTACTTTTATAAAAATAATAGTTTGAATGTAGTCTTATAGAACTTGATTTCCATTCATATTATGTTTTAAGATTCATCCATGTTATTGTGGGTAAATGCAGTCCATTTTTCAGTAGTATTATATTCTATTATGTGAATAGTTCACAATTTACTTCTCCATTAACTTTTGATGAACATTTGGATTGACAAGTTTTATGATATTACAATAACGTTTCTATAAACGTTTTTTGTATACATCTCTTAGTGTACATTTTCAAGAGTTCATGTAGGCTATATACCTGTGGTTTCCAGTTTTATGTGTTAACTTGGCTAGGCTATAAAAAAAAAATAGTCCCCAATTATTCAATCAAACAATACTCTAGGTGTTTCTGTAAAGGTATTTTATGATGTAATTAACATCTATAATCACTTGACTTTAGGTAAAAGAGATCATTGTCTATAATCCGGGTGGGCCTGATCTAATCAGCTGAAAGGCCTTAAGAGCAGAACTGAGGAAGAAGTAATTCTGCCTGTGGACTATAGCATCAGCTCCTGCCCAAGAGATTCCAGTCTACCCTTCCTGACAGCTTTCCCTACGGATTTCAGACTTGCATAATCAGTTCCCACAATTGCATTAGCCAATTCCTTTAGATAGATAGAGAGATAGGCATGCAGGTAAAAGGTAGGTAGATAGATAGGTAAACCAAAAAAAAAAAAAAAAAACCCAGCTGCCGTAGAGTCAATTCCAACTCATAGTGACCCTAAAGGACAGAATAGAACTTCCCCATAGGGCTTCCAAGGAGCACCTGGTGGATTTGAACTGCCAACTTTTTAGTTAGCAGCTGTAGCTCTTAACCACTACGCCACCAGGGTTTCCAGGTATGTAGATAGATAGATACAATATCCTACTATTTCTGTTTCCCTGGTGGAATCCTGAATGATGCAATACTTAAAAGTGGAATTCCTTGATTGTAGGGTATGCAGTGTTTAAATTTTACTACAGAAATCCAAACTGTTTTCCAGAATGGTTATATCAATTTTCATTCCTGACTGAAGTGTATTACAGTCTCCATTGTTCCACTTCCTTGTGAGAACTATTTCTTATCTTTGTCATTCTAGGAAGCATAAAAGTGTATCTCATTCTGAGTTTAATTTTTATTTCCCTGATTACTATAATTTTTTATTTTTACTAGTAAGCTCAACAATTTTGTCTATGTTTATTGGCCATTTGTGTTTCTTTTGTGGAATTCTTTGTGTATATTTTTGCCAAATTTTAAAATTGGATGGAGTTTTGTATATTTTAATAACACTCTTTTACTGGTAATATGTGTTGTAACTATGTTTTTACATAATGTAGCTGGTTTATTTGTTAACAGTTATAAACAAAATTTTATAAATATACTATATATTTATTTTGATTCTGGTTCATATATTTGTAAACGGTCTGACGCATCCATCTTTTCCTTTAGAGATGGTGCATTTTGTTATTTGCTTACAAAATCTTACCCTACCATTATATTATAAAAATATATTCGTTAAAGTTAAAAAATATATATTTTTTTAATCCATCAGAAATTGATATTTGTGTATTATATTAGGCAGTACTCCAGTTTAAATTTTCCCATGTGGATAATCAGCTGATCCAGTACAGGTATTTCATACTCCCTCCTCTCCCCCATCATATGCAGTGCTGATTCTGACATATATTCTTTTTCATATTTGCCTGGGTTTATTTCTGGGATCTTTACTCTGTTTTGTTGGTCTTTTTTTTTTTTTAAACCTTATTTTAATTCCTGATGAAAAGTCTTAATGTCTAGTAAAACAATTTCTCCAACACAAATCCACTTTTCAGATATATTTTGACTATTCTTTGGCTCTTGAACTTCTTCATAAATTTTAAAATCTGCATGTAAAGTTCTTCACAAAACCCAGCTTGAAATTTGATCATAATTTCCTTGACCTCTCATCTTAGTTATCTAGTGCTGCTATAACAAAGATACCATAAGTGGGTGGTGTTAAACAGAAATTAATTTTCTCACAGTTTAGAAGGTTAGAAGACCAAATTCAGGGTGCTGGCTCTAGAGGAAGCCTTTCTCTCTCTGTCGGCTCTGGAGGAAGGTCCTTGTCCCTTTTGAGCTTCTGCTCCTGGGTGATCTTCATGTGACTTGGCATCTCTCTTCCTCCATCTCTGCTTCGTAGTTTGCTTGTTTAATCTCTTTTATATCTCACATAAGGTTGACTTAAGATACACCTTATGCTAATCCTGCCTTATTAACATAGCAAGGACAACCCATTCCCAAATGGGATTATAGCCACAGGCATAGAGGTTAGTATTTACAACACATATTTTTGCTAGACATAATTCAGTTCACAACACCCCATGTATCAGTTTGGAGAGAACTGATACTTTTTTAAATATTGAGTCTTCCTGTCCATGAATATGGTAATAGTTAGCCTCTGATATAAGTCTTCTTTTAATAACTTGATTCTCATTGTTCACTGATCCTTTTGCCCTTGCTAATTTCCATTTTGTAGTGAGAAAAGCCATGATTAAAGATTATATTTTTTGTAATTAACTCAGTCTCTAGTTACCGTTTAGCAGGAAGGAACTTCAGAGTATCTGGTCCACTGCATTGCTGGAATTAAAGGTCCATTTTATCTGTTAGATTAACTCAAGAATCATGATCTTCTATTTGTAAATTTTTCTTTTAAGACAGAGAAAGTGTTTCATGCCTAGATCCAGGACTTAATGATTAAAGACAGGAAAAAAAGAAAAGTTTAATAAAGATATCTGGCTCTTAAACAAAAGAACTATGGAGATGAACAGTACCATCTAAGAAAACCTGGAAGTGCCCCAGTTTAACCTCCTAAATGAAGCAATAATTTCTTTGACAACATGCTGCTGATGTTTTCTAACATCTCCAGAAACATTTTACAATGATATTCAATTTGAATTTTAGAACCATATTGGAGGACATTTTAAAAAAAATATTTGAGCCACATTCCTTTTCTTGGTAAATTTATTGATGTAATCCCATTTTCTAAAATAAGTGAAAACTCAACTGAACATTTGCCTGAACCTTCAGTATTACAATAATGATGACACCATGTGGACACTGTGCCAACACAGTATATCACTTAAGAGACAGAGCACAACTGCATCTTATTTAAATATTGGAAAATGCTTTCACATATCTTAAAGTTGTGTTTCAAATTAAATCAGCATATGAACAGTACATTTGGGACAAGCAACAGCTCAAAGCCTACACTACTTAGAGAATCTACTATAAGATTATGAGAAAAATAAGCAGAAAAAGAAATCTGTAATTTGGAAAAGACTTGATACATTTTATATTAGGTAGGAAGAACTGGAAATTCCTAATTGGGAATGGCATCTGTTTATTTAATATTCTACATGAAGGGGAACTATGGAAATACATCTGGTACTTCTACTGACTCTATAATAATCAGTGTATCCTGTCTTTAAAAAGAAGCAGAAGCGAAACTAGAAGCACAGACTGAAAGCATAATATGATCCTTCTATTAAAGCTGGTAACCAAAAGGTCAGTGGTGTGAAGCTACCAGCTGCTGCTTGGAAACTGTATGGGGCAGTTCTGCTCTGTGCTATACGGTCACTATGAGTTAGAATTGACTTTATAGCAATGGGTTTGGTTTTTACTATTATCAACTTAGTCTCAGACTTTCTATTCTTCTGAAAGTGAGACAATTGGAGAGCATTGCAGAGTATGTGATACTCAACCAATTCAATCTGCTCATCCATGTTTGTTAACCCTCTTGAAGTTCAACACTAGCAAGTGATCGGTCTTGGCCAGTGAAACGAAAGTGGGATTTACGTATGTCACTTCCAGGCTGAGGCAGTGAAAACCTCACCTGTGTTTGATTCTCTAGAATCTCTTTCTGTTTCCCAGCAATCAAGGATCTACATGTTTCAGGGAGTGCTGCTTCAATATGGTGGAGCTTCTGCCATCCTGGAGTACTGACTGAAACTCTGCAGTGAGTACATAACAAGGCAGTGAGATTTGGAATTGTTTTGGCATAGTAGCAAAATCTAGCCTATTCTGATTAATATTGATCAATTGCTAGATTCAATATTACGTTTTACAAAGTAAAAAATAAATAAACTTCTTAAAAGCTATAGTGAGGCAAGGCACATAATGCGAAAAATACTTGGATCCTTACCTTTAATTATTTTTTCAACTTAAAGATAATTCTGCATTACATAAAGAGGACTGGATTTTAATTCGTGAGCTTTATCTTTACCAGATGGAGCCCTGGTTGTACAGTGGTTAAAGTGGTCAGCTGCTAACCAAAAGATCAGTGGTTCAAACGCACCAGTTGCTCCACTGGAGAAAAAAGTAGCAGTCTGCTTCTATAAAGATTTACAGCCTTGGAAATCCTATAGGATGGCTGAATGGGAATTGACTCAACCACAAAGGTTTTGGGATCTTCACCAGTACTCAGATTCTCAGTCTACAAGAATAGAAAAAAAAAAAAAAACTGTTGCCACTGAGTCAATTCCAACTCACAACAACCCTATAGGACAGAGTAGAACTGCCTCATAGGGCTTCTGAGGAGCAGCTGGTGGATTTGAACTACTGACCTTTTGGTTAGCAGTCGCAACTCTTAACCACTGTGCCACCAGGGCTTCACAGTCCCCAGCAAAATGGATATTACTATTATTATTATTATTATTTAAGTATCATTGACTCAGTGGGGAGCAAAAGACCCAGACACAGAGCCTAATGAGCAAGGCAACACAGAGTTGAGGCCCTTGGGTGAAACATGCCTTTGAAGTTTTCAGGGAAACTGAGAGACTTAGGTCCTTTCTTTCACCCTGAACTCTGCTCAGAATGTTCTTATCCCTTTCACCTCTGGGACCTCCTAGCTGATCCCTCGGCCTTCTTCACCCTTCTCCAGTCACTGTGGAATTTGGCACAGTTTTTACTAAACCTGAAAAAGTAACAACATACATCTGTGACTATATGCAAGTGGCCTCCCATCAAATTTTCAGGAAAAATAAAGGGAACCTGGAATGGAGTTATGGGATTCGCAAAATAGAAATCGATACAATGTTTAAGGTAAAAAAAAAAAAATCAGATCATTATGCAAGGAAGTAGAAATGAATATATTCATTCAATACATATTAATTGAGCACTCACCATATGCTAAGCACCATGCTAAGCACTGTACATAAGGTAGTGTTATGGGTTGAACTGTATCTCCAAAAATATATGTTGTAAATTCCAACCCCTATACCTGTGGATGTAATTAAATTTGAGAATAGGGTTTGTCTTTGTTATGTTAATAAGGCCACATCAGTGCAGGGTATGTCTTAAATCAATCACTTTTGGGATATAAAAGAGCAAATTAGGCACAGAAGCAAGGAAGTGTAAATGGGGAAAGATTGATGCCATGAGGAAATCACCTAGGAACTGAGGAAAAGAAGCTTAAAGAGACTAAGATTTTTCCCCAGAGTGGACAGAGAGTGCCTTCCACTAGAGCTGGTGCCCTAAATTCAGACTTCTAGCCTCTCAACCTGTGAGAAAATAATTTTTTGTTTGTTAAAATCACCTACTTGTGGTACTAGGAAGAAGCACCTGGTGATATACTTCCTAAAAAAATTGGCCAGTGCAAACCTTATGAATAGAAGTAGAGCATTGTCTAATATAGAGCTGGAAGATGACCCTATCAGGTTGGAAGACACTCAAAATACCACTGGGAAAGAGCTGCCTCCTCAAAGTAGTCGACCTTAATGACGTGGACAAAGTAAAGCTTTCGACGCCTTCATTTGCTGATGTGGCATGACTCAAAATGAAAAGAAAGAGCTGTAAACATTAATAATTGGAATATGGAATATATGAAGTATGAAACTAGGAAGACTGGAAGTAGTCAAAAATGGAATGGAATGCATAAACATCGAAATCTTAGGCATTAGTGAGCTGAAATGGACTGGTATTGCCCATTTTGAATTGGACAACCATATGGTCTACTATGCTAGGAATGACAAACTGAAGAGTAATGGTGTCACGTTCATCATCAAAAAGAACATTTCAAGATCTATCCTGAAGTACAGCTCTGTCAGTGATAAGGTAATATCCATACGCTTACCAGGAAGACAAGTTAATATGACTATTATTCAAATTTACTCACCAACCACTAATGCCAAAGCTAAAGAAATTGAAAACTTTTACCAACTTCTGAAGTCTGAAATGGATCAAATATGCAATCAAGATGCACTGATAATTACTGGTGATTGGAATGTGAAAGTTGGAAACAAAGAAGAATTGGTAGTTGGAAAATATGGCCTTGGTGGTAGAAATGAAGCAGAATGTCACATGATAGAATTTTACAAGACCAACGAATTATTCATTGCAAAAACCTTTTTTAAACAACATAATTGGCAGCTATACATGTGGACCTCACTGGGATGGAATACACAGGAATCAAGTCACCAACATCTGTGTAAAAAGACAATGGAGAAGCTCAATATCATCAGTCAGAATAAGGCCACGGGCCAACTGCTGAAGAGACGATCAATTGCTCTTTTGTGAATTCAATTTGAATCTGAAGAAAATTAAAACAAGTCCATGAAAGCCAAAGTACGACCTTGAGTATATCCCACCTGAATTTAGAGACCATCTCAAGAACAGATTTGACACGTTGTTTTAGTCATCTAGTGCTACTGTAACAGAAATACCACAAGTGCATGGCTTTAACAAACAGAAATTTATTTCCTCACAGTACAGTAGGCTAAAAGTTCAAATTCAGGGTGTCACCTCCAGTGGAAGGCTTCCTCTTTCTGTCAGCTCTGGAAGAAGGTCTTTCTTGTAAATCTTTGGCTGGACTAGGAGTTTCTCTGTGCAGGAACCCTGGGTCTAAAGGACGTGCTCTGCTCTCAGTGTTTCTTTCTTGATGATGTGATGTTCTCAACTCTCTGCTTGCTTCCCTTTTCTTTTTATCTCTTAAGACATAAAAGGTGGTGCAGGCCACATACCAGGGAAACTCCCTTTATATTGAATCAGGGAGGTGACCTGAGAAAGGGTGGTTTTACAGTCCCACCCTAAACCTCTTAACATGAAATTACAATCACTAAATGGAGGACAACCACACAATACTGGGAATCATGGCCTAACCAAGTTGTTACATTTTGGGGGGATATAATTCAATCCATGACACAAGTTGAACACTAATGACTGAAAACCAGATGACTTGTAGAATGACACCAAGGACACCATACATGAAGGAAGCAAAAGGCCATTAAAAAGAGAAAAGAAAGAAAAGACCAAAATGGATGTCAAAAGAGACTCTGAAGCATGCCGAATGAAGAGTAGCTAAAGCAAAAGGAAGAAATGATCACTTAAGAGAGCTGAACAGAAGATTTCAAAGGGCAGCCTGAGAAGACAAAGTAAAGTATTATAATTAAAAGTGCAAAGACTTAGTTAGAAACCAAAAGGGAAGAACAAGCTGGGCATTTATCAAGCTGAAAGAACTAAAAAAAGTTCAAGGCTCAAATTGCAACATTGAAGGATTCTATGGGCAAAATGGAGCCCTGGTGGTGCAGTAGTTAAGAGCTCAGCTAAAAAAAAAAAAAAGAAGAGCTCAGCTACTAACCAAAAAGGTGAGAATTCAACTCCACCAGCTGCTCCTTGGAAACCATAAAAGGACAGAGTAGAACTGCCCCATAGAGTTTCCAAGGAGCGTCTGGTGGATTCAAACTACCAATCTTTTGGTTAGCAGCTGTAGCCCTTGACCACTACGCCACCAGGGTTTCCATTGAACGATGAAGGAAGCATCAAAAGAAGGTGGAAGGAATACACAGAGTCACCATACCCAAAAAACTGGTCAATGTTCAACCATTTCAGAAAGTAGTATATGATCAAGAACTAATGGTACTGAAAGAAGAGGTCCAAGCTGCAAGGCATTGGGGAAAAAAGAAGCTCTAGGAATTGATGGAATACCAACTGAGATATTTCCAACAAACAGATGCAGCCCTGGAGGTACTCACTTGTCTGTGCTAGGAAATTTGGAAAACAGTTACCTGGCTGACTAGAAGAGATTCATATTGGTACCCATTCCAAAAAAAAGTGATCCAACAGAATGCAGAAATTATCACACAGTATCATTAATATCACATGCAGGTAAAATTTTGCTGAAGATCATTCAAAAGCGGTTACAACAGTACATTGGCAGGGAACTGCAAGAAACTCAAGCCAGATTTGGAAGAGATGTGGAACAAGGGATATCACTGGTGATGTTAGATGGATCCTGGCTGAAAGAGAGAATACCAGAAAGATATTTGCCTGGTTTTATTGACTATGCAAAGGCTTTCCACTGTACGGATCATAATAAAGTATAGATAACTATGTGAAGAATGGGAATTTCAGAACACTTTATTGTGCTTATGTTGAGTCTGTACATAGACCAGGAAGCAGTTGTTTGATTCAGTGGGATACTCCATGGTTTAAAGTCAGTAAAGGTGTGCATCAGGGTTATATCCTTTCACCATATTTATTCAGTCTGTATGCTGAGCAAATAATCCAAGAAACTGGACTGTATGAAGAACGGGGCATCAGGATTGGAGGAAGACTCATTAACAACCTGTGATATGCATATGATGCAACCTTGTTTGCTGAAAGTGAAGAGGACTTGAAGCACTTACTGATGAAGTTCAAAGACCAAGGCCTTCTGTATGAATTACACATCAACATAAAGAAAACAAAACACACAACTGGACCAATAAGTAACATCATGATAAATGGAGAAAAGATTGAAGTTGTCAAGGAATTCATTTTACATGGATCCACAATCAACACCCATGGAAGCAGTAGTCAAGAAATCAAATGACACACTGCATTTGGCAAATGTGCTGCAAAAGACCTCTTTAAAGTGTTAAAAAGCAAAGATGTCACCCTGAAGACTAAGGCGCGCCTGACCAAGCCATGGTATTTTCAATCACCTCATGTGTACGTGAAAGCTGGACAATGAATAAGAAATACCAAAGAAGAATCGATGCATTTGAATTATGGTGTTGGTGAAGAATATTGACCATATGGACTGCTAGAAGAAGGAACAACTCTGTCTTGGAGAAGTAATGCAAGAATGCTCCTTAGAAGCGAGTATGGTTAGCCTTCATCTCACATACCTTGAACATGTTGTCAGGAGGGACCAATCCCTGGAGAGGGACATCATGTTTGGTGGAGTAGAGGGTTGGCAAGGAAGAGGAAGACCCTCAATGTGATGGATTGATACGGTGGCTACAGCAATGGGCTCAAACATAGCAACAATTGTGAGGATGGTGCAGGACTGTTCAGTGTTTTGCTCTGTTGTATATAGGGTTATTATGAGTTGGAATTCACTCAAGGACACCTAACAACAGCAACAACACTTGTCATATTTCTGTTAGAGCAGCACTAAGAGACCAAGGTAGTTAACAAGACTAATAGTCCCTATTCTCCCAGAAGGACTTAGAAACTATTGGGCACAGAACAAACCAAGTGTGGAAAGAAGAGGGCAAGTTAAGCAATCCATCTTTCACATGACAAATATATATAAAAAAGTATACCATACAATATGATACGATACTGTAATATACTGTATGATACGATACGATACGATATGAATACGAATACGAATACTATACTATATTATACTGTACTGTACTATATATTACTCCACTCCACTCCACTCCACTCCACTCCACTCCACTCCACTCCACTCCACTCCACTCCACTCCACTCCACTCCACTCCACTCCACTCCACTCCACTCCACTCCACTCCACTCCACTCCACTATACTATACTATAATAGTAGACCCTGACTTACGACAGGGTTCTGTTCCAAGGACTTCATTGTAAATCAGTTCTGGTGTAAATCAAGTACCCCTTTATTTGTTAGTTTTCATTATTATTGCCTTTTATTATCAATATCTTTATAGATTTAATCTTTATTTCTTTTGAGTGGTTGGAAACATTACATATAAACTTACAGATATATTTTAAAAGTACACAAAACATAAAATTTACTCCCACAATAACAAAGAGTTGGATGACATTGGCATTTCATCGACTATGGTAATAACTTCACTTGTGGATGGTTCTGGTCATTTGAATTATTCCTGGGAATGGAAATAGCATTTCTAGTTGGAAAATTAGTGAAAGCTGTTTCTATGGTCCCATCTTAGTTATCTAGTATGGCTATAACAGAAATACCAAAAGTGGATGGCTTTAACAAAAGAAATTTATTTTTTCACTGTCTAGTAGGCTAGAAGTCCAAATTCAGGGTGTCAGCTCCAGGGGAAGGCTTTCTCTGTCAGCTCTGAAGGAAGGTCCTAGTCATCAATATTCCCCTGGTCGAGGAGCTTCTCAGTTGCATGGACCCCAGGTCCATAGGATGTGCTCTGCTCCCAGTGCTTCTTCCTTGTTGGTATGAGTTTCCCACTTTCTGCTTGCTTCATTTTCCTTTTATCTCTTGTAAGATAAAAGATGGTGCAGGCCACACTTCAGGGAAACTCCCTTTATATTGAATTGGGGAATGTGACCTTAGTAAGGGTGTTACAATCCCGCCCTAATCCTTCAACATAGAATTACGATCACAAAATGGAGACTGACCACACAGTACTGGGAATCATGGCCTAACCAAGTTGACACATATTTTTGGGGGACACAGTTCATGACATTCCACCCTTTGGCCCCCAAAATATTCATGTCCTTGCTACATGTAAGACACGTTCACTGCATCATATCATAGCAAAACTCTTTTTTTTTTTTTTTAGCTTTTTATTTTATTGTACTTTAGGTGAAGATTTACAGAGTAAACTAGTTTCTCATTAAACAGTTAGTACACATACTGTTTTATGACATTAGTTAACAACACTATGGTATGTCAACACTTTTCCTCCTGGACCTTGGGTTCCCTATAACCAGCTTTTCTGTCCCCTCCTGCCTTCTAGTCCTTGCCCCTGGGCTGGTGTGCCCCTTTAGTCCTGTTTTGTTTTACGGGCTAGTCTAATTTTTGGCTGAAGGGTGAACTTTGCAAGTGACTTCTTTACTGAGCTAAAAGTGTATCCGGGGGCCATACTCTCAGAGTTTCTTCAGTCTCTGTCAGGCCAGTAAGTCTGGTCTCTTTTTGTGAGTTAGAATTTTGTTTTATATTTTTCTCCAGCTCTGTCCAGGAGCAGTCAGTGGTTGTGATCCCTGTCAGAGCAGTCAGTGGTGGTATCCAGGCACCATCTAGTTGCATTGGACTCAGACTGGTGGGGGCCATGGTAGGTGTGGTCCATTAGTCCTTTGGACTAATCTTTCCATTTTGCCTTTAGTTTTCTCTATTCTCCCTTGCTCCCCAAGGGTGAGACCAGGGGGGTATCTTAGATGGCTGCTCACAGGCTTTTAAGATCCCAGATGCTACTCACCAAAGCAGAACACAGAGCGTTTTCTTTATAAACTATGTTATGCCAATTGAGCCAGATGTTCCCCAAGATCATGGTTCCCACAGCCCTCAGCCCAGCAATTTGGTCCCTCAGGGAGTTTAGATGTGTCTATGGAGCTTCCAAGACCTTGCTGTGAACGAGTTGTACAGGCTTCCCCAGTATTGTGTACTGTCTTACCCTTCACCAAGGTTACCATTTATCTCTTGTCTATTTAGTGTTTTTCCATCCCTACCTCTCCCCCCCACCCATAACCACCAAAGATTGTTCCTTTTCATGTGTAAACCTTTTCATGAGTTTTTACAGTAGTGGTCTCATGTAATATTTGTCCTTTTGTGATTGACTTATTTCACTCAGCATAATGCCCTCCAGATACAACCACGTTCTGAGATTCATCATTGTTCTTTATCGTTGCGTAATATTCCATTGTATGTATGTACCATAGTCTGTTTATCCATTCATCTGTTGATGGGCATCTAGGTTATGTCCATCTTTTTTGCTACTGTGAACACTGCTGCAACGAACATGGGTGTGCATATGTCTATTCATGTGATGACTCTTATTTCTCTAGGATATATTCCTAGGAGTGGGAAAGCACACCAAAAGTATTAAATCAACTCCAACTCCAAAATTGAAAACTCCTCTTCATCTGTGAAATCTAGAATACAAGTTATTCACTTCCAAATGTACAATGGCAGAAGAGGCACAAGCTAGACATTTTCGTTACAAATGGGAGATACTGGAGGAAAAGAAAGGATAACAGGCACCAATCAAGTCAGCAGAACACATTACATTGGCCCTCAAGGCTTTGAAAATAATCCTCTGTTCTCTGAGACAATTTATACCATGGCCCTGCCCTCCAAACTCTAGGTATTGGGCACACTCTCCAGATTCTGAGAGGAGGCCCTTCAGCCCTGGGCTTCATCTCTGCCTTCTAGGCCCACTGAGACAGCAACTCTGCTCTGTCAGTTTTAGGCATACCATTCTCCTAGTCCATCTGAGTGGTGACTCCACCTCTAGAATCACCAGAGGCCATGGCTCCACCATTTGAAACCCTAGAGGTCATGCCCATACCTTTTGAGACTGAGGTAGATTGGCTTCTTGTGTTCCTTGTCTCTTCAGCTTTGGCTTCCTGGTTTTTGCCTCCTGTGAATGCTCACCGAAGTGTGACCTCAGCAGAGGATGGTTTTTAACAATCAAGTGGATAAGATTATGCTTTCTGTGGAAACCACTCATCCTCTTTCCCCAGCTACTCCTGTCATTGCTCAGTGGGCTCATGAACGAAGTGGCCATGGTGGCAGAGATGGAGGTTATGCATGGTCCAGCAACATTGACTTTCACTCACCAAGGCTGACTCAGCTACAGCTACTGCTGAGTGCCCAATCTGCCAGCAGCAGAGACCAACACTGAGTCCCGAATATGGCACCATCCCTTGAGGTGATCAGCCAGCAACCTGGTGGCAAGCTGACTACATTGGACCACTTCCATTATGGAAAGGGCAGCATTTTGTCCTTACTGGAATAGACATTTACTCTGGATATGGATTTGCCTTTCCTGCACACAATGCTTCTGCCAAAACTACCATCTATGGACTTACAGAGTGCCTTATCCACCATCATGGTATCCCACACAGCACTGCCTCTGATCAAGGGACTCACTTCGCAGCAAATGAAGGGGTGGACTGTGATGGTTAAGACTGTATGTCAACTTGGCTGGCCATGATTCTCAGTGTTTTGGCAGTTGTGTAATGTTTTGATCACTTCCCTGTTGAAATTTGATATGTCATCACCCCCATGACAGAATCTGCTGAGTGGTACAGGTGGGGACAGGGCCAGTGGTGGCTCACTGACCCCTCAGCCTTCATCTCTCCACCCTCCCCCACCTACTCCTTCCTGATCACCTTGCCAAAGCTTTTGGCTGTTTCTGGATCCTGCAGCTGGCTCTTGTTCGTCTGACCTCTGGTTCTTGGGACTGGAGCTAGTAGCTTACCTGCCGATCTTGGGATTCGTTGATCTTCACAGCCTGCGAGCAAGAGTCCTGCTCCCTGACCTGCCAATCTTGGGTTAATCAGCTTCTGCGGCTGCATGAATTGGGAGAGGGCTCTATCCTGATCCACAGATTTGGGATGTTCCAGCCTGTACAATCTCATGAGTTGTTTGCTTGATATAAATCTCTCTATATATGTATTTATATGCTTTAATAGTTTTGCTTTTCTAGAGAACTCAGCCTAAGACAGATCCTTTTCTTTTTTTCTGCGTATATTTCATGGTAACATCTCACTGCTTCCCAAATCTGCCTATCAACTTTAGCAAAGCGATCAGCATTTGGATCCAAGTTTTCAAGCAACTGAAGCCCCAACTTTAGTTAAGAAAACTAAATCTATAAGGCAGTGTTTTAGATAGTAAATCATAAAATTGAAAGTCTGCAAATGAACATCTGAGAATTATAACAACAGCTAATTATGCCCTGCAACATTGTATATGGTACATATTACTAACGATAAGATGTACAGAAAAAAAAGGACATGGTAAATGTGGCTTGTCACAACTCAAATACATCATAATTCAGGGACTACCTGTATAAAAAATATATATATATATGTTTATACTATATATATACATATATATAGCAAAGTAGAGTATAAAAGCACTGGTGGCACAGTGGTTAAATGCTAGGCTGCTGACTAAAATGTCAGGGGTTCAAACCCACCAGCGGCTGCTTGGGAGAAATGATCTGGTGATTTACTCCTATAAAAATCATAGCCTAAGAAGCCTTATGAGGCAGTTCTACTCTGTCCTATATGGTCGCTATAAGTTGGAATCAATTCAACAGCACACAACAACAATATTTTTATATGATAGAAGTTGGATCATATCACTCACTTGACTAAAATCTTTCAATGGCTTCTTCTCATGGCACTCTAACAAAAATTGAATAATTTACTACACCCCATAAGTCACTGCATGATTATGTTCCTACTTATTTAAACTCTCTAAGCATCCACTTATCCATGTGTAAGTATTGGCTGACATTGATGATTTGGAACCTATAAAATTTCTCCATCTCTATCTGCAAAATGTTGATAATAATATTTACCTCATAGAAGTGTTGTGAAGATTGAGATAATCTGTGCAAAGCACTTCATTAACATTATATCTGGCAGTAGGAAGCATGCAACAAATGTTAACCAATAATAATGCTGTTGTTACTATTTCCCCAACATTATTTTATTCCCTTTTGCCTTCCTCTCTCTATACTTCATCCACGCTGGCCTCTGAGAACTGTGAAAACATGCCAAGTTGGTTTCTGCCCATGGTTTTCAAAACTTCTGTTCTCTGCCTAGCTCTTGGGCTGAAAGATTTTTCTCATTCTTCACATATCACCTTAAAACATCACTTCCAGACCCCACCTACAGTGCCCACCTGTCCCTGCTAGACCTTATCACAGTATCCAGTTTGTTTCTCTCACTGGACTTTTAGCTATCTAAAATTATTTTTTATTCCTGGGCCTGCTTCTTTTATTGCCTGTTTCAAACAGTAGAAGTAGGTTTCGATGAGCAGGGATCATCGTCTTGGCTTGTCCATTGCTGTACCAAGTGTGTTTAAAACAATACCTTGTACATAGAGGTTCTTTAGCAAATGCTGAATGAATTAATAAATGCACCAATAAACTAGAAGTTGTAATTAGAATGAAGGCCAATAAAATGCTTTTAAAAGGATTGAATTTCAGAAAAATAGGTGAATTTGCAGAGCAATCTCCAACTATTACCGTTTTTGCTAGAGAATTGGTCAAGAAGTAGACCCAGTGGATCACACAAAGATTTTAGGACCTCTGCCCTCATGTGGACACAAGTTTACTCATCATATCCAGGCTCTAATTTTATAGGTTCCAAATCATCAATATTAGCCAATACTTAGATGATTATTTCTTACAAGAACACAAAGAGATCTTGATATAGAGAAAAAAGACGTTGTTGGTGTTGCTTTCATAATGATTTGTCACATGTTTCCCTATAAATCACCTAAGTTAACTCTTATAGTAAATCAATTAAAAAGGTAAAGAACTTAAGTAATTTTTTAGTCACTTGTTAGTAAATTGCAAACTTTAAGAATGACCTAGAATATCAGAATCTAGCCCAGAGCTTTTTTACTGTCCCATGTCTGTCTCCCAGTTGCAGTATTTATCTCACTTCAAATACAACAAGTGCCACTGTTCGGAATCAAGGTATCAATTATATTTGTTTGCATGATATAAGTTTTTATTTTTCAACTAGTTTAGCTGTTGATATAAGAGAAATATTTCCTTAAAAGCATACCATTTGTCTTAATTTAAAAGCAGTTAAGAAACTAAAAAAAAAAAAAAAAAAAAATTGAATCTCTGGAGAAATATTTGTGCCTTTCAGTATACACTCAATAAAAATAAAAGCATGAGAGTCTGAATGTTAAATGAAAGCTATAAATTTCATGAGGCTAGATAATTCAGGGAAGTCATGTTACAGAATTAGTTTATAAGAAATTGATTTGATACCCAAAATATAGTTGTACAATACAAACTTACTATGTTATTTGGGCTATTTGGGGGGGAACAGTTTAAGAGCTTAAAACTCCTGTTTTGTTTTTATCATCTATGACATTTGCACATTGAATCTCTCCGAACTTTTCACTTATACCAATCTCCAGGATCATATGTTGATCAATATTTTACTACCTAATATTTTTATGAATATTATAAATCAAATAGCATTATGTCACATAAAAAGATATAAAATCAAATAATTTTGAAAGTTTCTAAAAAGTGGAAATTATACCACCTGCCAAATTCCATCATTCGATATATGAAGATACACAATAATCACCAACAGATACCACTTTAATTGAATAGGTAGCTACCACAAATATTTATGTTGCTGTGACATTTATTCCCTATCAGTTATCTGGAAAAGTATTGCAGTATCTTTTTTAAAAGTTGCGGGGGGGAAAAAAAACTGAAGAATTGACACATGCGACTTTCTTCACTGAATATTATTTTAATACTAATGTGAAAATTTTGCTTTATGCACAAAAACTTTTCTTTAGGATGCATTAAAAAAAAAAGAAAAAAACCTGAAGAATCCTGTATCTGTTTCACTGGTGATGACAAGTATGTTAATTGCTTGCAGATAACATCTGTTCTAGTGAAATCAAGATTCAGAGGCTGGGACGGATCTGAGATGCTAGCAGCTTTCTAAAGCTTTGTTTGGGAGACCCACTGCATGCATTTCACAGACTCTCCAGGCAGCTGGAGGGCTTTTGAGCTTTTTTGAGAAACTTCCAGCAACTGAAATAAAATCTGCCAGGAATCCTGGGTCATCGAAATGTCTCCCTTTGAGCAGTGGACTCACCTTTGAAGCTACAAGATACCCACTGACCATGACGCCTGATCGTGCTCCGGCTAAAGCAAGTTCAGGGTGAGCTGCCAACCACCTGCATGCAAGAGAGGGCCTCTGACTTTCCTCTCTGTTTTCAGAAGAGTGTGAATCGCCTCTCTGGGGAGAAAGCAAGAGTCTGGTCGATATAACGTCAGGTATAAAGGGCCTTTATGCCCAACAGGACACATTTACAATTTTACAGGGTTCATGGACTACAATTGCTTACCAGATGTGCCTATGGATTTGGCTAGCCATGGCATCGTGATTGCTCTAGTCTCAACCTTTTCCAGGCTCTCTCTGTTCCCTTCTTGTAGCTATGAATTTATGTAGAATCTGATGTACTCTTCCTAGAAGAGCCAATGCCACTCACCTGTGGATCAGACAACCATGTGGTTCTCTGCTCTGTTGAAGACATGTGGAATATTGCCAGGAGTATTTCTTTGCATTTTGCAGACTCAGCTGACTATGTCAACCTAAGTTTTGAGTATAGGGATCTCACTCGGTCTTCAGGTAGGCTTAAGATGGTGCAGGTCAAGAAATTAAAAAATCTGTACTTGTTGCAGGTTACTTAGTAGAGAAAAGAGAAGGCCAGAAAGATGAATGGAAAAAAGGACAGAGGTAAGCATATTATATATATGGGGAAGACATGCATAGGGAAAAGTTTGGAGATGAAATTCCAAGAGTAAGACAAGTAGATACAGCGAGAATAGATGTCCCGAATATATACTACAGGTGAAAAATTTATTTGAAGAATAACTCTAGAATTGTGTTCCTTATTTTTTTATTGCCAATATGAGTTTTTCGTGTATTTTCACCATTTTAAAAAAGACTTCCCATATATGTACAAGCTAATGATACAAAAGCTTACAATAAATACACTCTGGTCTTATAATATAGGAGAAATAAACTCCTTTCAGTATTTATTTGTGGACCCTTCCTATGTAGTAAGCGATATTAGAGCAAACTCATGATGGAAAGTACATTTCCTCACATGTGGCAACACTCCGTGCTTTCAGATTTTCCTGACGTTGTTCTGAACTCTGCTAGTGGATAAATAAAAGCAATCACCCTTACCAACTTAGTGACACTGAACAAGACATATCTGTTAAAAGAAAGCAAAGACATAAATATCAGTAAGGTTAACAATTGTGTTCTCAGAATTGTCATTCTAGAACACTTGTTATGGAAAATTAAATTCATCCACTGAAATGTGGCCTAAAAGTTTTTTTTGTCAGTGCAGATGGAAGTGAAGGAGTTAGCTTCCACTGGCTGTTTTCTGTGGTCTACTTTCTAGACCACTGCAATGAAAGTAGGCATAATTCTCTTCAACTGACTCAGCCTCAAATAATAACTTTCCAGCAATCTAACACCACACTCATAAGAATTAACAGAAGGCTAATAATTAACAGAAGATTTTTTTTCACAAATAATTTTTAAGACGTAAGTAGCACTTTTTTGAACTTAAAATTTTAAAATACTTTAGAAGTATAATTTATATGTTTTTATATGTTTAGATATATTCCAAAAAAGGCAACTTTAGATATATAGATAGATACATTGTATAAAAATGCACACAAACATACAAGTGATCATAGAAATTTATTTTTTGCTTCTTGTTGGGATAAAACCATAAAACAACCAAACCCATTGCCTTCAAGTCAATTCTGATTCATAGCGACCCCACAGGACAGAGTAGAACTGTCCATAGGGTTTCCAAGGAGTAGCTGATAGGTTCAAACTGATAACCTTTTGGTTAGCAGCCACACTCTTAACCACTGAGCCACCAGGGCTCTTTGTTGGGGATAAAACCAAAAAACCAAACCTGTTGCCATCGAGTCGATTCTGACTCATAGCAATCCTATAGGACAGAGTAGAGCTGCCCTGTAGGGTTTCCAAGGAGTGACTGGTGGATTTGAATTGCCAACCTTTTGGTTAGTAGCCAAACTCTTAACCACTGAGCCACCAAGACTCCTTGTTGGAGATAGCTATTCCATATTAAACACAGTGGTTAACTTTTTTGAAGAATATATTTCTTATCTGTATTTTTTCTGGATAGAATACCTAGAATGAGCCCCGGCAGTGCAGTGGTTAAATGTACAGCTGCTAACAAAAAGATAGGCGGTTCAAACCCACCAGTTGCTTTGAACCTGCCAGTTGCTTCATGGGAAGATGTGGCAGTCTGCTCCCATAATGATTACATCCTGGGAAACCTTATGGGGCAGTTCTACTCTGTCTTGTAAGGTCTCTATGAGTTGGAATTGGCTCCATGGCAGTGGGTAGAATACTCACAAAGATGCATATGTTTATCAACCCTCCACTTAGATAGAGATATTGAAGTATTTGGAATTCTTGATTCATTATTCTATGACACTTGGTGTCTTTTCTCTATTTTGTTGATATAACCAAAAGAAATTATTATTTCTCAGGATGATCATATCCCATAAAAAAAAAAATAGCAGGAGAAAAATTATTTTGTCTATTTGTGCTATAAAACATTTATCAAAGACTTTTCATGGTTATATAGATAATATTCTTCTATCAACCACCAATTTTTTTGTTATTGGTATTTTACTATTTATTCAGAAAGAGAGTAAGCACAGAATTAATTTGATGAAAATAAGTAGGCATCATTGATGAGTATTACACATTGGAATAATTAGATAATACAAGATGTTTACTTCATTTGTAGATCAAATAACCACTGTATTCCTTTTCAGCATAAATGAGTGAAAGTTTGGAGTTGATATACTTGTCAATTAAAGAAAGAAGGACAGAAGTACAAGCAATTTCAGAGCATCATGCTAAGCTGATGCATGAATTCCAAAAAAATAAAAGATATTAAAAGTATGTTTAATCATTAAAATTATCAACAAGGATAAAGATACAGCTCATGTAGCAGGAATAAACGATTTAAGTAGGGAAGGTCATGTTACTGAAACCAAAATAGTTACAGACATTTATTTATCTTTAAAAACAAAAAATAACAAAAAAGTGTTTATGGTACGTATTCAGTTTATAATAAGATTAAAAAAAGTCTTTTGGGCTCAGAGATTTTTTTTGATAATTAGATTATTGTTTTTATTTCCTTAAAATGAATTATTGGAATTACTTTTAAGAAATTATTTGTTTCTGACTTTTAAAACTAAAAAAAGTCATTTTGAAAAGATACAGTTTCTTTTTAAAGATTATACGTATCTAAAATAATTCATTAACTTTTAAAAATGATGTAAATGTCTTCTAGAATTATGTAGTTTAGCAGGTCTCATTAAGCATGTTAACTCTGTCAGAGTATCCCCTATTTCTCCTTTGTAGAATGTATCCCTCTTCTATGTAATTAATTATTTGTTCAATAAGTGCTTTTCTAATAGACAATGAGCACCATGAGGAAAGGGACTTGGGGGTCTCACTTATCAGTGGACTCCAGTTCCTGTTAAATGTCTAGTACAGAGTAGACACGATGGAGTTGAAGAAACAGGGAAGGAGGAAAGGAGCAATGGAGGGATAAAGAAGAAGAGGGAGGCAGAGTAGAGGAAGAGGGGGAAGAGGGAGAGAGGAATAGAATGACCATGATATCACCTGTGAATATTACTGTTAGGTCAATTTGATCTCAGAGGTACTCAATGATCCATCAAGAGAGGGAAAGTAGAGAAGTACCATTTTCTCACAAAAACCCAACCAAACCAAACCGATTGCGTCAAGTCAATTCTGACTCACAGTAACCCTGTAGGACAGGGTAGAACTGCCCCATAGAGTTTTCAAGGGGCGCCTGGTAGATTCGAACGATTGACCTTTTGGTTAGCAGCCGTAGCTCTTAACCACTACGCCACAAGGGTTTCCTTTCTCATGAAAGGTAATGTATTAAGACAAGATAGGGAAAAAGACGCAGGGCATAGCATATGGCTGAAAAAGGAAAACCATGGCTGATACACTCAAACGGAAGAAACACTAAAGTCAGAGCAGATTAGACTCAAGAGTAGGCAGATTTGTGTATTACCATCAAGAAAAATGAGGATAAATGTTGGGAAGAAGTAAAGAGATACTTAGATCAGTGGTACTCAAAGTGTGCTCCACAGACTGGTGTTAGTGTGCAAACTGCTACTTTTCAGTAATGAGATAAGTACAGAATTTAAGAGTAAACACTGAGATATAATTTAATAGAATAATGTTTTGACTGTTGAACATAATGAAGACAAATTTGGGGTCATATCTGTATTTTTTGGTAAATAATTTTTTAAAAACATTTTATTGTGCTTAAGGTGAAAATTTACATAGCAAATTAGTTTTTCCATCAATATTTCATACACAAATTGTTCCATGACATTGGTTGCAATCCCTGCAATGTGTCACCACTCTTCCCTTTCCTCTCTGAGTCCCTAGTTGCCATTCCTGCAGTTTCCCTACCCCTACCCGGCTTCTTATCTTTGCTTTTGGGCAAGCACTGCCGTTTTAGTTCCATATAGCTGATTATTCTAAGGAGCCTTTTCCTCACGGATGTTATTGTTCATTTTATAGGCCAGAATGTTAATTGGCTAAGAGGTGGCTTCCGGGAGTGTCTTCATCTTCCGGTTAGGAGGTTTTCTTAGGGCAATACTCCTGGGGGTTCCTCCAGTCTCTGTCAGACCAGTAAGTCTGGTCTTTTTTTTTTTTTATGAATTTGAGTTTTGTCCAACATTTTTCACCCATTCTAACCCAGACTTCCTTTTGTGATCCAGGTCAGAGTAGTTGGTAGTGGTAGCTGGGCACCATCTAGTTCTTCTGCCCTCAGATTAGAGGAAGCTGTGTGTGTGCTAGTAATCTCTTGGACTAATTCCTTCCTTGAATCTTTGGTTTTCTTCGTTCTCCTTTGCTCCAGACAGGAAGAGACCAATAGTGGCATTATAGATTTTATATCACACAGGCAAGATGGCAGACTGCTGGCTCAATTCTCAAGAACCAGAGGTCAAATGATGACAAGATAAATGCAGGATCCAGAGCAGAGCAAAAGTCAACGAACTTTTCAGAAAGTCCATATATATTGGGTGCACGTCACGCCCCCAAGGAAATTCCCTTTCAACTGATCGGCTGCTCTAGCAGATTTCATGATGGAGTTGTTGTTGTTAGGTGCCCAGGAGTCAGATCAACTCATAGCAACCCTATGTACAACAGAACAAGACACTGCCCGGCCCTGTGCCATCCTCACAATCATTGTTGTGTTTGAGCCCATTGTTGTAGCCACTATGTCAATCCATCTTCTCGAGGATCTTCCTCTTTTTTAATGACTCTCCACTTTACCAAGCATGATGTCCTTCTCCAAGGACTTGTCCTTCCTGATAACATGTCCAAAGTACATGAAACAAAGCATCACCACCCTTGCTTCTAATGAGCATTCTAGATTTGTTCCTTTTTCTGGCTGTTCATGGTCTGTGCAATATTCTTCACCAACACCATAATTCAGAGGCATCAATTCTTCAGTCTTCCCTATTTATTCCCCTGCTTTCACATGTATATGGGGCAACTGAAAACACCATGGTTTGGGTCAGGTGCACTTAAGTCCTTAAAAGTGATATCTTTGGTTTTTAACATTTTTAAGAGCTCTTTTGCATCACATTTGCCCAGTGCAATGTGTCCTATGATTTCTTGACTGCTGCTTGTGGATCCAGGTAAATTGGGTGTTAATTGTGGATCCAAGTAAAATGAACTTCTTGACAACTTCAATCTTTTCTCCGTTTTTCATGATGTTGCTTATTAGTTCAGTTGTGAGGATTTTTGTTTCCTTTATGTTAAGGTGAAATTCATACTGAAGGCTGTGGTCTTTGATCTTCATCAGTGTTCCAAGTCCTCTTCACTTTCAGCAAGCAAGGTTGCATCATCTGCGTATTGCAGGTTATTAATGAGTCTTCCTCCAAACTTGATGCTTCATTCTTCATATATTTCACCTTCTTGGATTATTTGCTCACCATACAGATTGAATAACTATGATGAAAGGATATAACCCTGAAGCACACTTTCTTGCTTTAAACCACACAGTAGACACTTGTTCTGTTAGATCCACTGCCTCTTGGTCTGTGTACCGATTCCTCATGAGCACAATTGTTATGGAATTCTCATTCTTCACAAAGTTAACCACAACATGTCATGATTCACACAGTTGAATACCTTTGCATAGTCAATAAAACACAGATAAATATCTCTGGTATTCTCTGATTTCAGCCATGATCCATCTGACATAAGCAGCGGTACCACTTGTTCTATGTCCTCTTCTGAATCTGGTTGGAATTTCTGGCAATTCCCTGTCAATGTACTGTTGTAAATCCTTTTGAATGATGTTCAGCAAAATTTTACTTGCATGTGATATTAATGATATTTTTGGGTAATTTCTGCATTGTTGGATCACTGTTCTTTGGAATGGGTACAAATATCTTCCAGTTGGCCAGGTAGCTGTCCTCCAAATATCCTGGCATTGGCAAGTGAGCACTTCGAGCACTGCAACCATTTGTTGAAACGTCTCAGTCAGTATTCCATCAATTCCTGGAGGCTTGTTTTTCGTCAATGCCTTCAGTGCATCTTGGGCCTATTCCTTCAGTACCATCGGTTCTTGATCATATTCTACCACCTGAAATGGTTGAACGTTAACCAATTCTTTTTGGTGCAGTGACTGTGTATTCCTTCCATCTTCCTTTGATGCTTTCTTCATCATTTAAAATTTTCCCTGTAGAATTCTTCAATATTGCAACTCAAGGCTTGAATTTTTCTTCATTTCTTTCAGTTTGAGAAATGCAAATGCGGAGCAAGTTTTTGCCTTTTAGTTTTCATCATGGAGGTGATCATATCAGATCTCATCATGAAGGCGATTACATCCTTACATAACTGCCAAACTTCACCATAACTGCCAAACCACTGAGAATCATGGCCGAGCTAAGTTGACACACAACCTTAACCATGGCATCTAGTTTATCTTCTGCTGTTTGAGCTTTCTTATTTATGTTTGGTATTCTATTTATGCCATATGTTAGGTACCCTAACATTGTTCCTATTTTTTCTACCATGGTCTTTATACTTTTAGGTTTTACATTTAGGTCTCTGATCCATTTTGAGTTAATTTTTTTGTATGGTGTGAGGTATGGATCTTGTTTCATTTTCCTGTAAGTGTATATCCAGTTCTGTCAGCACCAATTGTTAAAGAGACTGTCTCTTCCCCATTTAATAGACTTTAACGCTTTGTTGAAGATCAGCTGTCCATAAAACCCAGTGCCGTCAAGTTGATTCCAACTCATAGAGTCCCTACAGGACAGAGTAGAATTTCCCCATAGAGTTTCCAAGGAGCACCTGGCAGATTCAAACTGCTGACCCTTTGGTTCGCAGCCATAGCACTTAACCACTATGCCACCAGGGTTTCCCAGCTGTGCATAGGTGGATGGGGATACTTCTAGGTTCTCAATTCTGTCCATTGGTCTATATGTCTGCCATTGTACCACTACCAGGCTGTTTTGACTACCATGGGTATACAGTAGTTCTGATATCAGGAAGTGTGAGGCCTTTCTTCTGGTGATTGTGGGCTTGCTTTACTGTTCTTTCTCTATTTGAGTTTTAGAGTTAACGTATTGATCTGGCCTTTCTTCTTTTTTATGTATGCATTTATTGCTATAAATTGACCTCTGAGCACTGCTTTTGCTGTTTCCCAAAGGTTTTGGTATATTGTGTTTTCATTCTCATTTAATTCTACATTTTTTTAATATCATTTACCTAGTGGTTTTTAAGCAAGGCGTCATTCAATTTCTATGCATTTCATTTATTTTCCTTGTTCTTCCTATTATTGATTTCTGATTTTATAGCACTGTGATCAGAGAAGATGCCTTGTATTATTTCAAAGTTTTTGAATTTATTGAGACTTGTTCTGTAGCTTAAAATATGGTCTATTCTGGAGAATGACACATATGCACTGGAAAAGAAGGTGTACCATGCTACGGTTGGGTGGAGTGTTCTGTATATGTCTATGAGGTCAGCTTTTCTCTATCACTGTTGGGTTTCTTTCTAGTAGTCCTGTCCTTCATCGAAAGTGGTATGCTAAAGTCTTCTACTATTATTGTGGAGCTGTCTATTTCTCTTTTCAATACTATTAGAGATTGTTTTATGTATTTTCGAGTTCCTTCCTTCGGTGTATGTGGTTATGTCCTCTTGGCAGATTGACCCTTTAATCATTATATAGTGTCCTTCCTTGTCTCTTACCCTGGATTTTCCCTTAAAGTCTATTTATCAGAGATTAATATTGTCAATCTTGCTCTTTTTTGGTTACTGTTCTGTTGATATATTTTTTTCCATCCTTTGATTTTTAGGTTATTTATATCTTTCTGCTAAGGTGTATCTCTTGTAGGCAACATAGTGATGGGTCTTTTTTTTTTTTTTTTTTTTTTTACCCATTCTGCCACTCTCTGTCTCTTCACTGGTGCATTTAAACCATTTACATTCAGTGTGATTATTGATAGGCATGACTTTACTGCTGCCATTTTGTTATGCTTTTGTGTGTGTGTGTGTGTGTGTGTGTGTGTGTGATGTTAGTGATGTGTTCTGCTTAATTTTTTTGTGCTGAGTTCTTTTTGTTTGTGGATTTTCTTTTCATCTCCCTCATTGTGGTTCATTTCTGTTTACTGAGATTTTGTGATTTCCTCCTTTTTTATTTCTATGAGTGGGTTTGTTAATTTTCTTTGTGATTACCCTGAAATATACCTTTATCTTCCTAAGTTTAAAACAGTCTTTTCTTCCTCTATGTTACCTTGACTTCTCCTCCTTTATGAAAGTTTTAAAACTACACCACTTATTCCCCCTTTTTGTATTGAATATGTCATCATTCAACAGAATGACATCTCTGGTTCCCTCTTTTCAATCTTCTATCCTTGTTTTATTTTTGAAAATTATTTATCTGGGCTGGTATTTGGCTGATGCTGAATTATGCCTTACCATGAGGTTGTTGTCTTGATGTTTGTTCTCTGACCGAAGGACTCCCTTTAATATTTCTGATAAGGTTGGCCTGTTTTTTTTTAAGTTCCCTTCATTTCTATTTATCTGGCAATGTTCTACTTTGCCATCATATTTGAGAGACAATTTCGCTGGATACATAATTCTTGGTTGACAATTTTTTTTTCTTTCAGGGTTTTTTATATGTCATCCTAATGCCTTCTTCCCCCATGGATCTGTCTGTTTGTCATACTGTGAGGCTTGCATGTTGCTGTAGTGCTAGAAGCTGTGGTACTGGTATTCAAATATCAACAGGGTCACCCATGGCGGACAAGTTTCAGCTGAGCTTCCAGAGTAAGACTGACTAGGAAAAAGGACCCGGCAGTCTACTTTGGAAAAGAATTAGCCAGTGAAAACCTTATGAATAGCAGCAGAACACTGCCTGATACAGTGCTGGAAAATGAGCCCCTCAGGTTGGAAGGCATTCAAAAGATGACTGGGGAAAAAGCTGCCACCTCAAAGTAGAGTCAACCTTAATAATGTGGATGGAGTCAAGCTTTCGAGATCTTCATCTGCTGATGTGGCACAACTCAAAATGAGAAGAAATAGCTGGAAATATCCATTAATAATCAGAACGTGGAATGCATGAAGTACGAATCTTGAAAAATCGGAAATCGTCAAAAATGAAATGGAATGCATAAACATCAATATCCTGAGCATAAGTGAGCTGAAATGGACTGGTAATGGCCATTTCAAATCAGACAGTCATATGGTCTACTATGCCAGGAATGACAACTTGAAGAGGAATGGAGTTGCATCCATCATAGAAAAGAACACTTCAAGATCTATCCTGAAGTACAATGCTGTCAGTGATAGCATATCCATATGCCTACAAGGAAGACCAGTTAATATGACTATTATTCAAATTTAAGCACCAACGACTACAGCCAAGATGAAGAAATTGAAGATTTTTACCAACTTCTGCTGTCTGAAATTGATCAAACATGCAATTAGGATGCATTGATAATACCTGGTGATTGGAATGTAGAAGGTGGAAACAAAGAAGAAGAATCGGTAGTTGGAAAATATGGTCTTGGTGACAGAAACAATGCTGGAGAGCACATGACAGAATTTTGCAAGACCAATGACTTCTTCATTGCAGATACCATTTTTCACCAACATAAACAGTGACTATACACATGGACCTCACCAGATGGAATATGCAGGAATCAAATTGATTATGTCTGTGGAAAGAGACAAGGGAAAATCTCAATATCATCAGTCAGAACAAGGCCAGGTGCCAACTGTGGAAAAGACCGTCAATTGCTCATATGTAAGTTCAAGTTGAAGCTGAGAAAAATTAGAACAAGACCACGAGAGCCAAAGTACAGCCTTGAGTACGCCTCACCCAAATTGAGAGACCATCTCAAGAATAGATTTGACACCTTGAACACTAATGACTGAAGACCAGATGACCTGTGGAATGACATTAAGGACATCATACATGAAGAAAGCAAGAGGTCATTAAAAAGAAAGAAAAGACCAAAATGGATGTCAGAAGCGGTTCTGAAACTTGCTCTGGAACATCAAGTGCCTAAAACAAACAGAAGAAATGATGAGGTAAAAGAACTGAACAGAAGATTTCAAAGGGTGGTTTGAGAAGACCAAGTAAAGTATTATGATGACATGTGCAAAGACCTGGAGATAGAAAACCAGAAGGGAGGAACATGCTTGGCATTTCTCAGGCTGAAAGAACTAAAGAAAAAATTCAAGCCTTGAGTTGCAATATTGAAGGATTCTACGGGGAAAATACTAAACAAGGCAGGAAGCATCAAAAGAAAATGGAAGGAATACACAGAGTCACTATACCAAAAAGAAGTGCTTGATATTCAGCCATTTCAGGAGGTAGCATATGATCAGGAATTGATGGTACTCAAGGAAGAGGTACAAACTGCACTGAACGCATTGGTGAAAAACAAGGCTCTAGGATTTGATGGAATATCAACTGAGATATTTCAACAGACGGATGCAGCACTGGAAGTGCTCACTCATCTATGCCAAGAAATTTGGAAGACAGCTACCCGGCCAAGTGAGTGAAAGAGATCTATATTTATGCCTTTTCCCAAGAAAAGTGATCCAACACAATGTAGAAATTATTAAACAATATCATTAACATCAAACACAAGTAAAATTTTGCTGAAGATCATTCAAAAGTAGCTGCAGCAGTATATTGAAAGAGAAGTGCCAGCAACCCAAGCCAGTTTCAGAAAAGGACATGGAACCAGGGTTATCATAGCTGAAGTCAGATGGATTTTGGCCTAAAGCAGAGGACACCAGAATGATGTTTTCCTGTAATTTATTGACTATACAAAGGCATTCGACTGTGTGGATCATGACAGAATATGGATAACATTGCAAAGAACGGGAATCCTAGAACCCTTGATCGTGCTTTTGAGGAACCTGTACATAGACCAAAAGGCAGTTGTTCAAACAGGACAAGGGGATACGATATGGTTTAAAGTCAGGAAAAGTGTGTGTCAGGGTTATATCCTTTCATCATACCTGTTCAATCTGTATGTTGTGCAAATAATCTGAGAAGCTGAGCCCTATGAAGAAAAATGGGGCATCAGGATTGGAGGAAGGCTTATTAACAGCCTGCGTTATGCAGATGACACAACCTTGCTTGCTGAAAGTGAAGAGGACTTGAAGCATTTACTGATAAAGATCAATGACCACAGCCTTCAGTATGGATTACACCTCAACATACAGAAAACAAAAATCCTCATTACTGGACCAATAAGTAACATCATGATAAACAGAAAAAACTGAAGTTGTCAAGGATTTCATTTTACTTGGATCCACAATCAACATCCACAGAAGCAGCAGTCAAGAAATCAAATAACACACTGCATTTGGCAATTGTGCTATAAAAGCCTTCTTTAAAGTGTTAAAAAGCAAAGATGTCACCTTGAAGACTAAGGTGCACCTGACCTAAGCTATGGTGTTTTCATTCACCTCATATGCATGGGAAAGCTGGGCGATGAATAAGGAAGACCAGAGAAGAATTGACGCCTTTGAATTGTGGCATTAGTGAAGAATATTGAATATACCATGGACTACCAAAAGAACGAACAAATCTGTCTTGGAAGAAGTTCAACCAGAATTCTCCTTAGAAGCAAAGATGGTGAGACTATGTCTCACATACTTTGGACCTGTTATCAGGAGGTGTCTGTTCCTGGAGAAGGACATCATGCTTGGTAAAGTAGAGGATCGATGAAAAGAGGAAGACAATGGATTGACACACTGGCTGAAACAATAGGCTTAAGTCTAACACCAATTGTGAGGATGACGCAAGACCAAGCAGTGTTTCATTCTGTTGTACATAGGGTCGCTCTTAGTCAGATGGAACCTAAGAACAACAACAAATTGCCTCTTGCCTGTGTGATTTCTATCGAGAAATCGAGCTTAGTCTTTTAAGTTCCCTTTTTAGGTGACATTTCACTTTCCCTGAGCTGCTTTCAGGGTTCTTTCTTTTCTTTGTTTTTGGAGAGTTTAATTATGATATGTCTTGATGACTTTTGCGGGGGGAGTCTATCCTCTGTGGGGTTTGTTGAGCTTCCTGGATAGGTATTTTCTCACTTTTCTTGATATTAGGGAAGTTTTTTTGCCAACAAATCTTCAAAAATTCTCTCTGTGCTTTTTTTTTTGTCTCCTGTATTGGAATTCTGATCACCCATAAATTACTCTTCTTGACAGAGTCCCACATAACTTTTAGGCTTTCTTCATTTTTTTTTTTTTTTTTTTTTTGTGGTTGTTCCTCTAACAAATTAGTATCGAGGAATTTGTTCTCTATTTTGCTGATTCAATTCCACTCCTATGTCCTTCCATTGAGTTATCTATTTCTGAAATTTTATTGTTAATCTTCTACGTTTCTAATTGCTGTTTTTGTATGGTTTCTATTTATTTTGTCATTTTCTTCTTGTATTGTTTTCCAGAGTTCTTCTGGAGTTTTGTCTGTTTTCCTTGGTTTTATCTGCATTTTTCTTTATTTCTTTTCTGATACCTTTGAGGGTCCTATATAAAAGTCTTTTGAATTTCCTATCAGGTAACTCCATTACTATTTCCCCCTGAGGAAGGTTTTTTGGCCCTTTATCTTTGTTAGTTGAGTGATCCATCTTGTCCTGCTTCTTTACATATTTTGATTCTGTTGTCTCCAAGGTTTTTAGGTGTTGTTTTATTTATCAGTTGTATGTTTGTTCTGCCCTGACTTTTTTGTTTTGTTTTGATATATTGAAGGCAAGTGGGTTGGGTGTTCTTTGGCAATCATTCATTTGGTGGCACAGAAGTGCTCACCATGTGTCTCTGGGTGAGTGAGATAAAATGTCACTGTTTACTGGGTGTATGAGAGAGCTGAGGGTGGGCTGGAGAAATGCTGTCCCTTAGTTGTTGTTGGCTTACAGTCACTTGCTGGGTGGGTGGGGTGATGGGTGGGAAGGTTGGGGTGGGTGGCTGGTGGAGCACCAGAGTGCTCTGCCACTCAGTGGGGTTGGTGGGTGGAAGGGGTAGGGCAGGCAGACAGATTAGCACTCAGTCTCTGCCACTGCTGTTCAACAGGGCCAGTGGACAGTGAGAGTGGTGGATGGGGTTGGGTGGGGAGCAAAGGAGGGGGATCATACTGAGGTCCCCAGTGGTCAGGGGTGTAGAAATGTGGGGGTCATGCCGCTTGTCACCAGGAGTGTGGGATGAAGCAGAGCATGCTTCTGCAGTCATGAGGTGAGGGTGCCTGTGCACTTCCGATTGGCTGCTGCCTGCAATTGGGAACTGGCCCCAACTAAGTGGAAGGAAGGGTGGCTGTCTGTATTCTGGTTGGGTGGGAGACCTCCTGCTGATGCTTTACAGATTTATTACTCCATGTGGGCTACCCATTCCAACAGTTGCGGACTGCTGCTGTTGAGTAGATCTATCCCTGGGTCCTGGCTCCCTCCCTGCTCTATAGAAGACAGGATTCCTAGAGCTCTTGCCTTCCTTCCTGTACTTGCTCTCATTAGATCCAGTTCATGTCCTGCTCACCTTGCTTCACAATATATGTCTACACAATATCTGTCTCCTGCTGGAAATTTCATGTAGCTGTCTTCCTGTACTGCTTACCCAGGATTGCTGTTGGCTTTGTCTTAAGATGGCCACACTGTGCCAGGACAACTTGGAGAGCTCTCCCACTCCATATCTTTCCTTGTTTGTGGTTTTTGATTGGTTTCTTCTTCCCGGTGGTATTTGATCTATTTATTTATCCTTTTTTATGATGCTCAGGGTTCCAGGATTGTCTTCTGTATCTGTTTCACTTGGTTTTTCAGATCTTTGTTGTAGAGGGGTGGCATGGTGTGTCTGACTAAGCCACTGTCTTGGCTTTCTCTTCAGTAACTAATTTTTAATTGGAGTCCCTGGGTGGTACAAACTACTACTACACTGAAGCTGCTAACCAAAAGGATGGCAATTTGAATCCACCCAGGGCACCTCAGAAGAAATGTCTGGTGATCTATTTCCAAAATATCAGCCATAAAAAACCCTATGGAGAACAGTTCTTCTCTGACACTCATGGGATTACCATGAGTTCAAACTGATTAGAGGACAACTGAGGAATAAAAGGAACAAAAATTCTAATTGTATTTTACAAAAGAAAATGATAAATTGGAAATTAAAAAATATCTATTTAAAATGTTTAAAATTTAACAACTGATCTTTCACAAAAGACAGTCTAAGAAGCACTTACTGCTATTGACAATGTCTTAGTTATGTAGTGCTACTATAACAGAAATACCACAAGTGAATGGCTTCAACAAACAGAAGCTTATTCTCTCACAGTTTAGTAGGCTAGAAGTCCAAATTCAGGGCATCTGCTCCAGGGGAAGGCTTCCTCTCTGTCGATTCTGGAGTAAGGTCCCTGTCATCAATCTTCCCCTGGTCTAGGAGCTTGTCAGACACAGGGGCCCTGGGTCTAAAGGACACACTCTGCTCCTGGCATTGCTTTCTTGGTGGTATGAGGTTCCCCAACTCTCTGCTTGCTTCCTTTTCCTTTTGTCTCTTGTAAGGTAAAAGATGGAGCAAGCCACACCCCAGGGAAACTCCCTTTACATTGGTCAGGGTTGTAACCTAAGTAAGAGTGTTACATCCTACCCTAATGCTGTTTAACATAATCTAATCTTGCCTTATTAACCACAGGCAGAGATTAGGATTTACAACAACTAGGAAAATTTCAATCACATAATGGAAGACAACCACACAGTACTGGGAATAGTGACCTAACCAAGTTGACACATATTTTGGGGGGACACAGTTCAATCCATGACAGCCAATGTATTGAAGGTAGTGCCTGGTTTTAATGTTTCTCTCCAGAATTCTGGGGTTTCAGAATTCTACTTGTCTTAAAGCAAGTATATAGCAGTGTGCTCAGCAAGCTTTTTCACAATGAAAAAATAATCTTAGACATAGTACTTGGGAACTATTTTAAAGAATTTTCTAATTTCTTGTACGTGACAATAAATGAAACTTCCAGTAGAATAAATATAGAGATTTTAGGTTTGGTTTCAATATACAAAACCAGGGCATTGTCATCATATGAGCTTGAAACTATTTTCTGCTCAATTGTTTCTATGAATGTTTACATAGAAGTATACTGCTCTTCAAGAATTTGCAAATGGAGCCTTGCTATATTACAGGTTCATGAAATGTTTCTTTGAGAAAAACTTGCAAGCAGAAATATTACATTTTAAAGGTATTCTTAAAGTCTTCCAACTTGCCCCTTCTGTAACAGCATTCCATGTCATAAGTCCAGTTACACGCCTTTTTCTTTTTCTTTTTAACTTATTAGAAAGTATTCCAGACTTCAAGATATATTAGGAATTGTATAATAAACATCAACATGTGCAATACTGCACTCAATGAATTAGACATTACAAATAGAGGTGAAGATTCTGGTAGACCCTGGCCCTGATCATGTTCTTTCACCTCATTTCCTTTACCCAGAGGTAACTATTAGTTTTGTTGGTTTGATTGCTTGTTTTAATGGGGAAGGTGAGTCTCATGTCCTTCTGGCGTAAATGATTGAAATATGGTGAAATATTTGACCCTCTGAAGACATCAAACTGGCAGATTCATGCTGCTAAAGAGCAAGTAACTTCTTTTTTCAACTGCTGACTTTTAAAGGGGCCCAGTAAGCAACATCCTTTTCTTCCAGCTGAGTTCATAGCCAAGTAAAAGAAAAATACAGAAGTCAGACAGAAGGAGATGAAAAAGCCACCTGTTTTAGATCTGGCCCCATGGCTCCGTAGCACTTCCATGACCTGACGTTCTGACAAGATCAGAGCCTGCTCTAAGCTTACCATGTAAAGAAGAGCAAGTAGTCATTCTTTGTGAGGCAGACAGATTTGAAAAGAATAGAGAGAGAGGCTGGGCGGAACAAGCACAACTTCTTCTCTGCAAAACACCAATCAGATAACTAAATCCTGTTCCCTTTGACAAAAAAAAAAAAAGTGAATAGGTACAGAAAATTAAGGTGTTTTACCCTGTGGAGGTTCTTAGACTTGAAAACATAAAGCCTAGGAAAGGAAATTACTGTCCAATGTTAAGAATGACCCAAGAACTTTCTTCTACTTTTACATCATAAGTAAATAGAACTGAGAAATATTGAGTATTGTCTGTTTTTAAATTTATTTTTTTAAACTCTAGAATTAATAACCTAAATAGAAAAGCACATGATGCATTAAGTATTGTATATAATGGTATTCTGATAATAATTTATTTTTCTTTCTCACAAAGAAACATAAAGCATTTTTTAGTTCTGGCTAAAAAATATTCTAAGTTGTGGCTTAGTGGTGTCCTGTTCTTGAATTTCCTAAATTTAGCTTGTTCTCTTCTTGGTACCACCCTCTATTCTTTTTTTAAAAAGGAGGTTTATTAAGGTATAACTCACATACCATAGAATTCACCCATTTAAAATGCACAATTTAATGGTTTTTAGTATATTCATAGATGTGTGTAACCATCACTACTGTCAATTTTAGAACATTTTCATGACCTCAAAAAGAAATCCTGTACCCTTTAACTCTCACCTCCCTATTCCCATGTCATCCCAAGTCCTAAGCAACCACTAATCTACTTTCTGTCTTTATAAATTTTCCTATTCTGGATATTTCATATAAATGGAATCACATGATGTGTGATCTTTTGTGACTGTCTTCTTCCTCTTTGCATAGTGTTTTGAAGGTATATTCATATTGTAGCATGTATCAGTATTTTACTCTTTTTTATGTCAGATAATATCTCATGGTACGGATTTGCAGTAAAACTTGTGAAAGCTGGAAGCTATGTAAGGCAGAAACATGTCAGAGAAAGAAACTAAAATATTTTCCACTAATAGAGAACGATAGAAAAGTGGTAAGATTACACCCTGTCAAAAAATTTGACAGACCCAGAAAAACAAGGCAGTCCCATCGAGTTCCAGCTCTCACAGTTTTCACTGTATCACATTTGTCATGAAAGAGATTTATATCCTTTTCCAAATGATGAGAAATTTATCAGAGACATTAGAATTGATAAATCAAGGAAAAGAAGTACGGCAACATTTCAGGTTTTGAAAAATGGAGGCTAATAAAGACACAGCTAAAATAATCATTGCCCTTGATAAGCAGTCTGGGGAGAGATAGAGTGGGGAGGAATGTGCAGAGGTCAATGATTTCAAAAGAATTCTTTGGTACAAATTATGTGCATGTTTTATTTTTATTAAAAATTAGGACATACAAAACTCCAATAAAATATAAAATCATACTCACTTTATTGGACATGAACACCTAATGAAAAAAGGCAGACGCACTATTTTTCAAAAAAATAGAAGAGAAAGGAGCACTTTCTAACTCATTCTATGAGACCAACATGGCGCTGATACCAAAGCCAAATAAAAGTACCACAAGAAAAGAAAATTACAGACTAATATCCCTTATGAATATAGATGCAAAAATTCTCAGCAAAATGCTAGCAAACCAAATGCAACAGCATATTAAAAGGACTATACATCATTATCAAGTGGTACTTTTATCCCAGGAATACAATAGTTGTTCTACATAAAAAGATCAATATATGTAATATATCACATTAATTAACCCTTTGCCATTGAGTCAATTCCAACTCATAGCAACCCTACAGGACAGAGTAGAACTGCCTCATAGGGTTTCCAAGGAGAGGATGGTGGATTTGAACTGCTGACATTTTGGTTAACAGCCAATCTTTTAACCTTTGTGCCACCAGGGCTCCTCACATTAATAGAACAAAGGAAAAGAACCACATGTTTATCTCAATTGATGGACACAAAGTGTCTGACAAACTTCTGAAAGATTTCATGTCCAAACACTCAGAAAACTAAGAATAGAATTTTTTTTTTTTCAACACGATGAAGAGGATACCTGAAAAAACCCACAACTAACATCATACTCACTGGAGAAAAACTGAAAGCTTTCCCCCTAAGATTGGTAATAAGACAAGGATGCCTAGTTTCACCACTGCTATTCAACATTGTACTGGAAGCCCTAACCAGAACATTTAGACAAGAAAAAGAAATAAAAGGCATCTAAATCAGGAAAGAAGATATAAAAATACCTATGTTCACAGATAACATGGTCCTATATATAGAAAGTTCTAAACAATCCACAAGAAGCTACTAGAGCTGATAAATAAATTCAGCAAAGTTGCAGGGTACAAGATTAATATACAATAAACAGCTGTGTTTCTATACACCAGCAATGAACAGGTTGAAAAGAAAATTAAGGAATAATTTACAATAGCATATACATGAATAAATTACCTAAGAATAAATGCAACCAGGGACATGAAAGACTTGTACACTGAAAAACACTACAAAATATTGGTGAAAGAAATGAAAGAAGACTTAAATAAATAGAAAGATATCCCATGTTTATGGATGAAAACCTTAATACTGTTAAGATGTCAATACTACCCAAAGCAATCTACAGATTCAATGCAATTCCAATCAAAACTTCAACAGTTTTTTTTTGCATAAATGGTAAAAGTAATTCTCAAATTCATAAGAAATTGCAAAAGACTCCAAATATCCAAAATAATCTTGAAAAAAAAAAAACAGAGAAAGAGGACTTATACTTCCAATTTCAAAACATACTACAAAGGTACAGTAATCAAAACAGTCTATAAGAATAGACACAGAGAAAATGGTATTGAATTGAAAATCCACAAATAAACCCATACATCTATAGTCAATTGATTTCCAGCAAGATGCCAAGTCTATTCAATAGGAAAAGGACAGTCTCTTCAACAAATGGTGCTGGGACAACTAGATCTCCACATGCAAAAAAAGTCAAGCTGGACCCATCCCTCATACTATATATGAAAATTAGCTCAATATGGATCAATGACTTAAGTCTACAAACTAAAACCATAAAACTTTTAGAAGGCAACATAAGGGCAAAGCTTTAGGACCCTGCTTTTGACAATGGGTTTTGAATATGACACTGAAAGCATGAGCAGCAAAAATAAAAAATAGATTGGACTTCATGAAAATTAAGCATTTTTGTGCAGCAAAGAATTTTGTCAAGAAAGTGAAGAGACAACTGGCAGAATGGAAGAAAATATTCAGTAACCACATATTTGATAAGGGTTTAGTATCCATAATACATAAATAACTGCTACAGTTCAACAACAGAATGGTGAAAAACCCAATTTAAAAATGAGCAGAGAACTTTGTCATGGATTGAATTGTGTCACCCAAAAATATGTGTATCAATTTGGCTAAGCCATGATTTCCAGTATTGTGTGATTGTCTACCATTTTATCATCTGATGTGGTTTTCCTCTGATGTGGTTTTCCTCTGTGTTGTAAATCCTATCTCTGTACTGTTGATGAGATGGGATTAGTGGCAGTTAAACTAGTAAGGCGGAACTCAATCTACAAGACTGGATTTTGTCTTGAGCCATTCTTTTTTGAGATATAAAAGAGAGAAGTGAGCAGAGAGACATGAGGACTTCATACCATCAAGAAAATAAGAGCCAGGAGGATAGCTCATCCTCTGGACCCACGGTCCCTGCACTGAGAATCTCCTCGGCCAGGGGATGATTGATGACAAGAACTTTCCTCCAGAGCTGACAGAGAGAGAAAGCCTTCCCCTGGAGCTGACACCCTGAATTTGGACTTGTAGCCTCTGAAGCTGTGAGTGAATAAATTTATCTTTGTTAAAGCTATCCACTTGTGATATTTCTATTATAGCAGCAGTAGATAACTAAGGCAAACTTAAACATACATTTCTCCAAGGAAGATATACAAATGGTCAATAAGTAGAGGAAAAGATGCTGAAAGCCATTAATCATTAAACAAACAAACAAAAAAATTTGCCGTAGAGTTGATTCCAACTGATAACAAGTCTATAGCACAGAATAGAACTGCCGCATAGGGTTTCCAAGGCTGTAAATCTTTAGGGAAGCAGACTGCTACATCTTTTTCCTGTGGCGTGGCTTTCGTGACTGTGGAACCCATGACCTTTTGATTAGCAGCCAAGTGCTTAACCACTGCACCACCAAAACCAAAAACCAAACCCGTTGCCGTGGAGTTGATTCCATCTCATAGCAGCCCTTTAGGACAGAGTAGAACTGTACCATAGGGTTTCCAAGGAATGGCTGGTGGATTCCAGCTGCCAACCTTTTGGTTAGCAGCTGAACCCTTAACCACTTGCCCCACCAGGACACTAAAAGCTCCTTAAATACTAATCGAAACGATGAGATATAACTGCACATCCACTAGAATGGTTATTATTTAGAAAAACAGAAAATAGGAAGAGCTGGTGAGGATGCAGAGAAATTGGAACCCTCTTGCCCTGCTGATGGGATTGTTAAAGGATGTAGCCACTGTAGAAAACAGTTTGGCAGTTCTTCAAAAGGTTAAACATAGAATTACAATATGACCCAGCCCTTGCTCTCCTAGGTATATGCTCAAAACTCTTGGAAGCAGAGACTCATACAGATCTTTGTACACCAGTGTTCATTGCATCATTATTCACCATAGCCAAAAGGTTGAATCAATCTAAGTATCCATAAAAACATGAATGGATAAACAAAATGTGGCATATACACTCAATGGACTATTATTCAGCCATAAACGGAATGAGGTTCTGATACATACTCTGACATGGATGAACCTTGAAAGCATTATGCTAAGTTAAATAAGTCAGACGTAAAATATTATACAACCCCACTTGAATGAAATATCTAGAATAGCAGGAGCTCTGAAGGCACAATGGTTAAGTGTTCAGCTGCTAACCGAAAGGTCAGTGTTTCAAATCCACCAACAGCTCTTTGGGAGAAAAGACCTGGCGATCTGCTCCAGAAAGATTTCAAGCTAGGAAACCCTATGCAACAGTTCTAGTTTGTCATATAGGGTTGCCATGAGTTGGAATCGACTCAATGGCACAAAACAACAACAACTTAGAGAGAAGAGTTTAGTAGTGGTTATCAGGAGGTAGGGGCATGTTGGGGAGCTACGGCTTAAGGGGTACTGAGTTTCTGTTTGGGGTGTTGAAAAACTTTTGGAGATAGTGGCAACGGTTGCACAGCATGGTGAATGCAATTAATGTCACTGAATTGCACACTTAAAAATGATAAAATGACATTTTTTTGTGCTACATATTTTACCACATTTAAATATTTTTTTAAAAAATAAATGAATAAAAAGCTTGCAATCCAGCCTGTTTTTGTATCAAAAAATCAGAGTTACTAAGACCACTCATCTACATTTTAATAGCCACGGGTTTAAGAATATCAGCCAGGTAAAGTATGAATAATTTAACTTTTTACCATGGTTTTTTAAAATAATTTTAGAGCCAGTACAACTAAATGCATATGTAGAGTGGGCATTGACTGTTAGGAGCTTGGTAGTGCAGCTGTGGAATGAGCACAAAGCTTGGACAATGTTTAGAACACACTTAGTATCTGGTGGGAGAGAGGCACTAGCCCTAGGTGATTTCATGCAGTTCTACTTCTTCCCCACAGGCTGTCTTTGCTTTAATCCTGTGTATTAGTTATCTATTGCTGTGTAACGAATTGACCCCAAAATGCGGTAGCTTTAAACAATAGATATTTATTATCTCACAAATTCTATGAGTTAGTAATCTGGGCAAGGCTTAACTGGGTGTCTCTGGTTTAGGGTTTTCCATTAAGTCTGCAATCAAAGTGTTGGCTGGGGTTGCAGTTGTTTCAAGCCTTCACTAAGGGAGGATTTATTTTCAAGCTCACTCATGTGGTTGCTAGCTGGCTTGAGGATCTTTATGGATATTGGCTGAGATAGCAGTTCCTTGCCATGTGAGCCTCTCCATAGGGCAGCTCACAATATGGCCACTTGTTTCCCTCAGAGTGAGCAAGCTACACAGTGAGACAGGAAACGCTCCAGATGGAAGCCACAGTCTCTTTGTTACCTAATTTTGGAAGTAGCGTTCCAACACTTTTGCCATTTTCTATTTATTGGAAGGGCATCATTAGGTCCAGCCCACCCTCAAGAGGAGGAGTGACACAAGACCATGAATATTAGGAGACAGGGTATCATTGGGGGGTGTCTGACAGACGGTTTCCCACACCTGGCATTGGGGAAAAAAAAAACTTGGCCTCTGGGATGTCCCACAGACCTTTGCTGGGACCTGGGCTCTGCACCTTGCTAGCTGCATGAACTTGAGTAAGCCTCCACCCTCTATTTATGAAGATAAATAGATGAAAGCTAGTAGACCCTACCATACCTCAGATGGGCTTATAAAAGTGGGCACAATAACTGGTCTCTTTTAGGGCTCAAAATAGAATTAAATAACTGTGCTTAACAGGTAGGAAGCATGTATCAAATGTTTTCTTGCCTCTGGCGCAGTGGTTAAGCGTTCGGCTGCTTAACCAAAAGGTTGGCAGTGTGACTCCACCAGCTGCTCCTTGAAAACCCTATGGGGCAGCTCTACCCTATCCTATAGGGTCACTGTGAGTTGGAATCTACTCAATGATGGCAATGGGCTTGGTGAAAGTAACAAGTTTGCTTGTAAATTCAAGCTGTCAACAGTGACTGTCCCATGATCTGCCTGGGTTCAGCATTGTTGCCTACTTGCAGAATAATCACCATATTTATATGTTCAGAACTCAGTAAAAGTGGTGGTTATTTTGGACCACCTTCTGTCAGAAACAGAATATTATAAACCAACTGAAAGAAGATATTTTTTTTTTCTCTTCTCTATAGTTGAGTTCAGCCAAGATACAGCAATTTCTCATTATTCTCAGTTAATAGTTAAACCTCTAAATGGTCTATTTTGTACTCTGTACTGACAACACAACTTGAGTGTTTTGATAATTTCTAGATTTACATTTTTGAAGGGGGCATTGATAAATAGGAACATGTCCAGAAAGTATAATCAAATTGATAAGTGGACTTTAAAACCAGACACATGTTCATATGAAAGAACAACACATAAAGAGAATGTTTAATTTAGAAAAAAAAAGACTATTGGTGTATATGATAACCACATTCAAATATTTTAAAGCTCTTATGTGGAAGAGAGATTGCTTACTTTTTGTTGTTTCTAAAACTATGGCTGGGACCAAAGGGTCAAGGAAGATTCCAGATCCATATAAAGAACATTTTCAGTGAAGGGTAGAGTAGACAGACTTGGGTTTAAACCTTAGCTCTGCCACCAACTAGCTGACTTTAAGAAATTCACTTATGGTCTCTGAGACTTGTTTTCTGAATTTGTAAACTTATAATAACCGATACATATTATGGAATTATCGTTTGAACTGGACACGTTGTCTTGTATATGCCATCAATATTCCTAAGAATGGCTATTATTAATATTTTTACACAGAAGAATGGAGCTTTATGACAGTAAGCTTTAACCTTCTGCTAAGAGTTTCTCTTCAGTGTTTGTGTTGGCACCTGAAACAAGCTGGTGCCAGGTTTTTTCGTTTCGTTTTGTTTTGTTTTTTTAACTGAAGTTACTGGCCGTGTTAGGAACCAAACTGACAGTGTCTCACCTTTCTTTAGCTCATAGTCTATTTAAAGCATAAATTCAAAGTATAAAATGAAAATGAATATTAGGTGCAGGACTTTCAGAGTTCCAGTTATGGGCTTGTTCCTTCCAAAATAAACCAAAAGAAAAAGAAACCTTGCTGTCGAGTCTTTTCCTACTCATAGCAACCCTATAGGACAGAGCAGAGCTGCCTCATAGGGTTTCCAAGGCTGTGATCTTTATGGAAGTAAACTGCCACATTTTTCTGCCATGGAGAGACTGTTGAGTTAGAACCACCAATCTTTCTGTTAGCAGCTAAGTGCTTAACCCCTGTTCCACCAGGGTAGTTAGACATAAAATGAAGATAATGACATGAAATATTTTCTATAAAATGTTTTCATCTCTTTGTCTTCACAAGTAATTTGACCAGACCCCTACCCTCCCCCCATAAAAAAACAGCAGGAAAAGAAAATGAAAAATCATCATAAACCAAACTCACTGTCATTGAGTTGATTCTGACTCATAGCAACCATGTAGGACAGAGTAGAACTGCTTCACAGGGTTCCAAGGCTATAAATCTTTATAGAAGTAGACTGCCACATCTTTCTCTACCAGAGTGGTTGGTGGGTTTGAACAGCCAGCCTTTCAATTAGCAGCCAAGCCCTTTAACCACTGTGCCACAATAGGGAGTTGAAACAAAGAGCCCTGGTGACACAGTAGTTAAGCGCTTGGCTGCTAACTGAAAGGTCAGTGGTTCAAACCTACCACTCTGAGAGAGAATGATGTGGTGATCTGTGTCCATAAAGATTGCAGGCTTGAAAACCCTGTAGGGAAGTCCTACTCTGTCCTATAGGGTAGCTATGAGTTGGAATTGACTCGATGGCACACAATAACAACATTAGAAAACTAGGAGAAATTAGGTTTCTTTGGTAGAATCTTGAACATGTCATCTTTCTAGTCTCTCTTAATATCTGAATTTTTTACTAATGGAGTTAGAAAAACTTAATAGGTGATTCCTCCTAGTCTCACATATATAAACCAAACCATTGCAATTGAGTCGTTTCCAACTCATAGTGACCCTATAGGACAGAGTAGAACTGCCCCATGGGATTTCTAAGGAGCATCTGATGGATTCAAACTGCCGACCTTTTGGTTAAGCAGCTGAACACTTAACCACTGTACTACCAGCGTTCCACTTCACATATATAACATATATAGAGCTATATAAATAGAATGAAAATTACTGCATGAATTGGAAATGATAAATTAATAGATTGCCTTATATTGCCTCTTTTATTTCAAATATTTTCATTTAAAGAAACATTAGGTGAGATAAAATGTCACCTTTTATATTTATCGAATGTAGTGCTCTGCTGGCATTTCTCAGTTTTCACAGGATTTATTCTATTATGTCCTGAGTGAAGTACAACATAAGTATCAGTTGTAAGTACAGTAACCTCTGTCGTAAATATGACTAGAAAGTTTACAATTTAAAACATTACAGAACATTTGATATATTAAACTGAGATTTAATTTTGTTCAGATATTACAAAGAACCAGAGAGGTGGAGCCACATAGATGAAAAGAAAGAAAAGATGAAAAGGATTACAGAAAACACGATAAGCATAGAAGGCAGACAAAGAGATTGAACCCATTAATAATTGAAGTCCCAATAAAGAAGATTAAAATTTATGAAGAGAGACCATAATTACAACTGTAAAATAATTTTTAGGATATAAAAGAATACTTGGGGTTACCTATCAAAAAATTCACAGTGCATGTGAATAAAAATTGATCAAGAAAGAGTCAATAAAAAAAACTAACACATTATTGGACTTGAAGGATAAAGAATCCTTTACAGAGGAAAGAAATAAACCTTCAATGGTTAATTTTATCTGTCAACTTGGCTAGGCTATGGTTCCCAGTTGTTTGGTCAGACAGTGTAATTGCTGCTATGAAGCAGTAGTAGTTGTTGTTGTTAGGTGTCATGGAGTCGGTTCTGACTCAGAAGCCCTGTATACAGCAGAACAAAACGTTGCCCAATCCTGCGCCATCCTCACAGTCATTGCTGTGTTTGAGACCATTGTTGCAGCCACTGGGTCAGTCCATCTCATTGAGGGTCTTCCTCTTGTTCGCTTACCCTCCACTTTACTAAGCATGATGTCCTTCTCCAGCAACCGGTCCCTCCTAATAATGTGTCCAAGGTACATGAGACGAAGTCTCTCTATCCTCGCTTCAAAGGAACATTCTGGCTGTACTTCTTCCAAGACGGATTTGTTCATTTTTCTGGCAGTTCATGGTATATTCAATATTCTTCATCAACACCGCAATTAAAATGCATTAATTCTTCTTTGGTCTCCGTTATTCATTGTCCAGCTTTCACATGCATATGTGGCAATTGAAGATGCCACAGCTTGGATGTTTAGTCCTCACGGTGACATCTTTCCTTTTTAATACTTTAAAGAGGTCTTTTGCAGCAGATTTGACCAATGCTATAAACAGATCGTTTGATTTCTTGACTGCTGCTTCCATGGAATAGTTACATGTAATTAAATCAGTTGGCCTAAGTAAAGCAGATTACCTTCCATAATGTGAGTGGGCTTTGATCAACCATTTGAAGGCTTTAAGAGTAAAAAAGGAGTTTTCCTAGGATGTACTCTACCTCCAGGTTATTAAAAGACATTTTACCTGAAGTCCTTTACTCTTCGCTTTCCCTATCACCTGATCTATGGATATTGGGACATGGACCTGAAGGAATCTCCAGTATGTTGCCTGACTTACAGATTTTAGACTTGTCAGTTCCCCTCAATCATATGAGTCAATTCCTTCAAATCTATTTCTCTCTCTCTATATATATATACATATAACCAACCAACCAACCTGTTGCCATCGAGTCAATTCCAACTCATAGTGACCCTATAGGACAAAGTAGAACTGCCCCATAGAGTTTCCAAGGAGTGCCTGGTGGCTTAGAACTGCTGACCTTTTGGTTGGTAGCCATAGCACTTAACCACTACACCACCAGGGTTTCCTCTCTCTCTTTCTCTGTATATAATTGGTTCTGTTTTTCTGTTTTTCCAGCTAAGATAGACTTTGGTACTGGAAAGTGGGCATGCTGTTCTAACAAATACCTGAAATGTGAAAGTCGTTTTGGATTTTGGATAGAGGCTGGAGGAATTTTGATGCACTTAATAGTAATAGCCAAGATTGCCTTAAAGGGACTATTGGTAGAATTATGGACATTAAAGGCGATTCTGGTGAGGCTCGGAAAGAAATGAGGAACCCTGTAGAGAAACATCTATCATCGTGAACAGAAATGTTGCTAGAAACGTGGAAGTTAAATATGCTACTGGTGAAGCTTTAAATAAGACAGGATGAGCTCGTATTGGATGCTGAAGGAAACGCAATCCAGTGCAAATTGTCTGAATTATGTTCAAATGTTTTGTGGAAGGTAGAGTTTGTAAGTGATAAATTTGAATAGTTAGTTGAGGACGTTCTGAAATGAAATCTTGAAGATGCAGCATGGCTTCTCCTTGTTGCTTATAGTAAAATGTGGGAGGAGAGAGATTAAGAAATGAATTGTGTAAAAAAAAAAAACACGGAACGTAATGATTTAGATCATGTCATTTGTCAATAGAGATAGCTTTACATCTTCCATTCCAATTTGGATGCCTTTTATATCTTTTTCTTACCTAATTGCTCTTATTAGTACTTCCAGTACAATGTTTAAATAGCAATGGTGAAACCAACCTTGTCTTATTCCTGATCTTAGGGGGAAAGCTTGATTGCAAGCTTTTTAAAGGGTTAAGTCTGACTGTTTTACTTATCGATATATTTCAAGCCCAGCTCACATGGTAGACATGAATGAGTACTGTATTTAGAACCCCATCTTACTGCCAACTTCTTTGTGTTTAGGCTTAAAATAGAAGAACACAAACCACAGTGCAATTGTACTATTTCCCTTGCCTCCAAGAACCACGCTGCACTGAAACATCAAATGAGTTCAAGTGAATCTTGTTTTAATTGCCTTCTTCATGCACTCTTTCCTCCACCAAAATTGAGCTCCCTTCCCAACTTTTATGTACTAATACATAGTCGTCACACAGTGCTTGCAACTTGTATGGAAAGTAAACAACAAAGGGGCAAGATTAACATTAGGCTGTTTTGAATCCAATTGTAACTTATCCAAATGTTATCACCAGCTACAGGGGTAAATATTTTGAACAGGCAAATGAGTTTTCTAGGTGAAACTTCTTTATTCAGACAACTATTCATTATAATGTATGGGATAAGAAGTTGCTAGATCATGCATGACTGTTTAAAATGCAAAAAAAAAAAAAAAAAGGAAATTTTGACTGAGAATAACTTCTCCTACAGAATGTAAAGCTTACATAACTTCAATATACCAGTAAAGTTTAGCAAAGTCATTTTATTTTTAAAGAACAATGATGGGCATTATAGATTACCTCCACTTAAATAAATAGGTAGTTCTAACCTTCTATTGTGGCAAATACTGCTAAATGTTCTTCGATACCCATATTTATTCCATAGATTACCAAATTTTTACCGGGCACATGGTTATTTGGAGAAAAAGCTACATTTCTAAATCTTTCTTGCAAGTACATGTGGCCGGGTTGCCTAAGGTCTGGTCAACGTGTTATAGGGAGAAATTCTGGAAGACTGATACTGACAGCAAGTGTCCTTAAAGAAAAATGGTGTCTTTAATTTTTACAGCAACCTTTATCCATAATTATAATGGAAATATCCTCATCTGGCTCCCCTCTGAAATTTTATCGCTAGTTTTCCACTTATTTCTCTTTAAATGTCTAAATTGTAATGTATGTGTTCATAGCTTGTCCATATCTTCAACTTTGTCTCATAAATCTGGTAAAAAGGAAGAGCCTAAAAATATACTAAGCCTAATTTTTTTAATGATATTAATTATTAGCTAGGGCAATTTTTATAAAGAAAGTAACATTTCTTAATATCCCTAATTCTTTGATATGGATTAATTTAATCACTTTGATATGTAACTGTGTTTCCTTCTATTAATGCTGCAAACCAAAAATCCAAACCTGTTGTAATTGAGTCAATTTCGACTCATGTTGACCCCATGTGTTACACAGTAGAGCTGCTCCATAGGATTTTCATGGCTGTAATCTTTATAGAAATAGATCACCAGAACTTTATTCCAAAGAGCTGGGACATGAGTTCAAACTGCCAACATTTAGGTTAGTAGTCAATTGCAAACCATTTGTGCTGCCCAGGGACCTTTATTGGAAACCCTGGTGGCATAGTATTTAAGAGCTATGGCTGTTAACCAAAAGGTTGGCAGTTCACATCCACCAGGTGCTCTTTGGAAACCCTATGGGGCCGTTCCACTCTTTCACATAGGGTTGCTATGAGTTGGAATTGACAGCAATGGGTTTGGTTTTGGGTTTAGGGACCTTTTTTACTGGTCCAGGGATATGTTTTTAAGATGATTCTTGATATGTCACTTTTCTGTAAATATATCTTCATACTTTTTTGCAGACTTTAAAATTAAACAAGTTATAAAAACACAACATCTGGTTTATTTTTGGAAACCACCTGTTGAACAATTACTCTACACCAGTCCCTATGGCTCCCAATTCATTGCTGTTATTACACCTACAAAGCAAGGAAATTCTTTTATTATGACATTGACATTTAGATTCCCGAACTAGCTATATGTTAGGGTCCTAATTTATGGAGCCCTGATGGCACAGTGGTTAAGAACTCAAGCTGCTAACCAAGAGGCTGGCAGTTCGAATCTACCAGCTGCTCCTTGGAAACACTATGGGGCAGTTCTACTCTGTCCTATAGGGTCACTATGAGTCAGAATTGACTCAACAGCAATGAGTTTTAAGTGACTCATTTGGTAGGAACCAAAGAATCTCAGGTAATGTATTCATTGCCACTGTACCTAACCAAACCCTCTCCAGTGACCTTCAATGGTGAATCACTTCCATGAGTGCTGCTGAGGGTTCCCTACTTATACCCTCTACAACACACTTCAGAATTGGTTTCCTAACAGCCTAAAAGAGGGTAAGTAATCAAAACTATACACTTTTGGAGAATCTGAATCAATAGATACTTACTTTAATTAATCTGAAAATATCTCTTTTATATTCTAATCAAAGATTTGAACATGATAGCGGAGGGGGAGCCTCTAATTGTGAAGATGAGAAATGAATTTTTAAAAAAATGTAATTGAGGGCTTCTTTATGAATAACATTTGGGCTAAAGTCTAATAAGAGTTCTCAACACCAAAATGAATGTTTTCTCTGTTAGTGGTATTCAACTTGGGAAAGATGAGTATAATTTTCCAGGGGCTTTTTTAGCTCTTTAAACAGTAATAGTTTATGACAGTGTAAATAGAGATAACTAAATAATAGTTTGAGCCTAATTTTGCTGGCAGTCTCTCCCAAGATGTCGAAGTGTTTGTAGAATAACCCACATTATTTTTTCTTTTGCAATATCTAAAGATTAAATATGTTTGTGTTTCTGTTTATTGATACTTTAACATTTTTTAAAAACATCTTTTCTATAAATCTCTTTTTATATTTAACTTCCATTTGCAAGACTGGGTTTTTTTTTTTTTTTCCTCTTAGTTTTTCACGTATCTAGAAATTGTGCAACAACCCTGTCCCAGGCAACAAATCCATCCGTCCCCTGGTAGAGAGTGTGGCACTATATATGAGACTACTGAGCTAGTCTCTGTGTCTCCTGGTATTATTCATCATAGAGATTTGTGCCAGTTTTAGTCTCCTAGGCCTTTTCAGTTTACATTCCTCATTCAAAGAGATGCCAAGAAACCAGTAAGAAAGCATTTATTACTTTGGACAGGGAGACAGTACAGAAATGAAGGCGCTGGATGGATGACTATTTATCTTTGCTAGGCCCCAGCAGCGAAGCTTGTTCAGATGGTCTGTGATTGCTTGGTTTGATGTTCGTGCTACTTTTCTTTCTCCTTCAATGTGCTGCAATCCCCAGATAACTAAGAGAAAGGACTGTGAAAGTATTGCACACATGTAACCATTTCTGTGAACATGTAAGGAGAGACCAAGCCATGCATTTTTTTAAAAAAAATCATGACACAAATCTACGACATGAAGAAAAGAAAGAGCATTCTTGAATTTTTTTTGTGTGTGTTTTAGATGAAGGTTTGCAGAACAAATTAGTTTCTCATTAAATTAAACAATTAATATACATATTGTTTTGTGACATGGGTTGCCAACCCATCACATGTCAACACTATCCCCTTTTCAAACTTGGTTTCCCCATTACCAGATTTCTTGTCCCCTCCTGCCTTCTTGCCCTTGCCTCTGGGTTGGTGTGTCCATTTTGTGTCCTTTTGTTTTATGGACCTGTCTAATCTTTGGCTGAAGGGTGAGCCTCAGGAGTGACTTCAGTACTGAGTTAAAAGGGTGTCTGGGAGCCTTACTTTCAGGGTTTCTCCAGTTTCTGTCCAACCAGTAAGTCTGTTTTTTTGTGTGTGTGAGTTAGAATTTTGTTCTACATTTATCTCCAGCTCTGTCCAGGACTCTCTCTTAGGATCCCTGTCAGTGCAATTGGTGGTGGTAGTCAGGTACCATCTAGTTGTGCTGGACTCAGTTTGGTGGAGGCTATGGTAGTTGTGACCCATTAGTCCTATGGACTAAATTTTTACTTATGTCCTTGGTTTTCTTCATTCTCACAACAGGTTAATCTTTATAGGAACAGATTGCCAATCTGTCTCCTTTGGAGCTGCTTGTGGGTTTGAACCCTTTGGGTTAGCAACCAAATGTTTAACCATTGTGCCACCAGGACTCCTATTCAATCCATGATGTTGTTGTATGCTGCCAAATCATTTCCAACTCATAATGACGCTATAGGAAAGAATAGAACTGCCCCATAGGGTTTCCTAGGCTGTAGCATTCTTGAATTTTTAGTAAATCAAAATGTAAGGTTTGCTAAGATGTTTTGGGCTTAATTCCTTACCACTAGTTGAGAACTGTATGAAAAATACTTTGCATGGCTTTTGTAGCAGGGATGGAGGCCGAGTGGCTACATTAATGTTTTGTGGTTTTGTTGGGGTTCCATGGTTCAACTTCTACTGATTCTCATTGGACTGAGAAGCCAGAAGTTCCATCTTATTGCTCCAGTAAGTTCCAGGCCTCTGTCAGTGACTTCTTACTAGTTAGCATTAGAAACAAAGTCATATTTATTTTAATCAGAGACTGAAAATCTGTGTATCTTCAGCATCATGTCTAAACCAAAAAAAACCAAACCAGTTGCCATCCACTCAATGCTGACTCCTGGTGAACCCACCTGTGCTGAGTAGAGCTGCACTCCATAGAGTTTTCAATGGCTGTGAATTTTCAGAAGTAGATCACCAGGCCTTTTGTCCGAGGTGCCTCTGGGTAGATTCGAACCTTCTGTTAGTAGCCAAGCATTTAAGCACTTGCACCACTATGCACAGGTGTATATGCCTGTATTTGGAAAGCAAGAGCTTCCTGGACTTTGGGAAGATCTTTGAGGTCATTTCTGCTTCTCCAGTCCAAGCACTTTCCTGTCAGGAAAGCTAAGCTTAAGCAGCTCTGACAAGTAAACATATGGAGACAGGTGAAGAATGCTGCTTTCTATCCTTTGACTTCGACTTCTTGTATACCTCCTGGGGGCTCAAGGGAAAGAATTTGATTTTCAAAAAAATGCTTTGGTTGGTAATTTTGGGATTTTGAATGCTTATCCTAGATCTTATTTCTGGGCTTCCTTTAGTCAGGTAATTTGCAGACCTTGTATACTTTGGCTTCACAAAACTTGAGGAAAAATATCTTTAATTGGTACTGGCTGAAATTTCTGGCTTGAGATTTTTCTAGTGTCAAAATTAAAGTATTTCCCAGTAACTTACAACTAGACTGAAAGCTCACAAAAGACAAAAACTGCATTAATATATTCTTGTATTACCCAAAATGTTTAGTATTTTTTACCAGAGTACGTTAGTTACTCATGAAATATGAGTCTGGTATGAGGAAATGTACTGGTATCAGATTAAGACCAGAGTTTTTAACAGGGTAAAATGCATCTTGTGTTGCTTGTTGCTTGAGCATTCATACTCAGAATTACTTCATCAATTAATTCATTTGTTCATTTGACAAAAATGCATTGATTTCTTTTGATATAAAAACAAAACAAAACAAAAATGTACTAATTTAAGAGAAGGACTCTTTAAAGTAGTATCAGACACAGCCTAACCCACAGAATTTCAATTCAGTTTAAAGGTGATTATTGGGAAAAGAAAATAGAAATTATACAAATACCAAAAAATTAGGCTTCAGGGTGGATCAGAAATTTTACCAGAAAAATAAATAATTGAACGGTCACAAATTTCCTAAATGGTAAAGGAGCTATAGGGACAAACTGCAAGACTTAAAACATTGGTATTTAAAATCAAATTTCCAACTGGAACTGATTAATTCTGGCTTTGGCCTGATTTAGATGAACTCATTTAATATACGGAAACCCTGGTAACGTAGTGGCTAAGTGCTGTGCCTGCTAACCCAAAGGTCTGCAGTTTGAATCCACCGGGCACTCCTTAGAAACTCTATGGGGCAGGTCTACTCTGTCCTATAGGGTCACTATGAGTTGGAATGGACTCCACAGCAAGGGTTTTTTCTTTGTTTGTTTGTTTTATTTAATGTAGAGCATTAGAGGCTGTTAATCTTATATACAGATGTGTATAGTGAAAATTTAAAAAGAGAAAAATTAAAATGAACAACTACAACAAGAGCTAAGAGGTCCTCACAGAAGACAGAAGCCATATTTGAGAGATGATGTGGTACCAGTTTTCAGCAGTAGGGACCCTTTCATGATCCGAGACTGGTGAGCTCCACTATCCATTTATCCCCGCGTCTTGCTTGTGAAGATGACACATGCTCATGCATTTCTACCCCTCAGAAAGCTAGGGGTACAAATCACAGCCAACACATTCCTTTTTTGAGGTTGTTGAACCCTAAGTTTAAGAATTTTAGGAGCAAGTAGCTAATTGATACCTCCTGCTCTAGTTGTGGGGAAAAATAGATTGATTATGAAAAAATAACAATGGTCTGTTCCTTTTTTCTCCTTTCTTTTAGTCACCTTTATCCTTACTCATGGAGTCCCTGGGAAGTGCAAATGGCTAAGCGCTCGACTGCTAGCTGAAAGTTTGGTGGTTTGAACCCACCCAGAGACACCTAGGAAAATAGGTCTGGCGATCTACTTCTGAAAGGTCACAGCCTTTGAAAACTCTATGGAGTGGTTCTACTCTGCACGCATGGGGTCGCCATGAGTTGGAATCAATTTGTCTAGTTTTTGCAGGAAGGTCAAAAAAGCAACCTTCTTGTAAATGGGAAGGTAAAATATGATAGGATATTTCTGCATGTAGGCTCAGATAAGGTGAAAAGTGCAAGTGGAGAAACATGCATATAGAAGCCCTTCTCCCAGGGCACAAATCAAGAACACAATCAGCAGAACAGTGCGGATTCCCAGAAGAAATCACTTTCATTCCCACCATTCTCAATCCTTTTTCATCTCTCTAAGAAAATACCCCTAATCTACATTCCAAGATGCAAAATATTAGTACATTCATCAAAAATCCCCTCTCACTTCATGCCATTAGAATGAGACTGGGGAAATGAGCTCAAGGAAATGCTTATGAAATTCTTTGGAATGCAGCTAAATATAGAAAAGCATAAATTACTCTACCCCGTGTAAGTAGTAATTCACTGGGAAAAAAATGAAGTCTGAAACCACAAAGCATTTGATGAATCTTAAATTTGGCTATAGAATCATGAGATCCCAGGTCCTAATCTTTTTCATAGCATCCTGCTTACTGAGTGTTAAAAGCCATCAGTTCCCTCAAGTTACCAGGGAAGATTTTTCATAAAATTAACATGGTCAATTTAAATATCTTTTTTAGACCCTAGAGCAAATGTCAGTCTCATACAGCAAGAATTAGATGGTAATACCAAAACTGGTGATAAAAAAGAAAGCTCTTGCAAGATATGTACATTGCCAGGTACAAGATCTTTTCTTCTTCCTCTTTTCTTTCTACTATCCGTTATAGGATAAAGTAGTATAACTGTGTGTATGTACAACAAGGCAAACAAACAAATTCTCCTTTATAGTTTCATATTTAGATAAAAGCCTGCCTTCATTTTGGATGTTATTTATATTTCATAGACATAAACACTTGCACATTTTTTCCTCAGATAATTAAACAGTCATAAAAAAAAGTAGGTGTTAAATCAGTTCTACTAAATTATACAGGTTGTCCCCAATTTATGATGTACTGCAATTACAACAAACCACACTTAATGACCGTCCTTTTTTTTTCAGCTTTCATAACGTGTGTATAACTTGAGAAGCAAGAAGTGCCAAATGTTGAGGCTGCCAAAAAATTCAGGGATGAGCTGGACAAGATAATACAAGATGAAGAATATCTACCAGAGCAAATTTTTGACTTGGACAAAACAGGCTTGTTTTGGAAAAGGGTGCTAGAAAGGACCAATATTCATGGAGGCGAAGTCAATGCCTGGTTTGAAGACATTTAAAGACAGAATCAGGCTACTGCTTGGAGGAAATGCTGCTGGATTTAAATTAAAACTTTTTCTTTTTCACCATTATGAAAACTCCTGAGCGTTCAAAAACATTGACAAAAATAAGCTGCCAGTCTATTACCAGAGTAACTTCAAGGCCTAGATGACAATTTGTTATTCAAAGACTGGTTTTTAAATGATTTCATCCCAGGTGTGCATGCCTGCTCCTGGAAAAGAACATTCCTTTCAAAATTCTGCTGCTACTTGATAACGACTCAGGACATCCCCCCCACATGTTATTGTTGTTGTCAGGCGCCATCAAGTCAGTTCCAACTTGTAACAACAGAATGAAACACTGCCCAATCCTGCACCATCCTTACAATCGTTATGCTTGAGCTCATTGCTGCAGCCACTGTGTCAAACCACCTCGTTGAGGGTCTTCCTCTTTTCCTCTGACCCTGTACTCTGCCAAGGATGATGTCCTCTTTTCCTCTGACCCTGTACTCTGCCAAGCATGATGTCCTTCTCCAGGGACTGATCCCTCCTGACAACACGTCCAAAGTATGTGAGATGCAATCTTGCCATCCTTGCTTCTAAGGCGCATTCTGGCTGTACTTCTTCCAAGACAGATTTTTTCGTTTCTTTGGCAGTCCATGGTATATTCAATATTGTTCACCAACACCACAATTCAAAGGTGTCAATTCTTTGGTCTTTCTTATTTATTGTCCAGCTTTCACATGCATATGATGTGATTGAAAATACCATGGCTTGGGTCAGGCTCACCTTATTCTTCAAGGTGACATCTTTGTTTTTCAACACTTTGAAGTGGTCCTTTGCAGCAGATTTACCCAATGCAATGCATTGTTTGATTTCTTGACTGCTGCTTCCATGGCTGTTGATTGTGGATCCAAGTAAAATGAAATCCTTGACAACTTCAATCTTTTCTCCGTTTATCATGATGTTGCTCATTGGTCCAGTTGTGAGGATTTGTGTTTTCTTTATGTTGAGGTGCAATCCATACTGAAGGCCGTGGTCTTCGATCTTAATTAGTAAGTGCTTCAAGTCCTTTTCACTTTCAGCAAGGAAAGTTGTATCATCTGCATAACACAGGTTGTTAATGAGTCTTCCTCCAATCTTGATGCCCTGTTCTTCTTCATAAAGTCCAGCTTCTCTGGTTATAATCTCAGATAAATAATCCTCCTCACACAGATGATCTAAATCGATATGGGAAAGTGGTATATCTACTCACAATACCACAGCTATGATTCAGCCTATGGATCAAGGTGCAGTTGCCATTTCCAAGGCATACTACCTATGGACTATGTTTGCTCAGACAATACTGCAAAAGATGGAGGTACGGAGGTACAGTAACATTCTTCAATTTCTGGAAGAATTATAATATTCTTCAGTGTATCTGGAACATTGCATCTTCATGTGAGTAAGTCAGGGAAAAATGCATGCAGGGGATTTGGAAAAAGTTGCTGAGTTTTCTGAACAGGTTCCAATCATTTGATCAGGATAATATGATGAAAGGAATTGTTGGAAAAACTGTTCATATGGCAAGAACGCTGAATTTATAACTTAATATTGCCAATGTGGGACAGCTCATAGGTCACGAAGAAGGGGAATTGGTGGATCAGGATCTAAGGGATTTTGAAGAGCAAAGAAATCTAAAGATGAAAGCAATGATGAGGAAAGAGAGAAGCTGTCAAAAAATTTTGCACTGAAAAGATTAGCTAAAGTTTTACCGAACTACATCAGGGGTTTCAGTTACTTGGAAACATGAACCCAAATGCTAATCACTTTGCTAAAGTTAATGGGCAGATTCGGGAAGTGGTGAGATGTTACTGCAAAATATATGAAGAAAAAAGAAAAGGACGGCACAGACAACTCTCACTAATTATCTTAGTAGAAATGCTATCCCCATTCCCAGTGATAATCCAAATGATCCAGAACCTTCCACAAGTGGAGTTATTATCACAAGTGACAAAATGCCAATGTTGTCCAACTCTTCTTCATCATCAGAGTGAATTTTTCATTTGTGCATTTTTTTCAATGTATGTATGATGTATTGGAAACCCTAGTGACATAGTGGTTAAGTGTTATGGCTGCTAACCAAAAGATCAGCAGTTCGAATCCACCAGGTGCTCCTTGGAAGCTCTATGGGGTAGTTCTACTCTGTCCTTCAGGGTCACTATGAGTCAGAATCAACTCGACAGCTATGGGTTTTTTATGTATGTATTAAAATAGATCTGTAAGTTATATGTAATGTTTTCAATCCCAAAGGCAAATAAAGATTGGATTTATAAAGATACAGATAATAAATGACAATAATAATGAAAAAAAAAAAGAGGTAATTTGACTTAAGTTAGAATTGACTTTTGTTGGAGTCATTGGAACAGAACCCCATCATAAGTCAGGGACTGCCTGTATACACTCTGGCACCCTGCCTTACACAAAACAGTGCTCCCATATGGTCACAAAGTACTTAGTGTATAAAGGACCTAAAAGAGAAGCAGCCCATTTTCAAATCAGGTAGTAAGAGATAGAGGAGTGCCTGGGTGGTGCAATGGTTAATGCACTCAGCTGCTAACCAAAAGTTTGGTCATTCGAGTCTACCCAGAGGCACCTCAGAAGAAAAACCTGGTGATCTGCTTCCCAAAAAACAGCCACTGAAAACCCTATGAAGCACAGTTCTACTGTGGCACACCTGGTGTCACCATGAGTTGGAATTGACTCCATGGCAGCCAGTTTGGGTTTTGGTTAGTGAGAGAGGTAAGATGTAGATGCTGTAGAAGATACTAGAGAATAAAAGAGGACAGAAGCAAACGAGCCTGAAGAAATGTTTGCCAGACTACAATAAAAGAAGACAGACATAGGAAGATAGCAAACAGACAATGGAGTATACACAAAAAGGAGATAGAAATTTATTTACAATAAAGAAGAGGTTGTCATGGAGTATATAGGATTTGGATTGATGTAAAACAGGGATTGGGTCTTGGGACACATGAAGTGACGAAGACCTACAGATTGGCGATTGAAAAGGAAGCTTCTTGTTGGACAGCAGAGAAAAGGAAAACCTGATTAAGTAAGGAGCCACCAGATTATAGATGATCCCGAAAGCCAGGTTGAGCAGATTCAGTTTGTATAAGAAATAGGAAATCATTGACATAAACAGAACCACCAGCATATCTTTAGCATAACCACCAACACCAATCTTTAGATATTGCCAAAGAAAAAATTAATGTGGGTTATTCTATGAACACTTCAATATGTTAGGAAAGACTGCCGAGAAAATTAGGTTCAAGCTATTAGTTAGTTATCTCTATTTTTAGACTATGTTTAAAGAGTTAAAAAAGCCCCTTAAAATTATGCTCACCTTTCCCAAGTTGAATGCCACTAAAAGAGAAAACATTCATTTCAGTGCTGAAGAGTGTGATTAGACTTTAGTACAAATGTTATTCACGAAAGAAGCCCTCAATTGTATTTTTTAAATGTTCATTTTTCATAAATCTGCCTAGTCCTTGTGGCACAGGGACTAAGCATTCAGCTGCTAATGAAAAGGCCAGCAGTTCGAAGCCACCAGCTGCTCCTTGGAAAACCCTATGGGGCAGTGATACTCTGTCCTATGGGATTACTATGAGCCAGAATCAACTCGAAGGAACCGGTTTTTTTTCTTTTTTTTAAATAATCTGGCATATTAAAAAAAAAAAAAACCATAGGGTTTCCAAGGAGCAGCTGGTGGATTTGAACTGCTGAGCTTTTGGTTAGCAGCTGAATGCTTAATTACTGTGCCACCAGGGCTAGGAAGATTTAAAAGAAAAAAAAAAATCATGAACTTTACAGATACACAGTCCTGACTGCCCCCAGATCTGATATTTACTAGCTATTTCACTTTGGACAATTTATTTAATCTCTCTGATGTTCTGTTTCTTCCCTAAATAAATGTAATGATGTCTATAGTGTAGCGTTGTAAGGATTAAATGCACTGACTTATGCAAAGCCCTTGGCTTATTTTAATGAGTGTGCACAATAATTGTTAGCTCCTTTTTCTTCCCTTCCCTTTCTTTATCAGCATCTTTTGGGAAGTAGAAGATTATTTAGCCAATGACGAATATTAGAGAATGAAGCTAGTAGAGGTAATCAATAGATAAAAACATAAAAAGGGTAACTATTTAAATACACCCAATAGTTAATGAACATATTAATAATTTTGCATGGAATTTTATTGTAACAACACAAATAGTTTCTGTCTGTTTCAACATCGACAGTTCATTTATATGCATGGTGCTAATGAGCATCCTTGTCTTTTTAGAAAAAAAAATAATAATATCGGTTTCACAAATATTTTGAGTGCTATATATTATCCTTTCCAGAAACCATTTCTGTACTTTTGAGCCTTAGTAAATCTAGTAAAGACAACCATTCCTGCTTTTAGCACAAGACATTTCACCATTAAAAGGGTGACCTGCTTTTAATAAATCTCAAAGTTATTGTTGGCTCTAAATTCTCTCCGTGCAACTGAATGAATATTTGTGTGTATGCAAGTTCTGAAACTCAATACAGTTTGTAAAATGGTCCAAATTCTTCAGCAGTTCCTTTTGTCCATACAAATGGTGTCAAGGGAACTCAAAATATATTTTGACACTTTTACATTGTCTTTGTTAGAACATATCTTTCAATTGTTACAATTTCATTTAGCTAGGAGTGGAAATAATAGCAGAATTCAATTAATAGGAAATTGAATGGGCCATCTAGACAGGTATCCCTCGCTTTTCAAAAGTTCACCACACGCCACTTCACTTTTACGAAAGACCTCCCTTAGTACCTGTTTTCACGAACCAAAAGAAATCCAAATGGATTTTCGCTTTTATGAAAAAAGGCGAAAAGCGGAAATAGCATTCAGCATTTGTTTTTGCAAAGAGTCATTAGAGAGGTAGCTTAAATCCTGAGCAGCGAGAGTGGCCTTTCAACCCAGCCCTGCACGCTAGCCTACTGGGGCTACCATCACCACCACCGCCACCTCTCAGCCGTCCAGTGTGCTCCCTGTTTTCACTGTTCTGGTAAGTGAGACTACACTGTACATACATTATTTCTCCTTTAGATAGGTGTGTATTTATCATATCACTCCTGCTTTACTATATGTGAGTGTTACTTTAGGTTTTATGTGTTGTTTGGTATGATTTGATAGGTTATTTTTTGGGTCTGAGAACGATCAAAATTTTTTCCATATAAATTAACGGTTATTGCGGCTTAGCTTTCCACCATTTCCGTTTAAAAAGGTTCCACAGAAACACTCTACTTGCGCATAGTAGGGGAAACCTGTATATAGGTGGTAAAGCTACCCCAATATTTTGGAAGTCTCAGAGCACCACAGAAAAGAAAACAAACTGGCAGGTTCATTCCACTAAATTAAAATATTTACTGGCATATACTCAAGTGAATTTATATCGAATATGATTGAAAGAAACTTCTTGCCTTCCAATTTAACTTTTATTGGTTGAACAAGAGTGTGTTAACTATTTTAAAAAGAACTGTTTGCTGGATGAAGCAGTTGTATCCAATCTGCCATTGATGTCCTTTCCACCCTCCTTGTTGGAGAGTCTGATACATACCTTCCATTAAGAGGATGTTGAAATAGCCCTGGTCTAAAAAAAAAAAAAACAGTCTCAATTCCCTGATTGAACCTGCAATGTGTACATGACACAAGCTGAGCTGACCATATTTTTACCCCTGGGAATTTAAAATTATTACACAGAAAACACATTCAGTTAGTGGTGGATGCCAAGTATGGAAAGTTATGGAAGTTTAGGGCAGATTTGAAGGAAACTGTCAAACACTATGAGAAAGCAGTAAAGTCAACTCTGTGAACAGAGAGGCATAAAGCAAATATCACAGAAACGCAGAGTTTTGTGGCCCCAGAAGGAAAGAGATCAAAAGATTAGTATTCTTGGTTCCTGAATGACAAATTTTATTGCTCTAAATCCTCATTACAAAACCTTGTTAGATCCATCTCAACTTCCTTCCATTTACATTTCATGATGTTCATTTGGTTTTCTGTGATAAATACCATTTACTAAATGTAGCTTGAGAGGTTTTTTTTCACGCATTTTTAATATGCTACAGTGTGTTATGGAATAAATGCTACATAGGGTAAGAAAACGGGATCAACTTTTTATATATAGTCCTAAACATTGTTCTTCCTGAGTTCTTTTTCCCTGTCTCATCTCCTTACCAGCCCCTTCCCTCCTATACACAGGCACAAACAACTATAGATACACACCTGGTTCTAGGAAATTCCCAAGGATATGAATTTGAAACTAGGTGGTCCTGTCATGAAGGTTAGGGAAAAGTCAAGACAGGGTAAGCCATTGTAATTCACAATAAAATAAATGCTGGGTGCTTGGGAGGAACTGTAGGGTTCATCCATCAATCTATTCCACTCTAGATAGCACATGAGAGTCCAATGTACATTCAAGTGTGGGGGGCAGCCCAGAAATTGTATAACTGGGTCAGTTCCAAACCCCTGAATCTCTAACCCATACCCCATCTAAGAAATCAAATGTACTATGTGAGAAAAAGCAAACAGTGAGTAATGGCTATAAATCTCAGGAAAGTGAGAAAATGTCTGTTCTAATTCTGATTGTATACTCAACACCAGGCATAGTGCCTGCCATATAGTAGGTTCTTCTTAAGTGTTTGTTGAGTATCTAACTGAATAAATGGAAAAATCACATCAGTTATTTCAGGGTTTTTTCTTATACCAGTAAATTTTAAAAAATTGGCGGAGAGAGACTGCATGAAATAATAGACATACAACTCCAGTCTCACATATTGAACATTATGAAGTGTTCATAGGCAACATATTCTATCTACATCCTCAATTATGGCTTCTCCAAAGTATTCCAAAACTCTGGAGTTCCTCGTTTTCATGTTTTATCTCTAAACGTGACTTAAGCTATTAGAAAAATGTGTGCCTTTCACCCATTTGGAAAGGATGGCTTTGTTATTATATTAGAATCGTAGAATCACAGAGGTCTTGTGGCTACTGAAAATTACTGTGATTGCCTTCTAATAGGAAAATTTCCAAACGTCTCCCTTTATGTGGTTGTAATTTTGAATACTTAGCGTTAGACAGTCAGTGTGGTAAAGATACCGAAAGACTTAAATTTCTCTACTAGAATAAAGACCTGGAGGAAAGTCTCGAGTTGAGCAAACAATTCTTCTTGGTCGTTATCACCACGTAGAATGTTTATACAAATGCAGAAACACTAAGAAGATATTATTTTCCTCCGTCTTTTGAATGTAAAACATTGGAAGGAAATTTTGTTGGCTGTCTCTTCAAAAAGCAAATATCACTTGTGTATAAACAACCCCAGTCCAACAGAGGGAGCTAAGTGCACGCAAGGGATTGAGGGAGATGGCAATGATTATAGGGAGATTATAGTCAGACATATATTTTATTGCCTAAATCCCAGCCTAGCCCTCTCTCAGAAGACCCAGCAACCAGGGAAAGTTGACTCAGGAGCCCACCATCACTGCCTTTGCTTGTTACTAAATCTTTGTTCTCCATTTGCTCCTATTAATCCTTTTGCTTCTCCTGCTCTCTGGATGCGATTTCTCCCCATCCCCCACTGCAACCCCACTTTATTTTCCTGTTCTCTTTTTCCTACATGCTAGGTCTAATAAGGGCTTTCATGGCTCAGGCCACAGCATCATTACTCCTTTTGTTCCCAACTCATACTCCATGCTGCAGACTCCATGAGTAAAAAAAGCAGGGATGAGAAACACATGCTAGTGTTATTGGCAACTTCAGGTTCTAAGTTAACTAAAGAACTTTGTGTGAAAACCAAGAATAGTATAATATTGCAAATATATTCATATTGCTATTCCACACAAGGCAAATGACATTTAAAATTTTATATTATAAAGTACTAACTAAATGATATGCAAAGTAAAAGATGTCTCGGGAATTCAGAAATCTGGAAATAAATGTCACTCCAATTTTTTTAAAGAAAACTAAATATGTACTAGGATCCTTTGGAGCAAAAAACAAAAGAAAACAAAAAAAAAAAGAATATAAAATCACTATCCTAGTCAAACAAATCCAAAATGATTGATAATCACAGTAGCTTTACTTAATAATATGTTACAGATCAGGCAAAAATTCTAAAACAAACAAGAAATATCTAATACCTTATATATGGATCCCTGGTGGCACAGTGGTTAAGAGCTTGGCTGCTAGCCAAAAGGTCGGCAGTTCAAATCCACTAGCCGCTCCTTCAGAATTCTATGGGGCAGTTCTACTCTGTCTTATAGGGTTATTCTGAGTCAGATTCAACTCGACCGCAGCACATTCAGTTTTTTACCATATATTATGTCTAAAACCATGCTCTTGAACATCACATTATATTTCAAATTTCATTTATTCTTATTACCATTTCCAACTTTGTTGTCAGGTGCCCTCGAGTCAACTCTGGCTCACAGCAACCCTATGTGCAATGGAACGAAACACTGTCTGGTCCTGCACCGTCTTCGTAGTCGTTGCTATGTTTGACCTCATTGTTGCAGCCATTGTGTTGATCCATCTCATTGAGAGTCTTCCCCTTTTTCGATGACCCTCTACCAAGCATGATGTCATTCTCCAGGGAGTGGTCCTTTCTGATAATATGTCTAAGGTATGTGAGACAAAGTCTTGCCATCCTTGCTTCCAAGGAGCATTCTGGCTGTACTTCTTCTAAGACAGATTTGTCTCTTTTTCTGGCAGTCCATGGAATATTCAGTATTCTTTGCCAACACCATAATTCAAATGTATCAGTTCTTCTTTGGTCTTTCTTATTCATTGTCCAGCCTTCACATTCATATGAGGTGACTGAAAATACCATAGCTTGGGTCAGGCCCACCTTAGTCCTCAAAGTGACATTTTTGTTTTTTAACACTTTAAGAAGATATTTCTACTTTAATAGCCCTGAAACATGCAGTATGACCATCAAAGGAGACGAGATGGCACATAATCTCAAACACTATACAGTCTATGAAAGAAGACACCTTTTTCCAAGACCCTTTTTGGTAGAAGACAACATATATGTGTGTGTGTGTATGTGCGCACACATGCGCGCATGCATGCGTGTGTGTGTGCATGTGTGTGTGTGTGTGTGTATACAAGAGTATAATTATTGGCATGAAGGCAAGTCCTGAATAATTGAGAAGACAAAATTGTATTAGTATTAACTAGTATTTTATCATCATATCCCCTTAATGAGTGCTTCTTTATCTTTTTGGCTAGTTTTCTCCTACATGCCACACTGATTCCAACTGTGTCTTGTCCTTATTTGGACTCCCCTCTTTACCTTCTGTACCTAAATTCTATTCATCTTTAAAAGTTCAGCTTAAGTTTCTTTCTCCCCCCGTGAAGCTTCCAATGACTCCAACTCAATAACTCCATTTCTCAGATACTCATTTCCACTCATAGTTTCCGGAGTTGGCTCATGCCTCTCAAATTTGTCCATGCAATACCCAATTGGGAATCTAGAGAGATTAGAAATTAGAAGGATATACTTGTGTACTTTCATGGAAATGATTTTCTTTCCAAGACTTTGAGAGAAGAAAATCAACAGAAACATTTTACATATTGTAGAGTAGACTGCAATGGTCATGTGATGTTTAAAGATAAACCTGGAGTTTCAAAGATATTTCATTCTAGTTACTTGCCCATTCTGGCCACACTTCCTGGAGGTGTCTATTCTATTTCCTTCTGCCATTTGTAAAGGTTCAATAAACATATGTTTACTGCTGGCTTCTTTCATTCTTCTGCTTTTGTCTGAAGGCAGGTTTTTTCCTCCCTTGTTTTACAACAGCACCCTGCAGTCCCAGAATCTCTACAGAATTGTAGAATGTTAATATAAGAGGGCTAAAAATAATTGTAAACAACATTATAAGAGGAAAGATAAGGAGCTTCCTTGAGTTGAGTCCACATAAGAAGTCAGACTCTGAGCTAGGTGCTTTCTTTATATTATGTTACAGCATAGGAAAATGCCACATTTATAGGTCAAAACAGTAAATTATCAGAAGCTTCATATAGTTCAACTCAATAATTTTCTCTCTCTTTCACAATAAGGAGCACTGGTGGCACAATGGTTAAGCACTCGGCTGCTAACCAACATGTTGGCAGTTGGAACCCACCAGTGGCTCCACTGGAGAGAAGACCTGGTGATCTGCTTCTGTACAGATTATCATCTTGGAAGCCCTATGGGGCAGTTCTACTGTGTCCTATAGGGTCGCGATGAGTCAGAATTGACTGAATGTAATGAGTTTTTCATAATGCCTGAGGTCTAACAGAAATTTTAATAGAAGAAAACAATAGAAGAGATTAGTCGAGGAGTTTATCAATCTCGCTCACATATACTCTCAATTTCTCTCACTTTTTCTTTTTTCCTCTCCTCTAGTTCTCTAGTTTATTTTAGCATTTTCAATTTTCCAGTTTCGTCAGTCAATCATTAGGCCATCATTAATTGTGGGGTTATATTCTCCTTTCTAATATACTAATGTCCCATCCGAGACAATGGAACTCAAATCTCTGACATCTGCTAGCTCAACACTTTGGCTCACCATTAGCTTAGTTTCAGTGGTATCACAGTTGTTTTCTGACCAAATTAAATATAGAAATCCAGTCCTCTATGATAACACCATGAATATTACCCTTTCTATACAGTTAATACTAAACAGTTATTCATTTATATTATTTACATACTGACCCCTCATGAATCTCTTTAACATTACTTGTTGGGCTACTTCTTTATACGTTTAACACTAAAATAGAGAATATCCTCTCAGTTCATTCCAACAGCCATGAAAAAATTAGCCTAAATTTGCTGACAGGCATTTTTGTACGGTATTTAATACTTTTCAGTCCAAGTGAAATATTTTTCTACAGCGCTTTGTCAGCATTTATAGTACATTTGAGAGAGTTCCTCCTAGTTAAGGGCTAAATTTCTTCTCTAATGCATCTTTGACAATTTTTCAAATTAAAAAACATCATGATATGCCAAATCATGATAGTCCTATTTTCAGCCTTTTAATCAAAGTAGTTATGGACGTATCAAAATTCTCATAAAGATTTGATTTATGCAAAATTTTAAGTTTCTTATTCAAAAACTTATCAAAAGTCTCCATAAGTTAAAAACCTACATTAAGAAAAGTAAGGAATAAATTCAGACAGTCTGAATTTGGGTCGTGTTGTTAATTGCTGTCAAGATGATTCTGACTCCTGGCAACCCCACATGTACAGAGTAGAACTGCTCCATAGGGTTTTCAAGACTGTGACCTTTCAGAAGTAGATTACCAGATGTGTCTTCTAAGATGTCTCTGGGTGGGGTTGAACTATCAACCTTTCAGCTAGTAGTGGAGCGTTAAACCATTTGCCCCACTCAGGGACTCCTGACTTTGGGTTAGAGTTCTAGAAAATTCCCCAAATTCTACTATCTATGTATTCTATATTACATCAACATATTTAGATAAGAAAAAAATTGTTAAATCCTTTTGTAAACTTTATATTATGCAAATATAAAGTATCATTATTTTAATGCCTACACATAAAAGTATATGATAAATTAATCCACGAAATTAATATTTAAAGAAGCAATATATAGCCAAATTTTTTGTGTCAAAATTTACCAAGGAAAACGCTTTTCTTAAATTTATTTTGGTATTCCCAGAATAGCATTAAGTTAGCAAAATTAACACATTTTTTGAATATTTACAATATGCATGGCTCAGAGAAAAGCCATTTTTTGATGACTTGTTAGAAAATCATTTCCTGAATTTTGGAAACTTTGTATATTTACATCTTTGGTAGCTTAACTATTTTGTGTGCATAACCAACCAAACTTCGGGTCTTTTTAGGAGTTGCCCATCTCTAAAGCACATTGTCTATTTCATTTTAAGAAAATGTGAAGGCTGATCATAACTGACAACCTGAGCATTAAGAATCTGGGTTCCCATCACCTTTTCAAAAACCCACCAAATTTTAATGGTCTTAAGCTACCAAGAGATCTAGGAAAATTTGATTTGTATAATTTTTTTTAAGTCAGTACTGACACAAAGAGGAAAACTTTGTCTCGGCAGTATTGATTTTTTGATGGGGAATGAGACTGATGTTAAAATTTGAGCCAAATCCTGGGAGAGATCAGTAAGAGGATGAAGATGGAGAAGACCCAGGAGATTCGGCCTATAATACTGAGGATAGAAATTTCTTATTTTCTGAAAAGTAACAGCTAAAATATCTTCTTTAAATAATTAAATAAATTGATATTCCTGAACATGAATGAATTTTAATTTAATTGTTAAAATTCTATTTTACAGCGCTTTGTAGCACACATCATAGAATATTCACAACACATTTAAAATCTCTATTAGAATCGGGATAGGTTTTCTACAATGGTTAATTTTCCATCTAGAAAAGAGAATACAAAGAAATAGATATCATTCAGGCTTTTAGTAGGCCTCACTTGACCTTTTGAGTATGCACATTTATATACATTCTTATTTAAGGAAGTTGTGAGAAGCAATATTACAAAATTTACTGTTATTAGCCGACATTTATTTTCATATGCATTATCTCATTTAATTGGAGTAGAGTGATGGCTTCTCTTAAGAGTGTCTATAGAACAGCACCTTGGACTGCATTTCCATTTTATGAGCTATTAATTTCTGTTCATACTAAAGTGATTCATTAATGGCATATTATATATCCATTTCTCTTTGGCTTGAAGCTTTTCTTCAAACTTATTCATATTTGGGAATAGGCAATCATCTGCAAAGAGATTAAATTTAAAACAAAGAAGAGGGAAGGTGGACAAAATCCAATCCTGGAAGAAGGACTTCAATTTTTTTTTTTTCCTTTTCTTCCTTCTTTTAGGATAAGACCAGATAGTTAATTGAACAATTTCCTGATATTTCCCTTATTTTTACTCCATCTTTTTCTCTAAATGTCTTTATTCATTAACTGTGTTTCTTAGTAACAAGTCTTTGCTGTATAACAATTTTTAAGTTTGCTACGAACTCTGCTTTAATTTCTAGTAATCTGAGAAGACAACCACAGCTGCAATTTTGAGGCAGCCAGTGATTCCTAATACTGGCAGTTTTCCTGAAAAGAAAAAGAAAAAATAACTACTCCCTCAAGTTTATCACAAATAGTGTAAGGCTGTGGCAAATTCTAAAATTTGCATACAATTACCATGAAGTTGAACAAAATCATCATTATTCCTAACAATAGCTGTTTTAAACTGCTAAAATAAGGAAATTCAGCCAACTCCAGCTGTTTAACATCTTGTAAAGTATTTTAATGAGACTCTTTTAACAGCAATAAACATTTAAACCAATGTTTCTCAAACTGGAGCCTGTGGATTCCCCAGGGAAATGAAAATATATTCCCAGAGACTGGGAGTTCTCAAGTTTGAGAACCACTAATTTAAATCATTAATTAGCACTCCTGATATTTACAGGATTGCTTAAGATTACATTATTTTAAGGATAATTCATATTTAATCTTCTACAATAAGATGAGCATCATAATTAGTACTTAAATGTCTAGTAATTTAGATGATAAAAATGTACGATTAGCAATTGGGGGACTACTTACAGTGTTTAACATTAGCTTGTGAGTAACTCCTACCAAAGTGGAACAACTAAATAAATCTAGGTAAATAAGTTAATCTTTATCTTAAAAAATCATTAATCTCATAAATATTGCCTGGATGAAGACTAAATATACAAGGATAACAAAGTGCCTCACCAATTCATATAGGAAAGAACCTAGTAATTACATTTACTTTTTGTCTCTGTACATTACTTCCTATATATTCATGTTCCCCTAAATTAACTTCAACTCCCTTTTGTAGAGACACAACGTTTTAATAGATGGACATTTTTAAAAAGCTAGTTAAGATCTATAATGCAAGAATTTGTCATTTAAGAACCTAGTATGTGCAAAGCTATAGTATGTGCAAAGCTCTAGATATTCCTGTGGCTGTAAAATAAATGTGAAGCATAATCCCTGCTTTAAAAAATATACGATCTAGGGGCGGGGCCAAGATGGCGGACTAGGTGGACACTACCGCGGATCCCTCTTGCAACAAAGACTTGGAAAAACAAGTGAATGGATCACATACATAACAATCTACGAACTCTGAACAACAAACACAGACTTAGAGACGGAAAACGAACAAATACGGGCAGACAGCGAACGTTTTCAGAACCAGGAGCCAGCGTACCAGGCAGGTGACCTTCGGAGCCCGATGTGGGGCAGAGCCCAGGGGGGCAGACGGCACAGACAAGGGGCCCAGCCCTACCCCTCCAAACCCATCCCGGGAGGGAGTCTAGCTGGTTGGCGCAGGCGGCGTAGCGGTGCAGCCAGAGGGAGAAGCACCCGGGAGGCAGTGACTGATCTTGGAGCAGGGAGAGCAGCGTCCCAGCTGGGGAGCCGTCCCGCCGGGAGTTTGGCAGGAAGCGGGCGTGGCGCGAGCGGGGGGATCAGCTATATTTCCCTAAAGCGACCCCGGGGCGGGGCCCACATGGTTGTGCGGGGGACTCCCACCCAGTTCGCGTGTGCGGTGTGGCACACCGGAGGGAGAAGTCCCCGGGAGGAAGTGACTGGTCTTGGAGCGGGGAGAGCAGCGGGGAGAGCAGCGTCCCAGCCGGGGAGCCCTCCCGCTGGGATTCTGGCGAAAGCGGGCGGGGTGTGAGCGCGGGGATCAGTTATATTCCCCTGAATAGACCCCGGGGGCGGGCCCACCTAATCGTGCGGGTGACGCCCACCCAGTTTGCGAGAGCGGTGCGGTGCACCGGAGGGAGAAGTCCCCGGGAGGAAGTGACTGGTCTCGGAGCGGGGAAAGCAGCGTCCCAGCTGGGGAGCCGTCCCGCTGGGATTTGGGCATGCCCGGGTGGGGCGTGAGCGTGGGGTCCAATTATATTCCCCTGAATAGACCCCGGGGGCGGGCCCACCCGTTCGTGCGGGAGCCGCCCACCCAGTTCGCGCGAGCGGTGCTGCGCACCGGAGGTAGAAGTCCCTGGGAGGAAGTGACAGGTTTCAGAGTGGGGAGAGTAGCGTCCCAGCCGGGGAGCCGTCCCGCCGGGATTTTGGCGGACGGGGGTGGAGCGTAAACACGGGGATCAGCTCTATATTCTGTGGTGCTACACTCCTAGCTCTCTGATCCCTCCCCTACCCTCCCCAGGCGGCTCCATTAACATCCGAATACCCTGAGCCAGAGGAAGAATTCAGATAGGGATCTGACTGCATTTTTTTATAGCTGATTACCTGGAAAAACTAGTTTCCCAGTGATGGCTCAGAGACAGCAGTCCATATCAAACCACATAAAGAAACAGACCATGACAGCTTCTCCAACCCCCCAAACAAAAGAATCAAAATCTTTCCCAAATGAAGATACAATCCTGGAATTATCAGATACAGAATATAAAAAACTAATTTACAGAATGCTTAAAGATATCACAAATGAAATTAGGATAACTGCAGAAAAAGCCAAGGAGCACACTGATAAAACTGTTGAAGAACTCAAAAAGATTATTCAAGAACATAGTGGAAAAATTAATAAGTTGCAAGAATCCATAGAGAGACAGCATGTAGAAATCCAAAAGATTAACAATAAAATTACAGAATTAGACAACGCAATAGGAAGTCAGAGGAGCAGACTCGAGCAATTAGAATGCAGACTGGGACATCTGGAGGACCAGGGAATCAACACCAACATAGCTGAAAAAAAATCAGATAGAAGAATTAAAAAAAATGAAGAAACCCTAAGAATCTTGTGGGACTCTATCAAGAAGGATAACTTGCGAGTGATTGGAGTCCCAGAACAGGGAGGGTGGACAGAAAACACAGAGAAAATAGTTGAAGAACTCCTGACACAAAACTTCCCTGACATCATGAAAGACGAAAGGATATCTATCCAAGATGCTCATCGAACCCCATTTAAGATTGATACAAAAAGAAAAACACCAAGACATATTATCATCAAACTTGCCCAAAACAAAGACAAACAGAAAATTTTAAAAGCAGCCAGGGAGAAAAGAAAGGTTTCCTTCAAGGGAGAATCAATAAGAATAAGTTCAGACTACTCAGCAGAAACCATGCAGGCAAGAAGGGAATGGGACGACGTATACAGAGCACTGAAGGAGAAAAACTGCCAGCCAAGGATCATATATCCAGCAAAACTCTCTCTGAAATATGAAGGAGAAATTAAGATATTTACAGATAAACACAAGTTTAGAGAATTTGCAAAAACTAAACCAAGACTGCAAGAAATGCTAAAGGAGATTGTTTGGCCTGATGACCAATAATATCAGGTACCAGCACAATACAAGGTCACAAAACAGAACGTCCTGATATCAACGCAACTCAAATAGGGAAAGCACAAAAACAAACAAATTAAGATTAATTCTAAAAAATAAATAAGTAAACAAAATAGTACACATAACAGGAAATCATGGAAATCAATAGATAAACGATCACAATAATCAAAAAGAGGGACTAAATACAGGAGGCACTGAACTGCCAGATGGAGAGTGATACAAGGCGACATAGAAAAATTCAAGTTAGGTTTTTACTTAGAAAAATAGGGGTAAATAATAAGGTAGCCACAAAAAGGAATATCAACTCCATAACTCAAGAAAAAAGCCAAGAAAAACGTAACGACTCAACAAACATAAAGTTAACCATTATGAAAATGAGGATCTCACAAGCTGCTAAGAAAAACATCTCAGCACAAAAAAGCATGTGGAAAAATGAAATGGCCAACAACACACATGAAAAGGCATCAAAATGACAGCACTAAAAACTTATTTATCTATAATTACGCTGAATGTAAATGGACTAAATGCACCAATAAAGAGACAGAGAGTCACGGACTGGATAAAGAAACACGAGCCATCTATATGCTGCCTACAAGAGACACACCTTAGACTTAGAGACACAAACAAACTAAAACTCAAAGGATGGAAAAAAATATATCAAGCAAATAATAAGCAAAAAAGAAGAGGAGTAGCAATATTAATTTCTGACAAAATAGACTTTAGACTTAAATCTGCCACAAAGGATAAAGAAGGACACTATATAATGATAAAAGGGACAATTGATCAGGAAGACATAACCATATTAAATATTTATGCACCCAATGACAGGGCTGCAAGATACATAAATCAAATTTTAACAGAATTGAAAAGTGAGATAGACACCTCCACATTTATAGTAGGAGACTTCAACACACCACTTTCGGAGAAGGACAGGACATCCAGTAAGAAGCTCAATAGAGACACGGAAGACCTACTTACAACAATCAACCAACTTGACCTCATTGACCTATACAGAACTCTCCACCCAACTGCTGCAAAATATACTTTCTTTTCTAGTGCACATGGAACATTCTCTAGAATAGACCACATATTAGGTCATAAAACAAATCTTTGCAGAATCCAAAACATCGAAATATTACAAAGCATCTTCTCAGACCACAAGGCAATGAAGCTAGAAATCAATAACAGAAAAACTAGGGAAAAGAAATCAAATACTTGGAAAATGAACAATACCCTCCTGAAAAAAAGACTGGGTTAGAGAAGACATCAAGGAGGGAATAAGGAAATTCATAGAAAGCAACGAGAATGAAAATACTTCCTATCAAAACCTCTGGGACACAGCAAAAGCAGTGCTCAGAGGCCAATTTATATCGATAAATGCACACATACAAAAAGAAGAAAGAGCCAAAATCAGAGAACTGTCCCCGACAACTTGAACAAATAGAAAGTGAGCAACAAAAGAACCCATCAGGCACCAGAAGAAAACAAATAATAAAAATTAGAGCTGAACTAAATGAATTAGAGAACAGAAAAACAATTGAAAGAATTAACAAAGCCAAAAGCTGGTTCTTTGAAAAAATTAACAAAATTGATAAACCATTGGCTAGACTGACTAAAGAAAAACGGGAAAGGAAACAAATAACCCGAATAAGAAACAAGAAGGACCACATCACAACAGAGCCAAATGAAATTAAAAGAATCATTTCAGATTACTACATAAAATTGTACTCTAACAAATTTGAAAACCTAGAAGAAATGGATAAATTCTTGGAAAAATACTACCTATCTAAACTAACACATCCAGAAGTAGAACAACTAAATAGACCCATAACAAAAAGAAGAGATTGAAACTGTAATCAAAAAACTTCCAACAAAAAAAAGTCCTGGCCCAGACAGCTTCACTGCAGAGTTCTACCAAACCTTCAGAGAAGACTTAACACCACTACTACTGAAGGTATTTCAAAGCATAGAAAAACACGGAATACTACCCAACTCATTCTATGAAGCTACCATCTCCCTGATACCAAAACCAGGTAAAGACATTACAAAAAAAGAAAATTTTAGACCTATATCCCTCATGAACATAGATGCAAAAATCCTCAACAAAATTCTAGCCAATAGAATACAACAACACATCAAAAAAATAATTCACCCTGATCAAGTGGGATTTATACCAGGTATGCAAGGCTGGTTTAATATCAGAAAAACCATTAATGTAATCCATCACATAAATAAAACAAAAGATAAAAACCACATGATCTTATCAATAGATGAAGAAAAGGCATTTGACAAAGTTCAACACCCATTTATGATAAAAACTCTTACCAAAATAGGAATTGAAGGAAAATTCCTCAACATAATAAAGGGCATCTATGCAAAGCCAACAGCCAATATCACTCTAAATGGAGAGAACCTGAAAGCATTTCCCTTGAGAACAGGAACCAGACAAGGATGCCCTTTATCACCGCTCTTATTCAACATCGTACTTGAAGTCCTAGCCAGGGCAATTAGGCTAGACAAAGAAATAAAGGGTATCCAGATTGGCAAGGAGGAAGTAAAGCTATCACTATTTGCAGACGACATGATCGTATACATGGAAAACCCTAAGGAATCCTCCAGAAAACTACTGAAACTAATAGAAGAGTTTGGAAGAGTCTCAGGTTATAAAATAAACATACAAAAATCACTTGGATTCCTCTACATCAACAAAAAGAACACCGAAGAGGAAATAACCAAATCAATACCATTCACAGTAGCCCCCAAGAAGATAAAATACTTAGGAATAAATCTTACCAAGGATGTAAAAGACCTATACAAAGAAAACTATAAAACTCTGCTACAAGAAATTCAAAAGGACATACTTAAGTGGAAAAACATACCCTGCTCATGGATAGGAAGACTTAACATAGTAAAAATGTCTATTCTACCAAGAGCCATCTATACATATAACGCACTTCCAATCCAAATACCAATGTCATATTTTAAGGGGATAGAGAAACAAATCACCAATTTCACATGGAAGGGAAAGAACCCCCGGATAAGCAAAGCATTACTGAAAAAGAAGAAGAAAGTGGGAGGCCTCACTCTACCTGATTTCAGAACCTATTATACAGCTACAGTAGTCAAAACAGCCTGGTACTGGTACAACAACAGGCACATAGACGAATGGAACAGAATTGAGAACCCAGATATAAATCCATCCACATATGAGCAGCTGATATTTGACAAAGGACCAGTGTCAGTCAACTGGGGAAATGATAGTCTTTTTAACAAATGGTGCTGGCATAACTGGATATCCATTTGCAAAAGAATGAAACAGGACACATACCTCACACCACGCACAAAAACTAACTCCAAGTGGATCAAAGACCTAAACATAGAGACTAAAACGATAAAGATCATGGAAGAAAAAATAGGATCAACCCTAGGAGCCCTAATACAGGGCATAAACAGAATACAAAACATTACCAAAAATGATGAAGAGAAACCAGATAACTGGGAGCTCCTAAAAATCAAACACCTATGCTCATCTAAAGACTTCACCAAAAGAGTAAAAAGACCACCTACAGACTGGGAAAGAATATTCAGCTATGACATCTCAGACCAGCGCCTGATCTCTAAAATCTACATGATTCTGTCAAAACTCAACCACAAAAAGACAAACAACCCAATCAAGAAGTGGGCAAAGGAGATGAACACACATTTCACTAAAGAAGATATTCAGGCAGCCAACAGATACATGAGAAAATGCTCCCGATCATTAGCCATTAGAGAAATGCAAATTAAAACTATGATGAGATTCCATCTCACACCAACTAGACTGGCATTAATCCAAAAAACACAAAATAATAAATGTTGGAGAGGCTGCGGAGAGATTGGAACTCTCATACACTGCTGGTGGGATTGTAAAATGGTACAACCACTTTGGAAATCCATATGGCGTTATCTTAAACAGTTAGAAATAGAACTACCATACAACCCAGAAATCCCACTCCTCGGAATATACCCTAGAGATACAAGAGCCTTCACACAAACGGATATATGCACACCCATGTCTATTGCAGCGCTGTTTACGATAGCAAGAAGCTGGAAGCAACCAAGATGTCCGTCAATGGATGAATGGGTAAATAAATTGTGGTATATTCACACAATGGAATACTACGCATCGATAAAGAACAGTGACGAATCTCTGAAACATTTCATAACATGGAGGAATCTGGAAGGCATTATGCTAAGTGAAATGAGTCAGAGGCAAAAGGACAAATATTGTATAAGACCACTATTATAAGATGTTGAGAAATAGAAAAAACGGAGAAGAACACATACTTTTGTGGTTACAAAGGGGGGAGGGAGGGAGGGATGGAGAGGGCTTTTTATTGATCAATCAGTAGTTAAGAACTGCTTTGGGTGAATGGAAAGACAACACTCAATACAAGGAAGGTCAGCCTAATTGGACTGGACTAAAAGCAAAGAGGTTTCCGGGATAAAACGAAAGCTTCAAAGGTCAGCGGAGCAGGGGCTGGGGTCTGGGGAACTTGGTTTGAGGGGACTTCTAAGTCAATGGGCAAAATAATTCTATTATGAAAACATTCTGCATCCCACTTTGAATTGTGGCGCCTGGGGTCCTAAATGCCAACAAGCGGCCATCTAAGATACATCAATTGGTCTCAACCCACCTGGAGCAAAGGCAAAGGAAGAACACCAAGGTCACACGACAACTAAGAACCCAAGAGACAGAAAGGGCCACATGAACCAGAGACCTACATTATCCTGAGACCAGAAGAACTAGTTGGTGCCCGGCCACAATCGATGTCTGCCCTGTCAGGGAGCACAACAGACAACTCCTGAGGGAGCAGGAGACCAATGGGATACAGACCCCAAATTCTCATAAAAAGGACTGGTCAGTGCGGGGGAGAGAGATGCTGATGAAGAGTGAGCTAATTAAATCAGGTGGACACTGGAGAGTGTGTTGGCAACTCTTGACTGGAGAGGGGATGGGAAGATAGAGAGGGAAGATGGCAAAATTGGCACGAAACGAGAGACTGAAAGGGCTGACTCAATAGGGGGAGAGCAAGTGGGAGAAGGGAGTAAGATGTATGTAAACCTACATGTGACAGACTGATTGGAATGGTAAATGTTCACTTGAAGCTTAATAAAAATTAATTAAAAAAAATATATACGATCTAGCTAAAAAAACAAACCTGTTGCCACCTAGTCAATTCCAATTCATAGTGACCCTATAGGGCAGAGTAGAACTGCCCCATAGGGTTTCCAAGCAGTGGCTGGTAGATTCAACTGCCGATCTTTTGGTTAGTAGCTGAGCTGTTAACCACTGCATCAACAGTCTAGGTAGGATATAACATATTTGCACACATTTATGTACATACTAATTTGAATTAATTGACAATTATAAACATAAAAACTATAACTCAAAGGTGACATGAACTAGAATCCCAAATAAAATGAGATTTGAATGAGACACTGAATGATGGGTAGAATTGAAAGGTAAGTGAAGACATACAAATGAGATATTAAAATTCTGATAATAGCATTCTAAATATATTCTTATAATTATATACCAGTTCCTTAATATTAAGGGCTATAAATTTCCAGTCACTCCTAAAGGACCCAGTCACAACCAGTTTTGAATCTTTCAACAATCATCAAGCTCTAGAGAGCCAACGCAGTCGATAATTGGTCCCACTTTCTTTGATCCACTCAAGGTGCTTCTTCCGAATTTAACGTAAGAGCCATTCTTCCTACAAATCCTACCTAACATTGCCTATCCCTTTGTTTAATAAGAACTTGCATTTTCCCATTCAATTTTTATCTTCTTTTGTTTTTCAGATCTGAATCATAATTTCTGCTAACCCAAAGAGCACACATATGAATTCTCCCTTTCATTGACAGAAGGATAGATAGATGGATGGATGGATGCATGGACAGGTAGATAGATAGACATAAATACACGTGTTTATTTATGTCTTTATATAAACGCATATATGTATATGTGTTATATATACATATATGCATTTATGTATATGTATACATGTACACATATCCTGCAATATGGATTTTGAGCTAATACAGCACCTCCTTCCTATAGGAATACATAGAAATGTGAACAAAATACTATTAAAATTTTAAAATAAACTGACGTAGAACAGCTGGTACCAGAAGCTAAGACTAGAATTAATAGCCATAATGGTAATCTTGCAATCTATAAAGAGCATTTGAGTGATATTAGATTAGATATCAACCATAATAGTTATCAAACATGGGAGAAAACCCTAACAGTAAGGACTGGGATTTTAACCTCACATAAAGTGGATAGTAGGTGTAGAACTGATATACTTACATAAAGCTGGGGTCCTGGAAGGAATAATTTTTAGTGGAAAAGAACCTAAAATAACGTTGGCCACTGGCCCAGGAATGTAACATTGATATTTGTCTCACTTATGGCTCTGGGTGAAGAAAATCTCATGTGAAAAATCAAAATCCCAAACCTGTGCCGTACACATGTCTGGGGTCTAAAATTTACATTACCAGCATAGTGTTTGACTCCTCAAGCCAAAAATATTAATAGAGAAACTAGTCCTAGTCCCATGAATTCCTTCAGCACCTGGCAGATGGAAATGTAAAAAGTTTATTGAGTAACGTTACCCCAATTCAGGATGCAGAACATTCCTAATGGGGAAAAAATCCCCCGTTGAAGATGAAATCACTGTTAAAAATTACAAAATATATTGAAGAAACAATCCACTGTAAGAGAGAGTCAGTGAACCTAACAAACAGACATATTTCAGCTCCAAGAACTTAATATAATAGAAACAACCTAATGACAGTTATTAAATACGTACATTTTAAATGAATAAAAATAAAAGACTAGAAATCAAAAAGAAAAATTAGGACATTATAACAAAGGACAAGCAGTTTTGAAAATATCCATTAGAAATTCCAGAAATAAACAATAGAGTCATTAAATAATAGACAATTAATCAGCACATTAGACACAGATGAACTGGAAAAATTGAAATTACTTAGAACGTAATGCAGAGAGTTATACATATGGAAAACATGAAAGAGATTAAGAGATAAGAATATAAGAAAGCCAGTATATTTCTAATTTGGGTTTCAGAAAGAGAGGATTGTAGGTTGAGGAAGACAGCAATCAAAAAGTTAATTACAGAATATTTCACAATTGAAGAATAACACAATTCCTCAGATTAAAAAAGCAAAAGGATTCTCAAACACAATAAATAAAAATAAACCCAAATTATTTCAGTCATTTTAGGGTATACTATTGCAAAAAAAATTTTTTTATTGCAGTAAAAATTACTAAAAATCTTAAAAGCTTACAAAACAAAGGTATATTTCTTGCTCATGTATATCTACTGTAGATCTACTGCGGCTCAGCTCCATGTGTTGTGGTTGTTAGGTGCCATCAAGCGCTTCCAATGCATAGCAACTCTGTGAACAACAGAACAAAACACTGCCTCGTCCTACACCATCCTCACAATCGTTATGCTTGAGCCCATTGTTGCAGCTGCTGTGTCAATCCATCTCATTGAGGGTCTTTCTTTTTCGCTGACCCTCTACTTTACCAGGAAACCCTGGTGGTGTAGTGGTTAAGTGCTACAGCTGTTAACCAGGAAGTTGGCAGTTCAAATCTGCCAGGTGCTCTTTGGAAACTCTATGGGGCAGTTCTACTCTGTTCTACAGGGTTGCTATGAGTCGGAATCGACTCGACGGCGGTGGGTTTGGTTTGTATTTTTTATATTATCGATAATAATTAAAGAACGGATACCGATGCTGAACCGTGGATCTGCGTTCCATCATATGCAGTGGGTTTAGTTTGGTTGGGTACCTTACCAAGCCTGATGTCCTTCCCCAGAGACCGATCCTTCCTGATAACATGTCCAAAGTATGTGACACGAAGTCTCACCATCCTTACTTCGAAGGAGCATTCTGGTTGTACTTCTTCTGAGACAGATTTGTTTGTTATTCTGGCAGTCTGTGGTATTTAAATATTCCTCAACAACACCATAATCCAAAGGCATCAGTTCTTTGGTCTTCCTTATTCATTGATCAGCTTTTGCATGCATGTGAGCATTGAAAACACCAAGGCTTGGCTCGGGCACACCTCAGTCCTTAAAGTGACATCTTTGCCTTTTAGCACTTTAAAGAGGTCTTTTGCATCAGATTTGCCCTGTGCAATACTTCCTTTGTTTTCTTGACTGCTGTCCCCATGGGTGTTGGTTGATCCAAGTAAAATGAAATCCTTGAGAATTTCAATCTCTTCTTCGTTTATCATGATGTTGCTTCTTGGTCCAGTTGTGAGAATTTTTGTTTTCCTTATGTTGAGGTGCAATCCATCAGTAAATGCTTCAAGTCCCCTTTACTTTCAGCAAGCAAGTTTGTGTCATTTGCATATCACAGGTTATTAATGAGTCTTCCTCCAATCCTGACGCTGCTTTCTTCTTCTTATAGTCCAGCTTCTGCGATGATTTGCTCAGCATACAGACTGAATAGACATGGTAAAAGGATACAACCCTGATGCACACTTTCCGGACTTTAAACCATGCAGTAAGCCCATTGTTCTGTTTGAAGGACTGCCTCCTGGTCTATGTACAGTTTCTTCATGAGCACAATGGTTTTTGGATTTCCCATTCTTCACAGTGTTATCCATAATTTATTATGATCCACACAGTTGAATGCTTTTGCATAGTCAATAAAACACAGGTGACATCTTTCTGGTATTCTTCCCTTTCAGCCAAAATCCATCTGACATCAGTAAAGATATCGTTCATTTCATGTCCTCTTCTGAATCCGGCTTGAATTTCTGGCAGTTCCCTGTTGCTGTACGGCTACAGCCACTTCTGAATGATCTCCAGCAAAATTTTACTTATATGTAATATTAATGATATTGTTCAATAATGTTCACATTCTGTTGGATCACCTTTCTTTGGAACAGGCCCAAACATGAATCTCTTCCAGTCGGTTGGCTAGGTATCTGTCTTCTAAATTTTTTGGCGTAGACAAGTGAGCACCTCCAGCACTACATGCTTGTTGAAACATGTCAATTGGTATTGTCAATTCCCTGTTTTTCACCAATGTCTTCAGTGCAGCTTGGACTTTTTCCTTCAGTACCATCGGTTCTTGAGCATAGGCTACCTTCTGAAATGGTTGAATGTCGACTAATTTTTTTTGTTGCAGTGGCTTTCTGCATTCTATCCATCTTCTTTCGATGCTTCCTGCTTTGTTCAATATTTTACCCATGGACTCCTTCAAAATTGCAACTTGAGGCTTGAATTTTTCCTTCAGTTCTTTCAGCTTGAGAAATTTTCTTCCCTTTTGGTTGTCCAACTCCAGGTCTTCTCACATTTAATTTTAATACTTTGTCTTCTCGAGGTGCCCTTTGTAATTTTCTGTTGAGCTCTTTTACTTCATCATTTCTTCCTTTTGTTTTAGCTACTGTAAAAACAAGAGCAAGTTTCAGAGTCTCTTTTGATATCCATTTTATTCTTTTCTTTCTTTCTTGTATTTTTAATGAACTTTTGCTTTCTTCATGTATTCTGTCCTTGATGTCATTCCACAACTTGTCTGGTCTTTGATCATTAATGTTCAATGCATCAAATCTATTCTCGAGATGGTGTCTAAACTCAGCTAGGATGTACTCAAGGTTGTACTTTGGCTCTCGTGGACTTGTTTTAAGTGTCTTCAGCTTCGACTTGAACTTGCATATGAGCAATTGATGGTCTGCTCCACAGTTGGCCCTGGCCATGTTCTGACTGATGATATTGAGCTTTTGCATCATCTCTTTCCACAGAGATAGTCAGTTTGATTCCTGTGCATTCCATTTGGCTAGGTCCACGTGTATAGTTGCTATTTATGTTGTTGAAAAAAAGGATTTGCAAAGAAGTCATTGTTTTTGCAGAATTCTATCATGCGATCTTCTGTGTAGTTTCTATCACTAAAGCTGTATTTTCCAACCTCTAATCCTTCTTCAAATCCACTAGCTGCTCCTTAGAAACTCTATGGGGCAGTTCTCTGTCCTACAGGGTTTCTATGCATTGGAATAGACTCAATGGCAACAGATTTGGTAATTCTTCTTCATTGTTTCCAACTTTCACATTCCAATCACAAATAATTATCAATGCATCTTGATCGCATATTTGATCAATTTCAGACTGCAGAAGTTGGTAAAAATCTTTAATTTCTTCATCTTTGGCCTTAGTGGTTGGTGCATAAATTTGAATAACAGCCATACTAACTGGTCTTCCTGGTCAGCATATGAATTATAACCTATCACAGACAGTGTTGTACTTCAGGATTGATTTTGAAATGTTCTTTTTGACAATGAATGCAAAGACACTCCTTTTCAATTTGTCACTCTCGGCATAGTAGACTGTATGACTGTCTGATTCAAAATGGCCAATACTAGTCCATTTCAGCTTACTAGTGCCTACGATATCAACCTTTACATGTTCCATTTCATTTTTTACAACTTCCAATTTTCCTGATTCATTTTTTATACATTCCATGTTTTGATTATTAATGGATATTTACAGCTGATTCTTCTCATTTTGAATCATGCCACCTCAGCAAGTGAAGATCATGAAAGCTTTACTCCATCTGTGTCATTAAGGTTGACTCTACTTTGAGGAGGGAGCTTTTCCCCAGTTGTCTTTTGAGTGCCTTTCAACCTGAGGGACTCATTTTCTGGCACTATATCAGACAATGTTCTGATGTTATTCTTAAGGTTTTCGCTGGCCAATTTTTTCTGAAGTACACTGCCAGGTCCTTCTTCCTAGTCTTTCTTATTCTGGAAGCTCCACTGAAATCTGTCCACCATGGGTGATCCTACTGGTATTATAAATATCGGTTTCACAACTTCCAGCATCACAGTAACACCTAAGCCATCACAATACGACAAACTGGCAAACAAGTGGTAGCAGCTCCATGGGGGAACTCTAATATCTGTACTGTTGGGCATTTCTTTGACACACTCAGTTTTGTGCTAGAAGAAAAGAGAATATGAAGAAACCATGTAATTGTTCTAAAAGCTTCTGTGGGGCTGTGACACATACCACTTATACCCCTATCTAATTAGTTAAAACAAGTCACATGGCCAATATTAATATCAATGAGACAGGAATGTTTAATATTTCCACAGTAATATAATCAACCAGATTCTCTCCTAGCTTATATCAATCAATATTCATCTGGGAAAACTGAAACAATTCTAGGAATTTCAAATGGAAGTATATAAACAGAGAATTGTTTATGACGTGTTAGAAGGGCTGGAGGAGCAAAAAGGAACATAGTACTACTTTTGCTGTTGCTATTGGAAACATTAGCATCAAGATATTGCAGAAAGCCAAGAGCTCATGCTCCTGTTGACACATTCCCACTATTGCTACCACTACATCCATGCTACAATTGTTGTCTGCCCATGTCACTGCCAGAGCATGGCTGCTAGGGCTGCTGGACGACAGCAGGTTGTGTTGTTGGAGCAAGAAGGCTGTGCTGCTGAGGTTTCTGAAGTACTGCTGCTGCTACTGCCAGGACCAGAATGAAGGAAAATCAAAGACAAGGAGGATATCATAAAACCAACCAGAAAGAAGAGACACACAGAAAATGACTAAATGACAGCTGATTGCTCAGAACCACAATGGAAGCCGGAAGAAAATGCCATAACATCTTCAAAGTGTTGAGGGACTTTAATGTCAGCTTAGAGTTCTATATAAAGCTAAACTCATTCAAATGAGATGTTTATTAAGCATATTTTTAGGCAAAGACTTTAAAGAGATTAATCCTCACAGACCTCACTGAAAGAACCATTGAAGAATGAACTTCGGCAAGAAGAAAATAGAACCACAGAAAGATTACAAAAAGAAATTTATAAAAATATTGACAAATGTAAGTGTTATTTGATCATAAATAATGTGTAAATAACAGTCACTAATGGGTGGACTAAAATGAGCTGGAACTAAAATATAAGGCCACATATTTGAAAGGGGAGAGAATGATGAGTGTGACTAGTGTTAGAGCACTCCAAGTTCATTGCATATTCAGGAGATAGAGATAGTTTTTAGAATATCTGAAGAGAATTGTTTTTTAAAATTTTAAAGATAACTGAAAAATCCAAAAAAATTATAATAATGAGAATGTTGACACAATGTGAAAAACGTAACCAATGTCGCTCAACAAATGTGTAGAAATTGTTGAATGGGAATCTGTTTTGCTGTGTAACTTATATCAAAAATACAATAAAATATTATAAAAACAATAAATAAAATTTACAATGTGAAAATCAATAGAAGGAGATGGTGGGGGGGTATTACGATGTAATAGTTGCTGCAGGTACAGACAGCACACCTGCATTCTAATTGGAAGAAAGAGAAAGAAAATATATGGTACTGTACCAGGCAAGTCAGACGTTTCCGTAACAGTCTTCCTTTTATATATCTTTGGCCAAACTGTGTCATATGCCTATACGATCTTTAGAAACCTTTGCAGAAAATAGTAATCTGAATTCATTTTATGTGCTTTTTCTTTATGTCTTTTTTTGTTTTAAATGTTTGACAACAACAACCAAAATAAAAAGTCAAAGATATAAGACATTACATGGGAAAATTATAGGGCACTCTCACTCACATACATAAAATTACATCAAATGATAGTAGTAATAAATCTAACTTCATCAGTCCTCACAACCAATACGAAAATTAAAGTCAGCAATTAAAGAGATTCTCAGATTAATTTTTTTTAAATATCAAGAAAATGTCCCTTAACATAACTATGTAACATAACCATAGAAAGGCTAAAGGTAAAAGGGTGGAAAGTAGATAAATGCTAACCAAGAAGAGGTGGTATAGCTCCATTAATATCAAATAAAAAAGACAGCACAGTAAAGATAATTATGAGCTAAAGAGGATTATTGCACACTTACAAAAGTAACCAATAAAATTGATAGAGTTCCCATAAACTTTCAAAATTGCAAATACAAAAATCTAAATTAGCCAATATAACAAAGAAGAATTGACACATTCACAATGGCAGTGGAAAATTTTAACACAAATCTCATAGAAACTGATGTATAAAGCAGGTAAATAATTAGTAAAATATATATATATATACACACACACAGAGAAAGATACCTGAATACACAAAAAACAAACTCAGCAAAGTATAAATTTCCTAAGCCTGGAGGTAGCATATGATGAAATACTAATGGTACTGAAGAAAGAAGTTCAAGCAGCGCTGAAGGCATTGGCAGAAAACAAGGCTCCAGGAACTGAGGGAATACCAACTGAGATGTTTCAAAACAGGAATGAAGCACTGGAGGTCTCACTTGTCCATGCCAAGAAATTTGGAAGATAGCTACCTGGCCAACTGACTAGATGAGATTCATATTTGGTCCCATTCCAAAGAAGGTGAGTCACCATAACACAGAAATTATTGAACAATATCATTAATATCACACACAAGTAAAATTTTGCTGAAGATAATGCAAAAGCGGTTGCAGCAGCACATCTATAAGGAACTTGCAGAAATTCAAGCCAGGCTCAGAATAGGACATGGAACCAGGGATATCATTGCTGATGTAAGATGAACCCTGGCTGAAAGAAGAGGATGCCAGAAAGACATTTACCTATGTTTTATTGACTGTGCAGAGAAACTTGACTGTGTGGATCATAATAAATTATGGATAACGTTGAAAAGAACAGGAATTCCAGAACACTTAGTTATACTCATGATGAACCTGTACTTAGACCATGAGGCAGTTATTTGAACAAAACAAAAGAATACTGTGTGGTTTAAAGTCAGGAAAGGTATGCATAAGAGTTGTATTCTTTCACCATATTTATTCAATCCGTATGCTGAGCAAATCATCCAAGAAGCCGGGCTGTATGAAGAAGAACGTGGCATCAGGATTGGAGGAAGACTCATTAACAACCTGTGATATGCAGATGACACAATTTGCTTGCTGAAAGCAAAGAGGACTAGAAGCATTTACTTTTGAAGATCAAAGATTACAGCCTTCAGTATGGATTACATCTCAACACAAAGAAAAAAAGTCTCACAACTGAACCAATAAGCAATATCACGATAAATGGAGAAAAGATCGATATTGTCAAGGATTTCATTTTATTTGGATCCACAAATCAATGACCTTGGAAGCAGCAGTCAAGAAGTCAAAGGACACATTACATTGGACAAATCTCTGCAAAAGACCTCTTTAAAGTGTTAAAAAGCAAAGATGTGACCTTGAAGACTAAGGTGAGCTTGATCCAAGTCATAGTATTTTCAGTCAGCTCATATGCATCCAAAAGCTGGACAATGAAGGAAGACCAAAGAATTGCTTGATGCTTTTGAATTATGGTGTTGGTGAAGAATATTGGATATACCATGGACTACCAGGATAATGAACACATCTGTCTTAGAAGAAGTACAACAATAATGCTCCTTGGAAGTAAGGATGGTGAGACTTCGTGTCACATACTTTGGACATGTTATCAGGAGGGACTAGTCCCTGGAGAAGGACATCAGGCTTGGTAAGGTAGACAGTCAGCAAAAAAGAGGAAGACCCTCAATGAAATGAACGGACACAGTGGCTGCAACAACAGGCTTAAGCATAATAACTCTGAGAATGGCACAGGACCGGGCAGTGTTTCATTCTGTTATACATAGGGTCACTGTGAGTCGGAACCCAACTGAGCGCACCTAACAACAACAACAAAGTCTGGTTGCACAGTGATTAAGCACTGGGCTGCTAACCCAAATTTTTCAAAACCACCAACTGCTCAGCAGGAGAAAAATGTGGCAGTCTGCTGCCATAAAGATTACAGCCTAGGCAACCCTGTGGGGCAATTGTACTCTGTCCTATAGGGTCGCTATGAGTCGGAATCAACTGGAAGGCACACAACAACAATAAGCCTCAGCTGCTTCATCTGGGCAGTAAAGATAATAGTAGCACTTCTCTTACAGGGCTTTCATGAGCCTTAAGAGAGTTCAGATGTAAATCACTTAGCATGATGTCTAATACATCAGATAGGGTCGATAGACGAAGCCACTAGTCGCTACTGTTGGAGTAGCAGTTCCAATAGAACTAGGAGGAGTTGTAGTAGTAGTAGCAATGGTAGTGACACCATTTATTCTAAAAGTTTGTCGGTCTTTATAAAAATAATGGAAGCTAAAAGATGGTAAAATTATTAAATTTCATCAGCATATAATTCTATTTTCATTAAACAGGTAAGCATTAAACTGATTATCAGTAGTAAGTTTGTATATGAAAACTCGACTTTCAAAGCTTCTCTTAAATATATTTTTGTGAATAAACGTATGCATAATATTCCTTTCTTTTTCAATATTAACATGGTAACTACATATCTTTAAAAGGATGAAAAAATAAACATATTGAAAATAATTCCCTGTTTTTCTGATTTTCCTCTAAATATTAAAAATTATTTTCCATGAATTAAAAACTTCTGGAAACTTCATATTCTGATTTAATACTCGGTGTCATATCCCTTGAGAACTTTACCACCCAATCCACAAATTTTTTTTCCACCATGACTCCTCCTAGTTAATATTCTTGGCCAATTCAGCATTCATAGGAAGGACTCACGTAACAAAATCATCTCTTGCTTATCTGAATTCTATTGCTGTTTTTCTTCATTTATCCTAGCCACCCATTAACACCTGCCAACTGTCACCCTATTTTACTTAGCATAAAGAACCCACTCTTTCATCTTTTTTATCTTGATCTCAAAATATGTCTCCCTACTCATCTTTTTTTCAAGTCTCAGGAGAAGAGTTAGTAATTCTCTTGACTCCTGGAAGTAATCAAGTCTTACAATTACTTAAAACTATATAACTTGACCTTAGTATCACTGTTCCCAGTGTAGGTGGAAATAGATCGCAGTACCTGAAGTTATTTGTCTTTGAGCAAGTCACTTCATATGGGTCCCTGCCAATCCTCTACATAAATGCCTAAATTTTGTTAAAATGGACTTCAGTGAGAAGTCTCTGCACATCCTCTAGGTCTTTCCACATCTTTCCTCCTACTGGAATAATAATCTATCTCCTCTCCTTTCCAGTCCTATGTATTTCTCCTTATGTTCCTCTGTTTCATCAAGAATTTCCTGACCATTTCATTAGCTCTTGTGATTTCTTTCTCTGAGATACACTACTTATTGACTATATCTCACTTTTGCCGTCTATTATGTATTCCATTATTCATATTTGGATATGCCTAGGTTTAATAAGGAACCCTGGTGGTGCAGTGGTTAATCAATACAGCTGCTAACCAAAAGGTCAGCAGTTTGAACCCACCAGCTGCTCCTTGGAAACCCAATGGGGCAGTTCTGCCCTGTCCTGTAGGGTTGCAATGTTTCAGATCCACTTGACAGCAATGGGTTTGGTTTTAGGTTTAATAAATAACATCATGATAAGTGAAGAAGAAATCGAAGTTGTCTATGATTTCATTCCGCTTGGATCAACAATATCCATGGAAGTAGCAATCAGGAAATTAAATGACATATTGCATTGGGCAAATCTGCTGTAAAAGACCTGTATAAAGTTCTAAAAAGATGTGACTTTGATGACTAAGGTGTGTGTGACCTGAGCCATAGTTTTTTCAATCATGTCATATATGTGTAAAACTGGACAATGAAGAAGGCAGACTGAAGAAGAATTGATGCATTAGAACTATGATGTTAGCAAAGAATATTGCATATACTGTGGACTGCCAGAATGAACAAATCAGTTTTAGAAGAAATACAACCAGAATGTTCCTTAGAAGTAAGGGTAGTGAGACTTCAGCTTGTTTACTTTGGATGTGTCATGAGGAAAAACTCATTGCTGAAAGGGACATCATGGTTGATAAAGTAGAGAGTTAGTTAAAATGAGGGAAAGCTTCAATGAAATGGATTGACACAATAGCCCAACAATGGACTCAAGCATACCAATGATCATGAAGATGGCGCAGGACCAGGCAATGTTTCGTTCCGTTGTACATAAGATTACCATTAGTCAGAGCCAGCTCAAAGGCAACTAGCAACAAGGTTTATTAGTTTTTGGAGGTCATGTATGATGTTTTTACTTCTCCTACTAGGCTTAAACTATGGCCTTACATATGGTAAAATATACAGAAGAGTAGAAATATTGGCCTTCCAACTTGTGATTACATAGTAAGGATTTATTTTATACAGTAAAATAAAATGAATTGATTACAAATTCATTTGTAACTTTCATATTCTTGGATACAAGCACAATGTGGTATCTTTCAATCTTTCCTTTTTTTACTTTTTTTGTATCCCATTTCTAATATGTAGGGAAGGAAACTTGTAATCATCATTGGGCACTTGCACCACTCTTTCCTCTGTTAGTTTTTTTTTCCCCCCTACTTTTTTTTTGCTTATTACCAGCATTTTTTGACAATGTCTTTTACTCTCTCTGGCTTTCCATTACTGTTCAGTGCTCCTCCTTGTTCAATTATTTTTGGTACTTCTATGACATAAAAATTTCTAGAGATACTTACAAATGTTATGGTAAGTCCATTATAATTATTATTTTTGGAAACACATGTTAGAAGTAACATTTTTATGAGAATACAAGGTAAATTCCTCTTTTAAAAATACAAGAGATAAGAGACTAAGATTTCTTCTCTGATATATGCTGTTGGGAATTAAAAGAAGTCCCACTAATGTAGCCTCAGAGGCTACATTACTCAAGAATAAGTGACAAAGATCTTGCATTTAAAATAAAGAAACCAACCAAGCCTCTAAGAGTTCAGGAGTGAGTGTAATCACAGCATATTTGAACAATCTTATCCTTTAATCTTTAGTTCCCTTTGAATTTTTGTTCATTTTGGAAAAAGCTAAAAACCGAAACAGACTGCTGAGAACACTAGTGAATTTAAAATTATTTTTCCATCTTAGCATATAATTCATGGGTCCTTATGAATTATGAGTGCAGTGAAAATCCATCAATGGGAGTACCACTTTTTCCCATCTCTTTTGAGTTCACATGTTAGGAATATATTCACTTGAGAGCTTTATGAGTCATCTATAAGCAATGACTATACCCCTTGCAGTCAAGTGAATTCCAACTCATAGTGACCTGACAACACAGAATAGAACTGCCCCATAGGGTTTCCAAGGCTGTGATCTTCATGGAAGTAGACTGCCACATCTTCCTCCTGCACGGTGACTGGTAAGTTTGAATTGCAGATCTTTTGTTTTTGCTTTTTTATTGTGCTTTAAGTGAAAGTTTACAAATCAAGTCAGTATCTCATACAAAAGCTTATATACACCTTGCTATGTACTCCTAGCTGCTCCCCCCCAATGAGACAGCACACTCCCCCTCTCCATCCTGTATTCTCCGTGTCCATTCATCCAGCTCCTGTCCTCCCTCCCCCGCCTTCTCATCTCACTGCCCACATAGTCTCATGTATCTACTTGAGCCAAGAAGCTCATTCCTCACCAGTATCATTTTCTGTCCTACAGTCCAGTCCAGTCCCTGTCTGAAGAGTTGGCTTTGGGAATGGTTCCAGTTTTGGGCTAACAGAAGGTCTGGGGACCATGACCTCCGGGGTCCCTCTAGTTTCAGTCAGACCATTGAGTCTGGTCTTTTTATGAGAATTTGAAGTTTGCATTCTACTGTTCTCCTGCTCCATCAGGGATTCTCTATTCTGTTCCCCGAATAGCAGACCTTTTGGTTAGCAGCTGACGGCTTTAACTACTGTGCTGCCAGGGCTCCACAAAAAATGACTAGTAGGAGTAAAACCTCAACAGTAGGACCATCTTGAGGCAATCAGAATAACTTAAAGTAGGATGCTTTAAGGTTCAATCCTTTTGTCTTCTTATTCTGCCCTTCTGGGAAATTGTTCTAAATTTTGCTAAGAGAAACTGTAAATGTGTCAAATAAAGTAATTTAGCAAGTAAAGGCATTATAAGCAAGAATTGTGAAAAGGATCTAATAAAAAAATGTGGTAACAAAGATAGATGAATCTGTTTTAGCTAAGTTAAAGCAACATAAATAAAACAAAAAACAAACCCAGTGCCATCGAGTCGATTGCGACTCATGGCTACCCTATAGGACAGAGTAGAACTGCCTCATAGAGTTTCCAAAGAGCGCCTGGTGGATTTGAACTGCTGGCCCTTTGGTAAGCAGCCGTAGGGGGTTTCCTAAAGCAACATAGCTATGAAAAATGAGAAGGGGATCAGACCATAAAGAAATAATTAAGGCTCAAAGAAAGCCCCAAACAAGTAACATTATTAGGTGTGATGTTAAGCCCAAAGTAACTATGCAAATCAACAGGTAGAAGTTTACTGTGTTATAGCATCTTAAATCATGGCACCATCAATTACCCAAGGGGCCCTGGTGGCAATGTAGTTAAAGCACCTGGGTGCCAATTAAAGGTTAGTGGTTCGAACACACCAGCCATTTCACAGGAGAAAGATGCAGCAGTCTGCTTCAATAAAAATTTACAGCCTTGGAAACTCTATAGGGCAGTTCTACTTTGTCCAATAGAGTAGCTATGGGTCGGAATTGACTTGACGGCAGCGGGATTGGTTTGGTTTGATCAATTATCCACAGCATAGGGAGTCCCATAGTGGCCAGTATCTTCTGCCTGGAGATTCTATCTGACAATCTCTTGAAAGACACAAATCCCCCTTTTCACTTCACATTTCAATCATCTTCATTAACTCTCTGTCCTCAGTTTCTCACATCCCTGAGCCGTCCCTCTGTCAGAGATTCCAGATGAGCGTGCTATCTATAAAGAGGAAGTCACAGACATGGAGACGCAGGAGCCACTACCTTCCTGGGCTCCAAGAGCTTGTCAGAGCCCGTTACACATATATCAATACCACCCTATGCTCATCCATTGCTGATAGCATAAACTATCGCACTGATTTTTAAAAGAAATATGGCAATGCTTATGCAAAGCCTTAAAGTGTTTATATTCTTGGACCTTATGACTTCCCTTCCAAGAAACTATTCTACAGAGTTTATTAAAATTGTTGATGTTGTTGTTAGGTGCCATTGAGTCAGTTCCGACTCATAGTGGCCCTATGTACAACAGAATGAAACACTACCCAGTCCTGCACCATCCTCATAATCGTTGTTATGCTTGAGCCTATTGTTGCTGCCACTGTGTCAATTCATCTTGTTGAGGGTCTTCCTCTTTTTTGCTGACCATCTACCAAGCATGATATCCTTCTCCAAGGACTGATCCCTCCTGATAACATGGCCAAAGTATGTGAGACATAGTCTCGCCATCTTGCTTCCAAGGAATGTTCTGGCTGTGCTTCTTCCAAGAGAGACTTGTTCATTCTTTTAGCAGTCTATGGCATATTCAATATTCTTCACCAACAAATAATTCAAAGGTGTTAATTCTTCAGCCTTCCTTGTTCGTTGTCCAGCTTCACATGGCTTGGGTCAGGTGCAAATTAGTGTTCAAGGTGACATCTTAAAATTAAATTGAAAACTTCATGTGCATGTTCAATTTCTACAATACCGAGGATTAGGAAACATGAACAACCTTTCTGCTGACAGCTAAAAGTGCTGGATAAAATGTACAAAGTATCTTTCTAAATGCATTGATGAGTTGGAATGAATTTAAGGAATGTTCAGAGACTCAAAAATGATATGAAAGCAAGAATACAGAGAGTAAAGCTGAACATTGAACCTGGCTATCTCATGAAGGGAGTTTGCCAAACTTAAACCTCAGTTTTCATGGCCTTACAGGGCACAAAATTTTCAAGACCTGGACAAGTTGAGGAGTCTAATAGGAGGCCAGACCACCCAAAGGGTCACATCCTCAGGGTAAGTTGAACCAGAAAAAAAAAAAGCAGTGTCTACCCCATTGCCAGAAGACAAAAAGGACAATTTCCAGTATTGAACCTTGCCCCTGAGAATTTATAGCCACAAATTTGCCCGCACCTAGATGTGCAGATTAAAACTGAACTACCCGAATAATGTGAAAACCTACGGAAAATAATTCAGTTTAAAGTAGTTTGAGGTTGGTGTAGAACAGGCATCTAGCAGAAGCAAATACAAGTACTCTCTGGAGTAGCCCACTGTCAACCCAGGCCTCAAAGAATTTTCTTAGATAAGTTTCCAAGAAATATGAGCTGTCTGCAGATCTTGGTTTCTAAATACCATTCTCCAGTAAAAGGAACCAGGGCTCCTTGGAGAAATGGTTGATTCTAGGGCTGGAGCAGGGAATGTACAAGATGAGGTTGGAATATCCGGTAGTGCCAGAAAATAAAGACATGCTAAAAAAGAAAAGAATAAAGAAAAACATTGGAGCCCATCAAAAAGACAGCAGAGCAAACTTGAAGGAGCTCCTAATGGTGGGCAAAACTCAAATAAATTCGCACAACAATATAAATGATGGTTATGGATTTAAACCCACAGAATAAAATAAATATCCAAGAGCATATAATGACATAAGTAAGTAATTGAATAAATAAATAAGTTGGGGAAAAGCAAGAGCTCTTCTTTACAATGGAATTCCAATTCATTAATGTACAAGAATGATGGGAATAAAAAATCACTGTTAGACAAACCCAATTAATATTTGTTGCAGGTAATTATCATTGATGGATGCTAAAACTAGGTGCCAAAAATGCGAAACGGATTATTTGCATAGTCTCAAAATAACTCTCTACAACTTAGTTATTAGTTACAAAGGGAAAATAGTAATCTTATAGTGGACAGACCTGAAGGATACTACCTTAGCCAAGTGGTCAAGCTTAACATCACTCATAATAACATAACAACATTATGCACACCTGTTGAGATGGACTCTAGAAAGGCACAACACTACTTCATTGACATTTTTTGCCAACAATGTGCAACCTTAATTTTATCATTAGAAAACATTTGACAAACTCTGATAGAGGAACATCCTAAACTATACTTGACCAACCCAACAAAATACCCAAACCTGTTGCCATCAAGTCAATTTGGACTCACAGCGACCCTATAGGGCAGAGTAGAACTGTCCCATATAGTTTCCTAGAAGCAGCTGGTAGATTCAAATAGCCAGCCTTTTCGTTAGCAGCTATAGCTCTTAACCACTGTGCCACCAGGGCTCCAAAGCAGACTGCCACATCTTTCTCCCATGGAGCAGCTAGTGGGTTCAAACTACCAACCTTCTGATTAGCAGCCAAATGCTTAACCACTGCACCAACAGCACTCCTTATAGTTGACCAGTACTCTTCAAAAGCATCAAAACCATGAACAACAAAGACTGAAGAACAGCCACAGATTGGAGGAGACTAAGGAGAAATGGCAAACTAATGCAATTTTGGGTCCTCAATTGAATCTTAGACCGTAAAAAAGATGGTAGTGGGAAAATTTGCAAAATTTAAATAAGATCTATAGACTAAAAAAAAATAGACTAGTTAGTAATAATTGAATCAATGTTCATTTCCTGGGTTAGATAATAGTATTACGGATGTGAGGAGCCTTGGTAGCAAAGTGGTTAAGTGCTCAGCTGCTAACAGGAAGGTCAGTGGTTCAAATCCACCAGCCAACTTTTTGGTTAGCAGCCAAGCACTTAACCACTGTGCCACCAGGGCCCCTTGAGTTACAGACTTGGAAACCCTATATGGCAGTTCTACTCTGTCCTATATAGTCACTATGAGTCAAAATCAACTTGACAGCACACAACAACTATAGATGTGTAAGATTTAATTTTAAAAGAAAATGGGTGAAAGTTATACATAAACTCTCTATACTTTTCTGTCTAATTTTTTGGCACTTCTCTGTTCTATAGGGTATGAATCAGAATTGACTCTACGGCAGTGGGTTTGGTTGGTTTTTTACTCTTCCAGGCATTGTTTTAAGGAACATATATGTTATATATTGCAAAGTTTGGCAGCAGAGTAACTGGAAGGAAACAAACAAACAAAACAAACCTTTATTTCTAACTAATTGCATTCTGGAACCAGCCTGGAGAATCATTGTTACTAAACCTAACTAGAAATCAGATGTCCTAGGACTGAGGTGATATAACCCATCTTCCTATGAACATAGCCAAAACAAAACAAAACAAAAAAACACACGTTAAGAATCTTCCCCGGAACATGGCTAGGACAAAAAAGATGAAGAATATAGCTGAAGGATCAAACAAAGAAATAACCAGTAGAATTCTAGAATCAATACAATGTGTGAAGTATAATTATTGTTGCTAGGTCGAGTCCATTCCAACTCATAGCTACCCTACGCAAGACAGAACGAAAAACTGCCTGGTCCTGTGCCATCCTCACAATTGTTGCTATGCTTGAGCCCATTGTTACAGCCACTGTGTCAATCCATCTTATTGAGGGTCTTCCTCTTTTTTCACTGACCCTCTACTTTACCAAGCATGATATCCTTCTCCAGTGACTGATTCCTCCTGATAAGAAGTCCAAAGTATGTGAGACGTAGTCTCGCCATCCTTGCTTCTAAGAAGCATTCTGGTTATACTTCTTCCAAGACAGATTTGTTCGTTCTTTTGGCAGTCCATGGTATATTCAATATTCATCGCCAACACCCCAATTCAAAGGCATCAATTCTTCTTCTGCCTTCCTTATTCATTGTCCAGCTTTCCCACATGTATGCGGCAATTGAAAACACATGGCTTGTGTCAGCTGCACCTTAGTCTTCAAGGTGACATCTTTGCCTTTCAACACTTAAAAGAGGTCCTTTGCAGCAGATTTGCCCAATGCAATGTGCCTTTTGATTTCTTGACTGCTGCTTCCATGGGTGTTGATTGTGGATCCAACTAAAATGAAACCCTTGACAACCTCAAACTTTTCTCTCTTCATCATGATGTTGCTTATTGGTCCAGCTGTGAGGATTTTTGTTTTCTTTATGGTGAGGTGTAATCCATACTGAAGGCTGTGGTCTTTGATCTTCATCAGTCAGTGCTTAGACTCCTCTTCACTTTCAGCAAGCAAGGTTGTGTCATCTACATAACACAGGCTGTTGAGTTTTCCTCCAATCCTGATGCTTCATTCTTCTTTATTCATACAGTCCAGCTTCTTGGATTATTTGCTCAGCATACAGATTCTATAGGTATGATGAAAGGATACAACCCTGAGGCACACCTTTCCTGACTTTAAACCACTCAGTATCCCCTTGTTCTGTCCAATCAACTGCCTCTTGATCTATGTATAGGTTCCTTATGTGCACAATTAAGTGCTCTGGAATTCTCATTCTTCACAACATTATCCATAATTTGTTATGATCCACACAGTCAAATGCTTCTGTAAAGATTATGGCCAAGAAAACCCTGTGAAGCAGTTCTACTCTGTAACACATGGGGCCACCAAGAGTTGGGGATCGTCTCGATGGCAGCCAACAACAACAACATATGTATCATTGAAGCCTATATATTCAATGGAGTCTTGGTGACAAAGTAGTTAAGAGCTATGGCTGCTAACCAAAAGGGTGACAGTTTGAATCCACCAGATGCTCCTTGAAAACCCTGTGGAGAAATTCTACTCTGTCCTATAGGGTTGCTGAGTCAGAATCAATTCAACGGCAATGCATTTGGTTTGCTTTAGTATATATTGGAAAAGGCTTTATCAGATGGAAATATATCCGTATATTAATAATAGTTTGTGTGGTCAGATGATTGTGATCTATATTGTTTTCCTTCTTTCAATTTTCTCTATTTCCTAGATGTTTTTAAATGGGCACATAGCCACTGTGCCACTGGGGCTCCCAGAGAAATGCTAATTAGAAAAATTTCAAAATGATTCATTTGCCAGAGTGGGCAAACCAGACAAGAGGAAAACCTTTACAGAGTAGTGCCTGACCAGGACCACTTCCCAAACGTGCATGCCCTACACTACAGTCTCTTATTTTGACCTAAACGAATAAACAAAAACTCAGTTTGTGCTGAGCCATTCTGCTTCTTAGTCTTAAGCATGATTCGTGCTATTGACTGTTTGCCTTTTGTAATGCATTTTCTGAAATAGCCAAATAATATGTAGTGCAAACATTATTTTTCCGAACCCATTATTCATAAGATAACCATAATCAATTCCACTGTAACAGACTCTCAAGGAATAGTAAACTTTCATTCTGAAGTGAAATAGAAGCCTGTATTACATCAGCCTGGTATTTTTTCTGACTTGCCTGCTAGTGGTTGCCACAAGTTTCTTATCCTGGGCTTTGAGTTCAGGACTGAAGGCAAACCACAGAGGGCTACAGAGAGCCCCATCTGTGCCACTCCTGGTGGTAAGAGAAAAATTCGACTCTGTTGGTAATCAATAGAACAGAGGGTTGGCACATTCTCACCACTACCCCCCTGCCATCATGACCTGGGACACTATTCTTTGTCTTTAAAGCATCAGCTAGAATTGTAATATATGCCAAATACTGACACGGCTTAGCATTTTCCACACAAGTATCTGGCAAAGCTACACACGCAAAGCTAAGGTATTGGTTATTGTTGTCCTATTTAGGCCACTGAGCCTTTGATTTTTCAAGCTAATGTTATTCACTAGAGAGGAACTGGTCTACATGGGCTTAATCAAAAACAGCAGCTACTGAAATACTGCCCTTAAAATACCCCTAGTAACAGCATCTCCCTTGCTCCAGTTCTGCCTGTAGGTGTCTGCTAAACACTCTGAAGCCTTTGTTCAATTGCCCTACAGAAAAAAATATTGATGGGTATATACGACCATGAATCATTATCCAGTTTTATACAAATATGCCACTTTCTATCCACCTGAAGAATTAAAAAAAAAAAAAAATGGTTACATAGATTCAGCTCCTCATAATACATGGGGCTGTGTGTCAGAGCGGAACTGTGCGTCATAGGGTTTTTAATGGCTGATTTTTTGGAAGTAGATTGCCAGGTCTTTCTTATAAGATGACTCTGGGTGGACTTGGACCTCCAATAGTTCAGTTAGCAGCTGAGTACGTTAACCATTTGCACCGCCCAGGAGTATCTGAAGGATACTTCCTTGAATTGCCTTACCGTTGCATAGGCTTCAGATGTCTAGCAGGATCTTCAAAGAACAATGAACTCTAGCCCTGAACCACCTTTGAAAATCTTAGAGCCATCTTTAGTGTTTAATTTTGTGAAGAAAAAAAATCCTGAAATTTGAAAAATGTGACTTCTAGATTTTTTAAAAGCCAGATGAAGTTTGAAATAAGCTACTAAAGTATTAGTATTGAAAACCGCATTAATAAATATATATGTCAAGCTCTGTATTTAAACAGATACTTGTAAATTGAATTCTCTCTGTCTGAAAACATTGTTCTTTGCTTGGCAAAATCTTTATTCACCGCTGCTGTGAAGGTAATCTTTTCCTATCTTAAATTACCAGTATTTCAAATTTGTAACAGTTTGCTGTACAGGATCTTTCATGTTCTGTGACCCTACAATTACAAATGATGAATCATTTCCATATGGTCTTATTTTAAATAGACCATTGCACGCACACTTGATCATCAAAAATTAGTCAAATAACAATAATTGTAATTCTCCAGCCATTTGTTTCCATGATTAGGTCTAGTTTCAATGAGTCCATGCTACACTTCCTGAATTTAGGAGCTATAATTTGGTAAAATACTAAAAACAAAAAACCCACATAGTTTTAGAAATAATAGTTTTTCTTATAAACCTCCCCTTCCCCATATCCTTCATTATTTAAACTGTGGTGAGTAAACATTTACTCTACTTCTGAGTACTCAGTTGCCTGAAGGTACCTAAAGTGCAAAAGTTCGAAGCGATTCATGTTTGCTTCTGAGCAGAAACATTTTTAATACAAGCTGTTTCATACCCTGGCTTAATGCTTAACAGATTGCCAGGTAGTGCGATCACCCTTCAGCTTGCAGAAAACCAAAGGCTCAGTGACATGAATGACACTGTAAATCTGCACAACTATTCATTTTGTACCGACTTTCAGTGTCTTAACCTCATCAGAGAGTCTGATAATCCTCAAATAATTTCATTGGCTTCTTGCACTGTTGCCTAGTAATGAAAACAGAGCCCTCCTTCCAGCCCTCAGCCTTCACATTACCCTTTGGGAAAATGCATACACGCACACATTCACATACATACTAGATATGTTAATATGACTCAGTGTTTATTTGGGGGCTCCAATTAGCTTATGTGGATCAAATCAGATACTCTTTTTTGAGTTTTTTTTCCCCTTTGGGTTCAATAACCTAACTTAAAAAATCACTTATTTGCTTTAAGTCTTTTTGCTATGAAAACAAAATGGAATGGAAAAGGCTAAATTTTTAATATCATTAATCTATAGCTAACTCAGCTTGCTGTCTTATGCAATACCATGAGAAACAGCTGGGCCCCACTAACCAGAAAGCACTTTTATGGTTTCTCTTAAGGGCCATTAAATCAATGTGATGAGAGCACAGCTGGATTGGATCCTGAAAAAATTTATCAGATCCCACACAATACATAAAGGAAGCACGCGGTGCTATTGCACACTCGGCACCAGCCCCCTTGCTTAAACTGCAGGTGGAGTTTAACAGAGAAAGCAAACTCCCCTACTGAGCCCTCGAAAATCTGATCTTTCCCTGTACCTCACCCCTCTGTGTGGGTGTCTTCTTAAAATACCAGTTACTCATGCAACTATTAAAAAAAGATTTTTCTGGCTGGATTTATTGGCATGACTAGAACATACAAGGACCTGCTTGGCTGTCCCAATATAGCTTTCAACACCAAGAGTCATGTTTTTTGCCTTATAAATTTTAGCACATGGTGGATCCAAAACTACAGCTCTTATGAAAATTTAGAGAGCACAGTGACTGAATAAAGACTTCCAGTTAAGGGCCAATGCACAAGTAACAACTTCTACCTTGTTATCCTGAAGCAAGAATAGTACAACTGCCAAAAACAAAGTACATCAATGTTTTTTTTCTTTTCTTGTCCAATTGCACTACGAATCGTGAACGTAATATAAAAATCATTGTTACTTAAAGGGCATGGAAAGATTTTGTAACAAACCAAGAAGCTCAGATTAGATAAGACAGCAATGGAACTTGAAAATAGAAACCAGAACTTCCAAATCGGTTAGTTGGCAATTAGGCATAACTTCCTGGGGTTCTAACTCCATGGTCCCTGCTCTCTTAATCAGTATGTTATACTGAGAAAGAGAGAAGTATTATATAGCATGAATTTAAATTTAAACTGTTAAGTCAGACTGCTGATTTTGTAACCCTAAGCAGTTTATGATCTTTGGAACTTCTGGTTTCTCATCTGTAAAATGGGAATCAGTAAGTAAGTGCTTCAAGTACTCTTTGCTTTCATATGAACAACATGGCATCAGGATTGGTGGAAGACTCACTAACACCCTGTGATATTCAGATGACACAATCTTCCTTGCTGAAAACTAAGAGGATTTGAGGCACTTACTGATGGAGATCAACTTCAGTATGAATTACACCTCAACATAAAGAAAAGAAAAACCTGCACAATTGGACTGATAAGCAACATCATGATTAATGAAAAAAAGATTGAATTTGTCAAGGATTTTATTTTACTTAGATCCACAATCAATGCCCATGGAAGCAGCAATCAAAAAATTAGATGAGATATCACATTGGGCAAATCTGCTGCAAAAGACTTCTTTAAAGTGCTGAAAAGCAAAGATGTCACTTTGAGGACTAAGGTGCTCCTGATTCAAGCCGTGGTGTTTTTAATCACCTCATATGCATGCAAAAGCTGGACAATGAATAAAGAAGATCAAAGTATTAATTGATGCCTTGAATTATGCTGCTGGTGAATAATATTGAATACACTATGAACTTCCAGAAGAACAAACAAATCTGTCTTGAAAGAAGTACAGCTAGAATGCTCCTTTGAAGCAAGAATGGCAAGACTTCATCTCACATTCTTTGGACATGTTATCAGGAGGGACCAGTTCATGGAGAAGGACATCATGCTTAGTATAGCAGAGGGTCAGCAAAAAGAGAAAGACATTCAATGAGATGGATAGACACAGTGGCTGCAACAATGTGCTCAAACATAACGATTGTGAAGATGATGCAGGACCAGGTAGTGTTTCATTCTATTGTACATAGGGTAGCTGTGAGTGGAACTGACTTGATAGCACCTAACAACCACAACAAAATGGGAATAATAGGAGAGTTTTCCTCATAAGCGTATTAAAAGGAAAAATGAAATAATTTATGCATTCAGCCAAATGACTGGCATACACTTAGTGCTGCTATTTCCCCTCCTCCTTCCCTCCACTTTCTTTTTTCTTCCTCCCATACACCATTATCATCATTACTAGTTTGACTGTAGCACTAATTAGCTCTACTAGATTACTAACTCCTTGACTATAGAGAGGAAACCCTGGTGGTGTAGTGGTTAAGTGCTACAGCTGTTAACCAAGAGGTTGGCAGTTCAAATCTGCCAGGCGCTCCTTGGAAACTCTATAGGGCAGCTCTACTCTGCCCTACAGGGTTGCTATGAGCCGGAATCGACTGGCAGCAGTGGCTTTGGTTTGGGTTTTGACCATAGAGATAGTGCCTTACTTATTTCTACATCTTCCGTTAACACTTTTAGTGTTTAATGAAAGCATTATTTTATCAAGCTCAAGATGATAAATCGCCATGGTGCCTTCCTGGATGAAAAAGTTCCTAGCATCAACAGCAAATGTTGTCCCTATCCTAACATATGGCTGGAGAATTTTACATGCTACAGAACTGGCAAATTCCTTTTAAAATCCATATATCTCAAAATATAAATTCTTATGCTATAATAAGTGATCACCATATATCATGGTTGACCATAGGAATATATTTTTTTTTCAAAAGATTAGATAGCAAATGGTACAGAATGACATGATTAGATTCATATTCTTAAATAACACAGCCACGCTGATGGTGGCCACACTCAAATCTGTATAGTTTGAGGAATCTGCTCAGGGGTAATTTATACTCAAAACAGAGGTATCACATGGGATATAAAATATGAAATAGCAGCTAAAAATCAACCAGTAAAAAAATGTCAGACAAATAAGCTCAGTAAGATTATCTTCCAGAAAAGTCTAATGATATTTTCCTATTATGGACAGTTTAGGAATACAGTGTTTTTTGTTTTTATTTTTAATTTTCTTCCCCTTATATTAGGATCTAAAGTACACTCCTACTTCCTTTCCTCTCATAGTTATTTTAAGCTTATCCAGATATAATAAGGGTACCCTCAAGCAATAACAATGAACAAACTTAAATTTCAGAGGTTTACATTTTCTATTCAAATTGAATTTTTTCAGCAACTTGTAGAAAGCTTAAGTTATAGCTACTTACATTGAACTTTTTTTGCCTTTTTAAAAACCTGGCCCCACCCCAACACCAAAATATATCCTATGATAGCTACAGAAGAGGTAAGATCCATCTCTTGTGACCTTCTTACTTCTTACAAATAGGGTTCCAGTAAACGCAATGTTCTTGCATATTTTAGTATAGTTTTGAATAATACAAATCCTGGTTTTAATTATATAGGTACTGATCATTCATGTATGATTTATGTTTATAACATAGTTTACCCTATTTAAGTTTGGCACAAAATGAAAGATAAAACCAAGGCCTGTTTCTAATTCCAATTTAGTTCGTGTCTCAGGGTACTCTGATTTGGGGTCTTCCCATGCTTTTCTTACTTCATGGTACAGCATTTCATGTGGAATATATATTCTGTTGCCATCATAGCTCAACAGCTAGAATATAGTTGAGAAAAAGAAAGAATTCAGTTATACTACAGGATTAATATTAAATAAAAATCTATTTGAATGTTCTCAAATTTACCACCCTACAGGGTTCTCTCAGCACTTTGATAAGGGTAAAATTAAGCACCTGATTCAGATAAAAATAATATTATAAATAGTCAATCCATTTTCTTATTTTTCACCAAAATTTAATCAACAAAGGTCTCCATAAAACTCAAGTCTTGGCAATTTTGTAGATTTCTGCTATAACTACGTTTCATATTGGTGATTAGAACGTCATTAAAAAGTAGTGGACAGTGACATTCACCTCCCACTGTAAGCCTGGGGTGCCCTTGGTGCAGTGTTCCTCTCATTTACTTAAGAGATGTGGATCTAGAGAAAGGAAGAAAAGTCATGCATCTGAGTCAGCAGCATCTGATAAAGCCAAGAGCTCTCATCTCCACCTCCTTGCTAGTCCTCTTCATGTACAACCTAGAGAAATTTTAGACTAATCCAAAGAAATGTTAAAGGCAGTGGTGTAACACCAAATGGCACACCTATAAAACTACATAAGCTTTCAGACTTCTCTTTAAGCTGTGGAGCCCTCACCCTGCTTCTAGTAAGCTAGTACTGGAGCTCATTCCTTGCTTTCTTCAAGTATTATGCCCTTGATGTCATTCCACAACTTGACTGGTCTTCGGTCATTAGTGTTCAATGTGTCAAATCTATTCTTCACTTGGTGTCTAAATTCAGGTTGGATATACTCAAGGTCACACTTTGGCTATTGTGGCTTTGTTCTAATTTTCTTTAGCTTCAACTTGAACTTGCATGTGAGCAATTGACGGTCTGTTCCACAGTCGGCCCCGGCCATGTTCTGACTGATGATATTGAGCTTTTCCATCCTCTCTTTGTTCCGCCATTCATAAGGTTTTCAGAACACTAGTTGTGCTCATGAGGAAGCTGTATATAGATCAAGAGGCAGTTGTTCAGACAGAACAAGGGTGTACTGAGTGGTTTAAAGTCAGTAAAGGCTTGAGTCAGGGTTGTATCCTTTCACCATATCTGCACGATCTGTATGCTGAGCAAATAATATGAGAAGCTGGACTATATGAAGAAGCACAGGGCATCAGGATTGGAGGAAGACTCATTAACAACCTGCATTATGCAGATGACACAACTTTGCCTGCTGAAAGTGAAGAGGACTTGAAGCACTTACTGATGAAGATCAAAGACCACAGCCTTCAGTATGGATTGCACCTCAACATAAAGAAAACAAAAATCCTCACAACTGGACCAATAAGCTACATCGTGATAAACAGATAAAAGATGGAAGTTGTCAAGGATTTCATTTTGCTTGGATCCACAAATCAACAGCCATGGAAACAGTAGTCAAGAAATCAAAAGACGCATTGCACTGGGCAAATCTGCTGCAAAGGACCTCCTTAAAGTATTGAAAAGCAAAATGTCACCTTGAAGACTAAGGTGTGCCTGACCCAAGCCATGGTGTTTTTAATCGCATCATATGCATGTGAAAGCTGGACAGTGAATAAAGAAGACAGAAGAAGAATCAATGCCTTTAAATTGTGGTATTGGCAAAGAATATTGAATATACCATGGACTGCTGAAAGAATGAACAAATCTGTCTTGGAAGAAGTACAACTAGATGCAAGGACTGCATCTCACATGCTTTAGGCATTTTGTCAGGAGGGATCAGTCCCTGGAGAAGGACATCATGCTTGGTTAAGCACAGGGTCAGTGAAAGACAGGAAGATCGTCAACGAGATGCATTGACACAGTGGCTGCAACAACGGGCTCAAGTATAACATGATTGTAAGGATGGCGCAGGACTGGGCAGTGTTTCGTTCTGTGGTGCATAGGGTCACTATGAGTCAAAACCCACTAAAATGGCACCTAAGAACAACAACATCCTCTCTTTCCACAGATGCAGTGGATTTGATTCCTGTGTATTCCAGTTGATGAGGTCCACGTGTATAGACACCATTTATGTTCTTGAAAATAGTTATTTGCAATGAAGAAATCTTTGGTCTTGCAAAATTCTCATGCAATCTCTGGTGTCATTTCTATCACCAAGGCCATATATTCCAACTACTGTTCCTTCTTCTTTGTTTCCAATTTTCCACCAAGGCCATATTTTCCAACTACTATTCCTTCTTCTTTGTTTCCAAATTTCATGTTCCAAACACCAGTAATTATCAATGCATTCTGATTGCATGTTTGAACAATTTCAGACTGCAGATGTTGGTAAAAATCTTTAATTTCTTCACCTTTGGTCTTACCGGTTGGTGTGTAAATTTGAATAATAGTTGTACTGGCTGGTCATCCTTGTAGACATATGGATATTATCTTATCACTGACAGTGTTGTACCACAGGATAGAGCTTGAAATGTTCTTTTTGACTATGAATGCAATGCCATTCCTCTTCAATTTGTCATTCCTGGCATAGTAGACTATATGATTATCTGATTCAAAATGGCTGATACCAATCCACTTCAGCTCACTAATGCCTAGGATATTGATGTTTATGCATTCCATTTCATTTTTGACAATTTCCAATTTTCCTAGATTCATACTTCAGACATTCCACATTCGTATTATTAAGCTCTTACCCCTTGATTTAATAGTGGAACATAGATGAATGTTCAGGAGACTGAGCATGAACAGGTACTATAGCTCTTGAATACCCTGTGATTTTTATCAATTGTGTTGAAGAGATGGATAACATAAGCCCTATACCTTATGGGATACCTGCTTCCTAAACTACCATCAAGCTAATTCTGGGAAAAGTATGGAGATCAGAACTGGAAGGAAACGATATGAATATAAAAGGAGAGACATAGATGTCAATCCTACAAAAATTGTGTCTCCTTCCACCATCCTAGATAAATAAAGCTTCATCTAGCATCCTCAAGACTACATTCTAAGTCTGTGAAGAGTCTAAGGAGTTAAGAAATCAGTACATGAATTCTTAAACAAGCTGGTTTTTGGCATCTACATCTAGCCGATGGCAGAGAGATGAAGCAAATGCCCAGCAAGTTGCTTCAGTTCAACATTTTGATCTCTTTTGATATTGTTGTTGTTGCTGCTGCTGCTGCTGGCAATATATTGTTGATCTCTGCCACAGTTGCTGTAAATAAAATTTTTTTCTTTTGCTGTTTTAACTACTGTTATTTTGTGTGGGTGCAGAAAAGAGCACATTTGGGTAGTAAATGTCACTCATTTTGTCCATTTAGATCCACGTAATATTTTAAATAATGCTCAGATTTGAAGTATTTTGAGTGTATTAAGGTAGAATTCAAACAATATATATGCACTTAGATTACTCAAGTTTGATGAACACTTTTGGAATGCATAACATTTTGAAATCAGAAGGGACCTTAAAGGACAAATAGATTCAGAAACGTATTTTTCTTATAATTTAACTTGAATAATGCCTTCAATTCTCTCAATACATATTGGCACCATTCTAGTATAAGCCGCAATTAACTCTTACATGGGCTATTCTCTCCTGCGACTCTTCAATTTGGTTTCTTTTCCATCAGCACCTTCTACTGTCATTCTCTCTTTGTAATACGTCATTCATCCTTCAGGGTTCAACTTAAAAGTAATCTCTTTTAAAAGCTCTCCTGACTTACCCTCTCACCCTTGTAGCCTATAAAAAATTTCCCCTATTATGGCCTTTCATTCTCTGGTGTTCTGGAGCCAGTCCATCCAGGCTCTCCAGAGCCAATTGTGGGCATTTCTTCTCAATATCTTGTTCAGTAATGGCACATTGATAGCTTAAAATTGGCCAGAGTGGAAGTATTTATATCATATAAATCGTCAAATGCTATAAAACAGGTTTTTTTTTGGAGAGGTATTTATTAAATATTTAACAAAAAAACAAACAACAACCTATTGCCGTCAAGTCAATTCTGACTCATAGTAACCACTATAGTGACCCAATAGAACAGAGTAGAACTGCCCTCTCATTTCTCCTATTACATGCCTACCATGTAGCTTATAATCATTTGTTAGTTCATATTTTGTGTTTTTGTTGCTGCCTTACCATCATATGGTAAAGTCCATAAGGTCAGGGACTATATTACTTAAAGGTAATACCCAAGCCCGTGCCTAGAACACAGTAGATGGTCAAGTATCTGGTTTAAAAAAAAAAAAAGACAAGAAAAACTAATATAAATAAAATATAGTTATAAAGTATTTCAAAATTAATACAAGATTATTCTAGAAAATTAGAAATTACCACACATGTTAAAGAAAGTGAATATGATACATAGTTTACCATGCAGAAGTAATCACTGTTAGATTTTGGTGAACAATATTTAAGACTTCTTACTATTCAGAGATATATAGTATGGGTATGTATGTATTTTATTTTAATATTCTCCATAAGACATTCTGTTTTAAAACCTGTTGTAAATATTCCACATGTTGTGAATATCTTTTCTATGTCTATCTTTATATATTTATATTCATATATATATATACTTGCACTAACCAATTTAATATCTTTTGGATGTACCATAATTTATTTAACTAATGATATCTTTGAGGAACATTTAAGTTTTTGTAGGTGATAAATAAATCTGAAATTAATGGTCATATTTACATTTCCTTGTATACTTCTCTGATTATTAACTTAAATCTAGAGTACTGCAATTACTAGTTTCAAAGCTTTTTGTTATGAATTTACAGACTGTCTTACCTCCCAGAGATAAGCAAAAATAAATCTAGCTTTAATTTGCATTTATTTAATTTGACATGAAGTTGAGTACATTTTCCATCAGCTGATTCTCACCCTAACCCCAAGATAAAGGAAACTCCAGAATATGAATTGTCCCCTGATATGGAGAATGAACACTTTCCACTCAGCAATTCTGCTGAACCGTTTGGAGGCAAGATACTTTTGTCAAGTCTGAGGTCAGTTCTTAAGATCTGGCCCTTCAGATTTGATGAGAAAACCAAAAGCTCATCGGTGAAATGGGGATGATAACTAAGGACATGTGCACAGGATTCTATCAACAGGGGAGTCAATGGAGACCTTGATAAGACCTCAGACTTTAGAGTTACTGACATCACTGGGAGCTATCCAGGGTACTGGATCAAAGCTCTCTCTGACCCAAAGGACCAGAGCCTTTGGTCTCTATGAATGTAAACTCTGTTGTAGCCCCCAAATTCCAGCTACTACTGAGGAAACCCTGGTGTCACAGTGGTTAAGTGCTATAGCTGCTAACCAAAGGATTGGCAGTTTGAATCTGCCAGGCTCTCCTTGGAAACTCTGTGGGGCAGTTCTACTCTGTCCCATAGGGTCACTATGAGTTGGAATCGACTCAATGGCACTGGGTTGGGTACTCTAAAATCATAGCTATTCTGTTCATGACTAAGTTTAACAAATAAAAAACTTGATTTTCTCAAACAGCATTTGAGGTTTTGCCTATCCCTTTTGCTTACTTGCCTATTATTTGTTCCGTGTAACCTGTCTTTTATGCAACAAATACACTGATTAAACATAAGTGACATAGTCTGGGAAGTCCAGTAGCCAAACAATAAAATTTTCTAAAAGATATATTAGAGAAAATGTTGGTAATAATTTGTCAAATTATGAAGAACAATAACAAAAAGAAGTATCAAAAAGTATAGTTACTGTAAAGGCATTTTTGGACAAGAACCCAAAAACTTACCAACATTTCTTAAGAAGTTCTTAGAAGACATATACCATTAAAAAGAGAGAGTAAAACAAAGAAGAGAAAGACCTAGGAGCCAATGAACAATTCAGCTGAGAAATCCAACAAGAGAGTCTGGGATGACAACTCTGCATCAGGCCTTGACAGCAACCAGCCCAGCCCGGAGCAAGCCAATAGGGAGATATCTGGGAGAGAGGGGTCTTGGAGTAAAAGGATATTTAACAGACGATATGATACCGTGAAGCTTTAAAATTAAAAAGGGGGGAATAAATTGAGTCAAGGGCATGCACATTTTAAAGCTTGTAATGCACGTTTGCACAGTTGTGCCAATTTACAGTCTGAATTACAATGTTAGTGAGTTCCCATTTGGCACACCCATGCCCTGGGTATTATTATCTTAAAATACGCATTTAAAACCCTGAAATATAATGATTAGTTAATTAAAACAAAAAAGAAAGTACAAGAAACATTTAAAAACCAGAATAACAAACTACAATTAAAAAGAGGTATTGAAAGTAGACTCTGAGTGGCAGAATAAGAATCTTGGTGCACCACCTCCCCAGCAAAACAACAATCTAACTAGTGAAGATTATGTTTAAAATTACTTAAAATTTCTCGTAAGTATCCTAAGAAAATACAGCAAGTGGAGAAACATAATTCAAGAAATCTCTGTAAGAATAGTGAGAGTCTGTGGCAGTTAAGCCATGACCCACTCCCTTTCTCCCACCAGTTCCGTCTGTGGCTATTCTTTCTCTCCGGGAAGGAAAGGGTTCCAGCATTCCTCATCCTCTCTAGTCTCACATTGCAAATGCTTTATTCTGGGTGGTCCAGCTGAGAGGAGTAGATCTACATTTTCCCCCCACTCCCATTCATAAAGTAGAGGCTTACCCCAGATATGGCAAGCTGATAATACTGGGACCACAATCAGCCTCCCCAAACTTGCTGGTAGGGGAGGTTCCACTCACTGAGAAGACTAGGGGATGCCATCCCCTCCCAGTGCCCCATGATAGAGTGGGGGTATCACTGTAGGAGAACTAGACCCCTGCTCCCCAATTCCAGTACAGCACACAGGGGATTTGCCCAAGAATAAAAGCACACAATAAGGACAAAGAGCCCCATGGCTCTGCCAGAGGCAACTGACTTTATTTGGAGCAGAGTATGGAGAACTCAATGCCTAAGGGTGTTGTCAAAAAAAAAGAAAAGAAAATCTTGGTGGACAGGAAACAAGAAGCCAGTAGTTCCATGATATAAGCAGAGCAACAAAGCAGACAGAAGTTTAAGAAAGAAAATCAGGGGGAAAGGCAGCCAAGAAGAGCCTTCTTGGGATTACAGTCAACTCCAGGGGGTCAAAAAGACTAGTACATTCTCTACACTTTACCCACTCTGAAGTTATCTGAACAGAACGTAGAGCAAAATTTAAAACATTCTCCAAGTCACACACAGGCCTACTAACCCAAGTTGGAAGCCACACCATCACAAGGGACCTAAACACAACCTCTAACCAAACACTGACTAAACAATGAGCTACTCTCCAGGCATTGCCCAATGTCCATGTCCCCTGGGAGATGGAGGGCAAAAAAACATCCTTGGTTTAGAAACATGTTATCTCCATCCTACTCCACCTAATAGAATCTATAGCACATTCATTGGAAAGAACTTAATTAGTAGGGATGATATACATTTATTTCACAAATTTAAAAATCTTTATTTAGCCACATTGTAGGCTCTTGTTAATTGAAACTGATATTGTATTCAGTCTGTTTGAATGGATAACCTTGGCTATGTTAGTACAGTCTAATCCTTTCACATGGAGAGGCAATGATGTGGCGAGGAGTATTACTCTACAAAGGAATATTTTTGATGTAACTTAACTAGCCTTAAAGTATTTTTAAAGAAATTATCTTTTATATGTTTAGAGACTATGGAAAAATATTTTGTTATTCATTTTATTCTAATATTAAACTAAGTCAAAAAAGGAACACAATCAAGGGCGCAGGTGGAAGGACTGGCTTTTGAATTTTTTTTTTTTTAACTTCAGAAGTAGTATATGCTGCTTCTAACAAGGTTATGTGTAAATGTGTGTGTGTGCGTGTGTGTGTTCGTGTACACATATTTCCTTTCTCCTTGCTCCAAACCACCGTCTCTCCATTGGGAATAATTGCTAGTAATAGTTTGATATAAATATTTCCAAATATTTTTCAATACACAAAAACAAAAATAAATAACCACCATATAGAAGAATTATGAAACATTAAAAATAATTTTTATGCTTTCTTTGCACATATATTACCCTATTCAGACAAACGTGTAGGCTCCAAAAATAAAATAAATGTATTCTAAATTTGCCACTCCAAACTTCTCTTCATTACAAAAAAAAGAAAAAGAAAGCCTAGAAAGAAATCTAGGAAAAATTTAGAGGTTGTGTTGAAGGGCAAGGCTATAGGTCATGCTTTTCTCCCTTTTTTCTACTCTTCAGTACTACATTTCAAATGAAAACATGAGCATTTTTAACATGAAAATACTGTCTTCTAAATATACTATACAAATAGTAAAAAAGGAAGCTCCTCACATTTTTTCAAGTAAAATGTTTAGTATTTTATTTAATAAAATATATTTGCAGTTTTCCTATTAAAAACCATTGTTTTAAACCTTTCAGTAGCATATACTGACCTGAGTTGTATATGCCAAAAGTATGAAGCCAAGAGTAGTGGAGTCATCCAAACTTAGACATTTACAGACAGCTCTTGTCAACACTGTGTTTCATTTTGTTTTCCCCATACAAATGCACCTCTAATAAGCTTTGCAAACACATGCAAATTCCCTTGAGAAGGATTAAAGCAACAATCATATTCCAAGGTCTTAGGAAAAATGACAGTTTCCTGTTACTGCTACCCAGTGGTAACCATGAAGTTTCTAGGAAATTAGGTACTTTAATCTCATATCTTCATCCCACTCCTCTACATATCTCTTCTCCCACTTCCAACCTGCTTCAAATAACTATAATCTTGTCCTCATATTTATATCTTACCTCCTTCTTCAAAGCCCAGCCTTTTGTGGACACCTCATCTAAAGAATATTTCCCTTCTTTTGTATTCCTAAAAAATTAATGGTTTGTATGCTACTAATCCAGATTTCATTTCTACTATTAGTATTATAAGGAGCCCTGGTGGCACAGTGGTTAAGCACTCGGCTGCTAACTGAAATGTCAGTGGTTCAAACCCATCAGCTGTCTTCAGGAGAAAGACGTGGCAATCTGCTTCCGTAAGCTTACAGCCTTGGAAATTCTATAGGGCAGTATACCTTGTCCTATAGGGTCACTATGAGTCAGAGTTGACTCAATGGCCCACAACAACAACAATATAATTACCACTGATTTTTTTTTACTTTTTAGTATTAGCCAGCTTTCTCTCTTTGACATGATTGTAAGGTCCTGTAAGTAAGATTCTGTGTACTTCACTGTATTCATTCTCCCACTATATCAAGTACACTGCTAAGCATGCAGGTTCTGCTAACAAAGTCATGGAATGATTAGGAAACAATGATGCACAGCCTCCCAAAATCACTCCAGTTTTATCAAACTGAAGACAAAGTTCCTTGTTTCTTTCTGGAGTCACAATACTCCTCCTTTTTCTTCAACAATTGACCTCAAACTTCCCCCTCCCCACCCCCCAGATGCTTTGTGGTTTACTTTCATTTGATCAAATAGAAAGACTGGAAAAGAGAGTCAGCAGGATGAAGTAGCCAGGACTTCTCAAATGTCTGCACTTTACTTCCTATGAACATACACAAATCCAGTTTTAATGAAGATGCTTTAGAGACCTTTCACACTACCTGCAGCACTAATAGAAGAACTATGCAAAAGCAAGCCAAATTGATTAAACTCTCTAAGATCCAGTTTCCTATTCATTGAAATAATGATAATAATAATACCTACCTCCATTAATTGTTGGTAAGATCGATGTAATTGTATTTTTAAAAAAGCTTAGCAGCATGAACGGCCCAGTGTTAGTTTTAAACCACCAACACCATCATCGTCATTGTCATCATCATGAACTCATAAGGTAGCCACTGTTCTGTGATTATCATGAAACAATTTTTAAAACAATGTTCTCTATTCTTAGTGTCGTCTATGCGCCACTAACGTAATCATGTTTTGTAAGGATAGATTCAGAATCAAGGGACCTAGATGTCTCGCCAAAAGAACTGTAGCAAGGTATTAGTTAAATATATCATAGTCTAGAACAAAGGCCAAATCGTTTACCCCAGAAAGTCAAGTAATTTTGCATATGATTGCCATGTGAATATTTAGATTTGAATTTTTGGTTGTTTAATTTACAAAACACATTTTCTATGTGTGAGAGGGCAGTCGAAGGAATTGGAATGAATTTCAAGCACTGCCAGGAAAGTAAAAGATGAATTTGGTTTTCTAAAAAGTGAGAGGTAGAAAAAAATACTATTGGAAAATCAAAGAGTTGTACTTAGAATATCTATTAACATATACAATTACTTTTATTTGTATTTTAAATAAAATAATTAGTAAGAAAATATTATGCCCAATAAAATTATTGTTTCAAATGCAAATAAAGAATAGAAAGTTCAAAACAATTTTTCGATGTTTTGAAAATGGCTAAAGCAGTTGAAAAGACATACCTTGGTGGAAGAAGATATTCAACCGATACCTTGATGAATTACTACTATAATTATCCAAATCAATTTTTTACATATCTAATAGGATAAATTTTACAGAGAGAAATGCACAGATCTTAGGTTTATAATACAATATGTTTGAAAAAATATATACATCTGTGTAACCAGTCAAGATACTGAACATTCCCATCACCCCAGAAAGTTCTCTCATGGCCCCTTGCATTGGAATCCCTATTTCCCACAAATAGCAACTCTTCTGATCACCATTCCATGGGCTAGATATGTGCTGGTTCTTGAATCGAATGTAAATGGAATCATAAAGCATATACTCAAAAAGAAATTTTTAAATGCAATATTATAAGAGATGAAACTAGTTTAAGTAACTGTACTGTGGCTGTACTGCTGTTATATTTAACAAGACGTATCTTTGCACTATCACAAACACTTTCTTCATTAATATTTGTTGATACATTGCCCCACATTACATCCTGATATTTCTTCTATCCTCTTACTTGTATTGGGGTAGAAAGAGCTAAAAAAAATAAAGTATTATAGGATGCCTCAATTTGTAGAATACAACAGCAAATCATCTTTACTGCGACAGAATATATGAAGTAAAGCCAAAACCATGAAGTAGCTACTTTCAAAGCAATCTAAATTTGTGTGATACCATAGCTATAAAAGTAGGAACCAAGAGAAACTGAGTGTGTATGAAACCGAATGTGCAACATGCAAACTCAAATGGAGGCACAAGAGCCAAGGGAAATGGAGTAGGAATGGGAATACAGCAATCAGAGTGGAGCAGCTGGGAAAACCACCGCAGTTGTTGTTGTTGTTAGGTGCTGTCGAGTCAGTTCTGACTCATAGCGACCCTGTGTACCACAGAATGGACACTGCCCGGTCCTGCACTATCCTCACAATCATTGTTACGCTTGAGCCCATTGTTGCAGCCACTATGTCAATCCATCTTGTTGAGGGTCTTCCTCTTTTCCACTGACCCTGTACTTTACCAAGTATGATGTCCTTCTCCAGGGACAGATCCCTGCTTCTAAAGAGTGTTCTAGTCATACTTCTTCTAAGACAGATTTGTTCGTTCTTTTGGCAGTCCATGGTATATTCAATATTCTTCGCCAACACCACAATTCAAAGGTGTCAATTCTTCTTCTGGCTTCCTTATTCGTTGTTCAGCTTTCACATGCATATGATGTGATTGAAAACGCCATGGCTTGGGTCAGGCACACCTGTCTTCAAGGTGATATCTTTGCTTTTCAACACTTGAAAGAGGTCCTTTGCATCAGATTTGCCCAATGCAATAATGTGCCTTTTGATTTCTTGACTGCTGCTTCCATGGATGTTGATTGTGAATCCAAGCAAAATGAAATCCTTGACAACTTCAATCTTTTCTCCATTTATCATGATGTGGCTTATTGGTCCAGTTGTGCGGATTTTTGTTTTCTTTATGTTGAGGTGTGATCCATACTGAAGGCTGTGGTCTTTGATCTTCATCAGTAAGTGCTTCAAGTCCTCTTCAAGTCCTCTTTCCAGCAAGCGAAGTTGTGTCATCTGCATAACACAGGCTGTTAATGAGTCTTTCTCCTATCCTGATGCCCCATTCTTCTTCGTATAGTCCAGCTTCTTGAATTATTTGCTCAGCACCATAGGGAGAAGTACAGATTGATGCTAAAGTCCTCAAAGAGCCCATGTAACTCTTTTCCTGACCTCTTACCATTTCCCTCCCCAAAATAAAGGGAGGCTTAGAAACCAGTGCAGAGAAGGAAGGAAGGATAGAGATTCCAGGACCTAGAGTGATGTTTTTGTTAGAACTGTTGTAATCAACAAACATGTCAATAATTATCAGAAAGTTAATACAAGTCTTTGCCTCTCTTAGTGAACCTTGGTCTTCAAGCAGAGAATAACCCTGCAATCAAGAATACTGAGTTCCCAGCTTCCAAGACAGTGAACACCACTCTCCACTCCCTTCACACCTCCATTCGTTTTAGTTTTCTTGCCAATGTTTGTGAATTTTATGGAGGTAGCATTCAATCAGTAAGGAAGGGACATTTTGGCAGAAATATTAGCATTCTCAGATTTAACATTCAGTTTATATATTACATATTTACTTTCTCTATAAATTAAACTTGGCTGTCAAGACTTGTACCAATGCTAGCTATCAATACTAGCAAGCTGTATTTTCTAGTAGTTATTTCCAGGAGAACTTTGGTGCACATTTGGGAGGCGATGGTGGGGGTGGAAAAGAGCAGGGGGTAGAAGAAATGGCGTAGGTGGAGAGTGGATTAGGCTAAAAGGGGATATTGCTAAACAAGTGACCTGGGGAACCTCAAGGGAAGATTATGACTGTCAAACACAATGCATAAATTTGGTAACATTATCCTCTAAGACATTTTTGAATTACAAAACTTTACTAGCCTAAACTTCTCTAAGGTGAGACAGTAAAATAAACACCAATATTCTTTGTTTTGGACTCACCATTAATTACAGCTAGCTCAAAAACTGTAGTCATCTGTAAGTCTAACTCAGAACTTGAAGTGCCCCTTGTCGACTTTCCAATTCATCGACCAAAGATTTAATTTAAATATTAAAAATAACCTTGACATATCTGTATAATAATATGCAGTTCAAATACATTTATAGATCAATTGATATTGCAAATATCAGGAGGTGCATTTACACTTACATCGAATAAAACTTTGAAAATGTTTTATATATGGTTTCATTCACCATTCTTCAGATTTTTCTAGATAGCAGCCATTATGGCATACTTACGAAATGAAAGGGCAAATAAATATGTTCTCTCTGTGTTCATAAGTATTATATTCAAGAGAAAAATTAGAACAATCTTTTTTTAAAACAGCCTTTGATCCCTTTCTTTTGGCAAGCTTTAGAGTAAAAAATGAAAATTCCATTACCATAAACCTCAGAGCTTACTTTTACCCTCCTGCAAAATCTACCACATAGGGAAAGCTGGAATCGAAAATGTTTGTTCAGTTCCCTCATTTCTCAGATGCAGATCGCTAGAACTCTCATAAGGCAAGAAGTAAAAGCATTTCAAAATTAAATAAGTCATTTTATTTTATTAAAACAAATTTTTCTGTCAACCCACAGACATTTTTAGCCACAAAATCTCACATAACACTTCACTGTTTATTTGTTTGAGAAGGGAAGTAAAGGCTTCACCTTCTTGAAAGCTGAACTGTATACAGCAGGAAAGCTGCTTTCTTTAAAACAACCATGACACAAAGTTTATGAGAAAGATATTTTCATAATGTTTAGTACAAGGTAGCAGAATTTATCCCGAAGTGGAATAGTGTTTATTTATTGTTAACGATGTGCCCTGCACTGCAGCTGACCTCTCCTCCATTAGGAGAAATTCTCTCTGCTCCTCGCAGATAGTCTGCTTTCAGAGAGGTAGCTGCTTATGTAGGAAGGTCCAGGGCACAGAGTGTGCAAAATAGTATTGCCATGAACAGGCTTCTGGGAAGTCAGTATGCCACTTTCATCTCAGAGGTGGCTTGTTTTAGGGAAAACAATATGTGTATTATCCAAAGGCTATACTAAAAGATTTAGGACAGCAGAATTTTAGAAAATCTAAGCTAAAATTTCAAGGATTAATAGCTGGTACACTTTGAAATGGGGCCCTGGTGGCACAGGGTTAAGAGCTATGGCTGCTAACCAAAAGGTCGGCGGTTCAAATCCAGCAGCTGCTCCTTGGAAACCTTATGAGGCACTCCTACTCTATAGATACCCTGGAAATCTATCCTTTTTACTGTGACTTCGTTGCCTTGATTACTTTGGCAGAGAAGTTCAGTTTCAGTGCCTAGTCAGGAAGATGCAAATAAACTCAGAGCATAAATCAATCTCTTGTTGCCTTCGTCCAGTTTAAGTCCTTAGCATTAGATGGTCCTCCACACTTAAATTATGGCAAAGATGATGATACTGCCTTTTTTATGAATTCAAATGACCCAGGCTGAAGTTAATGATAGCCTACTCTACTATAGAGGAGTCCCTGGGTGGTTCAAATGGTTAAGAGCTCTACTACTAGCCAAAAAGTTGACAGTTCAAACCTACCCAGAGGCACCTCAGAAGACAGGCCTGGTGATTTGCTTCCAAAAGCTCACAGCCTTGAAAACCCTATGGAGCAGTTTTGCTCTGTACACATGGGGCGCCATGAATCAGAGTTGGCTCGACAGAAACTAACAGCAACTCTCTATAACTCAGTGTGTGTCTGTGTGTTTGTCATATACACATTAGATTAAAATTAAATATTGTTTAAAGATCAATTCTCTTGTGGTTTTGTCCACTTTATATGCTAAAAACTTGACTGAAATGGTTAGGTAAAGCCCACTCAATCCAGAATTCTGGAAATAATGGCAATTCTTAATTTGGGAGTTTATGAGTACAATGAGAAGAATATTTGAGAATAAACAACCTTAAATTATAAAATCAGGCAACTCTATATTTTACTGTATTGTTTAGTTAAACACAAATACATAAGACAATTTCTGAAAGCTATACAATAGAGTTCTAACATAAGCTTAACAATTCCTTTACTCTCAAATCTGGTGAAAAACCTTTAGAGGATATGGGTAAGAGAATAATCTCTCTTTGGTCAAGACTTATTTCTCTTCCTTGTACCACATTAGATTGTACTAGGACAGTCATTGCTTTATATCAAGCCCTCAGCTTCAGTGCTTGTTTATGAGTTTGTTCAAAGTTCACCCTAAGTACAGCTTTATCACTTGCTTCCCATGCAGTCTACTATCTTCCTCCTTTAGGCCCTGAAATATACTAGTTTTCCTCTCTGTGACCAGAGACATCAGCCCTGCTTCTCTACTCTCCGCCATGATGTGAAAATGGCAAATGTTATATTCCACTTCCTTTGTCAGAAGGTAAATTTCTGACTGGAAAGTTCAGATGTTAATATTCTATTTTGATCTTTCAAGTTATCTTCGTATCATTCATAAATATATCACATGCAGCCAAATGATAAATTCAAGAGAAATAGTGGTTTTGCCTAGAAGATTGTGTCATAATGGTGATTTTTCATTTACCAAAAATAGATTGCTTAAATGGGTACAGAATTAACATGTGATGGGATTTAGGTAAACACCAGCAGCAATATGAAAGTTGGATTTAAAATGGCATGCTTAGTATTTCATTTAGACAGCTGTTTTATCCTATGCTGATATGATTTCACAAACTGCCACTTAATAGTGTTTTTATACAAATAACATGCACCTTCTACGTTTGTTCGCCAGCCGCAACTACCTTCTGCGAGGGAATTTCATAAGCACTGCTATGCCGATTTCTTGTTGCTGTTAAAAAACTAGTGTAATGTGATTACAAAAATACCTCATGAAGGGAGGGCATGTCTGGCAAACAAATACAGAAAGTGCATGTTATTTACGTAAAATGTGATATATGTAGTTAAAACCATTGGTGGTATTTGTAAAGTTAAAATAAGAAAGTGATGTTTAACAAACCACCCTGGCAGAAATTTTAATATTAATATATATTTCTATTCTTGTTTTTATATATGAAGATACAGGCACTCTTGCTTTTAACGGTGATTTAAACAGTGATTATTTTCTAAGGAATATCCATTTTAAAAAATAAAAAATGTACAGTATACTATAAAAATGCTTAATTGGTATTTTGTATTATAGTGAAGCCTATTTTTATTACAGCTGTAGTCACCTCAATGGGAGCCCTGATGGTATAATGGTTAAGAACTCAGGCAGCTAACCAAAAGGTCAGCAATTTGAATTCACTAGTGCTCCTTGGAAGCCCCACAGGGTGGTTCTACTCTGTCTTATAGGGTTGCTATGAGTTAGAATCAACTTGATGGCAATGGTTTAGTCACCTCAATATGAAAAGAGAGTAATAAGGTCAGACTATGCCACAGTACTTAGCGCACACGCTGGTGATAATTCTGCCTTATCAACGAGGCCGATGAGACCCACACGACTGTATTTTAAAACGAATGTGTTACCTTATGAACCAGTATCTGTATTTTTTATTTTAAATATCTGAAAAAACAACTGGCTCCTACAAATCAACTTAATTTCCTGATGCAATTATAAATCTGATACGATTAAACATATTCCAATTCCCACAAAATCAAGTACCCTGATAAAAGTATGAAAAAGTCTCTTTTGCTCTTGTTGTTATTCTTTTATAGGATAATAATTTTTAAATCATATTGAGGAAGAATATACATGGAGATTAAAAAGAAAAACTTTGATACATAATCTTCAAATAAGTACAAAATACACAAGAGAGAAAGAAAAATACCAGAACAACCTAAAATATTTGATGTTTGCAATAAACCACACACACACACAAAAACTAAACTAGTTCCCGTGGAATCAACTCTGATTCATGGTGACCCCATGTATGTCAGAGTAGAACTGTGTCCCATGGCTAATTTTCTAGTAGTAGAGTGCCAGGCCTTTCCTCCGAGCTGTCTCTGGGTAGACTTTGATACTAATATATATTTCTATTCTTGTTTTTACATATGAAAAGCAAGATTTTGGTTAGCAGCTAAGTGTATTAACCATTTGCATCACCCAAGGACTCTAATATTTTAATAGAAAGGGATTATTATTGAGACGTCCCACAGTGAACTTGATCATGAAGATGATAGCAATCCCCTACACAAGCAGGGAGTCTTTAGAAGCAGCAGCAATAAAAGAGGCATAATATACAGATGTTTATTTACAGTCTGCAAACTAAAATTAACTGAATAAAGCTGGCTTTAGGAAACTATCACTCTGACAACCACATTTAAAGCCCAGTCATGGGAATTTTAAAGGAATTTTTGCAACTAAACAGAAAAGCCTGTTAAGAACAACTCAAGGAAAAGACACTCCAGCCAGTGTTTGTTTTCCAATAGCTTGATGCTTCCATAAAAATCTATTTGAGAAAATTGTTGATAGTAGAATTGGCATAATAAGCCTAACATCAATGATTCAGAGGCTCAGTCCTAGGTGTCATACTGAAAAAGGTATATTGCTTGGATAACAGCAATACACTTATATGCTAATTTTTTATTATTATATCATTTTATTATTATATGCTATTCTTAAGTAACTGGTTAGAGACTACCTATAACTCAGTTCATTACATTAGAGTTAGAAAAAAATACGGTAAAGAAAATTAAATTCCTTTTTCACCTTGATAATAAAAAATTATACAGTTGGCTTTTTGAACAGACATTATATTGTGACAGAAAAAAATTATCAAAACTGCGTTTGTTGAAACATTTCAATTAGTATTCTGTCAATTCCCGGAGCCTTGTTTTTTGTCCATGTTTTCAGTGAAGCTTGGACTTCTTTCTTCAGTACTGTAGGTTCCTGATCATATATTACTATCTGAAATGGTTGAATGTCAACCAATTCTTTTTGGTACAGTGATCCATCTTCTTTTGATGCTTCCTCTGTGATTTCGTATTTTCCCCACAGAATCCTTCAAATTGTAACTTGAGGGCCAAATTTTTCTTCAATTATTTCAGCTTGAGAAATGCCAAGTGTGTTCTTCTCTTGTGGTTTTCTAACTCCAGGTCTTTGTACATTTCATTATAATACTTTGTGTTCTCCAGCTGCCCTTTGGAATCTTCCATTCAGCTCTTTTACTTCATCATTTCGTCCTTTCGCTTCAGCTACTCTATATTCAAGAGCAAGTTTCAGAGCCTCATCTGACATCCATTTAGGTCTTTTCTTTCTTTCCTATGTTTTTAATGACCACTTGCTTCTTCATGTACCATGTCCTTGATGTCATTCCACAACTCATCTGGTCTTCTGTCATTAGTGCTCAACACATCAAATCTACTCTTGAGAAGGTCTCTAAATTCAGGTGGGATATACTCAAGGTTGTACTTTGCACCTCATGGGCTTGTTCTAATTTTCTTTGGCTTCAACTTGAACTTGCATATGAGTAATTGAGGGTGTGTTCTGCAGTCAATCACTAGCCTTGTTCTGACTGATGATATTGAGCTTTTCCATTGTCTCTTTCTACGGCTGTATTCGGTTTTATTCCTGTATATTCTCCCTGGTGAGGTCCACTTGTATAGTTGCTGTTTATGTTGTTGAAAAAAGGTATCTGCGATGAAGAAGTCGTTAGTCTTGCAAAATTCCATTATGCAATCTCCAGCATTATTTCTATCACCAAGGCCATGTTTTTCAACTACTGACCCTTCTTTATTTCCAAATTTCTCATTCCAATAACCTGTTATTATCAATGCATCCTGATTGCATGTTCCATCAATTTCAGACTGTAGAAGTTGGTAAAAATCTTCTATTTCTTCATGTTTGGCCTTAGTGGTTGGTGTGTAAATTTGAATAATAATTGTATTAACTGGTCTTCCTTGTAGGCATATGGATATCATCCCATCACTAATAGCACTGTAATTCAGGATAGATATTGAGATGTTCTTTTTGACAATGAACACACCATCCTCTTCAAGTTGTCATTCCTAGCATAGTAGACCATATGATCGTCTGATTAAAAATGGCTAATACTGGTCCATTTCAACTGACTAATGCCTAGGAGTTTGATGTTTATACTTTCCATTTCACTTTTGACCATTTCCAACTTTCCTAGATTCATACTTTGTACATTCTGTATTCTGACTATTAATAGATGTTTGTAGCTGCTTTTCCTCATTTTCAGTTGTGTCACGTCAGCAAACAAAAATCTGACAAATGTGTGGGCATTATTTTATTTACATGAGATGAAAACTACAGAGTACTTGTAAAATGGGAGTAGCGGTGGTTCAGTGGTAGAATTCTTGCCTTCCATGCAGGATACTCAGGTTTGTGCACTTCATGCACAGCTTCCACCTGTATGTCAGTGGAGGTTTGTGTGTTGCTGTGATGCTGAACAGGTTTCAGTGGAGCTTCTAGACTAAGATGAGAAAGAAAAACCTGGCAAGCTACTTCCAAAAAATCGGCCAATGAAAACCCTGTGGATCACAATGGTCTGATCCAGTAGTGCATAGTCTTGCCATTAGTCAGGGCCCAACCTGATGGCAGCTAACAACAATGACATGTGTAAAATAAAGAAAATATGTACTCACCATCATCCTCAAATTGTTGTTTCCCTGAATCCCTTTCATTCACGATATCGTGCAACCACTGAGTCTCTCAGAAAGAAGATAGCATTATCAATAGTTTTACCATTTGGGGTGGTATTCTCAGTGCACTGCTTCACTGATTGCTCCAAGATGGTATGGAGAAGAGCAAATAAAAAGTTTCCATCAGAGTCCATTGTTGCAGCCACTGTGTCAATCCATCTCATTGAGGATCTTCCTCTTCCTCACCAACCCTCCACTCTACTAAGCATGATGTTCTTCTCCAGGGACTGGTCCCTCCTGATAACATGTCCAAACCACTTGAGATGAAATCTCGCCATCCTCACTTCTAAGTTGCATTCTGGCTGTACTTATTCCAAAACAGATTTGTTCAATCGAGCAGAGGGATCAAAAACCTTATTGAAATGGGTTGAAGAGAGAATGGGAGGTCAGAAAATGAAGAAAGCAAGAATAGGTTTACTTTTTGAAGAGCTTTTCTGTTAAGAAGACAATCAGAGCAGCAGCTAGAGAAGAATGTGTGCTCAAGAGATGAATTTTGTTTTTGTTTCTCATATATGGATTATATTGAGGAATGTTTGTGTGCCAATGTAACTCATCCAGTAGAGAGAGAAAAATTGGTGGCCCAGGTAAAAAGGTAATTGTAGGAGCAAAGGCTGTAAGGGGAGAGGCAACGAAGTCCAGGGCCTAGGGGAGGAACTGACCTAGGCAGATGCACTTTCTCTTCTGTAATAGGATAGAGTACTGAATAAGCGGGTACAGATACAAGCAGTTTTTCAGAACTGTTGGTGGTGACACGAGATTGTTCTCATCTGATTAATTTTTTTCTCTGTGAATGTTTTGAGAGGTCATTATGTGAATGTTAAAAGGGGAAGGTTTGTTGCATACTTGAGGAGAAAGGAGTAGTAAGGTGTTTCTACTAGGGAAAGGTAGTGGTATTCTGAAAGTGATGAGTGCTCCTTCAAGATTTAAGTTAAATCTGATCTGAGCAGTTGTGTGCTTTCTTTAGCCAGGCTTCACTGTGCAGGTGCACTTATAAAGTAAACAGAAAAATATCTTTAATTAGGACCAAGTCTTGTCAGATGGAGATCATAACCAGACCACAAAATCTAAAAGAAGTAAGGCTACAAGTGAGATCATGAAGAAGACAGATATCAGTAAGTGAATATTTGATAATTGATGTTATTTTCTCTCTCTCTTTTTTTTTTTTTTATCACACATGTGTTTTCTAGGGATACTAGAAAGCTAGCTCAGATATGAAAAGCAAAAAATTTAGCACATATGGCCTTGAATCTTATTCCAATTCAAACTTTGATTTAAGTTATTTGAGCACAGACTTTGAATATCAAGATAAATAGCCTATTTACTTTGTTCTAAACTATTTAGAACACATATCATGCTGATCGATTGAAGAATGTATTTATAAATAGAGCTATTTAAAGTCTAAAGTGGAAGGAAGAAGCTAGAAGAATGCCAAAAAAGATAATATGAAAGCAATTAGAGCAGACTCAATAAAGGGAGAAAAGAAGGAGACAAAGTCTACATCTAAATAATGCCAAAACAAACAGTTGATAAGTGAAACATCTAGTCAATCCGCTGGATGTTTTGTCTACAGGCAACCTAGCAACTGACTTGACTGACTTCTTTTTTCACTGAATTGACTGGATTAAGTAGTTGTTTTGGAAGTACCTTGACATACACATAACGAAACGGGCTGAGAGGAAGAAAATTAGAAATGTATTTGAACAACGACAACAAAAATCCTTAGGACTTCCAAGTGATGGGTGGTAAGATTAAAGGGGGTTGAAAGTTGGAATGAGAACAGAATGTTTTGGGGGAGTGAAGCGTATATTTAAAATATAAGATATAAAAATGTATTTTCCAAAATTATAGACTTGTTTGTGACACAATGGAATATTTTAAGACTAAGAAGATAAAGTTGGAGATTGTGGTGCTAAATAAATTCTGAAGAGTCAGCTTTCTGTCTCTTGTATTTTGAATAATACTACATGATTAAACTAACACAGCCATCAGAGCCAATGCATATATAAATAATATCTATTTTGTCAAATTGGCAGATGGGAAGACATCCTAAAAACTAGCATGAGATTTTAAAATAACAGTTCACAAATCTTCCAATAGCAAGACTCCTCCCAAAAAAGAAATTTCTATTAGGAAATGATAAGTCATATTATTTGCAATTTTTTCATGTATTCTATTTGGGAAGTGGTGAATCACTTTTGTCAAGTAATCCTTGTAGGTCATATGAGTAGTCAGGGGAATGGAAAAAGACACTTAACACAGTACAACACTTGAAAATAAACACTCCTTGATGACTTCGACATATATGTATAGATAAGGTATGTGCACAGAATTATTTGTTTCTTTTTCAAATCCATAAATTCTAATATATGAAAAAGAAACTCTTCACGCACAGTAGGTGAATACACAAATGGTAGAAAAAAAATCATTCAGTTGACTCTATAGTACAAGTGAGGCCAACACTATGCTAAACCTTTGCCACTGCTTCTACTTAATCTTCCTGAACTTAATCTTCCTGAATTTTCTGTCCTAGATGCCCTTAAAATTGTTTGCTTTCAGTAAACAATTAAAGTCCCATTGAAGAATGATGAGGACGAAACTTGACAAAAGACACCAAACACATTTAACTCAAATATGTTTTCCATTTATCTTTCCCTAGCCTTTGCCTTGTGAAGACCCATCTGTGAGGTTTGAGGCACTATCCGCATGAGACCCAAAGAGTATCTTCTTGCAGAGTTCTTTTCCTTTCTGTCCAACTCTGTAAGAATTGTTCCTCTACTGCCTGGGAGACCATGTGATTAAGTGGGAAAAGCACTCTCTTGGAACACAGAGAGACCCTGGTTGTAATCCTGGTCTTGCCACTTACTGACTTTATGACTGTATAAATTGCCTTAGTTTTCTGTGTGGATTCAGACTGATGCTGAATGGATTAAATGATAGCATATTGAGAGCACCAGCATTTACTGATTTACTGTATTTACTCTGCATCATTAAATCATGGCAGGACTCAAGTTCCATATTACAAAGTCAATGTAAAAAATACATTTATTCACAACTACCACAGCCTACACCAGACTAAGTCCAGCGCAACTAGATGGTGCCTGGCTTCCACCAATGACTGCCCTGACAGGGATCACTATAGAGGGTCCTGGACAGAGCTGGAGGAAAATGTAGAACAACAACAACAAAAAAAAAAAACAGGCTTACTGGGCTGACAGAGACTAGAGAAACCTGGAGAGTATGGCCCCCAGACATCCTTATAGCTCAATAACAAAGTCACTCCTGAGGTTCACCCTTCAGCCAATGATTAGAGAGGCCCATAAAACAAAACAAGACTAAATGGGAACACTAGCCCAAGGGCAAGGAAGGCTGGTAAAGGTCGAGAAGGGGACAGTGTTGACATGTTTTGGGGTTGACAACCAATGTCACAAAACAATATGTGTATCAATTGTTTAATGAGAAAATTGTTTGCTCTGTAAACCTTCATCTAAAATACAATAAAAAAATACATTTGTATTTCTAAACGTAATCATCAAGGAGCATTTCTAAAATGCAAGCTATTTCTTCATTCACAAATAATTACATCAATTTTCTTAACAAGAGATTTCTAAATAATTCATATTAAAAATACATGCATGCTTTGTCACAGAAACTAAAGTTCAACTCCATCTTGTCTGCTTTGCTTTCCCCAAAAATATATGAATTTTTTGCCCAAAATGCCTCTATTCAGGTATCCCAACACTTTTTATAACTTCAAGGAAGCAGTTACATTTGTCATTCAAAGTTGTAATAGAGATTACTATTACTTTGAGCCCAATAAGTAAATTTTACACAATCATCTCTATATTATCAGTTCCTCAAACTTTGAATCCAAATGAGTTTTGCAGTTTCAACGTCTGAAAGCCTCCTGCCTTTCCAGCCTTGTACCAAATAAGACTTTTCATTGACTTTACACAGAACGCATGAGTGATTGGGGAATTGTCTTTATTTTCTTAGTGAGATACTTAACAAAAAGTTTGTACCAAATATGAAATAAATGACATGGATGCTTATATTTAGACATTAGGGTAATTAATCAATAAAACCATCACTCTACAAAAAAGTATCTTAAATAGGGAACAAATAAAGAATATATTTCATGAAAAAAAAAAGTAACCAAAAGTTCTCACAAAGAATTTTTTTCTTAGATGTTTTTACAGAATTTTTACATGTGATATAACTTTTCCAAAGATATTTAGCAATTTTGAAAGTGACAGAAATGTTTTCCTCTCTGTTAATTTACTGGACCTCACTTCAAACTCTGTTTTCTGAAGTACTGGTCATAAGTAATATCTGCCATCAATCACCAACCATCATTTGAGGAGGGAAAACAAGGAATGTTCCAAGTTTGTTTTCAGAGTACTGTGGAAATAAGTTGTTTGGACAGAGTAAGATGTGCTAAGTAGGAAAAGCAGCCAATCCTTGAAAGAGAGGTGTCAGCGGTACATTAGGGCAAAGAAGTAGACCAGATGCAAATAAAGTTTTAGGCCCCATCCTGATTCTAATAAAAAGTAAAAATTCAGAGAAGAATTGAATGAAATTTTTACCTCATTGTTCAAATGAAAAAGTTCAACGTTAAAGGAACTTTCTGACACTTCTTTCTTTTAGACAAGAGACAAATATGGGGACACTTTGGCCACGCTCTTCTAGTAACAGAAATTTTATGTGTTCAGGAATGGGATATTACACACAATAGATCCATTCCAAAATTTTATAACTGCTAAAAGAACTATGGGTTTGAATCAGGTTTAAAAAAGTCTTCTTGTACATTTGCGCAAGATCTACTAAATTGTGGCAGAAACTTCTGCTGAACTCATTCTACTCCTCACCAGTCCCCATAAACAGAACACTAGAGATATTTGAGGAAATTCTTTGGAGGCATGATTGAGCTACAATAAAGTAACCTTCAAATTTCCCATTTGAATATCTGCTTATCCCATTTTGGATGCTAGCCTGCATCTCTCCATTTGAAGGAGCTGGAGGTGTAGGGAGGGTAGAAAATTTGAGGTATGTGGCAGAATGGAGGGAGAAGGCGGTATACAGAAAGACCTGTCGCGAAGCATCCTCTCTTCTCATTTATTTTGGTAGCAGTGAGTGTGTGCTTTATGATAGTCAAATGGACAACATGGACGGTAACTGGACTTGAGCAGTCTGGTATTCTACCAAGATATCCTCACAGGAATTTGAGGATGTACAGCCAGTGATGAGAGGTGGGACCATTCAAAAAATTTTTCAGATTAGGTCAAGTCAGAAAATCTCATTTATATGGGAATGATGTAATGAAGAGTTTCCTAAAGAAGCATCCAAAGAACCAACTCATAAAATACATAAGAGGACACCATTCCACAAAACAGACATGGAAGAAGGGGCAGGAAAATCAACAAAGAGGGGAAAGATAAATGGACCCAGAAAAGGGAAGAAGGATGAGGGAAAAATCAAACAGCTCTCACTGTTGCCCACTGCTGATCCTTGACACAGGGTCAAGCTTAAATTTGGAAAGAAAAGAATATGAGTGTGAAGTTTTAAACTGGATTAAATTAGACTGTACTAGATTTTTTTATACCACAAAATGACCTGAAAGCTATAAGGTCCACTTAAGATATAATTGAGAAATGGGAAAAGGAAATTCATCCTACCATTGTAAATGGTGGAGATTAAAGGGGGAGGGGGGAATGTTTCATATTAGTATCCTCAAGTTTAAATTACTCAACAAATTACTTTAGTTGGGCGGCACCCTGGTTGTGCAGTGGTTAAGATCTCAGTTGCTAACCAAAGCATTGGCAGTTCGAATCCACCAGCTGATCCTTGGAAACCCTATGTAGAAGTTCTACCCAGTCCTAAAGGGTCACTATGAGTCAGAATTGATTCGACTGCAACAAGTTTGGTTTTAGTTGGTTAGTTGGGTAGTCAAACTCAATCATACTTAGAAAAAAATATTTGCTCCCCTAAATTCAAGTATAAAAGTTCAAATATTTGTTCCCCTAAATTTAAGTTTATATAAGGGATTGGTAGAAGTTTTTTCAAAGCTCATAATGGCAGAGACTTAGAATTGGCTAAGTCTTGGTAATTTCTCTTAAAACATCAAGGTGCACAAGGCCCAAGCCATGGTTTTTTCAATTGCTTCATATACATGAAAAAGGAAAACAAAAGAATTGATACATTCAAATTGTGGTGTTGGTGAAAAACACTGAATATACCAAGGATTTCCAGAGGAATGAGCAAATCAGTCTTAGAGGAATTACAACCAGAATGCTCCTTAAAAGTGAGGATGGCTTGACTTCAGTTCACTTACTTTGGAGAAGTCATCAAGAAAAATCAATCGCTAGAAAAGACATCATGTTTAGTAAAGTAAAGCGTTAGTGAAAACAAAAGAAACCTTCATTTGGTTGGATTGACATAATAGTCACAACAATGAACTCAAATATATCAATGATCACAAAGATGACACAGGACCGGGTAACATTTTGTTCTGCTACATATAAGGTTGCCATGAGTGGGAGATGACTCGATGGTAACTAACAAAAACAACAATAATGAAAACCTGTGAAACCAAAACCTAACCCCTATTTTCATTTGAATCTCATCTTATTCCACACAAAATTAGTCATTGACTTCCTCCTACTGTTTTTCAACAATAAAACAAAACCAAAAAACCCCACTGCCATCCAGATGATTCTGACTCATAGCGACCCCACAGGGTTTCCAAGGCTATAAACCTTTACAGAAGTAGGCTGCCACATCTTTCTCCCAAGGAGCCAAACTTTCATTTAGTGGTCTATCGCTTTAACCACTGCTCCACCAGGGCTCCTTTCAAAGATAAACCTGTTGCCATCTACTTGATTCTGACTCATAGAGACCCTATAGGACAGAGTAGAACTGCCCCATACAGATTCCAAGGAGCAGCTGATGGATTTGAACTCCCTACCTTTTGGTTAGCAGCCAAGTTCTTAACTACTGCACCACCAGGGTTTCTTTTCAACAGTTAGGCTCTCATTTATTTGCATTGATGCTTTTCTAAACTTCACGGCATTTGCCTATTAGTATTATAGAGTCACTTATCAAAATGTACTTAGATAACATAAGAAAAGGTATAATACACCCAGGTAATTTGGAAAACAAAATAACTTTAAATTGTTGAGCATATTTTTTGAAGGTTCATAAGGGAAATTATACTAGCTTAGGAAGAAGAAAGGATGTAACAAAAGTTGAATATATTATTTAATATAAAAATTGTATCAGCTGAGTAATTACTAAAAAGTCATACTTTTACTTTGAAAAATTAGTTGAAATTAGACGAAAGGTCATTTTTAGTCTTGTTGAATGATCCTGGTATGTTGACTATATTATCCTTGCAGCTCCTCTAGGGTTGACTTGCCAAGGCTCTTTGACTATTTTTTTATTAAATCCAAAATAAATATTACTGGTAGGAATAATCAAATATAAAATTAAGTTGACAATGGTTAAAATAAAGAAATTAACATTATTATTAACCAAAATAGAGGGTATAATCAAATGTTTGGCAAAATTTAAATCCACAAAACTTAATTCAGGAAAAAATGAACTTCATAGAAATTATTTTTTTAAAGCTCATTATCATGGATTGAATTATGTCCCCCAAAATATCTGTGTATCAGCTTGGTTAGGCCATGTGTGGTTGTCCTCCATTTTGTGATTGTAATTTTATGTTAAAAGGATTACGGTAAGGTTGTAACACCACCCTTACTCAGGTCACCTCCCTGATCCAATGTAAAGAGAGTTTCCCCAGGGTGTGGCCTGTACCACCTTTTACCTCTCAAGAGATACAAGAAAGGTAAGCAAGCAGAGAGTTTGGGACCTCATACCACCAGGAAGGCAGTGCCCTGAGCAGAGCCCATCCTTTGGATCCAGGAGAAGCTGAGAAGCTCCTCAACGAGGGGAAGATTGAGGACAAGGACCTTCCTCCCTCCAGAGCCAACAGAGAAAGAAAGCTTTTATTTGGACTTGTAACCTACTAGACTGTGAGAAAATAAATTTCTCTTTGTTAAAACCATCCAATTGTGGTATTTCTGTTATAGCAGCACTAGGTGACTAAGACACTCATAATGGCAGAAACTTAGAATTGGTAGAATTAGATATTAACAAATGAGGATAGAAGATTCAGATCTTCATTTGACTTTAGTATGAGTGAAATTGGGAGCCATTTGATAATTCTGAGCAGAGAAATTATACGACTTCAGTTTTAAAAATATACCTCCTGGGTTGAGGATAGTAGAAGGACTAGGGTATAACCAGGCAGACCTATTTAGAGGTTATGAGAGTAATCCAAGTGAGAGATGTCTTGGGCCAGGAAAGTGATGAAAAGTCACTAGATTCTGGATATATTTACAATGGAGAGCTAAGGTTATCTGATAGGGAGAATATGGAGTCTGAGAGAGAGACATCAAGAATCAATCCGAAGGCATTGCCTGCAATTGGAAGGATTGAGTTGCCATTTACTGAGAGAGGAAAGTCTGTGGATGGAGTAGGTATTTGTGTGTGTGTGTGGTAGAGGGGGAGATGAGGAGCTCACTGCTGAGTTTGATATGTCTATTATAAAACTCAAAGGAAACTGTAAGTGGTCAGCTGGATATGAAATCTGGAATTTGGGACACAAGTCTGTACTGGAGATAAAATATTGACATTTGTCAGCATATAGATGGTGTTTAAAACCATGGTACTGGGTGAGTTTAAAAAGATAGTGACTGAAGACAGAAGAGAGAATAGTCAAAGGAAGGTGACTTCCAGCACTGCAATATTAAGAGGTTAGAGTGAAAAGGAATCAGCAATAGCCAGTGGGGAAGAGATGAGGAAGAAGGAATCCTGAAAGTGTATGTATAATGTCCTTAAGCACAAGCTTGGGAAAGACTACAAAACAAAACAAAACTCTTTGCCATCGAGTCTATTCCAACTCATAGTGACCCTACAGGACAGACAAAAACTGCCCCACATGGTTCCTAAGGAACAGCTGGTGGATTCAAACTGCCAACCTTTTGGTTAGCAGGTGAGATCTGAACCACCGTGCCACCAGAGCTCCTGAGAAAGACTAAATCTTACAAAATAATTAAAGTAATAAAATGCTATATTATAAACTAAAACCAAAAAAAAAAAAAAAACCCAGTGCTGTCGAGTCGATTCCGACTCATAGCGACCCTATAGGACAGAGTAGAACTGCCCCATAGAGGTTCCAAGGAGTGCCTGGCAGATTCAAACTGCTGGCCATTTCGTTAGCAGCCGTAGCATTTAACCACTAAGCCACCAGGGCTTCCATATTATAAACTAGTAAGTTTAAAACAGAAAAAAGTATAAGTGAAAAATCTTGTCCTCTTTTGAATATTATTCTAAGGTAAATAAAAAGTTCTTTACCAGCTAACTTTTTTTTCCCAAAAATGTAAACATAACATGTGTCTCTTTTATATGATTTTATCTATTGCTATTGCCAATAGCTTGGATAATCGGGCAATCTCCAGTAAGTTACAATGTTTGGGCTTTATTACAAAAGCTAGAGAAAAAAAAAATGCTTTCAAAAACAAAAATATGTTTTTAAAGCATTGTGACAAAAAAGTCATGAATCATAAGGGAATAAAATAATGAAACCATAGACGTGGACTAAAAATAAAAAAGAATTAATGTCAAAAGGACAGTCTGAACTCAAGAAATCTGAAATATAAGGAAGGAACAATATTTATTAAGCATCTGCCATATTTACTAAGAGCCCAGTGGCATAGTGGGTAAGGGCTATGGCTGCTAACCAAAAAGTCAGCAGTTCAAATCCACCAACAGCTCCTTGGAAACCCTATAGGGCAGTTCTACTGTGTCCTATAGGGTTGCTATGAATAGGAATTCACTCGAAGGCAACGGTTTTTTTTTTTTTTACAAATAATGTCCTAAGTAATTTTTATATAAAATTTTAGTTAACCAACACCATAATTTTGTGAAATCATTTATATGCTAAACTTTGACAAAAAAATAAATTGGAAAACAGAGATAAGTAACTTTCAAAAGGATCCACAGTTATTTAGTGTCCACAGTGTACATAGATCTCTCATTGTGATTTAAGGCATTAAATTTTATGTAGTTTCCAACTCACTATATGGCGTAATAGAATTTAAACTTGTGTGTCTGTATTTGTATATATGAAATAATTATATGTGTGTGTATGATATATATTATATATATTTAATATATGTGTGTATGTGTATAGATAGATAGATCTATAGAATATGCATATATAATCACAGAATCAAGGATCAAAATGAGCAATCCAGGTAGTAATTCAGAAGAAAGGTGCAATAAGGAACTTCTGAGTGAGGCGAAGACAGCCTCAGTGAGGTGGGACACTTCTTATACCCTCCCGTTTTAGCAGAAGTCCATACCTTCAATTTGGGAACCCGAATGAGAATTGGAGTGCACTTCATTGGTGAATCTTCTTCAGTAATGAAAGATTTCGCTTTCATTCTGTCTTCCACGTTCCTTAACGTCTCCTTTGCTGTGTTTAATCTGATATTTTACTTTTCCATCTATCTTTTAGATCCAATTATGCAAGTTTTATAAATTTGTTCTTTTTAATATGTCTGGTTATATTTGGTAATCTCTTGTTCTTAGTCATACTTTTGATACCATGTTATTTCTTTAAGAGTATTTATTTTGTATTTGCTATCTGGTAATTCCTATAGCTATATTCTTTTTGTTCTGATTCAGATATTTGTTGTTTTTGTTGACTCTCACTCGTGGTTGCTTATCTCCTCATTTTTCCTGTGATTTTTGACAGTGGGTTTATATTAATTTGGACCTATATACAGTAATTCTTGAGTACTGGTTTTACAGTACATTTCTCTCAGGATTTGTGTTAGCTTCTTCTAGATGACAGGGAACAGTAGTATCATATTAAAACCATAGCTGAGAGTTTTGGGTTCCAAATTCCCCAAGGAAGTTTTCCCCTGCTCTTAAACTTAAGCCAAGATGAGCACCAAAAGTTTCTCTTTTTGTGACGCAGAGTTTTCTGTTCTTTTATCATTTATCATTCAGGAGGGTTGGCCTTACACAGATTTTTCCTAATATGATTCTTCACCTTACTCAGGCCCTAGGCTTTTTTCTCCTTTTACCTAAAGATGGCCTATTAAAACAAAAACTCTTAACTATCAAGAATGGTCTGAAAGCAACTCATATCTAAATATATGCTCTCTTATAAAATTTGACCTCTGAAAATTATGCTTAGTTTCTTGCTATTCATTGAATAACAAAACTTTAAAAATATATATTTTAGTATTTCTGTGTAACTAGGCTACTTAGTCTTGTATTTTGCCAGAAACAAAAGTTATCTTTCTGTTGTCAAGTTGTAGTTTTATACCTGATGTTTTTTTCATCAATAAATGAATATTTTTTTGTCCTCTGTCATGGATTGAATTATGTCCACCAAAAAATGTGTGTATCAATTTGGCTAGGCCATGATTCCCAGTATTGTACAGTTGTCCATTTTGTAATTGTAATTTTATGTTAAAGAGGATTAGGGTGGGATTATAACACCCTTACCCAGGCCACATGCCTGATCCAATATAAAGGGATTTCTCTGGGGTGTGGCCTGCACCACCTTTTATCTCTCAAGAGATTAAAAGGAAAGGGAAGTGAGCAGATAGGGAGATCTCATATCAGCAAGAAAGAAGCACCAGGAGCAGAGCACATCCTTTGGACCTGGAGTTCCTGCACAGAGAAGCTCCTAGTCCAGGAAAGATTGAAGAGAAGGGCCTCCACCCACTGGATTTGGACTACTAGCTTCTTAGACTGTGAGAAAATAAATTGCTCTTTGTTAAAGCCATCCACTTGTGGTATTTCTGTTATAGCAAGAGTAGATAACAAAGACATCTTCACATAGAAATATTGAAAGGAAGCATAATATCATGTAGAAAGTATTAGGCTGGGAAATAAAATCTGGGTTTCCAACCCACCATTGAAGAGTTATGTGACTTTAGGCGAGTCACTAAACTTTTCTGAGGTTTCCTCACAGGTAAAAGAAGGATGATACCACTTGTCCAGCACACCATATTTTTATGCAAATAACGCATACATTCTATGTTTGCCAACCACGCCCTCCCTGCAAGAGGTATTTTTGTAAATGCATTATGCTAATTTTTTACAGCAAATGTAAAAAAATCAGCATAGCAATGCTTATGAAAATACCTCGGAGGAGGGAGGGCATGGCTGGAAAACATAGAAGGTGCACATTATTAGTATAAAAATACAGTACTTGAAACAGTTATTCTGGGCCAAACAATTAAAAAATATATATGTTGAAATGTTTCATCAATCCTAATGCACTTCTGAATATAAACTGGCCTCACAAAATAACGTGTACATATCTCACACGTTCCACAGGAGAAAATCGTATGAGAGTTTTGGAAAAAAGCATATACATATATATTTATAGATACATATATTACTTTCAGGTATAATAGACTAAAAGCTGTGGCATCCTCAGTCATGATATCACATAAAATCATAATCATAAATAGCACTTTATTTTCTTAAATATTAACCAAAAAAAGCAATGTTTCTGTTCATTTATATCTAACAAAATTTAATGGGAAACTCTATTTTAAAGACTTGCCTTAGTCATTCATCAAGTTTTTATAGAGTGTCCACAGGGTGTATAGATGTCTCAGTGATTTGACACATTAAATTATATGCTACAGTGCAATGAATTATATGTTACATATATAAATGATATCCCTTAACACAATTTAAACATGTGTTTCCATATTGGCGTTATCTACAAAGTCAAATTCCAACACCTAGGTATCAATCAGAATAATACACCGTGTTTTGGACAAAATTCTGGCCCCAGGACTATGGCTATCAAGATAATTACCTCAATTATCCTCTTGGTTTTGTGAATGAAGACACAATTTGGGTTTGCTAAAATGACATTATCAACAAAAAATAGCCACAAAGACACCAAAGAAAATAAAATTTGGTTTTCAAAAATCAAGATGAAACCAAACCTAATCCCTGATCCACTGTCATCTCTGGTTTAAATTGAGGTGGAATATTAGATTGACTTCACTGCAAAGCAATATCTGATACCAAAAAGCACATATATTATCCTATTCTAGAGGATATCCATTGCTAATAATGGATTGATCAGAGGCAATGACTTTTCTTCCGTTTTAGCCTGGCACTTATTTTCCTTCTCTCCCCTTTATTCCTTGCTGCTGAGAACCTCAGTGGAGACCGTCGCACTTGCTATCCAACCTTGGCCCCTGGTTCTTATTGATCTTACTAGTAGCTTGACGTGGGTTGGCAATATCAAAATATATGGAAGCTATGGAGGAATCAGGAAACCCTGGTGGCCTAGTGGTTAAGAGTTCAGTTGCTACCCAAAAGGTCAGAATTTCAGATCCACCAGGCACTCCTTTGAAACCCTACAGGATAATTCTATTCTGTCCTATACAGTCGCTATGAGTCAGAATCGACTTGATGGCAATGGGTTTGTTTTTTTGTTTTTTAATTTAGGGAGGAAAGAAAAAGAAAAGAAAGGCAAATACAAGCATCAGTACTTAGAGTCTCTCGATCTTGAACACTCTCCTTCTTATTCTTCACCTTCTATACCCTTCATGTACATGCCACATAAAAAAAAAAAAAAATAGGCCATGACTTCTGCCCAGAACATTCTCTCCCTAATTTCTACCTGTTGTTGCTGTTGTTAAGTGCAATTGAATCGATTTTGACTCATAGCAACCCCATGTGACAGAGTATAACTGTCCTATAAATAGGATTAGAAAATCTAGGCTGTAAGCTTTACGAGAACAGATCGCCAGGTCTTTCTCCTGTGGAGCCAATTGGTAGGTTTGAATCACCGATCTTTCAGTTAGCAGCCGGTGCTTAACCATTGTGCCACAAAAGCTCTTTAATTACTACTTAACCCCACATATAGACCTCCTCACTTTTCTAGGCACTATTTTCTCTAAACAGTCTTCCCTTAATCCTTACCTTCTTGGGATACCTTGGATCAGGTATTCCAGTCCATACTTACCAGTACTGAATGACAAAATTTCTTTTCAGCTCTTATTAGGTGGCCAATCATGCAAAGGGACCTAATTCAACAGTAAGTGATTTAATACTTTATATAAGTTCTTTATTATTATTATTGTGTTTTAGGTAAAGGTTGAAAAAGTAAATTAGTTTCCCATTCAATAGTTTATACACAAATTGTTCCATTTCATAGTTGCACTCCCCACAGTGTGTCAGCATTCTCCCCATTACCACCCTGTGTTCTCTTTTTCCTTTCGTCCTGTTTTCCTGTCCCTTCTTGTCTTTTCATCTTTGCTTTCTGGCATATGTTGTCCTTTTTAGTCTCATGTAGATGACTGTTCTAAGGAGCACTTTCCTCATGTGTGCTAATGTTTATTTATAGGCCTATTATTTCTCTGAAAGGCAATCTCTGGGAATGGCTTCAATTCCAAGTTAGAAGGGTGTTATAGTCTCCAGGATTCCTCCAGTCTCTCTTAGACCAGTAAATCTGGTCTATTTTATGAATTTGAATTTTGTTCTACATTTTTTTCCCACTCTAACTGAGACCTTCTATTGTGATCCTGGTTATAGCAGTCTGTAGTGACAGCTGGACAACATCTAGTTCTTCTTCAGGCTGGTGGAGGCTGTGTATCCTGTGTTCCATTAGTCCTTTGGACTAATCGTTTCCTTGAGTCTTTGGTTTTCTTCATTCTCCTTTGCTCCTGATGGAAAGAAGCTAATAGTTGGATCTTAGATGGCCACTTGTAAGCTTTTAAGACCCCAGATGCTACTCACCAACATTTCTTTATGAACATTTATGAACACTTTCTTTATGAACTATGTTATGCCTATTGAACTAGATGCCCCCTGGGACTATGGTCCTTAGACTTCAAGCCCAGTAACACAGTCCTGTGAGGTATTTGGTTATGTCTAGGTTGTTTCCATGACTGTGCCACCCTGTGTGCTCTATTATATATATGAATATACATGCAGAACATGTATATAGAAATATCCACAGCCAAACCTATATACGTACGTGGGTATACTCCCACATGCTCTCCCACACCTAGTCAGCATACATATCTACCTATATATCCACTCATTAATTATTGTTTGTTATTACTGTGTTGTAGGATTGTGTATGTTATAGTGTTTATATTTATTGCCTTCTATTCTTGTGTATCTCTCAGTGTCCTCCTTTGCTTTGGTTATGTTGTGCTGGCTTCCCACATATCGTGTACTGCCTTTCCCTTCACCAAAGCTAATGCCTGTCTACTCTCTAGTTAGTGATTTTCCGTCCCTCCCCCCCATCCCTAGTTGTTGTGGGTTTTGTTAGGTACCATCAAGTCAGTTCCAGCTCATAGTGACCCTATATATAACAGAATGAAACACCACCTGGTCCAGCACCATCCTCACAATCATTGTATATGTGAGCCCATTGTTGCAGCCACTGTTTCAATCTATCTTGCTAAGGGTCTTCCTCTTTTTCACTACTCTACCAAGCATGATGTCCTTCTCCAGGTACTGGTCCCTTCTGATAACATGTTCAAAGTATGTGAGACAAAGTCTTGCCTTCTCTGTTTGTAATGAACATTCTGGCTGTATTTCTTCCAAGATACATTTGCTCATTCTTCTAGCAGTCCATGGTATATTCAATATTCTTCACCAACACTATAATTCAAAGGCATAGGTTCATCTCCAGCCTTCCTTATTCATTGTCCAGCTATCACATACATACGAGGCGATTGAAAACACTATGTCTGGGTCAAGCACACCTTACTACTTAAAGTAATATCTTTGCTTTTTAACACTTTAAAGAGATGATTTGCAGCGGATTTGCCCAATGCAATGTGATGTTTGATTTCTTGACTGTTGCTTCCATGGTCATTGACTGTGTCTCCAAGTAAAATGAAATCCTTGACAACTTCAAACTTTTCTCCATTTGTCATGATGTTGTTTATTGGTCCAGTTGTGAGGATTCTTGTTTTCTTTATGTTGAGGTGTAATCCACACTGAAGACTGTGGTCTTTGATCTTCATCAGTAAGTGCTTCAAGTCTTCTTCACTTTCAGCAAGCAAGGTTGTGTCATTTACATAATGCAGGTTGTTAATGTGCCTTCCTCCAATCCTGATGCCATGATCTGCTTCATATAGTCCAGCTTCTCAGATTATTTGTTCCACATACAGAATGAAAAAAGCATGGTGAAAGGATACAACCCTAACATGCATCTTTCCTGACTTTAAACCATCCGCTTGTTCTATTTGAATGACTGCCTCTTGGTCTAGTACAGGTTCCTCATGAGTACAATTAAGTGTTCTGGAATTTCCATTCTTTGCAATGTTGTCCATAATTTGTTATGATCCACACAGTCAAATGTCTTTGCATAGTCAATAAAACACAGGTAAACATCTCTCTGGTATTCTTTGCTTTCAGCGTGCAAAAGTTGGAAACAAAGAATTGGTAGTTGGAAAATATGGCCTTGGTGGCAGAAATAATGCTGGAGATTGCACAATAGAATTTTGCAAGGCCAATGGCTTCTTTTCAAATACCTTTTTTCACCAACATAAATGGCAACTATAGACATGGACCTTGCCAGATGGAATATGCAAGAATCAAATCAACTGCATCTGTGGAAAGAGACTATGGGAAAACTCAATATTATCAGTCAGAAAAAGGCCAGGGGCCCTCTCTGGAACAGACCATCTATTGCTTATATGCAAGTTCAAGTTGAAGTTAAAGAAAATTAGAACAAGTCCACGGGAGGCAAAGTACAACCCTGAGTATATCCCACTTGAATTTAGAGACCATCTCAAGAATAGATTTGACACATTGAATACTAATGACAGAAGACCAGACGAGTTGTGGAATGACATCAAGGGCATCATACATGAAAAAAGCAAGAGGTCATTAAAAACACAGGAGAGAAAGAAAAGACCAAAATAGATGTTGGAAGAGACTCTAAAAGTTGCTCTTGAATGCAGAGTAGCTAAAGCAAAAGGAAGAAATGATGAAGTAAAAGAGCTGAGCAGAAGATTTCAAAAAGGCAGCTCAAGAAGACAAAGTGAAGTCTTGTAATGAAATTTGCAAAGACCTGAAGATAGAAACCAAAAGAGAAGAACATGCTCAATGTTTCTCAATCCGTGAGAAATGAAGAAAAAATTCAAGCCTTGTGTTGCAACATTGAAGAATTCTATGGAGAAAATACTAAATGACTCAGGAAGCATCAAAAGAAGACAGAAGGAATACCCAGAGTCATTGTACCAACAAGAATTTGTCAACACTCAACCATTTCAGGAGATAGCATATGATCAAGAGCTGATGGTACTGAAGGAAGAGGACTGAGCTGCACTGAAGGCATTGGCAAAAAACAAGGCTCCAGGAATTGACGGAATACCAATTGAGACATTTCAACAAATGGATACAGAGCTGGAAATGCCACTCGTCTATGCCAAGAAATTTGAAAGACAGCTACCTTGCCAACTAGGTGGAAGAGAGCTGTATTTGTACCCTTTCTAAAGAAAGGTGATCCAACAGAATGTAGAAATTACTAAACAATATCATTAATATCACATGCAAGTAAAATTTTGCTAAAGTTCATTCAAAAGCAGTTGCAGCAGTACATCAACACGGAACTGCCAGCAGAAGAGAACACAGAACAAGGAATATCATTGCTGATGTCAGATGGCTCATGGCTGAAAGCAGAGTATACCCATCCCTAGTAACCATCAAAAAATATTTCATTCTGTGTGTAAACTTTTTCTTGAGTATTTATAGTAGCAATCTCTAGTTGTCCTTTTGTCATGGACTTTTTTCACTTAGCGTAATGTGCTCCAAATTCATCCATGTTTTGCAAATTCATCATTATTCCTTATCATTGCATAGTATTCCATTGTGTGTTTGTACCATGTTTGTTTATCCATTTATCTGTTGATGGGCACTTAGTTTGTTTCCATCTTTTTGCTTTTGTGAGTAGTGCTGCAATGAAAATCAGTGTGCATATGTCTCTTCTTGTCATGGCTCTTATTTCTCTAGCATATATATATAGGATTGGCATTGCTGGATCATAGGTTATTGCTATTTCTAGCTTTGCAAGGAAGTGTGATAACATTTTCCATGGTGGTTGCACCATTTTACATTGCCACCAGTAGTGTATAAGAGTTCCAGTCTCCCCACAACCTCACAAGCATTTGTTGATTTCTGTTGTTGTTTTGTTGCTGTTTTAACCACTGCCATTATTACAGGGATAATATCTCACTGTAGTTTTGATCTGCATTTCCCTAGTGGTAATGATTACAAGCACCTCTTCATGTGTTTGCTAGCTGCCTGAATGTCTTCTTTGGTGAAGTATCTGTTCATGTCTTTTGCCCATTTTTAATTGGGTTATTTGTCTTTTTGTTGTGGGATGTTGAAGTTTTCTATAAATTTTAGAGATTAGAACCTTGTTGGATATGTCATACCTAAAGATTTTTTCCCCTGTAGGTTTCTCTTATTGTTCTTTTGGTGAATTCTTTTGATGAGCATATGTGTTTAATTTGTAGGAGACTACAGTTACATAGATTATCTTCTGCTTTTTGTGCATTTTTACTTATGCTTGGTATTCTACTTATGCCATATATTAGGGCCCCCTAGCGTTGTTCTTATCTTTTCTTCCATGATCTTTATAGTTTTAGGTTTTACATTTAGGTCTTTGATCTATTTTGAGTTAGTTTTTGTGTATGGTGTAAGGTATGGATCTTGTTTCATTTTTCTGCAAGTGGATATCCAGTTTTGCCAGCACCATTTGTTAAAGAGACTATCTCTTCCTCATTTAATGAACTTCAGCCCTTTGTCGAAAATTAGCTGCCCATAGATGGATGGATTTACTTCTGGGTTCTCAATTCTGTCCCATTGGTCTATGTGTCTGCCATTGCATCAGTACCAGACTGCTTTGACTACCATGGCTGTATAGTAGTTTCTCAGATTGGGGAGTTCGAGGCCTCCTACTTTGTTCTTCTTCTTCAATAATGCTTTTCTTATCCAGGGCCTCTTTCCTTTCCACATAAAGTTGGCAATTCATTTTTTCATCTCATTAAAGAGTGATATTGGAATTTGGATTGGGATTGCATTATATCTGTAGATCACTTTGGGTAGTATTGAATTTTCTTGATGTTAAGTCTTCCTATCCATGAGCATGGTATGTTTTTCCATTTATGGAGGTCTCTTTTGGTTTCTTGCAGTAGCGTTTTGTAGTTATCTTTGTATAAGGCTTTTATGTATCTAGTTAGATTTATTCCTAAGTATTTCATCTTTTTGAGGGCTGTTGTAAATAGTATTGTTTTCCTGATTTCCTTTTCAGAGTTCTCTTTGTTAGTTTAGAAGGATTCAGCTGATTTTTTGTGTTGATCTTGTACCCTGTTGCTTTGCTCAATTCTTCTGTTAGTTCCAGTAGCTTTCTTGTGGAGTCTCTGGGATTTTCTATGTATATGATCATATCTGGGAATAGGAATAGTTTTACTTCTTCCTTACTAATTTGTATGCCTTTTATTTCCCTTTCTTCCCTTATTGCTCCAGCTAGGACTTCCAGTACAATATTAAATAAGAGTGCTAATAAAGGGCATCCCTGTCTGGTTCCCATTCTCAAGGGGAATGCTTTAAGCCTGTCTCCATTGAGAATAATGTTGGCTGTTGGTTTTGTATATATGTCCTTAATTATATTGAGGAATTTACCTTTCATTCCTATCTTGCTGAGAGTTATTATCAAGAATTGGTGTTGAAATTAATACCATATTTCAATTCTTAAAACGATTTTGTGAGGTAATTATTACTATATTTTATGGGTGAAAAATAGGTTAAATAAATTGCTCAAGGTAAAGAGAAAGTGATGGAGACAAAATTCGAACCTTGGAATGTGTCATTTCAATATGTATGATTTTTCCCAATGCCTCTCAACATTTCACTTCCCAGTATAAGTTAAACAGGTTTTTGCAGACTCTGGAAACTTACCCACCATATATAACACAGTTCCTATGGGAAAATACATTCCAAGTTTCAAATAACCAACTTACAAATGATCATTTGGGTCACACTCAGTTCTTAAACTGGGGGTTGCCTGCACTACCAAAGTATTTAGAAATATGCTCTTGATCCAAATGATGAATCATGTTACTGAGAATTGGGCTGAAAAGTAAGCACAAGTTTTCTCTGACCTTTTGGTTCCTGCCTTCTTCTGCTCTGATGGTGAACTCTTGTTTTTCTACAAAATAAAATCTCATTACTCTCTGAGGTCTCATTTCCCTTTTGAAATAGGGCAAGCTAAAAAAAGTAAATAAATTGTACACATTCTCCAATGTTTGCCACAAACTTAGTTGAGGAAGAATTAAGAGTTGAACAGAAAGCTTGACTACCTTCAATGCAAATAAAGAAAGTTAAATCTTTGATTCTCAAATCACCTAGGGATCTTGTTAAAATATAGATTCTGATTCAATATATTTAGGATACCCAAAAACCAAACTCACTGTCCTTGAGTCCATTCCAACTCATAGAGACCCTGTAGGACAGAGTAGAACTGCCCCATAGAGTTTTCAAGGAGCAGCTGGTAGATTCGAACTGCCAGCCTTTTGTTTACAGCCGAGTTCTTAAACACTGCATCACCAGGGTCTGAGATTTTGGTTTACTTGTTTGTTTGCATTTCTAACATCCTCTCAGGTGATGCCAATGATTTTAGTGCCTGGACCCTACTTTGGATAACCATGGTTTATTTCACATGAGGATTTTTCTGACTTAAACTATCAACATGGTAGGTGTCAGTTTAATGTTGGTTGATTTTAATTAGGAAAAATATCTCACCTAACCTAAAATATATCTGACATAATTTACACATACTTGTGTAGCTTAATTTTCTACAGCCTTTTAATGAGAACAGTGCCTCTGAATAGCCACGTAATGGTGGTCCCCAGTCCAGTTCAACTTCATGATGTATAGAAATTTCTAATCTGCTTGTTAAGAATATTTTTTTGTAAAGGGAAAAAAAAATCCCTGTATTGAATAAGGTAATGAGTTAAAAATGATTTTGGGAAGTGTAAATACAATTTTAAATACAATGTAAATGTAAGGTATTAAGTGAAAGCTATCAAACAGAAACCACTATGTTTTTTTCTTTGAGAAGATGGCATGACAGAGGTACTGAGAAGGAAAGCTGCTGACTATAATATTTTAATGCCTATGTAAAAAAGAAATGCTAACTCTACATATATGTTGGAAACTCTTGAAAACCCACAGTTTTTATATGGCCCCACGGGGCTTCATTGATGCCTGGTCAATTTTTTTATTACTACTGAATAAAATCTTTCTGACATAAGTATTTGACCTCTGACACTAGCATGACTCTCTCTTGGTGGTCATCAAAACATAAATCCTCTTACACGTCACTAAATGATGCAGTATTTACTATTTGGCAGACACAGACAGCAAAATAATTGGTGGAGATGGATATTTATGGATTCTATAAATGTAACTTGATTACAGTTAATAGAATTGAATTTCTTTTATAATTTGGATAAGTAAAAGAAAAGAAAGACTGTCCTGAATCTCTTTAGTAATATGTAATTTTTCCTCTATCTTTGATGATGAATTCTAAATTCTTGAATATAAATTAATGCCAAATAGCTATGAATGCCTGCATTGCTACCAACATATTATTTATTTCTCCTGGTCTCATTAAATTCCCTATGGGAACATTATTTTTCTGTTTTTTGCGAGCCAGATTTACAATGTCTTCTTCCTGATGTACCAAAATAGGTCATACAGATATTATTTACTATGACAGTATATAGCTTTTACTTCAGGTTATCTCTTCAAATAAACCTTTCATTTAAACCTTGAAATAATCATAATACCTTACATTTACATAGTGTTTATACTTCCTTATATCAGTTTTAGTCCATTACCTTATTTAATCGGGATATTCACTGTAGATTTATAAAAGCTAGAAAAAAATAATACTGTTTCTTTTCACACTGGTGGCATTTCATTCACATGTTAGTGAAACGTCAGGCAAATGAGTTTAAAAAGGAACCCCCTGTTGTCTGAACTTGTCCTCTGCTACCAAAATACCAAAGATCACATTTCTTTTCACATGTTTCATTTTATTTATGTCATTTCACAGGAACCAAAGTTTAAAAAGAGGTCAGTTATTACTGATCTACTCTCAAAATATCAACACTGGTGTCTACCTGTATTTATTTTTTTAAAAGAGAATCACAGTCATAGATCAATAGTGAATAAAAATGAAAATTAGTAGCAGAAAAAGATAAAGAACTACCTAACAACCCAAGCAGTTAGTGCTTCCATAGTTACTTACTTATTTCTTGTTGTTGCTGTTTTAATGGAAACCTTCAGTTCCTGGTGAAGAAAAGGGCACTTAATAACAAATGCTAATTTTTAATATTATTATTTTGAAGAACTTGTAATGTAAAAATAATTTGTTAGTTCTTGTTTTCTGACTTATCATTGGAACTGCTTTTTCCTATTTGAAAACGTATTAACATTTCATTTTTTTTTTTTTTTTTGTATAAAAGGCATTATTTATCTCTTTTCCAGAATTTGCCCCCAGCATAAATTTTTTTCTCAGTAGGTCTTATTTTTACTTTGGTTTCATATTCTATTCTCTATCCTTTAAATTCAGGGTCAGATAAAAACGTCAAAAAAAATCATCATATGTCTTTATATATTTTGATATAAAACAAAGTATATTATAAGAGGTCTTTTGGAGGTAGAGTAAACCTTAGATTCTGAAACTAGATAAAAGCAAAAGAAAGTGCATATATCTAATAAAACCTTAGCCTCACATTAGTAAATCAGTCCTCCTAAGCACCTGGTAAATTTCTTGTAATGAATCCATTACAGTATTTATAATATTGTAATGGAGAAAAAAAATATCTAAAATAGAACTAATAAAATTAGAGTACTCAAAGTCAGAAAATAAATACTCTGTACTTCTGAAACATTTTTATCAGTGATTAACTTAAAGCCTTTTAAATGTTCCTAGAAAATGGCATTCAAAGCTTTATAACAAACACTGCTGATAATGGCTTTCAAGGCTTTATAACAAACACTGCTGATAAACTGCAAAGAAGAACCAACCATGATAAGGTTTTGATGAGGTTAAATGGTAAGGAGCAGAGTACCAGATCAAGAAGGCAGCTGGTGAGCCCTGAGCTTCATCTCACAATGAAGTTTCTCCCCGATGATCATCGTCAAGGCTTCTACTCCTGTCATTCTTTGGCCAAGGTAAGACTTGGAAACTTCAGACTCAATGATGTTTCTCTCTGCCTTCAGCTGGAATGCAGAGCATAGAACTAAGTCAATTGTAAATCTAATTCAAGTGTACTTTTGCCTTTATAATGTTACTATTGCCTAAAATAATTCCACAAAGTGATAAGCCTAGATATTTACAGATACTACAACTCAAACAGATCCTGATTCACATGAATCAAAATCAACTTCTCCTAGACTGGACTTGAATCTTTTAGGAAAGTGTTTCTATGTCTGCTTGGGGCCATGGAACCCTTCGATAATATGACAAAATCTATAGTTTCTAAATGAAAATGCCCTCAAAATTGACAATTGAACACATTTCAAGTAGGAGTGTCCAGATTCCCAAAGCCCATGAGGCACAGATTGTGGGTTAAGAGCACCAGAGAAGGGAAATGGCAGAAGTGGTTCACTTCAAAAACTTCGATATTTAATTTATGACTATCTTTGCTTTAAATCATATTCTCTCCTCAGATATGGTACAGTTTTAAATATAATGCATAATTTTTACTGGTTAAAAATGTCTCCATAATACACATAGTCCATATATAAGTTTCACACATTTCTATTGTAGAAACCGGCCTCAATTTGCCTTGCTGGGAGGGTTATTATCTAGAAAGGTGAAATTCAGTTCTTCTACTCCTATAGCTTTTTGTTTATTTGTTTGTTGGTTTGTTTTAACCATTAATTTCTCTGGTGAGAAAATAAGCATAACCCAGAGTGGTAAAGTAGGGTGTTTGCACCTATAAATAAACAAATAATTACCCTTATCTAAAGAAGGTTCCTGAATGACACAATTCGTGCTCATCTACTAACCAAAAGATTGGTGGCTCAAACCCACCCAGCAGTGCCACAGAAGAAAGGACTAGTGATCTTCTTCCTTAAAGATTACAGCCAAGAAAACCGTATGGAGTAGTTCTACTCTGTAACACATGGGGTCACCATGAGTCAGAATTGGCTAGGACGGCAACAGGTTTGTTTTTTTTTGTTCTTATCTATGAGATAAAGAAAAATCATCTATCTCAATAGATGCAGAACAAATATTTGATAAAATATCATATTCATTTATTTATTTTTTTTTTTTTTTATGGATGAACCTTGAAAACATTATATAGAGCAAAATAAGTCAGTCACAAAATGACAAATATGTATGATTTCACTTATGGAAATAGGCAAAGAGATAGAAACCAAAACTTATTAGTGGTCACCAAGGGTGGGAGGGAAGAAGAAAGGGAGAGTTTTTGCATAGAGCAGCACTGAGTTTGTGTTAATGGTGGTGGAATAATTTGGAAAAGGATAGTGATAATGGTTGTACAACATGAAAAACATAATTAATGTCACTGAATAAAAAAAAATAGTACATGTAAAAATTGTTGAATTGGTAAATGTTTTTTTTTTTTTTTTTTTTTTTATAATAACTTTTATTAAGCTTCAAGTGAACGTTTACAAATCCAATCAGTCTGTCACATATAAGTTTACATACATCACACTCCCTACTCCCACTTACTCTCCCCGTCTTGAGTCAGCCCTTTCAGTCTCTCCTTTCTTGACAATTTTGCCGGCTTCCCTCTCTCTCTATCCCCCCATCCCCCCTCCAGACAAGAGTTGCCAACACAATCTCAAGTGTCCACCTGATATAATTAGCTCACTCTTCATCAGCGTCTCTCTCCCACCCGCTGACCAGTCCCTTTCATGTCTGATGAGTTGTCTTCAGGGATGGTTCCTGTCCTGTGTCAACAGAAGGTCTGGAGAGCATGACCGCCGGGATTCCTCCAGTCTCAGTCAGACCATTAAGTTTGGTCTTCTTATGAGAATTTGGGGTCTGCATCCCACTGCTCTCCTGCTCCCTCAGGGGTCCTCTGCTGAGCTCCCTGTCAGGGCAGTCATCGATTGTGGCCGGGCACCAACTAGTTCTTCTGGTCTCAGGATGATGTAGGTCTCTGGTTCATGTGGCCCTTTCTGTCTCTTGGGCTCTTAGTTGTCATGTGGGCTTGGTGTTCTTCATTTTCCTTTGCTCCAGGTGGGTTGAGACCAATTGCTGCATCTTAGATGGCTGCTTGTTAGCATTTAAGACCCCAGACGCCACATTTCAAAGTGGGATGCAGAATGATTTCATAATAGAATTATTTTGCCAATTGACTTAGAAGTCCCCGCAAACCATGTTCCCCAGACCCCCGCGCTTGCTCCGCTGAGCTTTGAAGCATTCATTTTATCCCGGAAACTTCTTTGCTTTTGGTCCAGTCCAATTGAGCTGACCTTCCATGTATTGAGTGTTGTCTTTCCCTTCACCTAAAGCAGTTCTTATCTACTGATTAATCAATAAAAAAACCCTCTCCCACCCTCCCTCCCTCCCCCCCTCGTAACCACAAAAGTATGTGTTCTTCTCAGTTTTACTATTTCTCAAGATCTTATAATAGTGGTCTTATACAATATTTGTCCTTTTGCCTCTGACTCATTTCGCTCAGCATAATGCCTTCCAGGTTCCTCCATGTTATGAAATGTTTCAGAGATTCGTCACTGTTCTTTATCGATGCGTAGTATTCCATTGTGTGAATATACCACAATTTATTTACCCATTCATCCGTTGATGGACACCTTGGTTGCTTCCAGCTTTTTGCTATTGTAAACAGAGCTGCAATAAACATGGGTGTGCATATATCTGTTTGTATGAAGGCTCTTGTATCTCTAGGGTATATTCCGAGGAGTGGGATTTCTGGGTTGTATGGTAGTTCTATTTCTAACTGTTTAAGATAACGCCAGATAGATTTCCAAAGTGGTTGTACCATTTTACATTCCCACCAGCAGTGTATGAGAGTTCCAATCTCTCCGCAGCCTCTCCAACATTTATTATTTTGTGTTTTTTGGATTAATGCCAGCCTTGCTGGTGTGAGATGGAATCTCATCGTAGTTTTAATTTGCATTTCTCTAATGGCTAATGATCGAGAGCATTTTCTCATGTATCTGTTGGCTGCCTGAATATCTTCTTTAGAGAAATGTGTGTTCATATCCTTTGCCCACTTCTTGATTGGGTTGTTTGTCTTTTTGTGGTTGAGTTTTGACAGAATCATGTAGATTTTAGAGATCAGGCGCTGGTCGGAGATGTCATAGCTGAAAATTCTTTCCCAATCTGTAGGTGGTCTTTTTACTCTTTTGGTGAAGTCTTTAGATGAGCATAGGTGTTTGATTTTTAGGAGCTCCCAGTTATCGGGTTTCTCTTCATCATTTTTGGTAATGTTTTGTATTCTGTTTATACCTTGTATTAGGGCTCCTAGGGTTGTCCCAATTTTTTCTTCCATGATCTTTATCGTTTTAGTCTTTATGTTTAGGTCTTTGATCCACTTGGAGTTAGTTTTTGTGCATGGTGTGAGGTATGGGTCCTGTTTCATTTTTTTGCAAATGGATATCCAGTTATGCCAGCACCATTTGTTAAAAAGGCTGTCTTTTCCCCAGTTAATTGACACTGGTCCTTTGTCAAATATCAGCTGCTCATACGTGGATGGATCTATGTCTGGGTTCTCAATTCTGTTCCATTGGTCTATGTGTCTGTTGTTGTACCAATACCAGGCTGTTTTGACTACTGTGGCTGTATAATAGGTTCTGAAGTCAGGTAAGGTGAGGCCTCCCACTTTCTTCTTCTTTTTCAGTAGTGCTTTGCTTATCCGGGGCTTCTTTCCCTTCCATATGAAATTGGTGATTTGTTTCTCTATCCCCTTAAAGTATGACATTGGAATTTGGATTGGAAGTGCGTTAAATGTATAGATGGCTTTTGGTAGAATAGACATTTTTACTATGTTAAGTCTTCCTATCCATGAGCAAGGTATGTTTTTCCACTTAAGTATGTCCTTTTGAATTTCTTGTAGTAGAGCTTTGTAGTTTTCTTTGTATAGGTCTTTTACATCCTTGGTAAGATTTATTCCTAAGTATCTTATCTTCTTGGGGGCTACCGTGAATGGTATTGATTTGGTTATTTCCTCTTCGGTGTTCTTTTTGTTGATGTAGAGGAATCCAAGTGATTTTTGTATGTTTATTTTATAACCTGAGACTCTGCCAAACTCTTCTATTAGTTTCAGTAGTTTTCTGGAGGATTCCTTAGGGTTTTCTGTGTATATAATCATGTCATCTGCAAATAGTGATAACTTTACTTCTTCCTTGCCAATCCGGATACCTTTTATTTCTTTGTCTAGCCTGATTGCCCTGGCTAAGACTTCCAACACGATGTTGAATAAGAGCGGTGATAAAGGGCATCCTTGTCTGGTTCCCGTTCTCAAGGGAAATGCTTTCAGGTTCTCTCCATTTAGAGTGATATTGGCTGTTGGCTTTGCATAGATGCCCTTTATTATGTTGAGGAATTTTCCTTCAATTCCTATTTTGGTAAGAGTTTTTATCATAAATGGGTGTTGGACTTTGTCAAATGCCTTTTCTGCATCAATTGATAAGATCATGTGGTTTTTGTCTTTTGTTTTATTTATGTGATGGATTACATTAATGGTTTTTCTGATATTAAACCAGCCTTGCATACCTGGTATAAATCCCACTTGATCAGGGTGAATTATTTTTTTGATGTGTTGTTGGATTCTATTGGCTAGAATTTTGTTGAGGATTTTTGCATCAATGTTCATGAGGGATATAGGTCTATAATTTTCTTTTTTTGTAATGTCTTTACCTGGTTTTGGTATCAGGGAGATGGTGGCTTCATAGAATGAGTTGGGTAGTATTCCGTCATTTTCTATGCTTTGGAATACCTTTAGTAGTAGTGGTGTTAACTCTTCTCTGAAAATTTGGTAGAACTCTGCAGTGAAGCCGTCCGGGCCAGGACTTTTTTTTGTTGGGAGTTTTTTGATTACCGTTTCAATCTCTTTTTTTGTTATGGGTCTATTTAGTTGTTCTGCTTCTGAATGTGTTAGTTTAGGTAGGTAGTGTTTTTCAAGGAATTCATCCATTTCTTCTAGGTTTTCAAATTTGTTAGAGTACAATTTTTCATAATAATCTGAAATGATTCTTTTAATTTCATTTGGTTCTGTTGTGATGTGGTCCTTCTCATTTCTTATTCGGGTTATTTGTTTCCTTTCCTGTATTTCTTTAGTCAGTCTAGCCAATGGTTTATCAATTTTGTTAATTTTTTCAAAGAACCAGCTTTTGGCTTTGTTAATTCTTTCAATTGTTTTTCTGTTCTCTAATTCATTTAGTTCAGCTCTAATTTTTATTATTTGTTTTCTTCTGGTGCCTGATGGATTCTTTTGTTGCTCACTTTCTATTTGTTCAAGTTGTAGGGACAGTTCTCTGATTTTGGCTCTTTCTTCTTTTTGTATGTGTGCATTTATTGATATAAATTGACCTCTGAGCACTGCTTTTGCTGTGTCCCAGAGGTTTTGATAGGAAGTATTTTCATTCTCGTTGCTTTCTATGAATTTCCTTATTCCCTCCTTGATGTCTTCTATAACCCAGTCTTTTTTCAGGAGGGTATTGTTCATTTTCCAAGTATTTGATTTCTTTTCCCTCGTTCTTCTGTTATTGATCTCTAGTTTTATTGCCTTGTGGTCTGAGAAGATGCTTTGTAATATTTCGATGTTTTGGACTCTGCAAAGGTTTGTTTTATGACCTAATATGTGGTCTATTCTAGAGAATGTTCCATGTGCGCTAGAAAAAAAAGTATATTTTGCAGCAGTTGGGTGGAGAGTTCTGTATAAGTCAATGAGGTCAAGTTGGTTGATTGTTGTAATTAGATCTTCCGTGTCTCTGTTGAGCTTCTTACTGGATGTCCTGTCCTTCTCCGAAAGGGGTGTGTTGAAGTCTCCTACTATAATTGTGGAGGTATCTATCTCGCTTTTCAGTTCTGTTAAAATTTGATTTATATATCTTGCAGCCCTGTCATTGGGTGCGTAAATATTTAATATGGTTATGTCTTCCTGATCAATTGTCCCTTTTATCATTATATAGTGTCCTTCTTTATCCTTTGTGGTGGATTTAAGTCTAAAGTCTATTTTGTCAGAAATTAATATTGCTACTCCTCTTCTTTTTTGCTTATTGTTTGCTTGATATACTTTTTTCCATCCTTTGAGTTTTAGTTTGTTTGTGTCTCTAAGTCTAAGGTGTGTCTCTTGTAGGCAGCATATAGATGGATCGTGTTTCTTTATCCAGTCTGTGACTCTCTGTCTCTTTATTGGTGCATTTAGTCCATTTACATTCAGGGTAATTATAGATAAATAAGTTTTTAGTGCTGTCATTTTGATGCCTTTTTATGTGTGTTGTTGACAATTTCATTTTTCCACATACTTTTTTGTGCTGAGGCGTTTTTCTTAGTAAATTGTGAGATCCTCACTTTCATAGTGTTTGACTTTATGTTAGTTGAGTCGTTACGTTTTTCTTGGTTTTTGTCTTGAGTTATAGAGTTGTTATACCTTTTTGTGGTTACCTCATTATTTACCCCTATTTTTCTAAGTAAAAACCTAACTTGTATTGTTCTATATCGCCTTGTATCACTCTCCATATGGCAGTTCAATGCCTCCTGTATTTAGTCCCTCTTTTTGATTATTGTGATCTTTTACCTATTGACTTCCATGATTCCCTATTATGTGTATTTTTTTTTTTTTAATTAATCTTAATTTGTTTGTTTTTGTGATTTCCCTATTTGAGTTGATATCAGGACGTTCTGTTTTGTGACCTTGTGTTGTGCTGATATCTGATATTATTGGTTCTCTGACCAAACAATATCCTTTAGTATTTCTTGTAGCTTTGGTTTGGTTTTTGCAAATTCTCTAAACTTGTGTTTGTCTGTAAATATCTTAATTTCGTCTTCATATTTCAGAGAGAGTTTTGCTGGATATATGATCCTTGGTTGGCAGTTTTTCTCCTTCAGTGTTCTGTATATGTCGTCCCATTCCCTTCTTGCCTGCATGGTTTCTGCTGAGTAGTCAGAACATATTCTTATTGATTCTCCCTTGAAGGAAACCTTTCTTTTCTCCCTGGCTGCTTTTAAAATTTTCTGTTTATCTTTGGTTTTGGTGAGTTTGATGATAATATGTCTTGGTGTTTTTCTTTTTGGATCAATCTTAAATGGGGTTCGATGAGCATCTTGGATAGATATCCTTTCGTCTTTCATGATGTCAGGGAAGTTTTCTGTCAGAAGTTCTTCAACTATTTTCTCTGTGTTTTCTGTCCCCCCTCCCTGTTCTGGGACTCCAATCACCCGCAGGTTATCCTTCTTGATAGAGTCCCACATAATTCTTAGGGTTTCTTCATTTTTTTTAATTCTTTTATCTGATTTTTTTTCAGCTATGTTGGTGTTGATTCCCTGGTCCTCCAGATGTCCCAGTCTGCATTCTAATTGCTCGAGTCTGCTCCTCTGACTTCCTAGTGTGTTGTCTAATTCTGTTATTTTATTGTTAATCTTTTGGATTTCTACATGTTGTCTCTCTATGGATTCTTGCAACTTATTAATTTTTCCAGTATGTTCTTGAATAATCTTTTTGAGTTCTTCAACAGTTTTATCAGTGTGTTCCTTGGCTTTTTCTGCAGATATCCTAATTTCATTTGTGATATCATTAAGCATTCTGTAAATTAGTTTTTTATATTCTGTATCTGATAGTTCCAAAATTGTATCTTCATTTGGGAAAGATTTTGATTCTTTTGTTTGGGGAGTTGGAGAAGCTGTCACGGTCTGCTTCTTTAAGTGGTTTGATATGGATTGTTGTCTCCGAGCCATCACTGGGAAACTAGTTTTTCCAGAAAATCCGCTAAAAAAAAACTGCAGTCAGATCCCTATCAGAGTTCTCCCTCTGGCTCAGGCTATTCAGATGTTAATGAAGCCGCCTGGGGAGGGTGGGGGAGGGAACAGAGAGATAGGAGAGTAGCACCTCAGAATATAGCCAGAGTTGCTTGTCTTGCTTGGAATGACTATTATATCTGAGATTCCCGCGGGCGCGTCGCCTATGTGTGCTGTCTGTGTGGAGATTGCCCCCGGGGGGTCTGGCCCGCTGGAGTCACGGTCAGATCCTCCGCTTCCAGCCCCACGCCCAGCGTCAAGGCTCCCCTACTGGGACGGTGCACTCTCGACTCCAAAATCAGTCGCTGCCTCCCGGGGACTTCTCGTCCCTCCAGCCGCGTGGCCGTGCCGCCCCCGTGAACCAGGTGGGCCCCCTCCCGGGGTTAGTTCAGATGGGTGGAGTAGCTCCCCGTGCTTGGGCCGCGACCGAGTGTCCCGGCTGGAACGCTGTTCTCCCCGCTCCAATACCAGTCGCTGCCTCCCGGGGACTTCTCCTACCGGCTGCGTCCCTCGCCGCCCGCGCGACCCGGATGGTCACCTTCCCGGGGTTAGTTCAGGGGGTGGAGCAACTCTCCGTGTTTATGGCGTACCTGCGTGCAGTCCAAATCCCTGTGGGACGGTTCCCCGGCTCGGATGCTGCTCTTTCTGCTCCAAGATCAGTCACTGCCTCCCGGGGACTTCTCCTAACGGCTGCGTCCCACGCCGCCCGTGGAACCGGCTAGTCCCCCTCCCGGGGTTAGTTCAGGGGGGTGGAGCAGGTCTCTGTGCTTGTGCCGTACCTGACTGGTATGCTGGCTCCAGGCTCTGGAAACAATCGCTGCTTCCCCGTATTAGTTCGTTCTCCGTCTCTAAATCTGTGTTTGTTGTTCAGGGTTCGTAGATTGTTATGTATGTGATCGATTCACTTGTTTTTCCGTGTCTTTGTTGTAAGAGGGATCCGAGGTAGCGTCTGCCTAGTCCGCCATCTTGGCTCCGCCCTCCTCTCATTTATTTTTTAAAAAAAGAAAAATTCTCAGCAAACTAGAAATAAATGGAGCTTAATCTGAAAAACCTGAAGCTAACATCATAATGGTGAAATTTGAAACATTTACTCTAAAATCAGAGACAAGGCAACATAAGCACCCATACCATTTCTATTCAACTCTGTGTTTTGGGGCCTACTCAAGGAAATAAGGCAGGAAAATGAAATAAAAGACATAAGTATTGGAAAAAAGAAGTTAAAACTATATTTATAGATGGCATGGTTTCTATGTGAAAAACCCAAATGAATCTGCAACACAAACAAAAACCCAATGAGATTTATAAGTGAATTCATCAAGGTCTCAAGATACATGATCCTATTCATAAATCAACTGAATTTCTATATACAAGTAACAAATAAATGAAACATAAATTTAAAAATTAATTCCCTTTAGAATAGCATCAAAAAAACAAAGTATTTAGGTATAAATTTAATAAAAGATGTTAAAGACCTCTGCACAGAAAACTACAAAAGCATTGGTGAGGGAAATGAAATAAAACCTGAATAGGTGGAGAGATATGCCATGCTCATGTGTTAGAAAATTGAACATTGTAAAGATGCCAATTCTCCCTAAGCCATTCCATAGATTCAATTCAATTCCTATCAAAATCCCATCAGGCTTATTTGCAGATTCTGACAAGCCAATATTAACTTTTTATGAAAATCTAATGATCTCAAGGAGCGAAAACAATCTTGAAAATGAAAAAAAGTTGAAGGATTTGTACTACCTGATTTCAAGACTTCCTGTAAATTTATAGTAATTAACACAGATAATAAACAGATTAAAAGAATAGAAGAGTGACAAAATAGAAGCACAAATCCACAGTTAAATGATTTTTTTTTTTTTTACTAAGCTCCCTATGTGATTCAATAGAAAAAGGAGAATTTTTTAAAATGAGTATCACTGGACCACTGAATATTAAAAACTACATAAAGAAAACATTGAAACTTGATGCATACTCAAACAGAATAAACAAAATTAAATCTAGATAACTTATAGATCTAACTATAAAAACTAAAAAATATGAAGCTCCTAGAAGAAAACATAGGAAAATATCTTTATATCCTGAATAGGCAAAGATTTCCTAGAAAGACACAAACAGCATTTACCATAAAAGAAAATATTATAATTTAGATTTCATCAAAATTAAAAACAACTTTTCAACGGAAGACATTAAGAAAATGAAAAGCCTCAGACTAGAAGAAAATATCCATGAACAAATATTCTGAAAAATAACTCCTATCTAGACTACATAAAGAACTCATTAAAAAGACAAGCATGCAAATATAAAAATGGGAAACATTTTTGGACACTTTACAAAAGAGGACATACAGATGGCCACATAAAGATGCCCAACATCATTAGTCATCAGGGAACAGCCAATTCAAACCACAATTAGTTAGCATCACATGCTCAATAGAATGGCTGAAAATAAAACAATAATTAAGAGAAATTAACCAAATTACCAAATATTCAGGGGAAATGTGAAGAAACAAGCTTTCATTCATTGCTGAGTGAAGTATAAAATGATTCAAACACTGTGGAAAATTGGCAATTTCAGTTACTCTATGGCCCAGCAATTTTACTCTTAGCTATTTACCAAAACAAAATAAAACCACATGCCCACACAACCTGTTCAAAAACGTTTACTGAGTTTTATTCATATTAACAAACGTTGGGAGAAAACCAAATGTCCATCAACAGGGAAATGAATAAACAAATTGTGGCATTACCACACATTGGAATACTACTCAGCAATAAAGAGAAACAAACTAGGACACATTCAACCACAAGAATGAATCTCAAAAACATTATGCTGAAGGAAAAAAAGCTGGTAACAAAAGAGTACACACTGTCCGATTCCATTCTTATGAAGTCTACAAGTAGTCAAAACTAACCAAAGAAGTAGAAAGCAGAATACTCTTTGCTTCTAGTGGGGAGGGACAAAGAATGGAAAGGGACAGCAGGGAATATTCTAAGGTGATGGCAATGTTCTATTTCAATTGGGGTGTTGGGTACATGGGTTTATACTTTTGTCAAACTCACTGAACTCTATTCTTAAGATCTGTATATATTACTGTGTACCTATAGCTTAATTTTTAAAAACAAAGTTAAAAAAAAAAAAAAAAACTCCTTGGGATGGCAAAGAGAAGTTTCTTGCACCTGGTGACATTTTTTTCCTCTGAAAGTGGTACAATTGGCAGCTGTAGGTTCCTGTGGGGAATTTTGGAAGACCATAACCCAGTGGTTCTTAAATTGGCTGTACATTGAAATCATCTGGGGAGTTTTAAAGAGCAGAGGTTCTGGGTCTCACCCTCAGAGATTCTGATTTAATTGGTTTTGGGGGTGGCCTAGTCATCAACATTTTTTAAAAGTTTCCCAGGTAATTCTAATGTGTAGCCAAGATTGAGGATCATTACTAAAACTAATATTGGAAGCATGCTGTGCTGCCTCCTGCTTTGGGTAAACATCTCCAAACAGATGAGAGTATTATTTGTCAGTACACAGTCTTATATAAAACACATCAATTGGCATATTCCTGTCCATCATATCACTGCCTTATTGCAATTTCTATGCATATGTATTTTAAAAAAGTAGAAAGGTAGCACTTGATATAATAATATCAACAAATATGCTAGAATCTCCTAGCCTAGGTTTTGCCCCTTGACATCTCCCGTAACATCCCAAATTTCTACTGATAATTAGGCTCGTAATATGTCTCCTCCACCACTTAAAAGCTTAAAAAAGCAAGAACCATGCATATCTTTTTTACCCCCATATCCACGGCGCCTGACATATTATGGATGTTCAATAAGTATATGTTGAATGATAGAATGACTTCCACCTCACTTGGCACTAACCTGCTTATGGGAATAATGAGTGTTCCCGTCATCTCCTGCTCACATATAGGAGAAAATAAAGACATGCCAAGTTTTCCCCCTCCACTCAGGTCCATGGTGAAGAAGCAAGAAGTTATTGGAGAAATCTGTTTTTACACATCTCAGCAAGACTCTGTTATTTTAGGGATATGTCAACCAACAATATGACTAGTCACGGCTGACTGGAAACACTGTGGGGTCTGTGCAATAGGGAAAATGGGGAATATGGATTGTTTGGACTGCTCTTAATCATGGTTTATGGGGGTGCTATTGACAGGCCTGCAGGCAGCTCACCTCCCAGAAATACAGGCATGCAAACCATTCTTAGAATTCATAAATTGCCTAAGAACAACACAGGATATCAACCTTTCATGGGGAGAACACTTGGAGCAGGCAGCATGATTTAACACCAGCCAGTGGAAACGTCCAACACAGATTAACACTCCTTAACCTTCACCTTATTAGACAGCTGTTCTGCCTGCCATTTACCTTTCTTTCTATTTTATTGGTGCCATATTATGATATTGATGGAAACCCTGGTGGCATAATGGTTTAGTGCTATGGCTGCTAAGTAACAGGTCTACAGTTCAAATCTGCCAGGCGCTCCTTGGAAACTCTATGGGGCAGTTCTACTCTGTCCTATAGGGTCACTATGAATCAGAATCGACTCGGTGTGGGTGGGTTTGGTTTGGATTTTTTATATTATCGATAATAATTAAAGAACGTATACCGATGCTGAACCGTGGATCTGCGTTCCATCACATGCAGATCAGCGCAAAGCCTCTGCACTTTGACACTAGTAATCGTGAATGCTGCGTTAAATACCTGATGTAGCCCAGCTCAGCCTTTCCACTCCTTCCTCAGCCAAAAGAGCAACTGAAGACCACAGTGTATTAGACATTTTCAATTCAGACCACACCAAATCTTTCCTTTCACTCAAGCTAATGTCTTATTTACAATTATTAAAACTAGTTCCTCCAAAAAAATGCCAGAATGCTACCCATATTATTTACTAATGATAGTTTCAATTAGTTTCTTGGAATGTTCTGCAATTCATATATAAAAGGTACTTAGAAATAATAATGTGGACTCAAATGCTGATTATTTCTAAAACTGAAAAACCTAAGCTAAAAAAAAGTATAGGCTGTGGTAATATAGGGTTCTGTTGTGGTTTGTGTGTTTTGTTTTTAGAACAATTCTAAAGTAATGGGCCTTTTCAGAAGCATCACATATGTTCCACTGGATAGAGTACAAAGAAAATCATCTCCATTTTTCTAATATATAGTACACACCACGGCCTGGGCCTATCCCAAGAAAAAGAAAGGTAAAGTAATTTATAAGTCAAGAAGGACCCATAAGAATGAAGAAGGCATTCAATGTCTGTTTATAAAACTTGTGTAGAAATATCCATGATTTTAATGGTTAGAATAACATGAAAATGGAGACCACATTTTTCTAAACATAAGAGTAATATTTTTGTTTTAAATCCATCATCACATAAAATGTAATGAAATTTTAAGCAATAACAACACCTTAGTAAATGACATTATTAATGTTATTGAGAAATAGATTGAAGCAGTTAGGAGACTATTGGCTGACCTGAGACATTTTCTAGGTAAAATGTAAACCTGGAGGCAATGACTAACTTGAATTTAATATGCCTAAGCCATTTTAATAAAAAGTAAATATTTCTGTGCAGGATTCCAACCGGAACCATTAATCAAGTTGTATTAGTTATTTATTGCTGCATAACAAATTATTCCAAAACTTAGTAGCTTAAAAACAAGAAGCATAGTTTCTGTGCGACAGGAATCTGGGAGTGGCTGAGCTGGGTGGTTCTAGCTTAGGGTCTCTCATGAGGTTGCAGTCAAGATGTCAACCCAAGCTACAATCCTCTGACAATCTGATGGGGACTCTTGGATGTACTTCCAAACTAGCTCACTCACGTGTTTGGCAAGTCTGTGCTGCTTGATGGCAGGGGGGCTCAGTTTCTTTCCACATAAACCTCTCCATAGGTCTGCTGAGTATCCTCATGACATAGCAGTTGGCTCCACCAAAGTAAGTGATCCAAAAGGACCAAGAGAACATTTTTTATGACCAGGCCCAGAAGTCACAAACTCTCATCTCTTCAGTACCATTTGGTTACACAGGTCAGCTGCTTTCAGTGTGGGCAGAGATTATACAAGGGTGTGAATAATATTAGGAAATGAAAATCATTGGGGGCCATCTTGGAGGCTGGTTAACACACCAGTAGACGTATTTAAAGAAGGAATGCCTTAAGTAGCAATGATAGGAATAGATTCAGGATTATGCTAATCTATTAGACACCAGACAACTTACTCTTCAAAAGCATTTACAAATGAATACACATGAAACAGATCTAGACACTCTCCGATACCTACCATGATCATGTATTCCAACCAAGCAAAATTTCAGAAATATGTGTGATCATATCTTTCTCCAGTGGGCCTGATTCTGAAGTTCACTGTCTATTCAGAAGCTTTCACAAGCTCATGTGTTATTTTACCATTTAGGACAGAATAGTATTTTATCAGAAGTGCCAAATTTTTAATGTAAGAGTTGACATCTAAAAAAAAGGAAACATTCTTTGCAAAACTTCTCTGTCCACAAATGAGCATTGTAGATGTTGAAGCCTTTATAAATTTTATTTAAAAATTGTTATATTTGAATCTTAATAGACTGAGAATTGTATTGTGGGAGGGAAAGTGGCAATGAATTTTGAGGCTATTGCTTTAAACTTGATACTTTCTCCAAAATAGAATCCAAACTTTTTTTTTGATGAGTAGATTTGGGATCAATTTTCTACAGTGAAAGCTATTCAAATATGTAAGAAATTAACATCTACATTCAAGCCTTTTTTCAATGTTGTATATTTTTGTATCCCAAATAAGAGTATGGTCTTTTCCCACTTCACTCTATAAAAATTTTTCCAGTTTATGCATCCATCCTTAACCAAAACAATCTTCCTGTATAGAAAAAATAATCAAATTGACAGGATTTTAGTCAGACACACCTAGTTTTAAAATCTACCTACAAAATTTATACCAGTTTGGCAAATCCTTTAATCTCAGTGATTTTCTGTTTACCTATTTATGAATGTGAGACTAATTATAATCACTTAAAAAGAGTTATTTTGAGATTTAAAGTGATGTCAAATTTCAATTGCCTTCCCTTTTACTGATAATGTAAAGCTACATTGTCACCTGCAGGATAAAACTCAAACTCCTTGGCTTGGCATCAAGGCCATTCATGCACATGTCACAACTAGACTTACATTTCCCACCATCTCACAACTCATGACTGTTAGCCACAATGGACTCTCTGATAACTGCCAAACCCACCTTGTAACTTCATGCCATTGTTCATGGCATTTTCAGTGCCTTAACTACCAGGGGATGTCTCTGCCTAGAAAAAACCACTTCTTTAATGGCCTACTCAACTATATTCTCCTCTGAGAGACCTTGCTTGATATGACCAGGAAGTTTCGTCTCTGGGCTTCAACAGTACTTTGTGTGTGTATTGCAGCACTTTTCATTGTTGTCTTTCATTAGCTGTTAAAATGTTAGACTCTTCCATAGACTGTGAGGAAGGGAAACTGTATTAATCAACTCTGTCCAAAATCAAGCACAGAGTCAGGCACAGAATGAGGCTAGTTCAGTGACTGGCATTGGGAAAATACTGTAAGTAAAGACTGAGGAATCCTCAAATAACAAAAACTTGCCAAAATGTGAAAGTATGAAATATTGTATGATTTTTCAAAATAAATAAAATAAATTTCCAGACCAGTGAATTTGACATGAGTCCTTCAAGATATTCTGAATGAATACCTCTGAGCACCATGGAAGAACAATATGGTCATTAGGAACAAGCACGAGTTCACAAATACTGAATGGTACACACTAACTACATTTTATTTTTATTACTCTTTAAGATGCAAGTACCACATATCTTGATTTTAGGAAGACATGACAAAATCTTTAACAATATCCTTGACAAGAAGAATATATGTGGCCAGCATGATGATAGTATAATTATGTATATCAGGGTTTAATTGTAGACTGTGTTCTAAAATATTGATTAATGGAGGAAACTCAGGCAAAAGAGTTGTCCATCATTGTGCCACTGTTAATTTGTCCTTGGATTTTTTTTGTAAGCATAATTATCAGTTACTTGACAAGACAGAGGAAACAGAGTCACTATATTTGCTGGCCACACAATGTTCTGGGATACACTACAGGAGTAAGATACAACAATATTACCAAAGATCACAACAGGGTTTCTCAACCTCATCGCTATTGACATTTGAGGCTAAATAATTCTTTGTTGTGGGAAACTGTCCTGCTCATTGTAGATATATAGCAACATCCTCAGCCTCTGGCCATTAGATGATAGTAGCAGCACTTCCCCCTGTTGTGACAATTAAAAATGGCTCCAGACATTGCCAGATTTCCCTGCGGAGCAAAACCACCCAGAATTAGGATGAGGGAGTGAACCTAATAAGATGAAATTTAGCTAATATAAATGTTTCATGAGGTAAAAAATTCACTCTTTTTGGTTATACTTGTTATATCCTGTGCCTGTGACTATGCTTGCAACACAGTAGACATCTAGTGAATGAATACTTGAATGAATGAATGAGTGAATAATTCAATTACACCTCTTCAAGATGGAGATGATCCTGTCCTGAAATAATCTTTAAACCTTAAACCAAAAATATTCCCTGAAGTCTTCTTAAAACCCAGCAAGAGTTTAGCTTAACTGAGGCCAACAGCTTCCAGGTACCCTTATAAACCCCCAACTTGTAAGTACAGTAGCATGAGCCACCTCCCCTTCTAACTGGTTTCTTCAGATGTTTTTCAGGCAATTGGCCAACTTCCCACCCAAGATAAGAAAGACAAGAAGCTGGGGGCACAGACCACAGAGCCAGTTAAAAACCAAATCTGGCCCACCTGACATGCGCAGAACTATCAACCCTGTCCTCTGGGTGACTCTGGAACTTCTTCCCACCAGACAGAACCAAACTTTAGCAGCCCAAGACTAGGGGAAGAATTTCAGAAGCGAAGGGCCTGAGCCTATGATCTGCTTTGACAGATCCCCCCCTTTTTGGACCAAGCAAGTCAGATGATGGAACTGCCCCAGGGATGCCTTTTTGGGGCCAGACCAATCAATGACCTTGTTCCTTTCCGTCAGGACCCTTCCCTTAATAAATACTGTTTCTGCCGTTGTTCAGAGAGCCATCTTGGTGATGTAAGTCCCGGTGTGCTCCTTTGCTTGGCCAAGCAAATAAAGCTTCTTCTTTCATTTTTACTTCTTTCACGTCTGTATGGCTGAGCTGAGTGAGATCTGAGACCCCGGCAACATAACTAGTAAAAAAATGTCTGTCTTGAGCATTATGCTATCTTAAAGAACTATCTATGTGGGATCAAACTGACAACAGCTACTCCCTGGTGGCATAGTGGTTGAGCACTACAGCTGCTAACCAAGAGGTCGGCTGTTCAAATTCACCAGGAAACTCTATGGGGTGTTTTTGCTCTATCCTATAGGGTCACTATGAGTCGGAATCTATTCGACAGCAGTGGGTGTTTGGTTTTTACTCAAAAGGTCAGATAGGAAGCTTAGACAGTGAGCTTTATGTTAATGAAGGGAGAAACAACTCAGAAAAGGAGGGTGAGATGGTTGCATAACTAGAAGAATGTAATCAATGTCACTAGATTGTACATGTAGAAACTGTTGAATTGGTGTATGTTTTGCTGTGTATATTCTCAACAACAACAAAATAAATAAAATTTAGGGAATAAAAAGATGTCAAAGATTCAAGAATATCCAACTGAACAAAATACGCTGTTAAAAAAGACAAACCTCAGTGTAAGTTCAACAGGAGCCAAAATGGTAATATTGCTCCTGAATAATAAAAATGAAAAAACACAAAAAAAATTAACACAATGTTAGGCTGTACTAATAGAAGTGGAATATCTAGAACAAGGGACATGATATTACACTGACTATGGCATGGGGTATATTTCTGTTGACATATATTTAGAGAAAATGATAGATGGGTGAATCTAGAAGTGATCACAGATAATAAAGTTTCTGAAAAACCTGTCATAAAATAAATGGTGGAAGTAAATAAGATTATTTAGATTAGGGAAAAAAAACAACACTGGGAACATCAAAATTTCAAATATTTGAAAAATAGCCACATGGTGAATAGATTCTGTATATTTCAGAAGGCTAAATTAAAATAAATGTATGAAGTTTTAAAGAGATAGATTTAAGCTCAAAGGGAGTAAAGACCTTCTAAAAACAGAATTACTCAAAACGTAATGGGCTATCTTGAAACCTCATGACTGGCTTCCATTTCTGAGATTCTATGAGTCTTTAACGATCAGATAGGTAATATCCTCAAAGTACTTTGAGGTACTTTGATAATCAATATATTTTCAAAATAAAATCTTTGCTAGATATCTAGATTAAAGTTTATTTGCCTTGAGTATTTTTCTTTAGAACCAATTTGAAATTTTTCATTATAATAAACAAATTTACCAAAAAAAATTTTTTTCTCATTTCTGTAGTTAAAATGGGGTTTATTGCAGTCCGCCTACATTGAACGAACATTAATTTGGCAACAATCAGTAGTGAGTAACCAGAAGGTGTAGGCTAAGCTTTGGAATGTACAGATTTGCAAATACTGGGCGGGAAAAAAAGAACAAAACCTGGAGGGCCAAGTAGAAAGTATAAATGGACAAGAAAGAGTAGCCCTCAGACAGCCCCCCAAAAGCACATGGCTGTGGCCTGAATCACCCCGAGGAATAATTCTCAGACAGGAGAAGCTTGAATTAGACCTTATTGCCTAATTCTGTTTCATAGCAGCTCAAGACTTCTGTTCAGCTCAGCCCGTGTGGTCTCATCTAGTCTTAGATAGAATTAGCCCATTAAAGACAGAAGGGACATTTTCTACGAATCAGGCATTTCTCAAGTCTTCCTGGAAAGGATGATCTACCTCTACACGGCCAACTAGGGATTTTCTTCTGGGCGAGTGGGAACTATAACTCTAAGCTCATTAAGATTATTTCTGTGGTTGGCTTCCAGCAGTAAACTTCAACAGTCACCCAATTTATTGATAGATTCCCTTAAAAGAAATATCAGAGGTACACTGGTGAAAGCATTATAATATGGAAGAATTACTTTCCTCTCAGTCATTATCTGAAGCTTTTTAGCCACTACTACTGCCACAGCATGCTCACACACTTCTAACTCTGTCTGTCTGAACCCCACCATGGTCTATCCATTTTGACACTGGCCTCAACTCCTTCTATTTCACTGCCACTTTCTCGGCGGAGTCTGTGCTGCTGTCCCTGTGCCAACTGCCATGTCATTTGCTAAAAAAGTGGTCACCCTGCCACCAGACAGGGCCTATCCTCCCTTTACACTGACCTCTGAACTTCCTCCATACCTGACCACCTGGACACTACACAAACACATTACAAAAAAAAAAAAGTCACTTTAAAAAGAGAACACAGTATTTCTGCCACAGAAGCAAGATACAGAGGACAAATAACGACATAAATGAGAGAAAATTTGCATATGCTGAAAAACTCCATAGGGCCTGATTTCACAGATGAATTTTATGCTGAATTCACAGATAAATGAATCATCATTCGAATCTCATTGATTACTGATCAAGGACAGAATCGATGAGCAAAAATGTAATTATTCCTCTCTTCTTAAGAACTTTAATAACTCACGGAATTAGAAAGAAGCAGAAATTATTGCTTCAGGGAAATCTGAAAAAGATTAGGTTGGTGTTAAGATAAAGAGTGCTAAATTTTGAGAGTTGTTTTTTCAACCCTAATCTCTGAATCTGTTGAAGTTTGTTTATTAACAGGGCAAGCTAGTTACTAGCCAGATACTGGAATACATCCTGAGAAATTAAAGTTTACTATGAGTTCAACTATCGATTCACCCTTAATTCTGAAGAATTCCTGACGCCTGGGGAATCACCCAACTGCTATTAAAGTTCACGTCTCAATTTAAGTAAGATATATGTTATCCATAATAAAAACTAGGGGCACACAAAATAATTTTACTTCATAAACATATCTAACAAGTAGAGGAAGGAATTCATGTTTTTTTATGACCTAAAGTTTCCACTCAATGTCTCAAACAAGGATACTTCAACACGTACAAGAGACGATTAGAATGAGACTCTCGTAAAAAAAAAAAAAAAAACATAATACCAGAATAAGTTTTTCTTTCCTAGTAATAATATTCAGGCCATGATCCTGCTAAAACTCATTCATTTTGGAAATATTTTTCTTCTAATCTTCTCTCAGTCCGCACCAAACAAAACATAGGTTCGTTATAAACAGAATAATTTTGAGGGTAGAATATACAATAATGACAAGGAGAAGGACTCTCCACAGTATATCACTGGTATCCATAGCTTTAAACCTAACTCAGCCCAGACCAGCCTCATTTTTTTTAATTCTTATTTAACAGGGCATCCGGCACATTTCTGAAGACAATGACAGTGCTTTCTTTGGAGAACTGTAAATTTTTAAAATCAGTGATATGAGATTCTCAGAACTGTATAGTGTTGATCCTGTGGAATATAAGGGCTGAGTTAGGTTTAAAGCCATGAATACCCATAATATACTGTGGACCCTGTATGACAGCCTTGTTAAAGCCTCCATTATGATGGTTATATCAAAACAATATAATAATTTTTAACTGATGAAAAGTAAATGGAAGCTCTCCGGAGATGGAGGCCACTGTGGTGACATGACAAAGTATACAACATGAGCCATGTTCAGTTGCTGGACCCTCCATAGAAATAATTCTTTTCTCACAAACAACATACAAGAATGGAGAACTTGCCCATAGTAGGCAGGTCCCAGGAAAGTTGGAGGGATCTACCTTGCAGAAAAATGCAAAAAAAAACTAAAAACTCTACCATTTTCTGTAAAGCCTGGTTGTTTTAAGGTTTGAGGTCATGCAAACTGAAAGGTTAGAGTTTACAGTCTATACAGTGGTATCTTGGAAGAAACACCTGGTGATTTACTTCTGAAAAATCACCCACTGAAGATCCAGTGGAGCACAGTTCTACTCCGACATATGTGGCGTCACCATTAGTTGAAATCGACTCAACGGTGACTTTTTTTTATTGTTATTATTACATGTGTAAAATACATAATTATTTATCAATCATATAGTAGGAATTTAATAAATGATAATTGCCTCTCCCTTCATATATTTTGTTTAAAATGACATATATTAAGCTTCAAACTTTTCTTAATTTAAAAGACAAACCAAGTGCCCTTAAATTTGGACAGCACAAGTAAACAAAACAGAGACCCTCTATTGTTTCTCCACACAGAGTAAATCATAACCATGCAATGTGCCGATGACTGCTATGTGTCAATGTGTAACTTTTTTTGTTTTAACATCGTTGAGCTGAGTTATAAACACCTGTGTCTAATTAAATAATTTGTCTCAAACCGAGGGCCACCAAATGTATAAAACTATACAAGTGCCTTATAAATGATTTTGAGGGTGAAAACTGTAAAGCAAGGATGGCATACACAGTCTCAGTTTCACTGCCAAAGTTAAAACGTAAATTTAACTTCAGAGTGCCTCATCAACTTTCAAAATAAGCCTTAGGGAAAATCAGTGGAGTTCTTCAGGGGCAATCATTTCCAGAGTTTTATGAGAGCAGAATAGTATTTTTAGTTGACATTCACCTCCATTTCAGAAACTGGACTTTTACCCAGTATGTATTAGTGAGCTTACCTGTAGTCTGAATCACTGAGTACAACCGGGGTGACCAAAAAAGGAAGGACCAGAACAGAACTGATCTGCCCAAACCCTTAAAGCACTCTTGGCATAACTTGTGTAGATCCGCAGCGCTGAGGTGGGAGGCAGAACTGGCCCCACCCTGCTGCTCAGACCTGGAGCCCATTTCAGTGAGCCCCAGAGGCTCAGATGTGGGTGTCTACCCCCAAAACTTGAACTAAGGGGTCAATAGCCAGGTAAAGCCTATGGGGATGAGTGCAGTAAAATGTCAAATTTTCAAGACTAAAAATTATTTTTATAAAGAGTTGAAAAATTTGTTTAACCTCAAAAAATTACAATGGGAACAGGTGTCCATTATCGAAGAACTACAGAACAGAAATATTTCAGCATGGACTTTTGTTCTTCATAAGTACATATTCTTAAATAACCAGCTGCTATTTACTTGTGGAAACCCTGGTGGTGTAGTGGTTAAGTGCTACAGCTGCTAACCAAAAGATCAACAGTTCGAATCCACCAGGCACTCTTCGGAAACCCTGTGGGGCAGCTCTATTCTGTCCTATAAGGTCGCTATGAGTCAGAATTGACTCAAAGGCAATGGGTTTGGGTTTGGGTTTTTTTTTTTTTTTTGGTTTATTTACTTGTGAGGAAATTAAGTCTCAGAAGGGGACTGTTAAGAACCCCCAGGATACGATTCATGCAAAAGTAAAACAGGACAATTTGTAGTGATAAGGAGTACCTTAAATTCACAATTTTAGTAAAAAAAAAAAAAAAAAATAGCATATAGATTTTTATCCAGTCATCAGTTTGTATTGACAAACTGTATACATTATAAATATATAAGATTTAGTAGATTCAATTTAAATTTACCCAAAAAATACAATAACCAGCCTTTCCTTAAACCAATCGTCAATCACAGAAATGTATGCCAATCATTTATTTCTAAAGAATGGTGATATATTGTTACTGCAGTTAAAAACAAAAGTGAAATCTGATAGACATAGGTTCTGCTACCTACTAACTTTGGGTGAGTAACTCAATCTTTCTGAAGTGTCAAATTCAATTAAAGAAATGATAATAATAATAATTTTAAGTTGAAGTGTTATCTTAGAATTAAATAGGACATGTGACACTCTTAATAGTATGTCTGGCACATAGTAGACACCTAAAAAAATAGTTCTAATTATTATCCAAGGGACCCCAGTGGTACAGTGGTTAAGCACTCAACGCTTAAACATGCTAAAAAGGTCAGTGGTTCAAACCCACCAGCTGCTCCATGGGAGAAAGATGTGGCAATCTGCTTCAGTAAAGATTACAGCCTTGGAAGCCCTGTGCACAGTTCTACTCTGTCCTAAAGAGTTGCTATGAGTGGAAGTCAACTCAATGGCACACAATGGCAGAAACAATTATTATCAATAGTATATGGAAATAATTAGGGTAATACCTGTACTAGCAAATAAAATTAACGGAAGCTTATTTCATGCTTCTGCAACTATCCAATGCAGGTGTTCCTGGATGGAGGGGTGGTTTTCTCAATATGGTAACTTAGGAATCCAGGCTGCTTCCATTTTGTGGTCCAACATCCCCTAGGGTTGATGAGTCCTCTGTTCTAATACAGTAAAAATATAAGAGAGTGGAAAAGTCAGCCGCTATCAAAAAGCCCAGTCAGATAGTGGCAAATATCACTTCCATAGATATTCCATTAGCTAAAACTAATCATATGATTCACCTGGATGTGAAGGAGTCTGGACAATTAATCTCTTGTGGAATAGAGTTCTTCTGGTGGAAATTCAACACGATAGAAAGAGAAGCACAACTTTTAGGTGAACAGCTAGCCATCTACCTCTGCCACAGTAAACCCCTTCAGCCATTAAATATCTGTTGCTTCTTCTTTCTCACAATGAACACACTCACCGGCTGTACAATTAAAGTTCCATTCGGTCCTGGCATCTATATCAAAATCCAGGAGCTCTAAGAAATCACAGTCCTGTCCATCAGATCCATATGTGGCAGATTATAGTCTGGTGACCTATGGACTAAAAGGCAAGTTGTCTTCCGTTTGCACCCCTGACACCCAATATATAATGCTGTGGTAGGGACAGGGTAGTCACTACAAAAATTCCCATCGGGAAAAGGGAATAATGGGAAACACGTGGTAGTCCTTGGTCCATAGCAATGACCTACCGGGTAGGGATTGTGAAGATCACTATCTGACAATGATAGAACTTCCCTGATTAGACACTGGCTCAAAGTTTCTTTGACAATAAAATTACCTCAATTACTAGATTTCTAACGTGTTTGCTTCTGGGGAGTTCCATGTGCCAATAATGACACCCAAAGTTGTTTTATCTTTATCACAGAGCTGAGTGTACCTGATTTACTGAAGGGTTAATGAGCCTTTTTCAGTTTTATCTCATCCACCTGGGATCCAGATCTTGAAGCTTTTCCAACCCTATGAGGCCTTAGATTTCTGGATTTTATTCTCTTTTATTTATGCTCTCAAATCAGTCAATTTTTGCCTTGATTCATCTCTTTCTTATAGTATCTTATAAAAGGCAGCAACTAATAACACATACTACTAACATTCTGTTGTCCTATTTTTGGTCCTATAGCCAGAGGATTGGAAGGTATTTGGTCTACTTTTGAAAGTATCATAAAGGCAACCATTTCACTAAATGCTCTGCCATTACAAAACATGAATTACCCTTAATCTAGCTTCTAATATTGGTTCCACTACCATCTGATCTTGAGGTGAATGCTACATATTTATGGTTTTGAAAGCAGAATCCCCACGTCCAGTAGCAGTTTGGTTAGTTAACCCTAGAAGCTATAACAAATACAAAATTATTTCATTGACAATAGTTGTTTCCTACTATTTTTTGCATCTAATTTCTGGTAGATGGTAAACCTGGCCCCTGTTGTTCTGCTCACAGACAGGGAAAAACAATGTGGAGACGCCCCGCCAGCTTCTTAAAACTCAGGCTCAGGCATGGTTCATATCATTTCCTCTGAAACTCCCCTGGTAAGAATGAGTCACATGGCTATAATTGGCTCCAATAGTGAATACGAAACATAGTCCCTGGCTGAGCAGTCACCTTCTGGCCTTTCCTATGGAAGGGGAACACAAATTTTTGGTGATCAGTTATCTTTATCTTTCACATATAAACAATTAATGAAACTAATATTATTATTATAGAATAACTCGTATTTATAAAAGATCAGTAACTAAGAGATTGGAACACAGTTCAATGTGTTGCGTCTTTATATGATCTATGATCAAAAATGAATAATTTTTAATTTCCCCAAGAATATACCTGGCCATTTACAGAGAAATTAGGCTACTCTGGCTTAGGGCAATTCTCCAATTTTATTTGAGTTAGGCATAGCAACATATAAGACACGATTGCAGCTTTCTTTTCATTCAGGAAGTATTGATTCAATGCCTAACTGATATGTCCCAGGCACTATTCTAGACTCTTAGAGTTCATCAATGAACAAAACAGACAAAGATCCCTGCCCTTATAAAGTATATAACCAACAGGATGCTTAATAACTGATAAACAGCATGATTTCTATAAGCACGATATTAGTTTTTGAGTCAGTGTTTCTCCTGTGACTAGGATCAGTTAGCCTGGATTCTTGTCCACACTGTGTCCATTACTAGAACTGTATCCTTGGGTGAGACACTCACCCTCCCCCAAACTCAGCATCTACATCTCTACAACTGAAATAATATTATCTCTTCTTCCAGCTTTACATAGTTGTTTCAAGGGTCAAAAGTGATGTTGTGTGTAGAGAGCCATTGAACAAGCAGGTGATTATGAACCAGTAATAAATAACCTCTGAGTCATCCACCTTTGAGATGCGGCTAATTCAGGGCAAAAGATCGTAAGATCTGTCCAGATTTTACATCTTCTTTCTTTGACCAAAATTCTTGTCATGATTTTGATTTCACTTATTCTTATCTTTCACAGCCATCCCTTTAAAATTTCTGCCAGCACCCACTTAAAAATATATTAGCATCTGAATCCTCGTTACCACTTTTATTATAAAATCCTGTTCTAAGTACCCATTATACCTCACTGAGTTAATTTCAAGAATTTTCTAACTAGTCTTCCTGCTTCAGCTCTCTCTCCTCTAGTACATTCTCCTCAGAGAACCTATAAAAAACCAAATCAAATCCATTGCCATCAAGTCAGTTCCAACTCATAGAAACCCTATGGGACAGAGTAGAACTGTTCCATAGAGTTTCCAAGGAGCACGTGGTGGATTCAAACTGCCTACCTTTTGGTTAGCAGCCGTAGCACTTAACTACCATGTCACCAGGGTTTCCCAGAACACCTACAGTGATTCAATTTATTATTTGTTAGAGTTTTTCAAGAGTGTTCCCCTGACCAGGCTTTTTTCCCAAAAAAAGGGTACATAAGTAATACATTATTTGAATCCTTGAACAGCTTTGAAATTTCACTGGCTGACTTCCCCAGTCTGCACCAGTGGGATCCCTGGGTAGGAGAGCATTTCTTTCTTTCTTTTTTTTTTTTTCCTATTTATCTTTCCTCATTTCTCAGTTACTTATCTTTTTCTACTTACTTTCTTTTCTTGTTTCCTGAATACCTGGAGCTGTGTGCCATCTGTGTTTCTTCTAGTCGGGCTGTACTGAGCAGCTTGGAAGCCACTTCCCCAGCCTGTGCAACCACTTCAGTGGGAACCCTGGGGACTTTTCTTTCTTTTTCTTTTTTCCTTTTTGTCTTTCTTCATTTCTCAGTTTCTAATCTCTCTCCACTTACCTTCTTTTCCTGGCTCCTGAATACCTGGTGCTGTGTGCTATCTCTGCCCCTTATAGCTGGGCTGTACTGTGCAGCTTGGGAGCCACTCCCTGGTCTGCACAGCTATGTCAGTGGTATTCCTGGGACCCTTTCTTTTTTTCTTTTATTTATTAATTTTTTGTTTTCTCTTTTCATTTTTGTTTTTCTTCATTTCTCAGTTTCTTATCTCTCTCTGCTTTCCTTCTTTACTGCCTCCTGAACACCTGGCACTGTGTGCCATCTTTGCCCCTTCTAGACAGGCTGTGCACTGAGGTTTGGGAGCCACTTCCCTACGCACTGGCAGGTTCCCTGGGAGCATTTCTTTTTTTTTTTTTTAATATTTATTTATTTATTTGTCTTGTTCTTTTTGTTTTTCTTCATTTCTAGGTTTCTCATCTCTCCACTCCAACAGCAAGGTCCCTCATGCATTTTTGTTTGTTTCTTTCTTTGGCTCTTGGTTATCCTCTCTCTCTTCTTTCACATACATATCTTAGCTCCACACAACACAACCTATCCCCCTTCCTGCTTACCTGTACCGTGCACTGAACATCACGCCCCCGAGCAGCATAGGCACAGCCTACTGGAACATGCCCTGCACTGACCCCTGGCCCACCCTGTCAGCCCCAGTATGTGCCACAAACAACTCATCCCAACCCCTCCCCTTCAGTTGGACCTGCCCTGCTGCACAATACTTGAGCAACTGGCCCTGCTCATTGGACAGGGATATGAAAAGTAACATGCCCACAGATGAGCAAACAACAAAGAATGCACAGCCCACCTGCTCAGACATAACCAAATAAAACAAAAAGCAAGATGAAACAAACAAATCTACAATCAATAAATGAAGAAAATAACTACTGAATGCCCAAAGACAATGAACAATATCAAAATACCTTAAAAAAAAAAAAAAGGACAGGTTCCAGTAGGCATCCAAAATAAAACACCAGATGACATCCCAGTAGAAGAAAATACATTAGAACTACCTGATAGGGAATTCAAATCCCTAATATTCAGAACTATCCAAGAGTTTTTTTTTTTTTTAAACCAAGAGTTGAAGCACAAAGAAGACAAAAATGAGGAAAAAATAAACAAATTCATGGAAAATACAAAAATATGGAAAATTTCAGGAAAATAATACAGGAACAAAATGTCAAAATAGATGCACAACTCGAAACCATACAAAAACAAAAAATAGAAATCCAAAAGATAAATACAATGATTTCAGAAATGGACAGTGTCACAGAAGGTCTGAGGAGCAGATTTTAAAGAATGGAAAACAGGATCAGTGAAATTAAGGACAAATAAATGTATACAACTTTGTTTGAGGAAAAATCAGAAAAAAGAATGAAGAAAATCTGAGAATTATGCGGGATACAACCAAAAGCAAAAATTTGCCAGTGACTTGAGATCCAGAACAGAGGGAGAACACTGAAAACACAGAGATCATTGAAGACTTGCTGACGGAAAACTTATATATTGTGAAAGATGAAAAGCTGACCATCCAAGAAGCTCAAAGAACCCCATATACTATAGACCCCAAAAGAAAATCACCAAGGCATATCATAACCACACTTGCTAAAACCAAAGAGGAAGAAACCTGAGAGCAGCTAGAGAAAAACAAAAAGTCACATACAAAGGGGAAACAATAAGACTAAGCTCTGATTACTCAGCAGAAACCATGCAGGCAAGAAGGAAATAGAATGACATATATAAAACCTTGAAAGAAAAAAATTGCCAACAAATAATAATATATCCTGCAAAACTCTTCTTCAAATATGATGGTGAAATTAGGACATTTCCAGAAAGACAGAAATTAAGGAAATATGTAAAAACCAAACCAAACTTACAAGAATTATAAAAGGGAGTCCTTTGGTTTGAGAACAGGCAACATCAGACCACAACCTGAATCTAGGAAGCAAAATTGCACCAGTCAGATACCAACCTACGAAATGAACTCAAAGGACTATTTAAAACCAAAAGATTTACAACAGGAAACCAGAGAATTTAATCTACTAATGACAGCAATGTCAGGACAATAAAAGAGGGAATAAACAGTGCAGGTACAGAACTTTCTAATGGAGAGGAAGGTAAGGTGATGTCAAGTAATAATAGACTGGTTTAAACCTAGGAAGATAAGGATAAATTTCTAGATAACCACAAAGAAAATTAACAAACCTACTCATAAAAATAAAGAAGAAAAACAAAACATAAAGTCTCAGTAAAAACAAAATCTACAAAAACAAAAGAAATGAAAAAAAAAACCCCACAAACAAAAGGAATTTGGCACAGGAGAGTAAGAGAAGCAAAGAAAACATCTACGCCACAAAAAAAAAAAAAAGCACTACAGAATGACAACAATAAACTCACACCTATCAATAATTACTCTGAACATAAAATGGCCTAAATGCACCTAAAGAGACAGAGAGTGACGGAATGGATATAAAAATGATCTGTCTTTATGCTACCTACAAGAGACACACCTTAGACTCAAAGACACAAACTAAAACTCTAAGAATGGAAAAAATATACAACAAGCAAACAACAATTAAAAAAGAGCAACAGTGGAAATATTAATCTCTGACAAAATAGACTTTAAAGCAAAATTCACCACAAAGGATAAGGAAGGACACTATATATTGATTAAAAGGATGAACCATCATGAAGACATAACCATAATAAACACGTACACACCCATGATAAAAAATCCAAAATACATAAAACAAACTCTAACACACTGAAAAGAGAAATTGACAGTTCCACAATAGTAGTTGAAGACTTCAACACATCACTCTCAGTAAAGGACAGAACATCTAGAAAGAAACTCAACAAAGATACAGAAGACCTAAAGGACAGAATCAGCCAACTTGACCTCATAAACATATACAGAACACTCCAGCCAACAGCTTCAGGTTACACATTCTTTTCCAATGCTCATGGAACACTCTCCAGAATAGACCACATCTTAGGCCACAGAGCAATCCTCAACGAAATGCAAAACATTGAAATAATACAAAATATCTTCTCTGAACACAACACCATCAAAGTAGAAATTAACAACAGGAAGAGCAAGGAAAAAATCAATTATGTGGAAACTGAATAACACCCTGCTTAAAAACCACTGGGTAATAGAAGAAATCAGAGGTGGAATAAAAAAATTCCTAGAATTAAATGAGAATGAACACATGTCATACCAAAACCTTTGAGACACAGCAAAGGCAGTGCTCAGAGGTCAATTTACAACAACAGATGCACACATCAAAAAAAGAAGAAAGGGACAAAATCAAAACATTAGCTACGCGACCTGAACAAATAGAAGAACAGCAAAAGTAGCCCACAACCACTAGAAGAAAGGAAGCAATAAAGATCAGAACAGAAATAAATGAAACAGAGAATAGAAAAAACAATAGAAAGAATCAACAAAACCAAAAGTTGGTTCTTTGAAAGGATCAACAAAATTGACAAAACACTGGTCAAACTGACAAAACAAAAACAGAAAAGGATACAAATAACCCAAATAAGAAATGGGAGACATTACAACAGACCTGACTGAAATAAAAAGGATCATAACAGAATATTATGAAAAACTATACTCCAACAAATTTGAAAACCTACAGGAAATCGACAAATTTCTAGAAACACACTATCTACCCAAACTAAAACAAAACGATGTTGAAAGTCTGAACAGATCCATGACAAGAGAAGAGAATAAAAACGTAATTTAAAAAAACTTCCCCCAAAAAAAACCCTGGCCCAGGTGGCTTCACTAGAGAATTCTACCAAACATTCAGAGAAGAGCTTACACCAGTACTACTTAAACTATTTCAAAACACAGAAAAGGAAGTGATACTTCCTAATTCATTCTACGAAGCCAGCATAACCCTGATAGCAAAATCAGGCAAAGGCACCACAAAAAAGAAAATTACAGACCAATATCTCTCATGAATATAGATGCAGAAATTCTCAACAAAACTCTAGCCAATAGAATTCAGCATCATATCAAAAAATAATACATCACAATTAAGTAGGATTCATATCAGATATGCAAGGATGGCTCAACACTAGAAAATCAATCAACTTAATTCACCAAATAAATAAAAGAATCACATGATCATCTCAATTGACGCAGAGAAGACATTCAACAAAGTCCAACACCCATTTCTGATAAAAACTCAATAAAATAGGTATAGAAGGGAAATTCCTCAATATAATAAAGGGTATCTATACCAAACGAACAGCCAACATCATTCTTAACAGAGAGAGGCTGAAAACATTCCCCTTGAGAACAGGAACAAGACAAGGATGCCCTTTATCACCACTCCTATTTCACATGTGCTGGAAGTCCTAGCTAGAGCAATAAGGCAAGAAAAAGAAATCAAGGGCATCCAAATTGGTAATGAAGAAGTAAAACTGTCCCTGTTTGCTGAAGATATGATACCATACATAGAAAACCCAAAGACTGCATGAGAAAATTACTGGAACTAATAGATTCAGCAGATTAGCAGGATACAAGATAAACATACAAAAATCAGTTGGATTTCTATATACCAATAAAGAGAATGATGAAAAGGAAATCACAAAAGCAATACTATCTGTAACAGCTCTTAAAAAAATAAAATACTTAGGAATAAATCTAACCAGGGATATAAAAGACCTATAAGAAAAAACAAAAAAACTGCAAGACGCTACTGCAAGAAACCAAGAGATCTACATAAACAGAAAAACATGCCATGCTCCTGGATAGACTCAACATCGTGGAAATGACAATTCTACCCAAAGCAATTTACAAATACAATGCAATCCTGATCCAAACACCAACACATTCTTTAAAGACATGGAAAAGCTAATCATTAACTTTATATGGAAAGGGAAGAAGCCCCAGAGAAGTAAAGCACTACTGAAGAAGAAGAATAAAGTAGGAGGACTCACACCACCTGCCCTCAGAACCTACTGTACAGCTGCGGTTGTCAAAACAGCCTGGTATTGATACAGTGACAGACATATTGACCAATGGAGCAGAACTGAAAATCCAGGTGTAAATCCATCCACGTACGGTTACCTGATCTTTGACAAGAACCCAGAGTCCATCAAATGGGGAAAAGACAGTCTTTAACAAATGGTGCTGGCAGAACTGGATGTCCATCTGCAAAAAAATGAAACACCGTACACAAAAACTAATTCAAAATGGATCAAAGACATAAATATAAAGCCAAAAACTATAAAGATCATAGAAGAAAAAATAGGATCAATGTTAGAGGCCCTAATACGTGGCATTAACAGAATACAAACCATAGCTAACAGCACACAAACTCCAGAAGACAAGCTACATAACTGGGATCTTCTAAAAATTAAACAATTATGCTCATCAAAGACCACCAAAAGAGAATAAAGATAACCTACAGACTGGGAAAAAAAATTTGGCTATTACAAATCAGACAAATGTCTAATCTCTAAAATATACAGGAATATCCAACACCTCTACGAAAAGAAGACAAATAATCCAATTAAAAAATGGGCAGAGAAAAAGAACAGACATTTCATCAAAGACGACATTCAAGCAGCCAACACAGACCTCTGAGGAAATGCTCATGACCACTGGCCATTAGAGAGATGCAAATCAAAACCACAATGAGATACCATCTCACCCCAGCATTATTGGCACGAATGAAAAAAACAGGAAAAACAAATGTTAGACAGGATCCAGGGAGACTGGAACTCTTAAGTATTGCTGGTGGGAATGCAAAATGATACAACCATTTTGGAAAACAATATGGTGCTTCCTTAGAAAGCTAGAAATGGAAATACCATATGATTCAGCAATCCCACTCCTAGGAATATATCCTAGAGAAATAAGAGTCACCACACAAATAGACATATGAACATCCATGCTCATTGCAGCATTGTTCACAATAGCAAAAAGATGGAAACAATCTAGATGCCCAACAGCAGATTAATGGATAAACAAACTATGGTACAGACACACAATGGAGCACTGCATAAGGATAAAGAACAATGATAAATCTACGAAGCATCTCACAACATGGATGAATCTGTACTGAAAAAATCAATCACAAAAGGACAAATATTGTATGAGACCACTACTATAAAAATTCATGAAAAGGTTTGTACAATAGAGAGTCCCGGACAGAGATGGAGAAAAATGTAGAACAAAATTCTAACTCACACAAAAAGACCAAACTTCCCAGCCTGACAGAGACTGGAGAAGCTCCGAGAGTATGGCCCCCGGACACCCTTTAGCTCAGTGTGAAGTCACTCCTGAGGTTCACCCTTCAGCCAAAGATTACCCAAAAAAAAAGCCAAAGATTAGACAGGCCAAAAAACAAAATGAGACAAAAGAGGCACACCAGCCCAGGGGCAAGGACTAGAAGAGAAGAGGGGATTGGAAAGTTGGTAACAGGGAACTCAGTGTCAAGAAGGAAGAGTGTTAACATATTGTGGGGTTGTTAACCAATGTCATAAAACAGTATGTATACTAACTGTTTGATCGACTTAACGGCACTGGGTTATACTGTTTAATGACAAGCTAGTTTGTTCTGTAAACCTACATCTAAAGTACAATAAAAAATTTTTTTTTCATTGGCTATGTCTTCAAAATCTGTACAGAATTCTGCCACTCTTTATCACCTCAATTTTATTCTGGCCCAGGTCCCTCTTATCTCATATGTGAATTATTGCAAAGGCCCTTTATTTGGCTATCTTGCTTTCACCTTTCCACCAGTTTATTCTCTGCATAGCAGAGAGCTAAATCAAGCCACTATTTTTCTCAGAAGCATTCAATGATTCCAGCTCATTCTGAATAAACTCCTAAGTCCTACTCATTTCCCTAAATGTATGTGCGATCCTTCCCTTGGCTCCCTCTCTGCCCTTATCACCTTCAGTCCTCCCATTTGCTCAATCTGAAACCTCATTAGCCTCTTGTTTTTTTGTTTGTTGGTTTGTTTTTGGTTTTCTCTTTTCTAGAACACAGCCTCAGGCATGCCCTCACTATTGCTTCCTTGTGTAATCTTCCTTCCAGATATTCCTATAACTTTCTATCTGCTCTTCCCACAGAAAAGAGGGAGGCCTTCTCTGACCAACCCATAAGACGGAACATTCATTTAGCACCATCAGTCATCATCTTGATTTCTTATTCTTCATAGTATTTATCCCCATTGTACTTCTGACATTTTTTTATTTTCTGTCTCAATTGTGTCAAGACTATAAACTACAAAAAAGCAGAGATTTTTCAGTTTTGTTCAGTGACCAGAATAGTAACCAGCATATAGTAGGTGCTCAATAAATACTTTACTTAAAAAAATGGTATTTGAGAATATCAATTTTATTCATACTCTTCTATTTAATAAAGCAAGTATTCTAAATTTTAAGAATATAATTTTTGAGTAAAAAAGTATTCAGTAAAGTTAATTTTATTTTAAAACTGTTGCCCTCAAGTCAATTTCAACTCATAGAGACTCTACAGGACAGAGTAGAACTGCCCCATAGAGTTTCCAAGGAGCAGCTGGTGGTTTTGAACTGCCGACATTTTGTTTAGCAGCTGAGCCTTTAACCACTCCACCACCAGGGCTCCAACTTTATTTTGGATTAATCAAAATATGGCCTATTAATACCTTATTTTTCCTGACTCAATGTAAGCTATTATTAGATGTAAGTTATTATTAGATAAAATTATTGTTAGAAAAAGACTATCTTGACGTGTTCATTACAAAAAATGGCTTTCTAGTCTTATGCAAATGAATACAATACCATGATTCCCATCACCTAAAGTGAAAGTGTAAACCCTGGTGGTGTAGTGGGTGAGATCTACAGCTGCTAACCAAAAGGTCAGCAGTTCGAATCTACCAGGTGCTCCTTGGAAACCCCATGGGGCAGCTCTACTCTGTCCTCTAGGGTCACTATGATTCGGAATTGACTCCATGGCAAAACGGGTTTTTGTTTTTTTTAAACTGAAAGTCACACAGATTGTACATGTGTACATGTATTTACAGGAGCCCTGATGAAGCAGTGGTTAACACTTGGCTGCTAACCAAAAGGTCAGTGGTTCAAATCCACCAGCTGCTCTGCAGGAGGAAGATGTGGCAGTCTGCTTTTGCAAAGGTTTACAGCCTTGAAAACCCTATGAGGCAGTTCCACTCTGTCCAACAGAGTCAGTATGAGTTGAAATCAGCCCAGAGGCAATGGGTTTGGTTTTTGGCTTACATTTATTTGTGTATCTATAGATATATATGAGTCGAAATTGACTTGATGGCACACAACAACAATAGATAGATTTACATACTTCTGTATCTCTCTTTTTCTATCCTGCTTTCTCTCTTTTTGAGCTTCTATTTGTGCAGTAGCACAGTGAGGAAGAGGAGAATATGTACTTCTCTATCTATCACAATGAAGATAACACAGATGTTGACATCTCAGCATAAAAAATCTCAGTACTACATACTCTCAGATGCCAGAGTTTCATTAACATATATCTTTTTTTTTCCCAAAGTAATTCATCCTCTCAGAATTTTGTACTTAATTGGCACTGCTTCCTTATAAATCAAAACCAAACCTGTCACCGTTGAGTCGATTCTGACTCATAGCAACCCTATTGGACAGAGTGGAACTGTCCCATAGGATTTCCATGGAGTGGCTGTGGATTTGAGCTGCTGACCTTTTGGTTATCAGCTGAGCTCTTACCCACTGTGCCACCAGGGCTCCATGGCTTCCTTATAAGTGTCATATAATTGCTGGAAACTCTGTGCAACATTTTGCCTAGTTTAGCTTTCCTATAATTAAATTTTCAGTTAAAATTCTTGGTTTTTTGCTGTTGTCAAATACATTGCATTTCAGGAATGTAATATCAGCAAACATGTAAAACTAGATTTCAGATAATCACTACTTTCTTCCAAAAAAGAAAAAGGTAGGAATACATGGCAGGTTAGCTTCCAAAATATATCCTTCACATCAGAAATCTAGGATCTCCGTGATAAAACAAAAATTCTGACATTTGTAGATTCCCAAAAGACTTGCTAAACGACACTGGACGTCTGACTTTGGGAGTCACATCAGCTCAAGTGTTATGAGACCGTTGAAAGCACTATTTAAGGAATGAAACTACTCATAGGTTCTAGATTACAGATAGCTGTCCTCTGGAACATTATTTTAAAATTTAGCAAAGTTGGGAAATATTTTATCCTTCAATAAAAACTAAACAAAACAAAAATCCTATGAGAAAATGGAATGGAAAAAAACCCTTAATATTTGTCTAAGTAATTTGATTACTTTGGAACTCATGCTGTGAAAAATTAAGTAATAAAAACAATTAAAGGTACAGCTGTTTTAGCCATACGGTTCTTAGATTGAATTCATATGAGCTCAAACAGAAAATACAAAAATTCTGTTGAGCAAGTTCCTAGCTTCCTTCGATCCCCTTTGATGTTTTTCCCCAGTGTGTTTATCAATTAGCTCAGCTCTTCATTTTTCTTCCCATCTAATTCAAAGGCACTTCTGTCTGATTTTGTAGCATATACAAATTGAAAATGCTTCTTCTTCTTCTCCTTCTTCTCCTTCTTTTTTCTAGTTCAAACTTGTCCTGATTTCATTTCTTCCAAATATAGGTATCTAAAATAACTTTCCCAGTCTTTGGTTCCTCCGCATTGACTCTGTCTTCCTCACTGGGCACTCTACACTCAGCTGATTTCAATATTCCCTGTGCTTTCCAAGTCAAAAGTTACAAGAAGCCATATCAAAGAAGCTTTGAAATAATCAAAAAAAAAAAAAAAAAAAAAAAAACTTCCTCTCTGATATATCTAATTCACTTGGACATCCAAATTGAAGACTTCTGTGTATTAGGTTCTAGGACATATAAATTTATAGAATATATGGTTTTGCTGGGATGGTCTCTCCACCTCAGAGCTTTAATCATGTTGGTGAGAAAAATGCACAGAACCTACCTTAAAGGCAATAAAACCAAACCAGAAACCAAACCCATTGCCATCGAGTTGATTCTGACTCATAGTGACCCTATAGGACAGAATAGAATCACCCTATAGGATTTCCAAGGAGCAGCTCTTGGATTGGAACTGTCAACCTTTTGTTTAGTAACTGAGTTCTTAACCACTGCTCCACCAGGCCTCCAAAAGGCAGTGTAAGTGTTGTATAAGTGGTACAAATAATTTTTTAAAAGGTGCAGAGAGAAGTGAAGCCAACATGGAGCTGTAGACAGAAACACCATGCCGTCCCTCTGCAGCAAAAGCCCAAAAAGCTAAGTAAAGCAGATATAAACATCAGTCCTGGAACCCTAAGTACCAAATGAAGGAATAAAGAATTTCATCAAGTACCCACTGGAATAAGAAACTAACAGAGAACAGGAAACAAGGAGTGCTATGGAGTGGAGGTCCCATACCAGCTAATGTGGCCAGATTCACCATCTTGGGCTACAGCCACCAAAGAACTCAGACAGGGAGTGTGGGAAGGCAACTTCACAGAGCTCCCAAAGGGAGACAGAGCAGCCGGTAACCAGGGATACACACTTTCCCACCCCTCATCCTTCTTTCCTGTATGAGGCCTCTGCTGCTTGCCAACGGCCACAGTCGCTGGGCCAGAGAGACTTTAGCTCATTGCTGCCAGGGTCCACCCTGCCTCCACCAGCTAGCCCCTTCAGCGCCTTTTTTTTTTTTTTTTTTGGCTTCTTTTGTTGTTGCTTCCCTCTCTGTCCTTTCCTTCCTTTCCTTTCTCCCGTCCAGGTCCAGCTAGCCCAGTGTACCATCCTATCCCCTTCTTGATGTGCTGTGATTTTTTAAATTTGTTTGCTTTGTTTTTTGAGCTTTTTTTGTTGCTTCTTTCTTTCTTTCTTCCTTCCTTCCTGTTTTGCCACTCATCTAACCCTGTGTGCCATCCCCTCCTCTTCTTGATAGGCTGTGATTTTTTCGTTTGTTTTGTTCTCTTTTTTTCTTTTCTTTTTTTCTCTCTCTCCTTCTTTTTCTTTCTCCCACACCCCCAGCCCTGTGCACCAACACCACCTGGAGGCGACGTGCTGCAGAGCACAGTTGAAGAGTCACTGCATGCAGCATCCCTGGGTCTGTGCCACCATCACCACCTGGCTTCCCCAGCGCCATTTTATTTATTTATTGTTTTGTTTTTGTTATTGTTTCTTCTCTCTTTTCCTTCCTTTCCTTTCTCCCATTCACCCAGCCCCAATGTGCTAGCCCCAACTTCTTTGTGGCCTGTGCTGTACTACTCAGCAAGAGAACCTCTGACATGCAGCCTCCCCAAGTCTGCACCACCCCCACAGGTCAGCTCCCTCAGTGCTATATTTTTTACTTCCTTTTATCTTTCCCCTTCTCTTTTTCTTTCTCCCTCCCACCTAGGCCCTGTGTTGCCTCTATCCCCTCCCAACAGGCCACGCCATGCCAACCAGTGAGAGAGACATCAGCAAGAGACATCAGCTCGCTGCCACGCTAATTCCGTCCCACCCCCAAAGGACAGTATCCCCAAGACAATATTATTTGTTGTTATTGTTTTCATTTGATTTATTTATTTTTTATTTGTTTGGTTCTTAATCTCATCTCTCTTTCCTCTCTTTCCTTTCCTTTCTCCTACCCATCTAGCACCGTGCATCACCCATGCCACTTCTTGACAGGCCAAACCACACCACTCAGCTAGAGAGCCACCAGCACAAGGCCTCACCAGGTCTGCCCCACCCCCACCTGCCAAATCCTATTGCACCATCATTTTATTTACTTTTTATTTATTTAATTTTTTTTATTTCATCTTTGCCTTTTTAAAACTTTTTTTTGTCTGTTTCTCTCTCTTCTTTCACCCACCCACTTAGCTCTACACATCACATCCTCTCCTTTCCCTCCTGCCTATCTGCACTGTGAGCCAAGTGCTAAGGCCCCGAGTGGTACTGACTGGTCCCCCAGACCCCCCCACCCTGCACTGTCCTTCAGCTCTGCCCTGTTGCCTCTAGTTCATGCTGCAAACTACCCACCCCCACCCCTGCACTCCCACTGGACCTACCCAATTGCGCCATAGCTGAGTCACTGGCCTAGCCCATCTGGACAAGGTGGTGAGAAGTATTGTGTGCACAGGTGAGCAAGCAACAAGCACATCCAGCCCGCCTACCCAGACATAACCAAATAAAACAAAAAAGCAGGGCAAAACAATCAAATCTACAATCAGTAAATGAAGAAAATAATTCCTGAATGTCCTGGAGACAGCAGACAATATCAAAGCATATTTAAAAAAAAAAGGGAGGATGGCTCCAGAAAGTGATCAAAATGAAACACCAGAAAACCTTCTGCTAGAAGAAAAGGCATTGGAACTGTCTGAGAGGGAATTCAGAACTCTGATATTCAGGGTCCTCCAACAGATGAAGGAAAATGCAGACAAAAATAAGGAAAAAAATAGTCAAAATCATGGAAAAGACAGACAAAACAATGGAAGAAATCAGAAAAATAATACAGGAACAAAAAATGTCAAAATAAATGAACAACTAGAAATCACACAAAAGCAGCAATTAGAAATTCAAAAGATAAAAAAGAGTTCAGAAATGGGCAGTGCAATAGGTTTTAGGAGCCAATTTGAAAAAATGGAAGACAGGATCAGAGAAATTAAAGACAAATACTTGGATATCACTTTGAGGAAAAATCAGAGAAAAAAATGAAGAAACCCTGAGAACAATGTGGAATACAATCAAAAGCAAAAACTTGCGTGCGATCAGAGTTCCAGAACAAGGTGAGAAATTGCACAGAGAGGATCATTGAACATTTGCTAACAGAAAACTTCTCTAATATCATGAAAGGTGAAAAGCCAACTAGCCAAGAAGCTCAATGAACCCCCCCAAAAAACACCAAGACATATCATAATCACACTCGCTAAAACCAAAGACAAAGAAAGAATCCTGAGAGCAGCACGAGAAAAACAAAAAGTCACACACAAAGCGAAAATAAGACTAAGCAGAAACCATGCAGACAAGAAGGTAATGGAATGACATATATAAAATCTTGAAAGGAAAAAAACTATCAAACAAGAATAATATATCCTGCAAAATTCTCCTTCAAATATGATGGCAAAATTAGGACATTTTCAGATAAACAGAATTTAAGGGAATACATAGAAACCAAACCCAACTTATGCAAATTATTAAAGGGAGTCCTTCAGTTAAAGAACAAACAACATCAGGCAACAACCTGATTCTAGCACATAAGACAGCATCAGTCAGATACCAGCCTAGATAATGAACTCTCAATGATAAAACAAAGCTAAAAAGTTTACGGCAGGGAACCAGATACATCAATCTGTGAATGACAACATCAGGACAATAAAAGAGGGGATAAGTGGTGTAGGTATAGAACTTTCAAATGGAAAGGAAGTCAAGATACTATCAAGTAATAAAATACTGGTTTAAACTTAGGAAGATAAGGATAAATTTCAAGGTTACCACAAAAAAAGTTAGCAAACCTACTCATCAAAATAAAGAAGAAAAACAAAGACTCAGTAAACACAAAATCTATAAAAATGGAACAAACAAAAAATACACAAACAAAAAGGTGCAGAATAAAGAATAATTTCTTCCAACTAGGATGGTTAGCTCAACTTTCAAGAAGTGCTAGGCTTTAACAGAGGACTAGGACCTCATAGCTGAGGGATAGGTATGAATCATAGAGAAGAGGTGAGAAATTGCCAAGAGGTGGCTAATCCACAATGATTCAGGCAGAATCATTTCATTGTGACAGAATAAAAATGATGAACAAATGCAGAGCAAATGGCAAAACCCCAGGCAAATAGCCTGGAACTTAGCATAAGATGGTGGTGTTCAAACTTTTTGTTCACCAACCCCAAAAGAATTTGAAAACTATATACTCCTTCACCTATTTTTTAAGTTAACAGATAAAATATTCATTATTTGAAAAATTTGCAAAGAATATAATTTCTGGAATATGTATGTTGACTTTTAAAATAAAGTTGTTACGTCACTCTTTTAAATATATCCAACAGAACCTGAGTAGTACTCCAAAATAGACCCACTATTATCTATTTTAAAAGCATGGAAGAGCTTTCCTTTAAATTTTACAAAGTTAGTATTTTGTCTTGAATCTTTATCAATGCCACTTTTTCAACATAATTTTAGCTCATATATTTGTATGTTTGAAAGTCTTTTATTATTCATCCTATCATACTTTTCTGTCAAAAAAAGTATGTGTATAAATTGACAGCAATGACATCTATTTCCCTTGTCTTTAAGTCTATAGGGTTAAAAATAAATCTTTTATATAGAGTTATTAACACTATTCATTAAAAAAAACCACTGCCGTCAAGTCAATTCCAACTCATAGCAACACTATTCATAAAAACACCTGCATTACAAATTTTGATAAATAATTACTAAATATAAAAGTAAATCCTTTTCGAAATTGAGATGCCAGGTTTTTCTCCACTGAATCATTATTATATAAATGAATAATATTTTTGCTTGGATGAAACAGAGCTTGTCATCAAATCTATCCTTATTTTCACTTTTATAAAAGTAGCACTGGGAAAATTTGTTCATAAAATAAGGAGTTGGAAATAGAAAGGTTATTTTCATAGCACTGTCACTCAATTCTTTGAACTTTGTGCATTATGCCAAAATTCACATGGTGATCTATCATCAAAAATGATTTTTAATGATCCAAGAGCTGACAACAAGATTAGGTGTTCCTTCAGTTTTGTTGAAAGCAAAAATAGGAAACCACCTGACTCAAAAAAAAGATGGGAGAGATCTAATCATTCAAAGAGGCCCTGGGACAGGCTACAAAAAATACAGAGTAGGATCCAAAGGGACATTCATCCATGTGTATTCAAATTGTAAAGAACATTCTTCTGTCTGTTTCCTTCACACAAATGAAAAATAATGTCAGCTGCAGCATAGTAGCAGTAATAGCACTACTATACTATACTATACTATACTATACTATACTATACTATACTATACTATACTATACTATACTATACTATACTATACTATACTATACTATACTATACTATACTATACTATACTATACTATACTATACTATACTATACTATACTATACTATACTATACTATACTATACTATACTATACTATACTATACTATACTATACTATACTATACTATACTATACTATACTATACTATACTATACTATACTATACTATATAGTGGTAAAAATATGCAGCCAAAATGCTTAAATGAATGAATGCTGAATAACGTATTTAATAAACCCTCATTATCATTCTATATAAATATACGTATCTCTATATATCTATAGATTTGTATCTATATAAATATATATACATGTATAAAGATTATATATCTCTTTCATTTATGCTGCTTCCTTCCCAAGAAAACATAAATCACACAACTTTTTTTGTAGAAAGGTGGTTTACAATGTGCGAATAAGATTCCTTTGTAAAATTCATTCTTTCTTCAGAACTGCCAAGAAAATTGAAAGTAAAAGCAAACCAAAAGTCATAGTTGAGCTGAGCCAAACTAATTCTGAGATGTGCTCCAAACTTAGAGCATACATATTTGAGTGAGCTGTATTTGAAAGCTGGCAAAACTACGTCTCTCTTCATCCAAACAGAGAACAATGAAATTTGACTTGGACCAGTAGTCTGACACACTCTTATTTCTTAACTTCAAACTAGTTTCCCACTATCTCACTACCAAAATTATTATCTTCTTATTAAGAATTAAAATGTAGCATCTTTACTCAAGCCCTTTTTACAATATTTTAAAAAGACATGGACTCACTAGAAAAGGTAAAATGAAGCAGTATGGAAAAATCTTATTTCCAAGAAGTGTAACAAAATATGTGAAAGAAGAATAAAACCTTGCTGAAGAAATGTGGCAGCATGTAAACTGATTTTCATTCCTTATATGCTAATGTGCTAAACTTTCCAATAAAAGCCCTCTTTCAACTCTGTGTTCCCAAATCTACCTGTGTTATCAACTTTATTTAATTTTCTTTGCAGAAAAAATTAGGATTCACACAACAGCCCTCTAGATCTCTCAGTAAGTTTCAATATCCAAGATTAAGGAAATGAAGGATGAAAAAAGTAAGAATCCACATATTTTTACTTAGTGCTTGTAAGAGCCATATTTTGGGAAACTGAAGCCTTTATCTGAACAGAAAAAGCAATACACACAATTGATAATTTGGGGCAGAAGGAGTAGTGTATTTCTTACATTATTTTGTACATTTTTATATAACTGCTTAATTACACAAATTTAAAAAGAAAATATACACACAAAATAAGGACGAGTAATACATTACCCTCCCAATACCTGCATGTGTCTAACACAAACACACACATGCACACACACTTCTTAATCATTGAAAAAATAATCCAAGGAGAATATGTTAATTCATAGATGTGGGGATATAGTAGATCTGGTCTGATCAATTTTGGAATATTTCTCTGTAAACCATATCCAGGTCTGCATCTAAGAATTCATTGGACAAGGTTCTAATTGTGGCATTGATAGATGCTGTATTATCAGAGAGACCAAAAATTGTTGTTCTGGGTTATACACAAGGAAGATGTTAAATAGATCAATATAGGAGGTACCGAGAAAGATATTGGAATAATACATCTCTGGAGGATTTCCCTTAGGAGGATTTCCCTGTAATTAATCAGTCTCTTCACAGGGGGAATTCTGGAAAAAAAAAAAAAATCCATACATTTGGCCATTATTAATTTGAATTTTTGAAAACTAAGAAAAATAAAGTGATTCTTAGACCAAATTCTAGTTGTTGGAGAATATTCAATAGTTTTAAAGCACTCAGAGAAATCTAAAACAAATGACCCACCTGATATAAAAATTATATCATGCCTAGAGGTATCTGATAAAATTGAACAAAATATGAATTAGACCAGAGCACAAACACTGGCACAAATACAAGTTTTGTTTCTGATTCCAACATAACTCCAACAGATTACCCAAATTCATTTTCGAAATTCACAGGCTCTTTAGAGATACATACACCCTACAAAAGAAACAGTTATTATTTGTCTTACAAAAAAGGAAATAAATATCCTACACAACAAGAGAGCTGGCTAGAGGCCTGTCAGTGATTTCTGTATTCAGAAGCCTTAAAAAGAGATATGGATTTAATAAAGCAAAGCAGCCCCATGTATCCACTGGCCTCTAAAAGTAGCTAGATTTTTCTTTAAAATAATGTTCTCAGGGGGAAAAAAAAAAAACCTGTTTTAATTCCCTTGAAATTACACTCAGTCTTGTGTATCTCAGTTAGTGCTTTCAAAACATTCAGGCTTGGTGCCCTTGCAAATACTTTTCGAAACCCCACAGCTCTGTGACACTGGTAGATTTAAACACAGGGGACTGGGACAAAAAAGAAAGGTGCAGTTAACTGAATACTGCTCAGAATTTTAAAGGTAATCCAAAATGAAAGCCCTCAACAAACTGTCTTAGTCATCTAGTGCTGCTATAACAGAAATAGCACAAGTGGATGGCTTTAACAAAGAGAAATACATTATCTCACAGTCTAGTAGGCTACAAGTCCAAATTCAGGGTGTCAGCTCCAGAGGGAGGCTTTCTCTTTCTGTCAAATCTGAAGGAAAGTCCGTATCATCAATCTTCCCTTGGTCTAGGAGCTTCTCCGCACAGGAGCCTCAGGTCAAAAGGACGCACCCTTTCTTGGTGGTATGAGGTCCCTACGTCTCTCTGCTCACTTCTCTCTTTTATATCTTAAAAGAGATTGGCTTAAGCCACTGTCTAATCTTGTAGATCTCATCAATATAACTGCCACTAATCCATCTCATTACATCATAGTGACAGGATTTACAACATGTAGGGGAATCACATCAGATGACAAAATAGTAGAAAATAATACAATACTGGGAATCATGACCTAGCCAAGATGACAGATATTTTTAGGGGACACAATTCAATTCATGACACCAACTAATATCAGATATTTCAACCTCTCAGAATTATTGCCAACAAGTAGGGTTTTATTTATATGTATTTTTTGTTGTTCAGGATTTTTCTTAATTTATAAAGTTATAGCAGTAAAGAAAAAATACTCAACATATTTTACCACAGAGTTATAATCCATGTCTTTAATAATCCAAGTCATATGAATAAAACACATGCACTAACCGAAAAATAGCTAGGGCAATACCATGAAATTTTTATGTGGCATAATTTCTAGCTGATAACACACACTTCACGTATAACTCCAGACTCGCATCAAACCAAAGAGAAGTCCCAGCAGGGGATGTTTGCTTAACAGAGGAAAAAAAAAAAAAAACTTTAATGACAGCACATAATGCATACCCCATGAACAGCCCACAGGGAAATCTGATTTCTTTTAACCCCTTTAGATAACATTCACAGTCAATGGATTAGTTGTTCTTGTATGTTTCTGTATTCCAAGATTTTCTTTTTTAGCCCTTCTTGACCTTAAGTTACAAATTTTCATCTATCTGTATCCTAGAACTATATAGAAATTCTGAGTTTTTAAATAGTGGACACCTTTTACTGTGAGTTCTTAATCATAACAGTGATGTTTTCCTATTTATTTTCTTTTTGAATGTGTGTGTATGTATGTGTGTGTATAGTTTAACTGGCTTATCGTTTGCTACAATAAAAGTAGAATTGCCAGACTTCTCTAGTCTAGTTGTCAAAGTGAATTTGGCTAGCACATATTCTTATTTACTAATAAAATTAAGACCTAGAATGAAGTTTGGAATAGAAAGGAAAATGGTAGTTACATACTGTAGACAGTTCAGTTCAGAGTGTTTTCAGAATTCAAATTGGCACAGATGAAAGTACTGGAAGGGCTGATTTAAAATACCAGGGTTATACAATATGTTGTCTTTTGTATCAGAATGACATGACTCACCCTCCATCAGGCCATGTCGGCTCTGATCTGGGGGCCCTCTTAAGAACAATCTCGTGATTTGTAAGGTAGTTCACTTGGGGGTGTGGATATCCTTTGTTATTACAGAGCAAAACTATTTATCTTCAGTGAAAACTGGCAAGTGGTGGAGCCTTGTGTTTTAGTCTACCTTTGACACTCACTCTACACTTTTTATCTCAATATTTAAGCACTTGTGAAAATACAGAACTGACACACCCCTGGTGTGAGGCAAACATTAGAGTCATTTGGCAGCCCTGTGAAAAATAAGTTACTATAATCACAGGAAAACTAGAGGAAATTTATGCTTTGTAGTTATCTTTCTTCCAAGGACTTTAAGACGCTTTCTGTCTTATTCATTCTTGTAGTGTTTGCTGTACATAATAAGAAACAAACATTACGTTTGCATCATGATGTGTGTTTTGTAGACAGACTTGTTAAATCACTATACTCAAATCAGAAATACCATATGACATTTTTAGCGCTCCTCCTGCTCTTATTATTATTATGTATAGTGAGTTAAACAGACATTACCTTCAAAATTTTGAGTTACATTGTTAACTACGGTATGTTGCTAAGAGCCATGAATGTATTATCAAGAGAGCCTGTGGGATGTAACTCTCAGGAACATTTAAAATGTGACCCTGCCTGACGGTAGATGACCAGGCAAACAGGTAATGCCCCTGTGGTCAAATTCCACGTTTAGGTGACCCTCTCACTATTACTCCTGCTGCCAAATGCTGCTGGGGCCCTTCTTAGCATCTATGTGCTTTGGGAATACCCCACTTTCTGTCATGCATTATCCTTCAAAGTAAGGGTGGGGAAAAATCAAAACAAGCTACTACATGAAGAAAATGTATCTGAGCACACTTTTTATTCTAGGAGAGATTGTTCTAAAGAATTGAGACAGAATTCATCTATGTCCTAGTGAGGTACTAAGTATGAATCAGAGCAGCTCAGCATTTTGAGTTCAATCTACTCTCAGGCTAGCCCTTGTTTTGTATGGCTATCTGAAAAATTCTTATTCTTCCAAAGGAGGGCTTGTTTCTACTCTTCACTTCAGCTCAATTTATTTCCCTCCCTCCCTTCCCTTCTCTTGCCCCTAGAAAATAAATCTTTCCTTCCTTCCTGCTTTTCATCTTTCCTTTCTTCCTTCTACAATGTGTTGGGTGTAATTCTAGTTTCTAGGAATAGAAAAATTAAAAAAACAGGATTTGCCATTTTCTTTTCCTGACTAATGTCAAATGGCCCTCTGAAACTTCCATAGATACTCTAAGACTAAGTCTTAGCCTAAGTCTAGGCATTAATTGAACCATACCTCTCCTTCACTCATCACTGTCTTCATGCCTGAGTTGAGTACTTACTATGTGCCTGGTTCTGCACTAGACCTTGACAATACAGAGATTAATACAATATGCCTTTTCCTCCAAGGAATTCATAGTACAGTGAGAGAGGCAGGCACTTAATTAAAATAAATACTAGTACTACAAAAAAATGTAGGAAATAAAGAGGAATGCTGGATGGATTTTTGAAGGAGATCATTGTTGTTGTTAGTTGCTGTTGGGGTGACCCCATGTATTACAGAGTAGAACTGCTCCATCAGGTTTTCTTTGCTGTAATCTTAACTGAAGAAGATCATCAGGCCTTTTTTTCCATGTTACTGCTGGGTGGGTTCGAAATGCCAACCTTTAGGTTAACAGTTGAACACAACCTGTTTGTGCTACTTGACCTACATCTTAAATAACGAGCAGTGATTAACCTGAGAAAGATGGGTTGAGTAAGGATAATGTATGGGCATTATCCAAAGAAGAGATAGCATTATGAAAGCCAAAAAAAAAAAAAAAAAAAACATGTTTTTTGGTAAGATAGAACCTCAAACAGTTTTGCATCAAAATACTGTTTTTCATTGCTTGGCTTTCTCCACCAGTGTTGCATTAAAATCCTGTTTCCTTTGCTTGGCTTCCTCCTCCAAAGCTTTGCATTAAAATTCTTTTCTTAGAAGTTATATGTAAACTCCATTGTGCCTGCATAGCATGATTAAGAATGTTGCTACCATAATTTGTATGAAATGCTGTACTTGTAAACCCCTTACAAGTAACTTTGCTTCTCACCCTTGGGAAGCAGTCTTGGTGGCAGAATCTTCAACTGACTCCTTTTCCTTGCACAATAAAATAAAATTACGTTTCCTGCTCTCCTACTTCAGCCTCTCGTTTATTGGATGATTCAAGTCACACAGAGCAGAGCCTGGGGTTTCCACCTGGTAACAGTTGAAGCAATTAGAAGAGCAGCAGTTTGGTGTTACAAGCAAAGGCCACAAATTGGTAATACAGGGCCAACTTTGCCCTAAAGACCTGTCTTATCACACTTACACAAATAAATATGAAGAATTTAGGCAGGGCTTGTGCACTTCAGAATGCCATGGTTTCCAGAACTCCTTATTTCTTCTACCTAGCCCACTTCATTAATTAAGTCTAGGCCTTGATGATATGTACTTGCAAACCTAGATTTTTTAGGCAAGGAGTGGGCAGAGATGAAGCTGGAAAGATTGACAACAGCCAGATTATGGAGGGTCTAGAAAAAAAAAAATTGTAATAGTGTTTTTATGTTCTGGACAATGGAGAGGCACCTCCTATTCAGAATGTAACCGAGAGACTCTCACTAGATAAACCAAAGCCAGCCTGATATTAGAATAATTTGTGGAAAAATTATTCTCTACAACCATCATAAAATATTTTAACAGCTGGAGAATATGTAATAACACAAACCTAATGTGACATTCTACAGTGAAAAAGGACAAAATTCTTATTTAAGTTATAATGTTAAGTTATAGAGATTTTAATGCCCTAGGCAATAGAGAGGCACCCTAAGTAGGGGGGCGATACAGGCAGATTAGATAGAACACTTGTGAGTTGTATAGTAGAAAGACTAAAGACATGGGGACCAGGGCTCAATTTACTTTGCATGGACCAGAGGCGAAAGATTGACTAGGGTCTGAATTAAGCAGAGCTTTGTTTTTTTTTGAACCAGTTCTAACTGATTCAGTCATAGCCAACGAAGTGAAACTGGAGCAGACCCGAATTTTTTAAATTTAGTTGATTCAGAACCATGCCCGGAATGGGAAAAATTACAAGTTGAAGCCCTAGAATGGGAACCTTGGAAGAGGCCTAGTGAGCCCTTTCAGGAGCCTAGTGAATGCGATTGGATTATTGCTAGCACCGAGGAGAGCGACACACATTCAAAGCAGTAAGGTTGGTCGCCATCTTTGAGATAACTAGCTGTTTCTGGCTCTGCACAGAATCCTATGGGCAAGAGATTTGGTTGCTACGCAATGCATATGCTGCCCTTGTTTTCTAAGAGGAAGATTAAGTTTCTAGCAGGGCTTTGACCTGTAATTTTTCCTGTTCTGGTTATGGTTCTGGGTCACCCAAATTTTTAAAATTCGGGTTTGTTCTAGTGTTGCCTCCTCAACCATGACTGAACTGGGAAGAACTGGCTTGAAGCTCTGGAATTGAGGCAATGAAAGAATAGATGGAGATGAGTATAGAGATTTGAGAAATCTTTAGGGTATAAATTTGGCAGAACTGAATGAAAAGTGGTAAACAAAGGAGAAAGAATGAGTGGAAAGAGAGAACGGGAAAATATTCAGGAAGAAGAGTTACCATGGACAGGTTCGCATAGGAGGAGGAAGGCAGGCAATTGTAGAGCACGTAAGAGATCAAGGTGAAGCGTGGGTTTCTGTAGGAGAGGGAGGGAGCGTGTTTACAGATATCATCCCTTTGCAACGTGGCTAGCTTCCTCCGGTAACTTCTAAGTAACTACTCACTAACTTCTCACTTCTCCTTTTCATCTTTTTTATCAGTTGCTACACATGAACCTTGAGCCTTGCATTTGATTCATTGTCTAATTGCCAGCTAGAATTCTGACCAAACATATATCCATTTCAAATTAGCATATACAAACACATTCGGTTATAGGGCAACCTCCCTTTCAGAAAATAACCAAAAGACAGAGCCTCATAGACTTTCACTAGATAAGCCAAAGCCAGCCTGATATTTTAATAATTTCTGGAAAACGTTTTACTGAAGACCTCTACAACCATCATAAAATATTTTAAGAGCTAGAGAATATGTAGTAACAGAAACTTAATGTGACATTCTACAGTGACAAAGTTCTTATTTAAGTTATAATGATAATGAATTACAACTTCTGATTAATATTATTATTCCACTAAAGAACCTGTTATGGTGTTAGAAAAGAAAGTCAAAAACTATGTATTTTATATTGAGATTTCAATCCTATCCAAAAAAAATTAAAAGGAGGTATTCACAAGTTCATGTTGAATATAACACCATTTAACCATTACAGAGTTCATGGAGAGTACAGGAAGTGAACTACTTATTGCTTACATTGAAAGGAACAGTTGATGTACTCAGACTCCTCCCAGATAGATGTCTAAGCTGCTGAGAAAAGGAAATAAGGCAGATATTTCTAATACTAATTAGCTTGGGCTATATAAACACTTTATACTGAGAAGGGCTTTGTCATTTGAATTCAGGAACATTTCAAAACTATGGTCTTTATTAAAGGGAATAACATTTGGTAAAATACCATTGTTTGATTTGTCCTTTCAATGTAAAATCTCTAGTACTGGGCTTCATGACCCTTGATTTATGTGCCACTCTGTGAGTAATCAGGTTATTTATGCTACATGAATAAAGTTACATGGAACTGTCATTAATATCCAGTTATTGCAAAGATTCTAATCTCTGGGAATTCTAGCTAATGACTCAGAAGATGGAGTCATTTTGCTCCATGTATTGCTAAATAGGCTTGTCTTCCAGTGAAAAGTGGGGAAATGTTGATTAGTATGGCCTATAAAAGATCAAATTACACAGCACGATATTACTCAGAAAGGGAGAGAGATTTTTCAGGGCAAGGCAGGAGAAGCAGCCTTTTTCCTTTCACAGAGAGTTCTAGCAACATTATGATAAATTCACATTTATTTATAAACTGTTGATACAACTTCATGTTTCTCTCAAAGTGTTAGACATCTCTTGAGATAGTCGTTCAAGCTTATGTAACTCTAATTTCAACTACTGCTCTTATCTAAGTCTAAGCCAATGTCTTCACAAACTTGATCCTAAAATCTGTGAACTCTGGACAGCCCTTGTCTAGTTAAATGACTCTCAGTTTCCAGGTCAAGACAGAAAAGCTGACATGAACAAGCCTCTCTGTGTTTTCTTCATTTCTGGCAAGAACTTAGGAGCACAGAAATCCAAAACAGAAAGAAAGTAAGTTTAAGATTAAATTCCCTTTGAACCCCAATATGAACCGGGGCTTTGGTTGAGTGAAAGTGGTTTTGGGTGATGATGTCATGTACACATCAATGTCTGTCTCTCCTGTTATCATTGCTCCACAGGGACTGTTTCTGTTAGAGCTTCAAAAAGTGTTTTATGGCTTATGAGTGCATGCAAGCTATCAACAGCCAGTTTCCTTATTTGTCCTTTTCTCCCTTGGCTCTTTCTCTTTGCTTGTCTATTACATTAACACAGACTTGAGCTTACTGGGTAGTTTGGTTCTCATAATGCTAGCACACTCTGCTGTACACTGGTAACATCACAGCATGCTCTGTTAAACATTGTTCTGCATCTCAACATAGCTGTATGTCTCAGCTAACTAATTTGAAGTTGATGTTCATCCTTCATTTGGCCTCGACAGGTTTTTTTTTCCCCCCTAGCCAAATAATATGGAAACCCTGGTGGCATAGCAGTTAAGTGCTATGGCTGCTAACCAAAAGGTCAGCAGTTCCAATCTACCAGGTGCTCCTTGGGAATTCTATGGGGCAGCTCTACTCTGTCCTATAGGGTCACTATGAGCTGGAATCAACTTGATGGCAAAGAGTTTGGTTTTTTGGTTTAGCCAAATAACATAACTTTTTCCAACATGATTTTTGCACAGTTTTTCCAGCATGATTCACTAGCATCAGATGTACAAATGACTCTAACCACTTTAGTTTTTTAACCACCATTTTAAAAGGCAGTTTAATTTAAAAACACTTTTTTTTTTTAATTTTTTCTTCCTTAATGAGATATATCCCCAGCCAACTGACTTTCTGTTTCAAATCTCCTTCTGTTCTCTTATTTTTCAGACTTCCCACATTACCTCTATTTAAGCATTCATTACTAGAAGGGTGCCACAACTGATTTTTTTTTTTTTTTTGGCTTTAAAATAAAATTCTCTCTTAGTAATAGCAAGAAAATTAAAAAATTTCAAGTCATAAAGCATAATGTCTTAGAAACTTTACTTGTTAGATATAATGACAGATTTTTTTGTTGCAAAATAACAATGAAAAAGTTACTTATTGAGAATATTCATTGAATTTTTTTTAGAAAAGAATTTTATTAGAAAAGAACCAAAATGAAGAATAAAGATATTTCCTTTGAAATCGCCATAAATCATTAATAAACAGCTCTTAAAGTCATTAAGAAAAACTGAACAGTATCTTAGTCTTATTCCCCTGTATTTCTACAAATCGTGAGAAGGAAAGCGAGGCTTGAAATAGGAGAGATAGAAAGTCAACAGAACTATTGTTCTACATTTCTTAAGCTCCTTTCCTAGACCCAACATTACTAGAGTTTCATTATAATAGGGGTCAAGATCTATGTTTAAGGACTATGAAATAGGATGGATCATGATATAAATCCCTCTGGAATTAGGTAACTCCATATAGAACCAGAGTATGTGTGTCTTATATTGAATGCTTTTAAAAAACGGTCTTCAATGAATAAATCTCATACTACTTGTTTGAAGATGTAAAACATACAACAAAATGCAATGTATCCCTATCAAAAAATCCTAAGAAGTGGCATTGTTGCCAGTGTGCTAAGGAGAGCCTCTGTTCTGGATCTGACTATGCCAGGCAGCACCAATCCGAATAGGGTACAAAGATGTTTTATTTCCTCCTCCTGGAAAATCATTACAGCCCATCTGCTAAGCCTTCTTGTCTTTAGTAAAATAAACGTGATTTTCAATTTCTTACTTCCCCTGTTAACAAAACATGCAGTATAAAAGATCCTCTTCCAGTTTGGGAGTACAAAGAACAAATATAGGATAACTATGTTATTTATCAGCATATTTTGAAAATTTCAACATAAATATTAATTAAGTTACGGATACTCAAGAGGTTCATGTTAAGTCACTTATAATCAAAAGAGGCAAATAAGAAGGAGAGCAATTCTCAGAGCTAATCAGAACTACACGAGATAATGGACATGCAGAGACCTAACATAATTCCTGGCATGAAATCTGACTAGCCCCCTCCCCTTCCCCCATCCGAAACAGCCCTCAAAAAACACTTATTAAACTAAGAAGAGATTGAGTAGCTGAGTAGCCTTTGTTTCTTCCTGGCTTGATAAAATTAAATAGCTTTCATGTTAACAAAAAGTGTTTTTCAATTATTCTGCAAACTTAAAGCTTTTAATTAAAACATTTAAATCAAATTAAACAACTGACATATGATTTGAATTATGTCTGGGAATATCTCAGACTCAAGGCAGTTAGAATACAATTTACCTCCCTACAAAATAATTATAAACTTCTTAACTGACATGATTTATTCTTCACCTATAAACCTGAACTCAAATGTATATATTCCTCAAGAAATAAGAAGAAAAAAGTCGCTAAGGTAGAATGTCACCTACTGAAACAAGAGGAGGATAGGGAAAGAAATGAAAAGAGAAAGTTTAGAGGGAAGTTAGATATTTAAAAAAAAAAAAACTGCAATGGCACTTTACATAAACAGAATACATTTTGATAAGAATCTTGGCTCCAGGCAAATTGAACCATGAAAAATCAGCTCCCCAAGCGTTCCCGTCAGAGGCCAGTGATGGAGGGATCCCTGTAAATTCTTAATCTGCCTTTTTTTCAGGACAGGACAATATAGCTCTGCTGAAAGGAAGGTCGAGCTGCTGAACCTCCACAGTAGGTAACCCAGAAAGCAATCAAGCTGAGCTGGCAGGGAGTGGATTCCAACTGAACTCTGTAGCGAGGTCTTTTCTACCCCTCTGCAGGTACCTTACAGATGGGAAGATTCCTAGGACTTGTGGCTTAATTTCTCTGGCTACCGCACTAATCGCACACATCCAGTAATTACTGTCTTTTTTTATTTCCTCCAGACTGTCATTCTTCTGTCTCTCAGCTCCATCCCACAACCAGACAGTGCCTATACAAAGGCCAAGCTAGTTAGTTAGCCAGCCACCTGAGGGAACTCTGAGCCTCCACTGCTCTACCCAGCCCTTTTTTTTTTTCTTTCTTTCTTTGCCCTTCGCTTGTCTCCCCTCCCACTCACCCCACACTAAAGAATATTTAATTTGCATTAATTTCCAGATAAACATAGTTAAGGGAAGTGCCTTTGCTTCATTAAATTAGATGCCTGTGCAGAAATGCCTCAGCAATCTACGAGCCAAGTCTAGACTCCTGTAGTAGTAACCACAGAGATCCCAGATACAGCCAGGACACCACAAACAGGTGTCCATAAATAGCCTCCAGTGGCAGGAGAACTGACAAGGGTTACTTACAGATCTTTGAAGGTGTGGCCTGTACCTCTTAGCCCGGACTGGGCACATCAGTTTATGGCTTTTTGTCAGGATAGAGGTTATTGGAAAATCTCTAATCAAACTAGCCAAGCAGTTATAACAATACCCATAAATGACTACAATATTTATCAGGAGTGGTGCTTGGGCCTTGCACATCAAGAGTAGCTTGCCTTCTTGTATGTCACAAACATGCTTTTTCTTAGTCTGCGTAAATACGAGGAGAGGCTAACAAAAGAATATTCAAAAAGGCTCTGGATTGGAAAGTCAGATACATCTTTCAGTGTCATTGCTATGTTCCTTCCTAGGACCCTGGGGTAGGTGTGCTGACCATTTATGTGAAAGATTGATTGGTTTTTCAGTCCTGGAGCATCTGGAGGCATTGTAGAGACAGTTTAGGGTAGCCCTGGAGGTGCAAAGCACCTCCGAACCATGCTGAGGTGACCCCATTGTAAAGTGTTAATTGGCTCTGAAGGGAGCCTCATCTGGTCAATGCAGATGGAGATGTAGATTTATCTCCCTAGATTGAAAATACCACAAAAATGCCAAGCCACCTTCTGAGAAGAATGGAATTGATGCAAGGCAATAACAGATTGTCGATATAATGAAAGGTTAAAGAGCAATCAAATGACTTGTACCTCCCCCATTTACTATAATGAACAAAGCTGGAGTGTTCACAGAGCATAAAAGCAATCCCACCTATCTGTTTTGTTTAATTCTGAAAAATATTTAAACATCCATGTTAATCAATTATTGAGTTGTAGCCAAAATAGTACGCTCAATAATTCTAAATAAGTCAGAAGGAAAAATTGTGTATAGAGATACAGTTGAATTCACATAAGACATCTCCTGTATGCTTTATGTCAGTAATCTATAGCTTTTAGGATAAGTATGTACTTCAGGAAGACTTATTTAAATCTATTAACCCTGGTTTCCTCTGAAACAAATCTAAGAATTAATGCCTGATCCTTTCTCAATTCTAAAAATTACTATTTTCTTGTTTAAATAGATCTTTAAGTATGGAAAATTATATCATAAGATACTTGCCATAACATCATACATGTAAAATGATTACAACAAAGCTTGACACGTGGTACTTGCTTGGTACATGCAAGCTGCCATCCTTTTGTTTAAAAAAAATTCGAAAACAGGTAAAGATTTTTAAAATGCAAAAGTACACTCTCTGCCATTGAGAGTATCTTTCTTCAGTTAATAAATCTCATTATGGTCGCAAGATAACGATGATGATTCAAAACTATCATTTATTGCTTATCAGTCACTGTACTAAGTACTTGCCTCTCAGGGATGAAATCTCTAGCCTCACAACCACCCTGCAGGGGTAGCTATTGTTAACCCAGTTTAACTACCTAAACCTCTAAAATCTTGAAAAAGGATGAAGATATAATAAAATGTCTCAAATATGGAGTTCTTTCAATAATTTATTTGCTAGTCTGGATTAAGAGCGAGATTATATGCGACTGTGTGCTTGCACAAGTCCGATTTTACGTTTTAACATGAGACCAAACACGTGGGAAAGGAGCCACGAGTTTAATCTTTACTGAGGTGACATGTGCATAATACTTACAATAGAACAAGCTACTCTCAGCTCTTGGAGACAGATGGGATCAGCTACCACCGAGAGAATAGAGACAAGTTTGGACACAAAACCTCTACTATCCCTTTGACCCCTTTGATGTTCTCTGCACACCAGCTTGGATTTACACACTGAAAGGGCTGGTACAATCATGTCTATTACTGCTGCTTCAGTATGCTTAAAACAGCCTGGCAGGGAAATTTTCTTCACCTGGATTATTCCACTCAATAAAAATCATTTGGGAAAGGCCCTTGCGTATGAAAATTTGATCAATATGCTAGGCTCACCGCAGGTTTAAATATTTGGTATTCTGGTTGTACATGTGCAAAGTTAAATGTTTGCTTGTTTAACACATTTTTTCACTGAACAGGCTCCAAAACAGCGTAAAGAATGGGACCACTGCAGGTTGCATTTTCCATGATTCATTTTCCCTTCATCCTTGCAAACAGAAACTTATTTTAAGAAACAGATTTTTCCGAAGCATTCCTGAGGAAATAAGTTTTTTAACTTCTAGGTGAGTTTTATACATAATTGAAGCTTACCCTTGTTAAAACTAAACTTTGTTTAACTAGTTTTGATCAATATTTTTCTGATACCTTCACGTGAAATATTTAATCTTTCAAAATGTACTTTTTAAGCAAAAAAAAAAAAGATAATACTCATATGAGATCAGTTATTTTTCTTGCAAAGGGAGTCTACATTCAAATTGTATAAATTGAATCTAATTTCCCCAATGAAACAATTAAAATAAAGTTTATATCCTTTACAAAAGACTTGCTATTGATTGAGGAAAATAATAAACATTATATTTTACTATCTCTGATCAACCCACACTATAGTTTAAACAATTTTTTTAAATGCCTTTGCTCAGCTAATTTAAAGAATTAGTAAAGTTTGGCTGCTGTGTGTTATTCCAAAGTAAGGCATATTTATACCTAAGAGTAATCATAAAAAATATCAAAGATCAAAAAGGGAATAGACCATTTGGCTTAAAGGTGATATTCCTAAGAATCTTTGACAAACCAAGTGTTTCACGGCAGATACCAGGAATGTAATCATTCAGCCACTGCAGATTGCCAGTTAATTCTTGGAAGAATCACAAAAGCCTAATATTCCTTACAGAGTCATGAAAATATTGAAATCAAAGTACCAGTCCTCTTCTCTACAGATATATGCCATTTGAGTTCTTACATGGGATTCTGGCCAACCATGTCTTAAAATTATTTTTTAAAAGGTGGTATAAGAATGTTGAAAACATTTCTCTAATCTTTGTCTCATTTAAGTGAACAAAGCATTCCTAAACACGTGTGCACACAATAAACCAAGGCAGAAGTAAAAAAGCAGGCAATCTAGAAGTAGCAGAAATGGAAAATAGCAAAAGTCAAAGAGTTTAAAAGTGAAGAAATGTGACACTATGACAAAGACAAAAGCAACTGATGATCAATGAAGTTAAAGAAAAGTTATGACAGAGAATTCCTAGACTCTGATTATGCTAAGATGAAATTTACATATGAAATTGTGTTGCTTAAAAATCATAGAAATGTTAAAAATAGTAATATGAAAGTTATTATAAGCACTTTGTTGGGCTTTTAAGAAATAAAGGGAAATACCCTGATTGATGGAAAATTAGAAGAAACTTAACACAACAGGAATTAACTAAATTTGTGGTTTCTGTGAATATGAGGTGGTGAAATCTAGGTTGGGAAGGTTAGTTTTGGGGTGGCAGCCAATATTTCTAACCAAAAGCTTTGGTTTTAAAGTCTACATGGGACATAAGAAAGGACATTAGAAACTCATGAGGTGACAGTTAGAAAACATGCATCAAGCCAGGATCTTCAAAGGGACAGACCCTTGTTATCATGCAGACCAGAAAAATTCTGCCTACTGCCACAGGGAGATAGCAAGGTAAGTATTCTATCAGGATTCTGGACGACTAAAAACAAAGCAGAAGCTCCCCTAAGAATTCTAAACCTGTGCCTAATGTCAATCTGAAGTTTGAAATTAAGATCTCTCTGTGAACTGAACCCCAATATGTCTGTCAATTTGTCATAGCATGTTGCTCTGATGCTGAAAGCTATGCCACCAGTATTCAAACACCAGCAGGGTCACCCATGGCAGACAGGTTTCAGCTGAGCTTCCAGACTAAGACAGACTAGGAAGAAGCGTCCAACAGTCTACTTCTGAAAAGAATTAGCCTGTGAAAATCTTATGAATAGCAGCAGAATATTGTCTGATATACCCAGAAGATGAGCCCCTCAGGTTGGAAGGTATTCAAATACAACTGGGGAAGAGCTGCCTCCTAAAAGTAAAGTCAACCTTAATGACATGGATGGAATCAAACTTTCAGGACCCTCATTTGCTGATGTGGCCTGACTCAAAATGAGAAAAACAGCTGCAAACATTCATTAATAATCAGAACTTGGACTGTATGAAGTATGAATGTAGGAAAATTGGAAATCGTGAAAAACGAAATGGAGTGCATAAACATTGATATCCTAGCTGAAATGGACTGGTATTGGCCATTTTGAATCAGACAATCATAGGGTATACTATGCAGCTGACAACTTGAAGAACAATGGTATTGCATTTATCATCAAAAAGAACATTTCAACCATACGACCCAGCAATCCCACTCTTTGGAATATATCCTAGAGACATAAGAGCCTTTACACGAACAGATGTATGCACACCCATGTTTATTGCAGCACTGTTTGCAATAGCAAAAAGATGGAAGCAACCAAGGTGCCCATCAACAGATGAATGGATAAAGAAACTATGGTATATTCATACAACGGAATACTACGCATCGATAAAGAACAGTGATGAATCTGTGAAACATTTCATAACGTGGAGGAACCTGGAAGGCATTATGCTGAGTGAAATTAGTTAGTTGCAAAAGGACAAATATTGCATGAGACCACTATTGTAAGATCTTGAGAAATAGTTTGACCTGAAAAGAACACATTCTTTTGTGGTTATGAAAGGGGAGAGCGAAGGAGGGTAGAGAGGGGTTTGTGCTAATTAGATAGTAGATAAGAACTACTTTAGGTGAAGGGAAGGACAACACTCAACAGAGGGGAGGTCAGCACAACTGGACTAAACCAAAAGCAAAGAAGTTTCCTGAATAAACTGAATGCTTTGAAGGTAAGCAAAGCGGGGGCAGGAGTTTGGGGACCATGGTTTCAGGGGACATCTAAGTCAATTGGTAAAATAAAATCTATTAGGAAAACATTCTGCATCCCACTTTGAAGTGTGGCATCTGGGATCTTAAAGGCTAGCAAGTGGCCATCTAAGATGCATCAATGAGTCTCAACTCACCTGGATCAAAGGAGAATGAAGAACACCAAGTATACAAGGTTATTAGGAGCCCAAGAGACAGAAAAGGCTACGTGAACCAGAGACTACATTATCCTGAGACCAGAAGAACTAGATGGTGCCCTGCCACAACCGATGACTGCCCTGAGAGGGAACACAACAGAGAACCCCTGAGGGAGCAAGAGAATAGTGGGAAGCAGACACCAAATTCTCATAAAAAGACCAGACTTAATGGTCTGACTGAGACTAGAAGGACCCCAGCAGTCATGGTCCCCAAACCTTCTGTAGGCCCAGGACAGGAACCATTCCCGAAGCCAACTCGTCAGACATGGATTGGACTGCACAATATGTTGGAGAGAGATGCCGATGAGAAGTGAGCTACTCGCATCAGGTAGACACTTGAGACTATGTTACCATCTCCTGTCTGGAGGAGGGATGGGAGGGTAGAGGGGGCTAGAAGCTGGCAAAATGGTCATGAAAAAAGAGACTGGAAGGAGGGAGTGGGCTGTCTCATTGGGGGGAGAGTAATCGGGAGTATGTAGTAAGGTGTATATAAGTTTATATGTGAGAGACTGACTTGATTTGTAAACTTTCACTTAAACTACAACAAAAATTATTAAAAAAAAAAAAAAAGAAGAACATTTCAAGATCTATCTTGAAGTACAACATTGTCAGTGGTAGGTTAATAACCATACACCTAGAAGGAGGACTAGTTACTACGACTATTATCCAAATTTACACACCAACCACTAAAGCCAAAGAAGATAAAATTGAAGATTTTTACCAACTTCTGCAGTCTGAAATAGATCAAACGTGCCATCAGGATGCATTGATAATTACTGATGATTGGAATAAGAAGGTTGGAAATAAAAGAAGGATCGGTAGCTGGAAAACATGGCCTTGGTGATAGAAATGATGCTGGAGACCACATGCTAGAATTTTTTAAGACCAACTAATTCTTCATTGCAAATACCTTTTTTCAGCAACATAAACAACAACTATACATGTGGATCGCCAGATGGGATACCCAGGAATCAAATCGAGTACATCTGGAAGAGACAACGGCAAAGACCAATATCATCAGTGAGGACAAGGCCAGGGGCCGACTGTGGAATAGGCCATCAATCGCTCACATGCAAGTTCAAGTTGAAACTGAAGAAAATTAGAACAAGTCCACAAAAGCCAAAGTACAACCTTGAGTATATCCCACCTAAATTTAGAGACCATCTCAAGAATAGATTTGATGCATTGAACACTAATGACTGAAGACCGGAGGAGTTATGGAATGACATCAAGAGCATCATATGTGAAGAAAGCAAGAGTTCATTAAAAAGACAGAAAAGAAAGAAAAGAACAAAATGGATGTCAGAAGAGACTCTGAAACTCATTCTTGAACATTGAGTAGCTAAAGGGAAAGGAAAAAACCATAAAGTAAAAGATCTGAACAGAAGATTTCAAAGTGCAGCTCGAGAAGATAAATGAAAGTGTTATAATGACATTTGCAAAAACCAAAAGGGAAGAATAACCTTGGCATTTCTCAGGCTGAAAGACCTGAACAAAAATTCAAGCCTTGAGTTGCAATATTGAAGGATTCTACAGGGAAAATATTACACAACACAGTAAGCATCAAAAGAAGATGGAAGGAATACACAGTCACTATACAAAAAGAATTGGTTGACATTCAACCATTTCAGGAGATAACATATGATCAGGAACTGATGGCACTGAAGGAAGAAGTCCAAGCTGCAGTGGAGGCCTTGGCTATAAACAATAGGCCTTGGCTATAAACAATAGAATACCAATTGTCTCTGCCAAGAAATTTGGAAGACAGCTACCTGGCCAACTGAATGGAAGAGATTCATATTCATACCTATTCCAAAGAAAGGTGATCCAACAGAATGCAGAAATTACCAACAATATCATTAACATCACATGCAAGTAAACTTTTGCTGAAGATCATTCAAAAGCGGCTGTAGCAATATATACACAGGGAACTGCCAGAAATTCAAGCTAGATTCAGAAGAGGAAATGGAACCAGGGATATCATTGCTGATGTTAGATGGATCTTGGCTGAAAGCAGAGAATACCAAAAAGATGTTTACCTGTGTTCTGTTGACTATGCAAAGGCATTCAACTATGTGGATCATAAAAAATTATGGATAACATTTCAGAGAATGAGAATTCCAGAACACTTAACTATGCTCATGAGGACCCTGTACACAGATCAAGAGGCAGCCGTTCGGACAGAACAAGGGGATACTGTGTGGTTAAAAGTCAAGAAAGGTGTGCATCAGGGTTGTATCATTTCATCATATCTTTTTTTTTTTTTTTATTCAATCAGTATGCCCAGCAAATAATCCAAGAAACTAAACTATATGAAGAAGAACACGGCATCATGTTTGGAGGAAGACTCTGACAATCTGTGCTATGCAGATGATATAACCTTGCTTGCTGAAAGTGAAGAGGGCTTGAAGAACTTACTGATGAAGATCGAAGACCTCAGTCTTCAGTTTGGATTATACAACATAAAAAAAAACAAAAATCCTTACAACTAGACCAATAAGCAACATTCTGATAAATGGAGAAAAGTTTGAAGTTGTCAAGGATTTCAGTTTAGGTGAACCACAATCAACACCCATGGAAGCAACAGTCAAGAAATCAAAAGACACATTGCATTGGGCAAATCGGCTGCAAAAGACCTCTTTAAAGTGTTAAAAAGCAAAAATGTCACCTTGAAGACTAAGGTGTGCCTGACCCAAGCCATGGTGTTTTCAATCACCTCATATGCATGCAAAAGCTGGACAATGAATAAGGAAAACCAAAGAAGTACTGATGCCTTTGAATTGTGGTGTTGGAAAAGAATATTGAATATACCATAAACTGCCAAAAGAAAGAACAAATATGTCTTGGAAGAAGTACAATGAGAATACTCCTTAGAAGCAGGGATGGTGAGACTATGTCTCACAAATTTTGGACATGTTATCAGGAGGAATCAGTCCCTGGAGAAGGACATCATGCTTGGTAAAGTACAGGGTCAGTGAAAAAAGGAAGACCCTCAATGAGGAGGATTGACACAGTAGCTACAGCAATGGGCTCAAGCATAACAAGGATTGTGAGGATGATTCTGGACTGGGCAGATTTCATTCTGTTGTACATGGGGTTGCTATGAGTCAGAACTGATTCATGGGCACCTAACAATGACAACAATGCTCTCAGTAACAACCTAGAAAATATGATAGAAAATAAGATACCATTCTCAAGAGCAACAAAACAATAAACCATCTATAAATTAATTAAACAAAAAAGCTCATAGAATACATGTTTTAAATCTATTACATGACCTAAAAGTAGAACTGAATAAATGGAGGCAACTACCAGCCATATACCACTCGTCTGTCAGTTTGTCAAACTCTGGTGGCTTGTGTGTTGCTGTGATGCTGGAAGCTATGCCACTGTTATTTCTAATACCAGCGCAAACACAAAAGATGAAGAAATTGAAGATTTTTTACCAACTTCTAAAGTCTGATATAGATCAAACGTGTAATCAAGATCCATTGACAATTCCTGGTGACTGGAATGCAAAAGTTGGAAACAAAGACAAAAGATCAGTGGTTGGGAAATATGGCTTTATTGATAGAAATGATGCCAGAAATAACATGATAGAATTTTCCAAGACCAACTACTTATTCATGACAATTACATTTTTATCAATGACATAAATGGTGATTATACACATGGACCATGCCAGATGGAATATGCAGGAATCAAATCAAATACACTGATTTGGAATGATGGAGAAGTTCAACATCATCAGTTGGAACAAGGCCAGGGGCTGAAAGCAGAACAGACCATCAATTGCGTTGAAGGTGAAGCTGAAAAAAATTAAACCAAGTCCACAACAGCCAAAGTACAACCTTGAGTCTACCACATCTGAGTTTAGAAGCCATCTCAAGAGTGATTTGATGCATTGAACACTAATGACCTAAGACCAGATGAGTAGTGGGATGACAACAAGGATATCATACATAAAGAAAACAAAAAGTTATTAAAAGATAGGAAAGAAAGAAAAAAAAAACAAAATCGATGTCAGAAGAGATTCTGGAACTTGCTCTTGAACATAAAGCAGCTGAAGCAAATGGAAGAAATGATGAAGTAAAAGAGCCAAACAGAAGATTTCACAAGGCAGCTTGAGAAGAAATAGTAAAGTATTGTAATTAAATGTGCAAGGACTCGGAGTTAGAAAATCAAAAGGGAAGAACATGTTCAGCATTTCTCAAGCTGAAAGAACTGAAGAAAAATTTCAAATCTCGAGTTGCAAAACTGAAGGATTCTATGGGCAAAATATTGAACAATGAAGGAATCATTAAAAGAAGACAGAAGGAATACAAAGAGTCACATTACCAAACAGATTTGGTTGAAATTCAACCATTTCAGGAGGTAACATATGATCAAGAACCAGTGGTATTGAAGGAAGAATTCCAAGCTGCACTAAAGGCATTGGTGAAACAAAAGGCTACAGGGATTGATGGAATATTAATTGAGGTGTTTCAACAAAAGGATGCAACAATGGAAGAGCTCACTTTTTTATGCCAAGAAATATGGAAGACAGCTACCTTACAAACCTAGTGAAAGAGATCTGTATTTGTGCTCATTCCAAAGAAAGGTGAGCCAACAGAATGCAGAAATTATCAAACAGTATCATTAGTATCACATGCAAGTAAAATTTTGCTAAATACAAAAATGGTTGCAGTAGTACGTCAGCATGGAATTGCCAAAAATTCAAGCCAGATTTAAAAGAGGACATGGAACAAGGGATGTCATTGCTGATTTCAGATGAATCTTGGCTGAAAGCAGAGAATACCAAAAGAATGCTTACCTGTGTTTTATTGATTTCCAAAGGCATTCGACTGTGAGGATCATAAAAAAATAGGAATAACATTGCAAAGAATGGGAATTTTGGAACACTTAATTGTGCTCATGCAGAACCAGTATATATGCTATACATTCTTGGCCTTAGTGGTTGGTGTCTAAATTTGAATAATAGTCGTATTAACTGGTTTTCCTTGTAGGCATATGGATATTATCCTACCACTGACGGCATTATACTTCAGGACAGAGCTTGAAATGTTCTTCAATTTATCATTCCCTGTATAAAGGACCATATGATTGTCCAATTCAAAATGGCTAATACCCATACATTTCAGCTCACTAATGTCTAGGATATTGTGATCATTAGGGTTATGTGTCATCTTGGCTTGGCCATGATTCTCAGTGGTTTGGCAGTTATGATGTAGTTTGGCAGTCATATGATGATGTGATCACTTCCATGATGAGATTTGATATGATCACCTCCGTGATGGAATCTGCTGTGAGTAGCCAATCAGTTGAAAAGGAGTTTCCTTGAGGGTGTGGCCCGTATCAAATATATAAGCGGACTTTCTGGCAAGACTCATGGGCTTTTGCTCACTCTGGATCCTGCAGCTGGCTCCTGTACACCTAACTTCTGGTTCTTGGGACATGAGCTAGCAGCCTACCTGCTATCTCACTTGCCAATCTTGGGATTCATCAATCTTCACAGCCTGTGAATAAGAGTTCTGCTGTCTGACCTGCCAGTCTTCGGTTCACCAGTCCCTTTGGCTATGTGAATCAGGAGAAGCCTCTATTCTGACCCATGGACTTGGAACATTCCACCCTCTACAACTACATGAGCCACTTCATTGATATAAATCTCTCTATATATGTATTTATATGCTTAATGGTTTTGCTTCCCTAGAGAACCCAGCCTAAGACATTTGGTACCAAGAGTGGTTCTAGAGAAACAAAACTGTAAGGATAAGTTTTCTAAATTGATTCTCAAGTCTGGATGGTCTTAAAAAAAAAAAAAAAGATGTTGTTAATTCTGCTTCCAGTGAGTAAAGAGGGTGCTGCTAATCCATGGCATGAGGTGGGAATACAAATATGCGAAATATCACCACCAATAGATCACGTATTGATGAAAGGCAAGGCTTCAGGTGATTGCATGTATGATACTTTTCTACAATTTTGCCATAATGAGAGGTATAAGAAAACTGGTTGGTTGGTCCTACTTTCACTAGACAAACTGGGCGCAGGGCTTCAGACTCAAGGCTCAAGTGCCACATAAACAACCTCAAAGTTTCCACTTGTGCCTTGAAAGAACGCCTTATTTCTTGTAGTAATAGAGCTGATACTGATGAAAACCAAATCCAGAGTCTTATTGTAAGAGTGGCTGAATTGTAATGCCAACTCAACTGCCAATCTGGAGAGGTGTCCAAAGTTAAAGTGAGGGCACTGATTGGGAAGAAATGAGATCCTAAAACTTTTTTTAGGATGGAGACATATGGGCAGATAATCAGGAAGCTGGAGACACTCAGCTCCTAAATTCCATTGAAACTGCCAACAGAACCAGCCCCCTCAGTCCCATCTGGAGAGATTACCCCATGTTTGCCTTCAAAGCCACCCTTTCCAATAAAACCATTAGCCTCTCAGACCCCATCTAATGAAATTAACTCAGCTGTTTCTAAAGAGCCTTTGTTTGAGTCATTGCCTCGGGCATTGCTTGAAGTAGATGCTTTAAAAGACAATGTTGAATGTTCTCAAAACACTTCCCCACCACCTATTTTGGCTTCTAGGTCTATAACTAGACTCAAGTCCCGGCAAACCCCAAAGGTGAAGTACAAAGTGTGATGCAGGAGGAGGTACGCTACACTCCAGAAGAACTACTTGACTTTTCTAATATGTACAAACAGAAACCTGGAGAATATGTGTGGGAACAGATATTAAGGATGTGGGATAATTGTCCAGGGAACATAAAGATGGATCAGTCTGACTTTATTGATATTTGCCCACTAAGCACAGATTCTTTATTCAGTGTTTCAGGTTGAGAAGTTAGGAAAGGATCTAATAGTTTATTTGGATGGCCCCCTGAAGCACAGTTTATGTGGTGGCCTACACTAAATCAAATTGAAATACCAGACCTGCCTTCATATACTGTAGAAGAAGGCATCCAGAGGCTTAGGGAAATTGGCATGCTACACTGGATTTATTAGGTTAGACCCACAGACTCACACATAGAGTGCTCAGAGGACACTTTTACTACAACTGTGAGGAACAAATTTGTGAAGAGAGCTCCAGCATCCTTAAAGACTGTTATGATTGCTATTTTATGTAAGTCAGATATGACAGTGGGAACTGCCCTAACCGAATTAAGACACCTAACTACAATGGGGCTGATTGGACCCCATGGCAGTAGGGGCCAAGTGGCAGAACTCAATCAACAAAGACAGGGTGGGCGCGTTTACTGTAATGGACAGTGGAGTCAAAGCAGTAATCAGAATAGTGTGACTCATATGGACTTATGGCATTGGTTACGCAGGAGTGAAATAGATAGAAAATCTACTAAATATTTACTTGATCTGTACAAGTGGAAAAATTCTAGGTCAAGTGAACAGCAGTTTAACTCGAATCACCAGAATACAGAGTCACAGTTCCTCAAACAATTTGCAAACTTGAGTGAGTTTTAAGATCCACAATCCCTTAAATGAAGGTCAGGCTGGGTTCCATTGAGGAAGGACTCCAATACACTGCCAAATACTCATACTGTTAATCTTTATCCCAGCTTCCCCCAAAGGGATCTATGGCCTTTTCCAAGATTGATTGTTTACTGAAGAAAAAGAAATAATCACACTTTCCTGAGATTACTGGATACTGACTCTGAACTGATGCTAATTCCAGGAGACCCAAAACGTCACTGTGGCTCATCAGTCAGAGTGGGGAATATGGAGGTCAGGTTATTAATGGAGTTTTAGCTCATGCCCATCTTACAGTAAGTCCAGTGCATCCCCTAACCCATCCTGTAGTGATTTCCCCAGTTCAGGAAAGCATAATTGGAATAGATATACTCAGTAACTGGCAGAACCCACACATTGGATCTCTGACAAATGCAGTACGGGCTATTATGGTAGGAAAAGCCAAGTGGAAGGCATTAGAACTGCCCCTACCTGGGGAAATAATAAATCAAAAGCAATACTACATTCCTGGAGGGATTGTAGAGATTACTGCCACCATCAGGGACTTGAAGGATGCAGGGGTGGTTCCCACCACATCACCACTCAACATGCCTATTTGACCTGTGCAAAAAACAGATGAATCTTGGAGAATGACAGTGGATTATTGAAAACTTAACCAACTGGTGATTCCAATTGCAGCTGGTATTCTAGGTTCAGTTTCATTGCTTGAGCAAATTAATACATCTACTGGTACCTGTAATGCAGCTATTGATCTAATGCCTCTTTCTCCATACCTGTTTCAAAGGACCACCAGAAGCAGCTTGCCTTCAACTGGCAAGGCCAGCAATACACCTTCAGTTGCCTACCTCAGAGCTACATCAACTCTCTAGTCTTATGCCATAATTTAGTCCACAGGGACCTTGATCTTCTTTCCCTTCCACAAGACATCACAATAGTCCATTATATTGATGATATTATAGTGACTGCACCTAGTATGAAAGAAGTGTCAAGGACTCTGCACTTATTGATAAAATATTCGTGTGCTAGAGGGTAAGAGGAAACCCTGGTGGCATAGTGCCTAAGGGCTACAGCTGCTAACCAAAGGGTCAGCAGTTCGAATCTGCCAGGTACTCCTTGGAAACTTTATGGGGCAGTTCTACTCTGACCTATAGAGTCGCTATGAGTCAGAATTGACTCGACGGCAATGGGTATGGATAGAGGGTAAGAAATCAATCCCACAAAATTCAGGCACTTTCCACTTCAGTGAAATTTCTAGGGGTCCAGTGGTGTGGGGCATGTTGAGATATTCCTTCTAAAGTGAAGGATAAGTTGCATCTGGCCCCTCCTACAACTAAAAAGTAGGCACAACACCTAGTGGGCCTCTTTGGATTTTGGGGGCAACATATTCCTCATTTGCGTGTGCTACTCCAGCCTATTTATCAAGTGACTCAAAAAGCTGCTAGTTTTGAGTGGGGCCCAGAACAAGCGAAGGCTCTGCAATAGGCTCAGGTTGCTGTGCAAGCCAGTCTACCACTTGGGCCATATGATTCAGCAGATCCAATAGTGCTTGAAGTGTCAGTAGCAGACAGAGATGCTTTTTGGAGTCTTTGGCAGGCTGCTGTTGGTGAATCACAGTGCAAACCCTTAGAATTTTGGAGCAAAGCCTTGCCATCCTCTGCAGATAACTAATTTCCTTTTGAGAAACAGTTTTTGGCTTGCTACTAGGCTTTAGTAGAGACTGAATACTTAACCATGGGACACTAAGTCACCATGTGGACTGAATTGTGCATCATGAACTGGGTGTTGGCTGATCCAAACAGTCATAACTTTGGATGTGCACAGCAGCACTCCATCATTAAAAGGAAGTGGTATACACAAGATTGGACCCAAGCAGGACCTGAAGGTACAAGTAAGTTGCTTGAGGAAGTGTCCCAAATGCCGGTGGTCTCCACTCCTATCACATTACCTTCCATCTCCTAGTCTGTACCTATGGCCTTATGGGGAGTTCCTTATGATCAGTTGACTGAAGAAGAGAAAACTCATGCCTGGCTTACAGATGGTTTTGTGCAATACGCAGGCACCACTTGAATGTGGACAGCAGCAGCACGACCCTTTTTGTGGGACCTCCCTGAAGGACAGTGGTGAAGGGAAATCCTCCCAATGAGCAGAACTTCAAGCAGTGCACCTGGTTGTTCACTTTGCCTGGAAGGAGAAATGGCCAGATGTGTGATTCTGTACTGGTTCCTGGGATGTGGCCAATGGTTTGGCTGGATGGTCAGGGACTTGGTTGGAACATGATTAGAAAATTGGAGATAAGCAGGTATGGGGAACAGGTATGTGGACAGACCTCTCTGAATGGGCCAAAGAAGTGAAGATTATTTGTCTCATATAAATGCTCATCAAAAGGTGACCACAACAGAGAAGGATTTTAATAATCAAGTGGATAGGATAACACTTTCTGTGGAAACCAGTTATCCTCTTTCCCTAGCTACTCCCATCATGGTTCAATGGGCTCATGAACAAAATGGCCATGGTGGCAGGGATGGAGGTTATGTATGGCTCAGCAACATGGATTTCCACTCATCAAGGCTGACTTGGCTATAGACACTGCTGAGTGCCCAGTCTTCCAGAGGCAGAGACCAACACTGAGTCCCCAATATGGCACCATCCCTTGAGGTGATCACCCAGCATCCTGGTGGCAAGTTGATTACATTGGATCACTTTCATAAGGGAAAGGGAAGTATTTTGTTCTTACTGGAATAGACACTCTGGATATGGATTTGTCTTTCCTGCACACAATGCTTTTGCCAAAACTACTGCTGTGGACTTACAGGATACCTTATCCACCATCACGATATCCCATACAGCATCATCTCAGATTAAGGGACTCACTTCACAGCAAATGAAGTGCAGCTGTAGGCCCATGTTCATGAAATTCATTGGTCTTACCGTCTTCCCCATCATCCTCAAGCAGCTGGCTTAATAGAACAATGGAATGGCCTTCCAAAGACACAATTACGGCACCAGCTAGGTGGTAATACCTGGCAGGGTTGGGGCAATGTTCTCCAGGAGGCTGCATATGCTCTGAACCAGCATCCACTTTCTGGTGCTGTTTCTCACATAGCCAGGACTCCTGGGTCCAGGAATCAAGGGGTGAAAATGGGAATGGCACCACTTACTATTAGCCCTCATTACCCACTTGAAAGATTTTTGAAGAGAGCTCCAGCATCCTGTCCCCACGACCTTGTGCTCTGTGAGTCTAGAGGTCTTAGTTCCAAAGGAGGAATGCTCTCACCTAGAGACACATCACTGATTCCATTGAACTGGAAGCTAAGAACATCACCTGGCCACTTCAGTCTCCTTATGCCTCTGGATCAACAGACAAAGAAGGTAATTACCATATTGGCTGGTATAATTGATGCTGATTACCAAGAGGAAACCAGATTGATATTACATAATGGAGGTAAAGAAGAGTTATGTCTGGAATTCAGGAGATCCCTTAGGGCATCTCTTAGTACTACCATGCCCTGTGATTAAAGTCAATGGAAAACTACAACAACCCAATTTTGAAATGACTACTAATGGCCTGGACCCTTTAGGAATGAAGATTTGGGTCACACCACCAAGCAAAGAACCACGGCCAGCTGAGGTGCTTGCTGAGGGCAAAGGCAATGGGTGTTGGAAAGTGGTAGTTCTAAATACCAGTTCTAAGTACCAGTTATGACAAAATGACCAGTTGCAGAAAGGAGAACTGCAATTGTTGAGTATTTCTGCCTTGTATGTGTGCATCAAATATTTTTGTTTTCTTCACTTATAAAATATAAGATGTAAACAGGGCTTTTGCATATTCAGTTTCATGTGTGTTGTATCAAGTTAGGCAAAAGTATGGCTTTATAATTGTCTTTATTCAGAGATTACGTATGGTTTAAGGAGATGGGTACAGCTGCCAAGTTGATGGTTAAGATTGTGTGTCATCTTGGCTGGGCCATGATTCTTAGTGGTTTGGCTGTTATGAAGTATCCTGGCAGTTATATGATGATGTGATCATTTCCATGGTGCGATTTGTTATAATGCCATCACCTCCACAATGGGATCTGCTGTGAGTATTTAATCAGTTGAAAGGGATTTTCCTTGGGGGTGTGGCCTGCATCAAATATATAAGTGGACTTTCTGGCAAGATACATGGGTTTTTTCTTGCTCTGGATCCTACAGCTGGTTCCTGTTGGTCTGACCTCTGGTTCTTGGGACTTGAGCTAGCAGCCTACCTGCTGTCTTGTTTGCCAATTTTGGGATTCATTAATCTTCACAGCTTGTGAGCCAGATCATTGCTGTCTGACCTGCTGATCTTGGGTTCACCAGCCCTGCAGCTGCGTGAATCAGGGGAAGCTTTTATTCTGACCCATGGACTTGGGACATTTCAGAATCTACAAATGGGTGAGCCATTTCATTCATATAAATCTCTCTCTCTTTCTCTACATATATATATGTTTTACTGATTTTTCTTTTCTAGAGAAGACAGATACATATTTTGAAGCACTACATTTCATTTTGGCATCTTCTAACTTTCCTAGATTCACACTTTGTATATTCCACTTTGTGATTATTAATGGATGTTTGCAGCTGTTTCTTTTAATTTTGAGTCATGCCATATCAGCAAATGAAAGTTCTGAAAATTTTACTCTAACCACATCTCTAAGGTCAACTCTACTTTGAGGAGGCAACTCCTCCCCAGTCATATCTCAGTGTCTTCCAACCTGAGGGGTTCATCTTTTGGCACTATATCAGGCAGTGTTCCACTGCTATGCATAGGTTTTTACTGGTCAGTTTTTTAGAAGTAGATAGCCAGGTCCTTCTTCCTAGTCTGTCTTAGTCTGGAAGCTCTGCTGAAACCTGTCTATCATGGGTGACCCTGCTGGTATTTGAAATACTGACAGCAGAGCTGTCAGCATCACAGCAACATGAAAGGCACCACAGTACAACAAACTGGCAGAAAAGTGGTGGAAATATATATTATACATACATAATATTTGTGTCATATAATTATTTAATTTACATTCTGTCATTATTTAAATATACTTTATATTTTTAGTGTTATCTATGAGAATACTAATTTGAATACTAATAGTTAAACAGTTAATAGAAGAGTAAAAAAGAGTTCTTATTTATAATATCAAGATGTTATCTCCTAGAATAAAATAAAATATGGGCAGAAATCTAGGGAATGTTATGAAGGTACTTTAGAAATCACATGGAGAAAGGCAAGCTTTTTTCTTGAGAAATATGATGTGATAGTAAAAACCTTCAGTATGGATTACACTTAACATAAAACGAAAATCCTTACAACTGGATCGATAAACAACATCATGATTAATGGAGAAAAAAAAGTATGTTGTAATGGATTTCCTTTTTATTGAATTAACAATTAATGACCATGGAAGAAGCAGTCAAGAAATCAAACCATGTATTCCACTGGAAATATCAGCTGGAAAAGGCCTCTTCAATGTTCTAAAAAGCAAAGATGCCACTTTTTGGCATCTTTATGACTAAAGTGTGCCTGACTCAAGCAATGGTATTTTCAATTGTCTTATATGCGGGTAAAAGCTGAAAATGAAAAAAAGACCAAAGAAGAATTGATGAATTTGAATTATGGTGCTGGCAAAGAATATTGAATATATCATGGACTGCCAAAAGAATGAACAAATCTGTCTTGGAAGTATAGTCAGAATGCTTCTTAGAAGCAGTGATGGTGAGACTTCGTCTCATGTACTTTGGACATGTTATCAGGTGGGCCCAGTCCCTGGAGAAGGACATCATGCTTGGTAAAGTAGAGGGTCAGTGAGAGATAGGTAGACCATCAATGAGATAGATTGCACAGTAACTGCAAAAATGAGCTCAAAAAGCAACAATTGTGAGGGTGTCACAAGATGGGCAATGTTTAGTTCTGTTATATATAAGGTTGCTATGAGTCGAAGCTGACTCGACAGCATGTAACAGCAGTAAAAAACAATAGAAAAAAATTATAAGCAGGCTTCTGTTGTGCTGTCTTCCAAGAATACTTTTAAAACTGAAAGAAAGATTTGTAGGCATAAACTAAAATCAAGGTAGTTAGGCAGTCAGAACACCTAATCAAATTAACTCAGATTTTTGTCCCAGAAAGCTACATCTCAAATTATGGATAGAATTTGTAGATGTGTTTGTGTAATATACTTACATAAGTCTTGGCAAACTCTGGTTGATATATAATAACAGCACGAATGACCAAGACAGGCAAATATATTTCTCCTTTTCCAAAGAGAAATGGAAATAATGAATTTCAGGGGAAATCATTGCATTAATTATTTAAACAAAGGGCTTATTGCAAAAATGAAGGAAAATTATGGTGTCTTAAAAAGCACTACAGCTTCACCATAAATAAACCTACAAAACCAGTGCTAGTTCTTTCCTGTTTTAAAGGTGGTGATAAAAATCACAAATAAAGTAAAGAATAAAATCATCATATAAATGAATTTCATCCAAGAATTTCACTTCATAGTCTCTGGAATAACACAGAGGAATATGAACTAAGTTATGGTATAAATAGGTCAATTTGTATTGGAACAGACGGTGTTTAAAAAAGGCTGAAGAATAAGGGATTAATGTCATCCTGAAAGAAGGTCTCTCAGGATCCCTGTTTTCTTTTTGTTCCTGTCCCTGTTCTTTTTAATAATTTTACCAATAACTTTATGAGAGAAATCAGATAAGAACATTACTGAAAAGTAGACAGATGGCTAATACATTGAATTACATATATCAACTCGTGAGTATTAAATATAACTTTTTTTTCTGGATTAAGTAAAATAATGAATTAATTAGTTCAGGAATATTTCAGGGAGTTAGAAAAATTGAGCTAAATTTAACTGTCTGAAATTGTTGTTGTTGTTGTTAGGTGCCATTGAGTGGATTCTGACTCATAGCTACCCTATGCACAACAGAATGAAACACTGCCCGGTCCTGCGCCATCCTTACAATCGTTGTTGTGCTTGAGCTCATTGTTGCAGCCACTGTGTCAGTCCATCTCATTGAGGTTCTTCCTCTTTTCCGCTGACCCTGTACTCTGCCAAGCATGAAGTCCTTCTCCAGGGACTGATCCCTCCTGACAACATGTCCAAAGTATGTAAGACACAGTCTCGCCATCCTTGCCTCTAAGGAGCATTCTGGTTGCACTTCTTCCAAGACAGATTTTTCGTTCTTCTGGCAGTCCATGGTATGTTCAGTATTCTTCGCCAACACAATTTATCACTGTTTAATTTCAGACAACACCTTTGACTTGTGGTGTTGGTGTTGTCTGAAATTAAACAATGATAAATATTGACTTCTACTTAGATTTAAAAGAATGTAAAACAAAAGCTAAACATAATGAGTTGTATGTGTCAATAGCATGTTAAGTGACTGAAAGCCCAAATGACCAAAAATCTAGTGTTCCCTTCAAGAAGTATCTGATATAATCCCAGGGTGTATATACTCTGTGTATCACTTTGTTCTATCTACACTGGCCATACCCATTTGGAATAAAATTGTTCCATTTTGAGTTTTTTCCCCCTTTTTAATAGAGACATAGATAGAGCAAAATCAAAGAGGAAAAAATAGAAGTCAAAATTTTGTCCTCTGAGGTAAGTGTAGAGTAACTATTGCTGTTTAAACTGGTGGAGACTCAGATGGCTCGTGAAGGCAGTCTTTAAATATTGAAAAGACAATTAAAGAGCAATTAAATCAGTTGTGTGTGTCTCAATAGGACTTAAATATGACCAAATGATGGACCATTATCAGGAAGCAGAATTTGAGTCAATACACGCGCTACCACCAATTTAATCCATATAAAGATTGAATTCGCTATTTTAAGTGGTGACGATTTCCACATCACTGGGAGGATTGTCAGTTATTTTGAAAAGTGAGTCTAAATTTTGGGTGGAAGTTAGACCAGACACTTCCATGGTAACTTCTAACCTTAATAATTTTTCATTTATGATAAACACCATTTGTGATTTACTCATTGATAGTCACTTTTTTAACTGAATTATTCCTTTACGAATAAAAATTGTTTGATATTTACCACTATCTCATAGCCAATAGTTTTATGATCTGGTTATCTCTTCAGTGTCAAAATTGGTGGTGGGGGGGAGTATACTAATATCTTTGAGTATCTTTAAGAGCTAACATTGTGTTTTCTGAAATTTTATTTAAGGTTCAGCCTAAAAATACCAGTATAAAACCCACTGCTGTCAAGTTGATTCCAACACATAGTGACCCTATAGGACAGAGTAGAACTGCCCCATAGGGTTTCCAAGGAGCAGGTGGTAGATTCAAACTGCCAGTCTTTTGGTTAGCAGCCAAACACTTAACCACTGCACCACTAGGGCTCTGTAAAAAAAAAAAAAAAACCAATATAGTGAAATTCTACTGTTTTAAGAAATCAAATTCCTAGTTAAAAACCACTATCTAAACTAAGTACGGATTAGTTGCTACCCTAAGTATAAATAAGAGGGTTCTTGGATATTTTATTAAACAAGGAAAGAAAAATGGCTTAGGAAATTAGTCAGAATTACAAACTATAATACAGGTAGTCAGCATGTGTGTAAACAAAACAAATGTAAGAAAGGTTTTGTTTAATTCAAAGTTATACCAAAAAGTAGGCAGAATTCATATTGGGGAGTGGTTAAACCTATTGGTCATAACTGATCCCACTTTAAAAGTATGTTTTTAATTATAGTACTACATACTTTAAACCAATATCTGTGGAATGATAGTGTAGAATAAAATGTCAAAAAAGTAAATTATATAATAACTCATAATTTTGTATCATTAAGCTTATTGATTCAGTGCCTAGTATATGAAAGGCACCGCTTATTCACATATCATAGAATCTATTAGAAGGGGAAGTAAGTAATCAAGTAGATCTAATAAAGTACACAAACTTTTATATAGGGTTTATTGTAATTACATATTTAGTTAAATGTAGTGTTGAACATTTTAACTAAAACGGACAATTTTACTTTACTTCCTATTATTTCTATTCTGTGAAAATAGTAGCAATACTGTATCATATGGACTTTGTAACATATATGTTAATTTCTCAAAATAAATGTTTCCTCTTTTGCTGGATACCCATCTATGTATATAGCCAGTCTCCCCAGTGCCGTCAAGATGTATATACAGCCTTAGTTTAATGAATTCCCTAGTAGATATATTTCAAACTTTACAACATATTAGTATAAACATATTTTTTTAAAAAATGATGAGTGGTAAGGGCTACTCGAGTTTAACATACTGCTAAAAGCAAAAAATGACAGCTGACAGCAGAGGAGAAAATGAAAAAGGCATCAAAATGCTTTGTAAAATAGAAGGTTAGGGCCATCTAGCGTGGGCACAATCATCCCTTCACCTGTCAATATTCCATGAAAAAAAATACAACTTTGTCTAATGATTAAAGTTTTTAATAAAGACTTGAGTGATCAATCAATTTTTAAATTGTAAGTCATATATTTACTTAAGAAGTCAGGGAAAAAGGTAACTTAGAAACATCCCCAACAAAAGTAATAAATTTTAATCCTTAAAGTAGTAAATTCTAAATATGTGATCCCAAAAAAAAAAAAACTTTATTTTAAAATTAATTGTGAATTCATGACCTAAAACAACTTGTTGATCAGTTTAATTCAAGCTACCTGATAATTTAAGTGTGAGCTTTTTAAAAGATTTTTTCAAATAATAGGAATAGCCTTTCCAAATTTAAGGAATTTAAGCAATGCAAAAAAAGTACTAAATAGGAAGTTGAAAAAATTCACCTAGTAATAGTTGTCTTATACCTACATAGCAAAATGGAGGAGGATGGATAGATGAATGGATGGATAAATAAAATTACTTTTTAAGAGTGGAATATTTTACTAAAAAGAACCAAATTTAGTTTTAGGTTATGGAAATTGGAGAAATCTGAAATAAATATGAAGGAATTTCTAAGCACATACAAATATTCCTTTTCTGTAAAAGATATTTTTTAGATCAATTTGCCTTCCCTTATTAGCTAAAATTTAAGGACTGAGTATCTTATGTTCTATCTATTTATTCCATAGTTTAGAGGCATAACAAAGAAGGGAAGGGCTCAGATGAAGTTGTGTAGAAAATTTTAACAGTTCTTGGGCTACTGTCTTACTTTGAGGTTCTGTTAAGTAATGCTGCTTCTATCTGGGAGTATATTCAATTCTAATGGGTGGTGATTTTCACAAAATATGGCTTATATTTCTAGAACTTATACTTCATCCAATAGTCAACTCTTGGACATGTCAATATATAGTTAGTGTACTATTACAAAGTAGATTCTAGTATCAAATTGTCTGAGTTAAAATCCAACCTCTGCCATTTACTAGCTGTATAACTAAAAAAAACAAAAAACAAATCTGTTGCCCTGAGTCAATTCCAACTCACAGTAACCCATATGGCTTTTGGTCATTTACTCAAACTCTCTTTGGTTTAGCCAGTTTATATATAGACTACTAAGGAAAGGAGATTTTGTAATGCAGTTATTGTGTTCTATCTTAATATCATAGTCCACCAATTCATTTTTTAACTTTTTAAAAAATTGAAGTATAACACACATACAGAAAATACACAAAAACAAACTATAGCTAAATGAATTGTCAGAAAATGATAAGCCAGATAATCACCAACCAATCAAAAGCGAAAAAATTGCCAGTGCCCTCAGAAGGCCCTACATGTCCCTGAAAGTAACTAACCCCTCTTCCTTCTTGAATTTTAACACCACAGTTTAGTTTTGTTTTTTTTTTTAGCTTTATATGAAAAAGATATCCAGTACATAATTTTGTGTGTGTGTGTGCGTATGGCTTCTTTTAATCAAAATTATGTTTATGAGATTATTCGTGTAGCTGCATACAGAAATAATAGTTCATCCATTTTCATTGCTAGAAATCATTGCATGATTATATCACAAATTATTTATCCTTTTGCTGTTTATGACCATATGGATTGTTTCCATTTGGACTAATGCAAATAATGTTGCTATGAATATTTTGGTATATATCTTTTGGAGAAATACCATACATTTCAGACGGATATATCCTTAACAGTATAATAATTGTTGAATAAACTATGTATCTGATTTCAGTGAGGCAGATAATGTGTTGTATCAGGGTGGTCTATCCTGACATAAGAAAACTGAAAGCAATTGGAGCTCACTCACATGTAACCATGTATCCTAAAGAAAATATCAGTTAGCCAATAATCTAACCCTGGTCCCATTCTTAAGCCAATATATAAATAGTACAAAATAGTTCAAGTCATTCAAAGATGAGGAATAATCAAAATGAAACCAGCACAAGACCTATAGAAAGAAAGAGGAAAAAATACATATATATAAATGGAAGATCTCAAATATGGAATGAAAAAATGTCAGAGAGCAGATAAATATTGTGAGCAAATATATTACCAGGAATTTTTAAATATAATAATATAATCAACTTTTAAAAAACAGTTCAAATGAGAAATATAAACAAATAGGTAAGATACACTAAGATGACAGCAGAAATAAAAACTGAAGATGGTAAGGTCATGAAAGAAATGGAACAAATAAATAAAGGTATCATAGAAAATAAGGTAATATTAGAAATGAATAACAGAGAATAGGTAGTATTAACAATAGAGTAATAAACATAAAGGTCAGAATTGAGGAAAGCAAGCAAAATGGTATTTATTGGACAAAGAGTTAAAAAAAAGATTTGAAGAATTAAAAAGAATGTAGTATGGAGGATAAACAAAGAAGATCTAACATAACAGTTGATGTCAGTTAAGAAGAAACTCAAAAATAACGCAACAGATGTTTTTCAAGAATACCTTACAGAAAAAAGTAATGTGTGCATAGAATGAAATAGCATAAAAGACTGGCATAGGAAATCAATAATGAAAGTGAAATATATTGTACTAAACTACTAGACTTCAAATACAATTTTTTGTTGTTATTATTAATCACACACATCAAAAAAAAAGAAAAACACCTCTGAAGGATGATTTATAGAAGGCTGGTGTCACACTTCTCTACAACACCAAGCATATCTAGAAAGTAAAAGACAATAGGACAATGACTGGAAAGTACTCAACAAAAGAAAGGATGACCCAAGAATTTTATGCACAAATTCTTGTTTAAGTACGAAGGTGAACTATTTCACACATGTAAGCATACGGGGATTATAATGCCTGTAAATCACTATTAATGAATGTACTAGAAGACAGAATTGAGTCAAGAAATCAATGAGAAAACAGCATAAAAAAGGAAAACATGAAAATTACAGTTATATAACATAATACAAGCCTCGTCAAGAGACATCGTTAAGAGAAGTGGAAGATAAGTACAGCAGTTTGGAAGTAGGCAGATTTTCTTTTATTTATGTATTTTAATAGGCAGGGGTCAAAAGATCACAGTGGCATGAGTACAGTTTATTCTGCTACAGTGCATGCTTATGTAGTCCAGGTAGCTCAAAGATTATTAAGTAATAAAGGAATCTCTTTGATTATAGGTGATTTTTCACAAGTGAAGAGAATTGCAAATGCATAATTAGAAGTTTCAATAGAAGGGGAAATGCCTTCAACTTGCTGGTAACAGGAGCTCCTCAGGCATATTTGAAGAAAATTGAAAATGAGTATCTATACCCTGGAAATCTACCCCTTAGTTTGCTTGGCTGTCATCTTGTGGCAGGTTGCACTGCTTCCCATGCATACCATAATGGCAGTAACGCTGAGTCATAGCTCCATCTCCAACTGAATGGTCTCAGTGTCCATCGAACCTGTTCTTGTTAAAGTGTTGATAGTATTTTCATTTCATTGTTTTTTGTACCTTAAAAATCTACTGTTTGGAACCCTGGTGGTACAGTGGTTAAGAGCTTGGCTGCTCACCAAAAGGTCAGCAGTTTGAATCCACCAGCTGTTCCTTGGAAACCTTATGGGCAGTTCTATTCTGTCCTATATGGTCACTATGAGTTGGAATTGAGTTGGAATTGACTTGACGGCAACAGATTTAGTTTGTTTTTTTTTTCTTGGTGGCAGTCTCCAGTCACATTGAGCTGCTTGCCTGAGTGTTCTAAGTCATTTCATTGAGAACTAATTATTGTTTTTATTAGTGCTCTGGTTTTTGTTGGTTTTGAGTTGCCTTCCTCTAACTTTATCTTTCCCAGAAGTCACGTACTTTTTAGAAAGCAATTTTGAAAAATACAGTTTCTCAGAAATGAAAATAATGAGTCAAAGAAGAAATGACTATATTTAAAAGTGCATACTTTAAACACTAAGAACAATAAGCTAATCAATTAAAATTAAGTGGTAGACATGGAAGATGAAGAAAGGAAAGTGGTATTAAAGTAATTCTGTACTTGATTATTGTAGGCCAGAATTTATATCTAAAGAAATAGGGAATTAAGTGTATTTTATGTATGTTATAATCATTAAATAAAATTTTTAAATGTCCAAATTAGCATAAGACACATAATCAAAACATTAATAGAAAAAAAGAAAACACAGGTCACATACTAAAAAAAATCTTTTAAAAAAGAGGTAAACTTAGAAAGCACAGTATTACATAAAATAACAGAAATAAATCTAGCCATACTTCTCATATCAATAGTATAAATGGAATAAACTCACATTTTTAGTTCTTTTTAGAATGCTTAACTTCCTCTTCTTACTGTTACAGAGCTTCTAACAAACCAAGCCTCCTGCCAAGAATAAAAGAAAAAAACTGGATAAAGAATAGAAAACTATTTTTGAAGGTATGAAAGAATTAACAAAGCAGGCAGGATTTCAGAACCCAAGGTTTCAGACAGAAGCAAAGCTCATCAAAACAAACCCGACAGTTTGTGTCCCTTTTCCCCTTAAGGCATTTGCCAGTTCATAACTGGAGCAAAGGAAGAGGCCGATGAGCAAGTAGAATGCTGAGTAGAAAATAGCAGCCGAGCAGAATTTTCACCAGTCTCACAGCACTGGGGAGACAAAAAAAGTAGACTATTGGGGGCATATACTCTGGAAATAAAGTAAACAGGAAATAGAACAGCCCTACAAAAGACTTGGAAGTACTGCCAGAATGCTCCTTAGAAGTGAGGATGATGAGACTTTGTCTCACATACTTTGGACATTATCAGGAGGGATTGGTCCCTAGAAAAGGACATCATGCTTTGTAAACTAGAGGGTCAACAAAAAAAAGGAAGACCCTCAACGAGATGGATTGATATAGTGGCTGTAACACTGGGCTGAAGCATAACAACGATAATGAGGATGGCACAGGGCCAGGCAGTTTCATTCTGTTGTACTTAGGGTTGCTATGAGTCAGAACTAACTCAATGGCACTTAAGGACAACACAAAAAATAAATTTTAATTGGCCTGAGATGATCCAGTAGCACTACTAGAGGTATACAGGGATGTGGACCACACTGGGTGACACTGTCAAAATGTCTATAAAAATACCCCATGTAGTTAGTCATAACAATAAAAACACTTTTCTTAAGCTCAGCTTGCATGCATCAATATACCTAGAAGGCTAACACTCTATGCTAATTTACTTTTTGAACCTTCTAATGCACTCCAGTCAGAGCTGTCCTTATTACCCAATTACAGTAATGGTTTGAATCATGTGGTTTTGTCTGCATGCACTACAAGAAGGACTGTTGTTTTTGTTGCTACTAGTGTTTTTGTAGTCAATGATTTTGGCAAATTTTCTGGTGTTTCAGCTACAATATTGTGGTAATTAGTATTTGTGAACCTATATCAACAACTTTTTTGAGAATGAAATAGTAATTATAGGAAAAGAAGGCGTGATAGACAGGAATTGTGATTCACTAGTTACATTAGTACAAAAAACATTGCTAAAAATTCTGTATGGTCTAGTACGGGAGCAGGTCCACGGAGGGGGCGACACCATGACTTACCACACTGGATGACACCAACCCTAGTGATGTCACTGAGATAATCCAAATCTAATTAACTGTCTTTCAGAAGTTAAAATGAATGTTCTCTGGATGAAAATTATATCATCCAGAATCTATAAAATCTTACATTAATAAACCAAAAATATCCCCTGAAATCTTCTTAAAACCAAACAAAAGTAAAACTTAACTAGTGAAGAATGTCTGCATTGAGTATTGTGCTCTTTCAAGAATTACCGATAAGGGATGAAATTGACAAGAGCATTTTGAAAGATTAGATGGAAAACTTAGTGGACAGTAAGTTAATGGGGAGGAATAATCCAGAAAAGGAGAGTAAGAATGATTGTACAACTTGAAGAATGTAATCAATGTCAATGAATTTTACACATAGAAATTGTTGAATTGGTATATTTTCTGTTATGTATATTCTCAACAAAAAATAAAATTATAAAAAAAAAATGCTGTTCCTCAATCAAAAATAAACTAGCATACATGAAACACGAGCAAGGTTGTAGGGATGGGGATAGGAAGCTGGGATAGAAACAGATATAAAAATGATTCAAATATTGGTGTTATCAGACATGGTCTTTAAAATAATTTCAATTGATATATTCAAGAAAATACATGATTAGATAGAGCATTTTACCAGAGGACTAGAATTTAAAAGGACCATTGGAAATAGTTATTGTTGTTGATGTTGATTTTGTTGTTGTTGTTAGGTGCTTTTGAGTAAGTTCTGACTCATAGCAACCTTATGTACAACAGAACAAAACATTTCCCAGTCCTGTGCCAGCCACATAATCATCGTTATGTCCATTGTTGCAGCCACTGTGTCAATCCATCTAGTTAAGGGTCTTCCTCTCTTTCCCTGACCCTCTACATTACCAAGTATGATGTCTTTCTCCAGGGACCAGTCCCACTTGTTAACATGTCCAAAGTGAGATGAAGTCTCGCCATCCTCGCTTCTAAGGAACATTACTGCTATGCTTCTTCCAACACAGATTTGTTCGTTCTTCTGAATATATTTTCCATTATATATTCAATATTGTTTCCCAACACCATAATTCAAGGCATCAATCCTTCTTCAGTCTAACTTTTTCATTGTCTAACTTTCCCATGCTTTTGAGACAACTGAAAATACTATGGCTTGGTTCAGGCACACTTTACTCCTCAAGGTGACATCCTTGCTTTTTAGCACTTGAGAGAGGTCTTTTGCAGTAGATTTGCCCAATGCAATATGTCATTGGATTTCCTGACTGCTTCTTCCATGAGCGTTGATTGTGGATCCAAGTAAAATGAAATCCTGGCAAATTCAATCTTTTTTAATTTATCATGGATGTTGCTTATTGTTCCGGTTGTGAGGATTTTTGTTTTCTTTATGTTGAGGTGTAATCTGAATTGAAGGATGTGGCCTTTGATCTTCATCAGAAAATATTTCAAGTCCTATTCACCTTCTGCAAATATGGTTATCTGTGTAATACAGATTGTTAATGAGTCTTCCTTCATCTTGATGCCGTGATCCTTCACATAGTCCAGCTTCTTGGATTATTTGCTTAGCATGCATATTGAATAAGTATGATGCAAGGATATGATCCTGATGACACCTTTTCTGTTTTTAAATGGCACAGTATCCCCTTGTTCTGTTCAAACGACTATCTGCTGGTCTACATACAGATTCCTAATGAGCACAAGTAAGTGATCTGGAATTCCCATTCTTTGCAATGTTATCAATAATTTGTTATGATCTACACAGTCAGATGCCTTTGCATAGTCAATAACACACAAGTAAACATCTTTTTGGTAGTAGAATTAAAAATATATTCAGTAAAATTAAAAATAAATGTACAAGATTAACCACAGATTTGACATAACTGAGGAGCAGATGATAAATCAATTAACAATATATAAAATGAATTACAGAAAGATAAAAGAATAGAACATACATGAAAGACCATAAGAAACATATTTCCAGGACACAAGAAAAGAGCAAAAACACCAATTAGAATCTCAGTAAGAATGGAGAAAAAAGAATGAGAAAGAAGTAAATTTTGAAGAAGTAATGGTAAATAAGATATCAAACTCCTGATTTTAAAAGCCCTACTTTCTTATTTCTTATACAAAGTAGGAAAAACACACACACAATAAGCCATACCTGGCACATCACATTGAAGTCACTAAAACAAAACAAAGATGAAAAGAACCCTTAAGAGCAATCAGGGGGGAGCCAAAATGCTCCTTAGAAACAAGGATGGGGACTTGTCTCAAATACTTTGGACATGTTATAGGACGGACCAAGCCCTGGAAAAGGACATCATGCTTAGCAAAGTAGAGCGTTAGCAAAAAAGGAGAAGACCCCCAATAAGATGGATTGACACAGAGGCTGCGACAATGCGCTCAAGCATAACAACAATTACAAGGATGGCACGAGACCAAGCAGTGTTCCCTTCTGTTGTGCAGAGGGTCACTACAAGTCAGAATCAACTCAGTGGCCCCTAACAACAACTCAATCAAACAAGACAAAAGTTGACTTTTCAACTTTTCAGAAGGTGGCTCAAGGAGACAAAGTAAAGTATTATAATGAAATGAGCAAAGACCTGGAGTTAGAAAACCAAAAGGGAAGAAAACACCCAGCATTTCTAAATCCAAAAGAACTGAAGAAAAAAATCAAGCCTCAACTTGCAATATGGGCAAAATTTGAATTATGCAGGAAGCATCAAAAGAAGATGGAAGGAATACAAATTCACTGTACCAAAAAGAATTGGCCGATGTTTAACCATTTCAAGAAGTAGCATATACTCAAGAACCAATGGTACTGAAGGAAGAAGTCCAAGCCACACTGAAGGCAGCGGCAAAAAACAAGGCTCCAGGAATTGATGGAATATCAGTTGAGTTGTTTCAACAAATGAATAATGGACAAACTCACTTATCTAGGCCAGGAATTTAGAAGATAGCTATCTGTCTGGAAGATATCCGTATCTGTGCCATTCCAAAGAAAGGTGATCCAACAGAATGTAGAAATTTTCAAACAATATCATTAATTTCACACACAAGTAACGTTTTTGCTGAAGATAATTAAAAAAAAAAAAGCTGCAGCTGTATATTGACAGGTGTTATAGTTTGAATTATATTCCCCCCCAAATATTTGTCAACTTGGCTAGGCCATGATTCCCAGTATCGTATGATTGCCCACCATTTTGTGGTCTGATGTGATTTTCCTATGTGTTGTAAATCCTATCTCTATGATGTTGAAGAGACAAGATTAGTGGAAGTTATGTTACTGAGGCAGAACTCGATCTACAAGATTGGGTTGTGTCTTCAGCCAATCTCTTTTGAGATATAAAACAGAGAAGTGAGCAGAGGGAGGAATCTCATTACCACCAAGCAAGAAGAGTCAGGAGGGCATGTCCTTTGGACTTGGGGTCCCTGTGCTGAGAAGCACCTAGATCAGGGGAAGGTTGATGACAAGAACCTTTCCCCAGAGCCGACAGAGAGTGAAAACCTTCTCCTGGAGCTGGCACCCTGAAATCAGACTTCTAGCCTACTAACCTGTAAAAGAACAGACATGTTTGCTAAAGCCATCCACTTGTGGTATTTCTGTTATGGCAGTACTAGACAACAAAGACAACATGGAACTGACAGAAATTCAAGCCAGATTCAGAAGAGGATGTGGACCAAGAGATGTCGTTGCTGATGTCAGATAGATCTTGGCTGACAGCACAGGATATCAGAAAGATGTTTACCTATGTTTTACTGACTATACAAAGGTATTTGACTGTGGATTATAACAAATTGTGATTAACATTGCAAAGAATGGGAATTCCAGAACACTTAATTGTGCACATGCGGAACCAGTGCATAGGCCAAGAGGCAATAGTTCAAGCAGAACAAGGGGATACCGTGTTGTTTAAAATCAGGGAAGGTATGCATCAGGGTTGTATCCTTTCACCATGTTTATTTCATTTACATGCTGAGCAAATAATCTGAGAAGCTGGATTATATGAAGAACATGGTATCAGTATTGGAGAAAGACTTATTAACAACCTTTGATATCCAGATGGCACAATGTTGCTTACTAAAAGCTGGAGGAACTTGAAGCACATACTGATAAAGATCAAAGACTACAGTCTTCAGTATGGATTACACTTCAACATTTAAAAAAAAAAAATCTTCACAGCTAGACTGATAAGCAACATCATGATAAATGGAGAAAAGATTGAACTTGTCATTTTACTTGGATACACAATCAACGCCCATGGAAGCAGCACTCAAGAAATCAAACATATTGCACTAGGAAAATCCATTGCAAAAGACCGTTTTAAAGTGCTAAAAAGCAAATATGTACTTTGAGGACTGAGGTGCACCTGACTCAAGTCATGGTATTTTCAATCACCTCATATGCATACAAATGGTAGATAATGTATAAGGAAGACCGAAGAAGAATTGATGCCTTTGAATTATGGTGTTGGCAAAGAATACTGAATTATACCATGAACTGCCAGAAGAACAAACAAATCTGTCTCAGAAGTACAGCCAGAATGCTCCTTAGAAGCATGGATTTTAAGACTTCATCTTTTCTGCTTTAGACATGTTATTAGGAGGGACCAGTCCCTGGAGAGGCACATCATGCTTGGAAAAGTAGATGGTTAGCAAAAAAGAGGAAGACCCTCTATGAGATGGATTGACACAGGGGCTGAAACATGGCAACAATTGTGAAAATGGTGCAGGACTGAGCAGTGTTTCGCTCTGTTGTACATAGGGTATCTGTGAGTCAGAACCAACTCGATGGCACCTAACAACAACAACAACAGGCATATCACATTGAAGTTGCTGAAAACAGAACAAAGATGAAAAGAAAGCCTTAAGAGCAATCAAAGGGAAAATAAAATCACACGTATTCATCACACAACATGGAAAAATCTGGAGGGCATTATGCTAAGTGAAATAAGTCAATCACAAAAGGATAAATATTATATAAGGCCACTATTATAAAAAGTCAAGAAAAGATTTACACATGTAAAGAAACAATCTTTGACGGTAACTAGACAGTAGACAAGTGTTAACTCTGGTGAAGAGAAAGACAATACATACACAATACAGGGGAAGTCAACAAAACTTCCAAAGCAAAGGAAGACACTTAGAATAACACAACACAAGGAAAGAAAAAAAAAAGATGCAACCACTGTAAATTGTATAGCATACGCAATCCTACAACAGTAAAAACAATTATTTACAAGCAGATTACATACATAGGCAGATATGTACGCTGAATAGGGGAAGGAAGCATATAGGAATATACCCACATACAAGTATAGGTTATGCTATGGATATTTTTACATACATATTTGTATGTACAGCATGTATATTCATATATATAATACAGCACAAAAGGGGTACAGTCATAGAAGCTTCCTAGACACATCCAAACATCTTAAGGGACTGAGTTACTGGGGCTGAGTGCTGGGGACCATGGTCTCGGGAGACATCTAGGTCAAATGGCATAACACAGCTCATAAAGAAAATTTTTTACATTCTACTTTGGTGAGTAGTATCTGTGGTCTTAAAAGCTTGTGAACAGCCCTCTAAGATACATCTATTTGTCCCCTCCCATCCAAGCAAGGAAGAATGAAGAAAACCCAAGACACAAGGCAAATATTAGTACAAAGGACTAATGGACTACATGAACCACAGCCCCTACAAGCCTGAACCCAGAAAAATTAGATGGTGCCTACCTACAACCACCAACCACTCTGACATGGATTACAATACAGGGTCCTGGACAGAACAGAAGAAAATGTAGAACAAAATTCAAATTCACAAAAAGACCAGACTCACTGGTATGACAGACACTAGAGGAATCCCTGAGACTATGGTCCCCAGACACCAAAATAAAACTGAAGCCACTCCCAAAGCTCACCTTTCAGCCAAGATTAGAAACCCTTGTAAATAAACAACAATACAGGTGAGGAATGTGATTCTTAGATCAGTCAAATATAAGAGACGACATGGGCAACACCTGCCCAAAAGCAAAGATGAGAAGGCAGGAAGGGACCGGACAAATGGAAACAAGGAACCTGGGGCGAGTGCTGACAGGCTGTAGGGATTGCAACCAACGTCATGGAACAATTTTTGTATAGTTTTTGAATGAGAAACTAATGTTCTCTGTAAATGTTCACTTAAAGCACAATAAAATAAAAAAGAGATTGACTTAAGACATTCACCAAAAAAAAAAAAAAAAAAGCCCACTGCCAAAACAGCACATATACCCAACGAAGCGAGACAAAATTGAATTTTCAACTGAAAATGTGGAAGCAAGAAGACAAAAAAAATGTTTCTTTAAAATGATTACCAAAATTTCAGAGCATAGAGAAGGATGGAATACTCCCAAACTCATTCTATAAAGCCAGCATAACACTGATACCAAACCAGGTAAAAAAAAAAGACCACAAAAAAAGAAAATTATAGACAAATACCCCTCATGAACTTAGACACAAAAATCCTCAACAAAATTCTAGCCAATACAATTCAACAACATATCAAAAAATAATTCACCATGACCAACTGGAATTCATACCAGGTATGGAGGGATGGCTCATCATTAGAAAAACAATCAATGTAATCTACCACATAAACAAAAGACAAGAACCACACGATCTTATCAATTGACTCAGAAAAGGCATTTGGCAAACTCCAGCACCCATTCATGATAAAAACTCTCAGCAACATAGGAATAGAAGGAAAATTCCTCAACATAATAAAGGGCATTTATACCACCATCATCCTAAATGGAGACAGTCTGAAAGTATTACCCTTGAGAATGGGAACCAGACAAGGATGCCCTTTATCACTGCTCTTATTCAGCATTGTGCTGGAGGTCATAGCCAGAGTAATTAGGCTAGAAAAATAAATAAAGGGCATCCAAATTGGTAAGGAAGAAGTGAAAGTATCTCTATTTGCAGATGGTATGATCTTATACACAGAAAACCCTAAAGAATCCACAAGAAAACTACTGGATCTAATAGAGGAGTTCAGCAAAGTATCAACATAAAAGATAAATTCACAAAAATCAGTTGAATTCCTCTACATCAACAAACACAACGTCAAAGAAGAAATCACCAAATCAATATCATTTACTATAGCCCCCAAGAAGATAAAATACTTAGGAATAAATCTAACCAGAGATGTAAAAGGCCTATACAAAGAAAACTACAAGACGCTACTGCAAGAAACCAAAAAAGACCTACATAAGTGGAAAAACACACCTTGTTCATGGGTAGGAAGACTCAACATTGTGAAAATGTTGTTCTACCAAAAGGATCTATAGATACAATGCAACCCTGATCTAAATTTCAATGGCATTTTTTAATAAGATGGAGAAACAAATCACCAACTTCATATGGAAGGGGAAGAGGCCTTGGATAAGTAAAGCATTACTGAAGAAGAAGAACGAAGTGGGAGGCCCTACACTACCTGATTTTAGAATCTATTATACCACCATGGTAGTCAAAACAGCCTGGTACTGGTGCAAAAGCAGATACATAGACCAATGGAATAGAATTGAGAATCCAGGTGTAAATTTATCCAGTTACGAGCAGCTGATATTTGAAAAGGCCCAAAGTCAGTTAACTGGGGAAAAGACAGTCTCTTTAACAAATGGTGCTGGCATAACTAGATATCCACCTGCAAAAAAATGAAACAAGACCCATAGCCTACACCATGCACAAAAATGAACTAAAAAATGATCAAAGACCTAAGTACAAAATCTAAAATAATAAAGATCATGGAAGAAAAAATAGGGACAATGCTAGGAGCCCTAATACATGGCATAAACAGTGTACAAAACATTACTAACAATGCACAAACACCAGAAGAGAAACTAGATAACTGGGAGCTCCTAAAAACCAAACACTTATGCTCATCCAAAAACTTCACCAAAAGAGTAAAAAGGCAACCTACACACTGGGAAAAAATTTTTGACTATGACAAATCTGATCAGCATCTAATCTCTAAAGTCTAAAAGATACTACAAAACTTCAACAACAAAAAGACAAATAACTCAATTAAAAAATGGGTTAAGGATATGAACAGGCATTTCACCAAAGAAAACATTCATGTGACTAACAGGTACATGAAGAAATGCTCACGATCATTAGCCATTAGAGAAATGCAAATCAAAACTACAACGAGATACCGTCTTACCCCAACAAGGCTAGCATTAATCCAAAAAACACAAAATAATAAATGTTGGAGAGGTTGTGGAGAGACTGGAACACTTACAGACTGCTGGTGGGAATGTTAAATGATACAACCACTTTCGAAATCAATTTGGCACTTCCTTAAAAAGCTAAAAGTAGAACTACCATCCCCACCACCCACAATCCAGCAATCTCACTCCTTGGAATACATCCTAGAGAAATAAGAGCCCTCACACGAATAGATATATGCACACCCATGTTTATTGCCACACTTTTTACAATAGCGAAAAGATGGAAACAGCCTAGGTGCCCATCAATGGATGAATGGGTAAACAAATTATGGTATATTCATACAATGGAATACTATGCAACGATTTATGAACAACGATGAGTCCATGAAACATCTCATAACATGGATGAATCTGAGAAGCATTATGCTGAGTCAAATTAGTCAGTTGCAAAAGACAAATATTATATGAGACCACTATAAGACCTCAAAAAAAGATTTAAACACAGAAGAAAACATTCTTTGAGGATTATGAGGGTGGGAAGGGAGGAAGAGGGGTATTCACTAACTAGACAGTAAACAAGAATTATTTTAGGTGAGGGGAGGACAACATACAATACAGGGGAAGTCAGCACAACTGGACTAAACCAAAAGCTAAGAAGTTTCCTGAATACAACCAAACACTTCAAGGGATAGAGTAGCAGGGATGGAGGTCTGGAGACCATGGTTTCAGGGGACATCAACATCAATTGGCATAACAAAGTTTATTAAGAAAATGTTCTGCATCCCACTTTGGTGAGTGGCATCTGGGATCTTAAAAGCTAGCAAGCAGCCACCTAAGATATATCAATTGGTTCCAACCCACCTGAAACAAAGGAGAATGAAGGACACCAAAGACACAAGGGAAATATGAGCTCAAGAGACAGAAAGGACCGCATAAACCAGAGACTCCAACAGCCTGAGACTGGAAGAACTAGACTGCCCTGACAGGGAGCACAACAGAGAGTCCCCGATGGAGCAGGAGAAAAGTAAGGTGCAGAACTCAAATTCTAGTAAAAAGACCAGACTTAATGGTATGACTGAGACTAGAGGGACCCCAGAGGTCATGGCTCCCAGACTCTCTGTAAGCCCAAAACTAAAACCATTCCTTAAGCCAACGCTTCAGACAAAGATTAGACTAGACTACAATCCATAACATGATACTGGTGAGGAATGTTCTTCTTAGATCAAGTAGAAATATGAGACTAAGTGGGCAGCTCCTGTCTGGAGGTGAGATGAGAAGGCAGAGGGGTACAGGAGCTGGTTGAATGGACATGGGAAATGCAGGGTGGAGAGGAGTGTGGTGTCACATTATAGGGAGAGAAACTAGGGTCACATAATGATGTGTGCATAAGTTTTTGCATCAGAAACTGACTTGAATTGTAAACTTTCACTAAAAGCAGAATAAAAAAAATTACAAAACAAATCTAGAAATTTATGTACAGTGAAAATATATCTCAAAAAATAAAGATGAAATGAAGACATTTTCAGACAAAAACTGGAAGAACTCATCACCAGCAGACTTTCAATAAAAGAAATATCAAAGTTAGTCACTCAGAAAGAAAGAAAAAAAAATTATCCCAGATAGAAACATAGAAATGCAGGCAGGAATAATGAAAAAAAAATTATTATAAATTTGTGAGTAAATTTAAATAAATATTGACCATAGAGAATAACAATAACGTTTTGTGGTGCCTACTTAAAATACATTATAACATCTTTGTTTCTGCCATCAAGTTGGCTCATGGTGACTTTATATACAACAGAACAAAACGTTGTCCATGATATTTTGTATATTTGAGCCCATTGTTGTGTCTCTTATGCCAATTATCTCATTGAGGGTTTCCCTCATTTTCACTGACCCTCTACTTTACCAAACAGGATATCCCTTTTGAGCTAGTGGTCTTTCCTGATGACATAGCCAAAGTAAGAAAGACAAAGTTTTTCTTTTCCTTGCTTCTAAAGTCGTATTTCTTCTAAGACTGATTTGTTTGTTCTTCTGTCAGTTCATGGGATAGTCAATGTTCTTTGCCAACATCACAATTCAAACACGTCAGTTCTTTTTCTGTCTTCTTTTTTCATTGTTCAGTTTTCCCGTACATATGATGCTATTAGAAAATTCTGGTGGTGTAGTGGTTAAGTGCTACAGCTGATAACCAAAAGGTTGGCAGTTCAAATCCGCCAGGCGCTCCTTGGAAACTCTATGGGGCAGTTCTACTCTGTCCTATAGGGTCACTATGAGTAGGAATCGACTCGACAGCACTGGGTTTGGTTTTGATTTGGTATGATGCTATTAAAAAGACCATGGTTTGGGTCAGGCGACCTTAGTCATGAAAATGACATTTTTCCTTTTTAGAACTTTAAAGAGGTCTTTTGCAGCACATTTCCCCAATGCAATACGTCTTTTGATTCTTGACTGTTGTTTTCATGGGTTTTGATTTTTGATTCAAGTTGAACAAAATCCTTGACAGCTTTAAATTTTTCTCCATGTTTCATAATGTTTATCAGTCCAATTGTGAGGATTTTAACATTCTTCGTATCTGGGTGTAATCTATACATACTGAAGATTGTAATCTATGATCTTCATCAGTAAGTGCTTCGTCTTCATTTCTGGCAAACAAAGCTGTGTCATCTGCATACCACAGCTTGCTAATGAGTCTCCCTTCAGTCCTGGCGCTTTGTTCTTCTTCATATACTCATGTTTCTCAGATTATTTGTTCATTATACAGATTGAGGACCGCTGGTGGCACAGTGGTTAAGCACTCAGCTGCTAACCAAAAGGTTGGCAGTTTGAATCCACCAGCTGCTCCTTCAAAACCCATGGGGCAATTCTACCCTGTCTTATAGGGCTGCTATGAGTTGGAATTGGCTTGACAGCAACAGGTTTGCTTTGTTTTTGTTTTTTTAAAAAATACAAAGTTAATGATAAATTTTGAAAGAATTTGAATGAAATAAGGGAACAATACCCATTACCAGCATTTCTGGTCAACATTTTACTGGAGGTCCTAACCAGCTTAATAAGGCAAGGTAAAATATATATAAAATACAAAGATATGTATGGAAGTCATTACTCAGAGTTGACCTGATTGTGTCTGTAGGAAATTCAAAAGAATCTAAAAACTACTGAAAATAATAAACGAATTTAACAAGTTCATTAACAAGACTAAAATACAATTCAACTGTATTTTTCTATAATAAGAAATAAATAATTGGAAATAAAATTTAACAGGAAAACAATACCATTTAAAATAACATCCACAAACATGCACTACTTAGAGACAAAAATTTTAAAACAGTGCAAGAGCTCCTCATTGAGAACTACAAACATGACTGAGAGAAATTAAAGGCCAACATAACTGGAGGGACATACCATGTTCATTGACTGGAAGACTGAATATTGATAAAATGTCAATTCTCTTCCAAATCAATGTAATGTTACTAAAATCCCAGCAGATTATTTTGTGCAAATTGAGAACCTTATACCAAGATTTATAGGGAAATGCAAAGGGCCAGCATAGCCAAGGCAATACTGAAGAAGAACAACTAAGCTAGAAGATAGTCAAATATCAAATTAATTTGATGCTACAAATAGTTAAGGTAATGAGGAATTTGCACAAGAATAGCTAAGTAAACCAATGGAACAAATCAGAGAGTTCAGAAATAGACCCACTCAAAAATAGTTACCTAGATTTTATTTAAAAAAAAAAATTGCAATTCAATGTATAAAGGATGATCTTTTCAATAAATGATCTCGGTACATTGGATATCCATGAACAGAAATTAACCTTACCCTATATAATACCACCTATTTTTTTTTTTTTTTTATAAAAATCTATTCAGATCCTTTGCCCATTTTTTGATTGGGTTGTTTGTTTTTTTGGTTGTTAAATTGTAAGAGTTCATTATACATTCTGAATATTAAACCCTTATCTGATATATTATTTTCAAATATTTTCTCCCAATCTGTATGTTGTTTCTTTACTATCTTGATAAAATCCTTAGATGAACAAATGTTTTTAATTTTGGTGAGGTCCCATTTACCTATGTTGTCTTTTGCTGCTCATGTTTTTGGTATCATATCTAAGAATCCATTATTAAAAACTAGGTCCCAAACATTACCCCTATGTTTTCTTCTAAGAGTTGTATGTTTTCAGTTCTTACATATAGGTCTTTGATCCATTTTGAGCTGGTTTTCATATATGGTATGAGGTATATGAAATCTATTAAAGGTATATGAGAGGTATATGAAATGAGGTATATGAAATTTGCTTGTGGAAATTCAGTTATCACAGCACCATTTATCAAAGAGATTATTCTTCCCCCAATTGGATAGACTTAGCACCCTTATGGAAAATCAATTGACTGTAGGTATACAGGTTTATTTCTGGAGTTTGAATTCTATTCCACTGGTCTCTGTGTTTATCATTATACCAGTACCAAACTGTTTTGATTATTGTAGCTTCATAATATATTTTGAGATTGGGAAGCATGACTCCTCTTACCTTGTTCTTCATTTTCAAGATGGCTTTGGCTATTTGGTGTCCTTGCAGTTCTATATAAACTTGAGGATTGACCTCTCCATTTCTGTAGAAAAGGTTGTAGGAATTTTAATGGGTATTGCATTGAGTCTGTAGATTGCTTTAGGCAGTATCAACATTTTAACAATATTATGTTTTGTGATTCATGAGTAGAGAATGTCCTTCCATTTATTTAGGTCTTCCATCAAAACTTAAATTTGAACAGTAAACCAATAAGGCTTCTAGAGGAAAGCATAGAACATTTTAATGACCATTGGTTAAGCAACTGTTTCTTAAATGGGACATTAATAGCATTCACCATAAAAGAGACATTTGATATATTGCATTTATATCAATAGAATCTTCTATTTATTAAAAGTATCCATTGACAGATTTACTGTAGTTCAAAACACTGCTGTATTGCAGGCTATGGCCTGGTCTACAATTAAGTCAGTGTCAGTGTTGGGAGTCATAATGGATAAAAAGTTGGGCAGTGTTCAACTCTTATGACATACAACAACTGAACTGTGTACACGCCTGACAGCCATTTCAAATCCAACTTCACTGACACCGACTTCATTGTAGATCAGGCCTATGACCCATGCCATCGAGTTGATGCTGAGTCATAGTGACTGTATAGGACAAAGTAGAACTGCCCTACAGGGCTTTCAAGGCTCTAAATCTTTACAGAAGCAGACTGCCACTTCTTTCTCCCACCAAGCAGCTGGTGGGCTCAAAGTACCAACCTTTCGGTTAGCAGCTGTACCACTTAATAACTACACCACCAGGATTCCAGACCTATAGCATGATCTTATTCAGTGTTTCTGGAACATTGCATCTTCCTGGGAGGAAGTTACAAGAAAATACATGAAGGGGAGATGGAAAAAATTGCTGAGTTATATAAACAGGCTCTAAGCATTTGATCAGGATAGTATGATGGAAGAGATTGATGGAAAAATCATCCATATGGCAAGAACGCTGAATTCAGAACTTAAAATAGCCATTGTGAAACAGCTCATCAATCACAAAGAAGGGGAATTGACAGATCAGGACTTAATGGATTTTGAAGAGGAAAGAAATGGTGACGAAGAAAAAAATAATGAGGAAGATGAAGGAGAGAAGTTGTCAAAAATCTTACAGTGAAAGGATTAGCTGAAGTTTTTTTCTAAACTAAATCAGGGACTTCAGTTGCTTAAAACATGAACCCAAATGCTGACTGCTTTGCTAAAGTCAATAGGTAGATTCAGGAAGCAGTGAGATGATGCTCTGAAATATAAGAAGAAAAAAAGGAAAAGGACATACAGACAGCTCTCACTAATTTTCTGACTAGAAACATCACCCTATTCCCAGGGATAATCCAGATGATCCAAAACCTTCCACAAGTGAAGTTATTACTGCAACTGACAAAATGCCAATATTACCCAACCCTTCATCAACGTTGGAGTAAATTTTTATGATTTGTGCATTTTTTTATACGTTTATGTATGTACAAAATAAGATGAGAGCAATACAGAGAGTCATTTTACCAAAAAGAGTTGCCCAAAGTTCAACCATTTCAGGGGGCAGTGTACAATCAAGAACCGATGGTACTGAAGGAAGAATTGCAAGCTGCACTAAAGGCATTGGTGAAAAATAAACTCCAGGAATTGATGGGATACCAACTGAAATGTTTCAACAAATGGGTGCTGCACAGAAGGTGCTCACTCATCTATGCTAAAAATTTAGAAGAGAGCTACCTGGCCAATTGACTGGAAAAGACCCATATTTGTGCCCATTTCAAAGAAAGATGATCCAACACAGTGTGGAAATTATCAAACAGTATCATTAACATCACACACAAGTAAAATTTTCCTGAAGATCATTCAAAAGTGGATGCAGCATGTCATGGATTGAATTGTGTTCCCCCAAATATGTGTCAACTTAGTTAGGCCATGATACCCAGTATTGTGTGATTATTCTCCATTTTGTCATTTGATGAGATTTTCCTGTGTTGTAAATCCTATCACCATGATGTTAATAAAATGGATTAGAGGCAGTTATATTGATGAGATCTACAAGATTAGTTAGTGTCTCAAACCCAACTCTTTCGAGATATAAAAGAGAGAAGCAAGCAGAGAGACATGGGGGACCTTATACCACCAAGTAAGCAGTGCCGGAAGCAGAGTGTCCTTTGGACCTGAGGTTCCTATGCTGAGATGCTCCCAGACCAAAGGAAGACTGATTTCTAGGACCTTCCTCCAGAGCCGACACAGAAAAAGCCTTCCCCTGGAGCTGGCACCCTGAATTAAAACTTCTAGCCTACTAGACTGTGAGAAAATAAATTTCTCTTTGTTAAAGCCATCCACTTGTGGTATTCCTGTTATACCAGCACTAGATGAGCAAGACACAGCAGTACACTGACAGGTGGCTTCCAAAAATTCAAGCCAAATTTAGAAGAGGGCGTGGAATGAGGGATATCACTGCTGATGTCAGATGGATCATGGCTGAAGGCAGAGTATACCAGAAAGATGTTTACCTGTGTTTTATTAACTACACAAATGCATTCAATTATGTGGATCATAACAAATTATGGATAACATTGCGAAGAATGGAAATTCTGTACATAGATTAAGAGGCAGTCTTTCAAAGAGAACAAGGAGACACCGTGTGGTTTAAAATCAGAAAAGGTGTGTGTCAGGGTTGTATCCTTTCACCATATTTACTCAATCTGTATGCTGAGCAAATAATCTGAGAAACTGGACTAAATGAAAAAGAACGAGGCATTGGGATTGGAGGAAGACTCACTAACAACCTATGATATGCAGATGACACAACCTGGCTTGCTGAAAGTGAAGAGGACTTGAAGCACTTACTAATGGAGATCAAAGACTAGAGCCTTCCATATGGATTACATCTCAACATAAAGAAAACAAAAATCCTCACAATTGGACCAATAAGCAACATCATGATAAACAGAGAAAAGATTGAAGTTGTCGAGGATTTCATTTTACTTGGATCCACAATCAACACCCATGGAAGAAGCAGTCAAGAAATCAAACAAAGCATTTATTGCATTGGACAAATCTGTTACCAAAGACCTCTTTAAAGATGCACCTTGTGGACTAACGTGCACCTAACCCAAGCCATGGTATTTTCAATTGCCTCATATGTGTGCAAAGTTGGACAATGAATAAGGATGACTGAAGAAGAATTGATGCCTTTGAATTATGATGTTGGTGAATACTGAATATACCATGTGAATAGAATTTCTGTGAGTTAGAACCAACTCAATGGCAACTAAGAACAACAAAAATGTATATATTAAAATATATTTGCAAGTTTATATGTAATGTTTCCAACCCCCAAAGACAAGGATCAGATTTAACAAGATACTGGTCATAAAAGGCAATAATAACGAAAACCAGAAAAAAAGATGATATATTTGACTTATGTCAGGACTGACTTAAGACAGAGTCATTGGAATAGAACCTTATGATAAGTTGGGCACCACCTGTATATATTATTCTATAAACTGTAAGAAAAATACAGACAACACAATACTAAAATGAGCAAAAGACTTGAATAGGAACTTCACAAAGTAGTGTATCCAAAATATGTTCCGTATCATTAGATACCTAAGAAATGCAAATTAATGCCAAAATTTAATATCACTACATGGTCATAATGTTGTTGTTAGGTGCCATCAAGTTGCTTCTGACCCTTAGTGACCCCATGTAGAACAACAAAATGCTGCCTGTTCTTGCACCATCCTCACAATTGTTGCTATGTTTGAATCCACCATTGCAGCCACTGTGTCAATTCATCTCCTTGAGGGTCTCCCTCTTTTTCAATGACCCTCTGCTTTACCAAGCATGATGTTCTTCTCCAGGGATTGGTCCCTCCTGATAACATGTCCAAAGTATGTGAGACAAAGTCTTGCTATACTCTCTTCTAGGGAGCATTCTGTCTATAATTCCTCCAAGACAGATTTGTTCATTCTTCTGGCAAACTATGGTATATTCAATATTCTTGACCAATCATCATAGTCCAAATATTTCAACTCTTCTTTGGTCTTAATAACGGTAAAATTAAAAGGATGATCTATATAAAGTATAGGTGAGGATGTAGAGCCATTGGAACTATCAAATGATGCTGGCGGTCATTCAAAGTTGGTGTATTCACTTGGAAAATAGTATTACTACAGCAAACATATGCTTTCCATAAGACCCAGAAATTCCATTTCTAAATATGTGCCCAATAAAAATGAGTGTTTATTTATATAACCAAAAGACATGCTCATGACAGTTTTATTCATAGTAACCAAAAACTGGAATCAATTCATGTTAATATCAGAGTGGATAAAACATGTTATAGTCATTCAATAGGCTATAAAGGAAAAAAAAAAGGAAAAAAAAATTTTTTTTGATACATACATATAATTGCCATATGCAAAAACGTGGAAGAACATGGATATTTAACTACACAATCGAAAGTATTAGGAAGTACAGAATTCCACATATTTGAAGTCAGATAATCCAAAGCTTGAGATGTCTTTGAAATATATCCACAAATACGAGACAAATAAAGGAGGAGAGGTAGGGAGAAAACAAATGCAATTCTGAAATGATGAAGTAAATAAAGTAGCCATAATCACAAAAGGAGATGTCCAGAAGGCATACCTTTAAAACATTTATGGAGCATTAGTGCAAAGTAAGGTTGGCTCTATTTGACCCAATGATCTTATTACGAAGCTATGTACGGTGGTTGAGATTTTTGGCATTCTGTTGTTCCCTGGATAAAAAACTTTAAAGTATAAATGTTTCACCCCTGGTAAAATATAACACGTTAAATGTTAATGTACTTGCTGGAAGTCAGTCATCTGGCTTCAGAAGATATACTTATTTTATGCAGCAGATCATATTTTGCCCTCAGAAATGTTGGATCAAGAAAATTAAACTTGATCAAATAACCCAACAAAATCATGGCAACCAACAAAATTAAGAAACCAATGCAAGTCAATGTCTTTTCTCTGAAATAAAAGTTTTCTACCACAAAGGAAGCCATTTTTTAACACCAGAGAGTTTCCTTCAGCATTTTGGGGTGCTTTTAATGAGAACTTGCATAGTGTTCATGTTACCATTCATTTGTGGTATTTGAGGTGACCTATCTTTTTTATCAATAACAAATTAAATATATTATGATTCTAAAGACATAAGCATTTCTTAGATTCCAACTAAACCTTAGTGCATTATTTATTTAGCTAAATTGTCATTCAAATTAAAAACCTCCAAGTAGAATAGAAGTCACCAAGGAAATAAAATGGAGCTACCAGGCAATTTGTCCACGGCCACCCACAGAGTTAGTTTTCAGAGTTAGCATTAGTTAAGAAACTTTCCAGATTCCCTGTCCCATGTTCACAGACCACAGGACCATGTCTCAGAACCCAAAATGATGAAAGTATGTATCATATACTACAATAATTTTTTATTTCCTCTAACCTTTTCCTTTCCTCTCTGGAATTTCTTATGTTGTTCCTATTTTATTTTTTTTGTGTGTTCGTAGATGAAAGACTTAAAAAATTATAAAGTTTTTAAGGGGATCTTCTTTCCTCTATCTTTTTAACCTATCAGACCATGTGGGTGGCAGAAAAGGAAGAGGACTGTAACTACCACTAACCCTTATACACTTAAGATGGGCCCCTAGTAGACACCCATGTCCTCCATGCATGGTGGGAGGTCACTTTGGTCAGAAGAATATTTATTTTTAAGACATCAAAAGCTATTTATTAAGTGGTTGTGTAAGCAGTTACGAAAAGCATTGGGAATATTTTCCCAGAATGTTAAGAAAAAAAGGATAAAAATAAAATGATGGAATTTGGAAAATATGTCTTCAAATTACAGTGTTCTCATGTATCATAGCAAAAACCTGAGAGGGCATAAAGAGCTAAATATAAATCCTTGCTTGCAAAAAAAAAAAAGAAAAAAATCATTCCATAAAATGGGATTTGAAAATATAAGGGAAAGGGGTCACTGCTTCCTTCTTCCCATACTACACTCCTTTCTGAGGAATATTTAGGAGATAAAAAGTCACATTCTAAAGAGTAATAATATGAATCTGTTGTTGTTCTTAGGAGCTATCAAGTCAGTTCCAACTCATAGGGCCCTATGTACCTACCACAAAATGAAGCACTGCCCTGTCCTGCACCATCCTCACCATCGTTGTTATGCTTAAGCCCATTGTTGCACCCACTGTGTCAATCCATCTCATTGAGGGTCTTCCTCTTTTTCGCTCACCCTTTACTTTGCCAAGCATGATGTCCTTCTCCAGGAACTGATCCCTTATGCCAAAGTATGTGAGACATAGTCTCACAATCCTCGCTTCTAAGGAGCTTTCTGGTAGTACTCCTTCCAAGACAGATTTGTTCGTTCTTTTGGCAGTTAGTCTGTGGTATATTCAATATTCTTCTCCAATATCACAATTCAAATGTGTTAATCCTTGCTCAGTCTTCTTTACACATCATTCAACTTTCACATGCATAGAAGGCAATTGAAAACACCAGTGGCTTGGGTCAGGTGCACCTTAGTATTCAACACTTAGTGCTTTTCAACGGTTTAAAGAGGTCTTTTGCAGCAGGTTTGCCCAATGCAATGCGTCTTTTGATTTCTTGATTGCTGCTTCTATGCGTGTTGATTGTGAATCCCTGTAAAATGAAATCCTTGACAACTTCAATCTTCTCTTCGTTTATCAGGATGTTGCTTATTTGTCCAGTTGTGAGGATTTTTGTTTTCTTTATGTTGAGGTGTAATCCATACAGAAGGCTGTGGTCTTCGATCCTCATCAGTAAGTGCTTCAAGTCCTCTTCACTTGCAGCAAGCAAAGTTTTTTCATCTGCATAACTCAGGTTGTTAATGAGTCTTCCTCCAATCCCAGTGTTACCTTCTTCTTCCTATAGTCCAGCTTCTTGGATTATGTGCTCAGCATACACATTGAATAGGTATGGTGAAAGGATACAACCCTGATTCACACTTTTACTGACTTTAAACCAAGCAGTATCTCCTTGTTCTGTCCGAACAACTGCCTCTTGGTCTATGTACAGTTTCCTCATGAGCACAATTAAGCATTCTAGAATTCCCATTCTTTGCAATGTTATCCATAATTTGCTATGGTGAATGCCTTAGCACAGTCAATGAAACACAGATAAATATCTTTCTGGTATTCTCTGCTTTCAGCCAGGATCCATCTGACATCAGCAATGGTTCTACGTCCTCTTCTGAATCCAGCTTGAATTTCTGGCTGTTCTCTGTCAATATACTGCTGCAGATGCTTTTGAATAATCTTAAGCAAAATTTTGCTTGTGTGTGATATTAATGATATTGTTCAATAATTTCCACATTTGGTGGGATCACCCTTTCTTGGGAATAGGTATAAATACGGTTCTCTTCCAGTCGGTTGGCCAATTAGCTGTCCTCCATATTTCTTGGCATAGACGAGTGAGCACTTCCAGTGCTGCATCCATTTTTTCAAACATCTCAATTGACATTCCATCAGTTCCTGGAGACTTGTTTTTCACCAATGCCTTCAGTGAAGGTTAGACTTCTTCCTTCAGTACCATCAGTTCCTGATCATATGCTGCCTTCTGAGATGGTTGAATATTGACCAATTCTTTTTGGTATATATATATAAAAAAAAAACTATATATTCCTTCCATCTCCTTTTGACGCTTCCTGAGTCGTTTAATATTTTCCTCACAGAATCCTTCAATATTGCAACTTGAGGCCTGAAATTTTTCTTTAGTTCTTTCAGCTTGAGAAATGCAGAGCATGTTCTTCCCTTTTGGTTTTCCATCTACAGGTCTTTGCACATGTCATTGTGATACTTTACTTTGTCTTCTCGAGCTTCCCTTTGAAATCTGTTCAACTCCTTTTACTTCATCATTTCTTCCTTTCACTTTAGCTACTCGACGTTCAAGAGTCTCTTCTAACATCCATTTTGTTTTTTCTTTCTTTCCTGGCTTTTTAATGACCTTTTGTTTTCTTCATGGATGATGTCTCCGATGTCATTCCACAATTCCACTGGTCTTCAGTCATTAGTGTTCAACTCTTCAAATCTATTCTTGAGATGGTCTCTAAATTCAGGAGGGATATACTCAAGGCTGTACTTTGGTTCTCGTGGACTTTTTCTAATTTTCTTCAGTTTCAGCTTGAACTTGCATATGAGCAATTGATGATCTGTTCCACAATCGACCTTGGCCTTGTTCTGACTGATGATATTGAGCTTTTCCAACATCTCTTCCCACAGATGTACTCGATTTGATTCCCGTGTATTCCATCTGGCGAGGTCCACGTGTATAGTCATCGTTTATGTTGGTGAAAAGAGGTACTTGCAGTGAATAAGTTGTTAGTCTTGCAAAATCCTATCATGTGATTTCCAGCATTGTTTATATCATCAAAGCTATATTTTCCCACCACCGATCCTTCTTCTTTGTTTCCAACTTCTGCATTCTAATCTCCAGTGATTATCAATGCATCCTGATTGCATGTTCAATCAATTTCAGACTGCAGGTGTTGGTTAATATCTTCAACTTCTTCATCTTTGGCCTTAGCGGTTGGTGTGTAAGTTTGAATAATAGTCGTATTAACTGGTCTACCTTGTAGGCGTATGGATATTATCCTATCATTGACAGTGTTGTACTTCAGGATAGATCTTGAATTGTTCTTTTTGATGATGAATGCAGCACCATTCTTCTTCAAGTTGTTTCCAGCATAGTAGATCATATGATTGTCCAATCCAAGATGGCCAATACCAGTCCATTTCAGCTCACTAATGCCTAGGATATCAACGTTTATGAATTCCATTTCATTTTTGATGACTTCCAATTTTCCTAGATTCATACTTCGTACATTCCATGTTTCGATTATTAATGAATGTTTGCAGCTGTTTCTTCTCATTTTGAGTTGTACCACATCAGCAAATGAAGGTCCTGAAAGCTTCACTCCATCCACATCATTAAGGTCGACTCTACTTTGAGGAGGCAGCCTTTCCCCAATCATTTTTTGAGTGCCTTCCAACTTGAGGGGCTCATCTTCTGGCACTATATCAATCCTCCACTGCTATTCATAAGGTTTTCACTGGCTAAACCTTTTCAGAAGTAGACTGCCGGGCCCTTCTTCCTAGCCTGTCTTAATCTGGAAGCTCAGCTGAAATCTGTCCACCATGGCTGGTCCTGTTGGTATTTGAACCCTGGCGGCATAGCTTCCAGCATCATAGCAACACATAAGCTCCAACTGTAAAACAAACTGACTAACACGTGGAAGATGAATCTGTAGATGAAAGGAAAACAGAGGATGTGTCTCTCATTTATTTTTATTTTGTTTTGTTTAGGCAAATAGGTGGCTGGTAATGCCTACAGGTGGAAAGGAAAATTTGAGGGAAAGACAATAAAGGCCAGATCACCTTTAAGAAAGCCTGGATGGCTCAAGCAGTTTGCCATGGGCCGCTAGCCTAACGGTTGGCAATTCAAACCCACCTAGCCAACCTGAGGAAGAAAGGCCCGTATCAAACTGCTCTCATAAAAAGTATAGCCAAGAAAACTGTGGAGAAGTTCTCCTCTGTAATACATGGAGCTGTCATGAGTCGAGGGCTGATACAAGGGCAGTTAACAACAACAGAATCAAGATACTCATGGAATATCCGGGAGGGGATCAGTAGCAAGTAGGTAAATGTGAAAGTCTAGAGTTCAGAAGAGAGATCTGTGCTGTAGATTTTAAAAGTTGAAAGTTATTTTTTTATAGGCAGTATCTGATGATTTAGGGCATGGACATGCCTAAATAGGAGGCAGAGTGGAAATGGAAATGGATTGAAGACATGGAGCCCTAGGAACAAAAACTTTAGATAGAAAGCAGAGGAAGAATAGCCTACAGTGAAGACTGGGAAGGAGAACCTCATGAGCACAGAGATAAAACCAACAAAGTGTGATATGGAGGGAGAATTGTTCTGAGAAGGAAGAAGGAGTAAACCGTGTGTAGCAGGGCTGGGCCAGGCCAGGGCTCAGATGTGTGCAGGGTTGCTGATGAACTGGTAGGGAAGTGCATATAAGGTTTGTCAAAAGCCTTTTTCTAAAGAAGAGAGGTCTTTCTTCACATATGCTCCCTACCAAGAGAGAGGCGGCTATAGAAGCTAAAGTGTTTTCATGAGGAACTCTGAAACAGGGAGGCCCAGCTGTGCTGCTTTTCATGCCCAGATTATAAAATGAGAAAGAGCCAAGAAGATGCTTCCACTTCTTCACAAATCACAGAATGTCTGTGGGGCATCATTCTTAGCAGCACCAGAAATCTGGGACTTTGGATGATATCATCTTTGCATGGATAACAAGGTTCAGCATAACAAATTATGGATAACATTGCAAAGAATGGGAAATTCCGAAACACTTAATTGTGCTCATGAGGAACCTGTACATAGACCAAGAGGCAGTCACTCAAACAGAACAAGGGGATACTGCGTGGTTTAAAATCAGGAAAGGTGTGTGTCAGGGTTGGATCCTTTCACCATACCTATTCAATGTGTATGCTGAGCACATAATCCAAGAAGCTGGACTACATGAAGAAGAAGGTAGCATTAGGACTGGAGGAAGGCTCATTAACAACCTGAGTTATGCAGATGACAAAACTTTGCTTGCTGCAAGTGAAGAGGACTTGAAGCACTTACTGATGAAGATCAAAGACCACAGCCTTCTGTATGGATTACATATCAACATAAAGAAAATAAAAATCCTCACAAGTGGACCAATGAGCGACATCATGATAAATGGAGAAAAGATTGAAGTTGTCAAGGATTTCATTTTACTTGCATCCACAATCAACACCTATGGAAGCAGCAATCAAGAAACCAAAAGATACATTGCATTGGACAAATCTGCTGCAAAAGACCTTTTTAAGTGTTGAAAAGCAAAGACATCACCTTGAACACTGAGCATGAACCTGACCCAAGCCATGGTGTTTTCAATCACCTCCAATGCATGTGAAAGCTGGATGATGAAATAAGGAAGACTGAAGGAGAGTTGATACCTTTGAATTGTGATGTTGGAGAAGAATATTGAAAGAATGACCAAATCTGTCTTGGAAGAACTACAACCAGAATGCTCCTTAGAAGCAAGGATGGTGAGACTATGTCTCATGTACTTTGGACATGTTGGCATGAGAGATCAGTCCCTGGAGGACATCATGCTTGGTGAAGTAGAGGGTCAGCGAAAAAGAGGAAAACTCTCAATGAGATGGACTGACACTGTGGCTGCAACAATGGGCTTAAGCATAACAATTGTGAGGATGGCACAGGATCAATCAGTGTTTCCTTCTGTTGCACACAGGGTTGCTATGAGTCAGAGCCAACTCAATGGCACCTAACAACAACAACAAAGTTCTAAGGACACGAGCAGCTGTGAGCAGTAGTAGGTAAGTCAAGTCTCCTTAGAATGCAAATGACAGAAACCCAGCTGCAGCTTAAGTGAACATTGGCTTTGTGGCTCACAAAACTAGGACAGACAAGAAAAGATTCAGGGATTCAAATAGTGCCTTTACAGCACATTTCTCACTCTCTTTTCATCTCTAGTTCCAGGCCTTTTCTCTATGTTGACTTCACTGTCTTTATCTTCAAATGGTTTCCTCCGTACTGTGTGTGTGTGTATTCTGTTGAGGAGGGGATAAGATCCAGGTTTTTCTTCCTGCTTAGTCATCTCGAAGAAAAATGAGTTTTTTTTTTTTTTTTGGCTTCATTATGTAAAAATCCCAGGAAAATCACAGATTTGCCTATTTCTTATATGAATCATTGTGATTTTCTGATTGGATAAGCTCCACTCCCGAAGTCAATGGAGTTAGGGAGAAGCTGTTTTCCCAAAGGAAGAACTTTGTTATTATCAGAATAAGTAGAAATGGACAGCAGACATATAAAAATGAAATATAGGTTATTCTAGTGAAATTGACCAATTTGCATTCGTAGCCTGATTATAAGAGTTTGGTGTTATCCTAATGTTTTGAATCTGGTAATATTAATTTCTTTAGCTTTTTATTTCTTTAATAAACTTAATTTTGTGGGTTTTTTTTTTTTTAATTCAGCCTAGCTCCTTTTCTTTTCTACTGTATGTCTTAGTTTCTTAGTGCTGCTATAGCAGAAATACAAGTGGGTGGTTTTAATGAAAAAACATTCATTTTCTCACAGTACAACAGTACATAGGAGGCTAAAAAAAAAAAAAAAAAAAAAAAACCCAGTGCCATCTAGAAGTCTGAGTTCAGGGCACAGGTTCTAAAGGAAGCCTAGCTCTCTCTCTCTCTCTTTGTTGACTGTAGGGGAAAATCCTTGTCTCAGCTTCTCTAGCAGGTTATATTGGGAATTCCTGGGCTTGTAGACTGGTCTGCCTTCAAAGTCATCAGGCAGTGTGGGTCTTCCCCCTATATCTGCTCTCTTCTATGCTTAATCTGCTCTTTTATGCCTCAAAAGTGATTGGCTTAAGATACATCCTACACTGACACGGTCTCATTAACACAACAAAGAAAACCCTTTCCCCATATCAGATTATATCCACAGGTATACCAAACCAAAAACAAACCCATTGCCATGGAGTTGATGCCTACTCATAGGGACCCTACAGGACAGAGTAGAACTGCCTCACAGGGTTTCCAAGGCTGTAAATCTTTAAGGATGCAGACTGCCACATCTTTCTCCTGAAGAATTTCTGATGGGTTCAAACTGCCAATCTTTAGGTTAACAGCTGAGTGCTTAACCACAGCACCACCAGGGCTTCTTATCCACAGGCGTAGGGGTTAGGATTTACAACACATATTTTGGGGGGATACAATTCAATCTATAAACACCGTATATGAGGAATTGAGTTTGAACATTTCAGCCATTTTAATAGATAAAGCTTAAGTTTACATTCTTTAAGGTGGTTTTTAGCCCATTCGGTTTTAGATACTTTCAAAATCCCAGCTCTTAATGATCACACAAATAGATACATAAGGACAGCAATAGTCAACCTCTCAAAACATCTCCCCCTATGAATAAGAAAAGATTGTCTAATTTATGAAATATCTCCTTCTGAAGAGGTTCATATGCTCTGATCTTTTCTCAAACTGAGATACTATGAATGCTGCAATAAGTTGGAAAACACGGATAGGAAGTCTTATACACCATCCCAAATCAGAATTTCAGGGTCTTTGGAGACTAAGAAACAGGGGTTCTAATAAAAGCTATTTGGCAATTCTCAAAATAAAACATAGTGTGATTCCTACAGTAAAAAGGCATTCAGATTATTTTCAATGCAGATTTAACTTTAGAAAATCAAATACATAGTAATAAAATGTTGCCTTCAAATGAATCGCATTAAATGTTTTAGACCAAAAAAAAAAAAAAAAGCACTAATTGTCTCATAATTTTGAGTCTAAATGAAGTTTTAAAGAATGGATCTTCACCAGATCTTAATAGAAAAACCTTCAGTATCTCTCAATAGAAATCAAGAGGCAGTTTAAATTCTTCTAAATTAATATTTTAAGAAAAAAGTAAGACCAGAACGATGATCACAAAATGCAACTTTTTAGTTGCAACTGACTATAATGCACAAGACAATTAAACAAACAAAACTATTCTCCAGTTAATAGCCAATATCCCAGTTGGGTGACCTAAGCAAACAATAGGCCGTGGGGAGCATTAATCAGATTTTTTTTTTTTTTTTTTTTTTTTTTGCTTCCAAAGGAAACCTAGAAAGAATGCAGAAATTAGAGCCAGGGATTTGAGTTCTAATCTTAGCTGTGCCATTAATTCATTGTGTGACCTTGGATAGCTCTTAACTTGTCTGGGCCTCAGTTTCCTCCTCTGTAAAACTAGACACTTAGTAACTGACTAAATAATCTCTAAGAACTTTATTTAGTACTGGCATTTCATGTATATAGATGCAAAATCCATCAAGAGTGGTATAAATCAAAAAATGCACAAGCAATCTCTCAGGTATTAGATACATAAATAATAACAGCAGTTTTCAATTCTTCAAAGGTCCTATGCCAAAGGCTTTACATGTATACAATTACAAATGTTTTAAAACTATTTTGCAGGATAGGTATCAACATCCACTTTTATCAATGAGGGAATTTAAGGATCAGAAAGGTTAAGTGACTTACCAGAGACAGCTGGTAAACAGCAAAACCAGGCTTCAAACTTCAGACTATCTAGATACAAAGTCATTGTTCTTTCCAAGATCTGCATATTTTGCCCAGGTTGTGGAGATTTTTGACAAAGCCTTACTGAAAATTTTTGTATTCCAGCCTTTATACATTAAGAAGAAGAAATCGGACTGCAATTCACAGTCCATAAAACCTTACATTTCTTGATGTAAAATCTCCTGGTACTTACCACTGATATACTTGTGATGTGGCACAATGGGTGTCTTTTATGTGGCCTTTTTGCCCTGGGTTTGTAATTCTTCCAAAATGATTGGCTGGGCTGCAATCTGCCAAGTGGTTGGTCGGTTTGCTAGCTGCCTAAAAGGTTTGTAATCCACCTAATAGGATTAAGCAGTTTACATCTACCTACAGGACTGGCTGATTTATGATACTACGAGCAAAGCCACCCCTTGAAATGGAAAAGTTTTTTCTGCATTAGCCTGCAATCTCACAGAGGTTTTTGGGGACCTCCTGATTAACAAAAGCCTGGAGAGGAGCATGTCTTTTGGAGCGGGTCACTGCACTGGGGACTTACTAGATTCCAATAAAAGAGCTCTAAACAAGATTTTTTTTAAACAAGATCAACACTGACTGAGCTGATAGTACCGAAGACTGAGAGAACTCCTAGGGCAGAGAGGCCCTACGGCAGAGAGAGCACTCAGGTCAAGGGCGGGGGGCAATGTGAGCCCACAGAGCAAGTGGTGGTGTGGGCGGCGGCGGCCTCCCTTTGAAAGCTGCAGAGGCCCAAGCAGAGCACGGGGCAGTGTGGGACCACACCGACTGCTCCGGGCAGCGGCAGATGCCCGGCTGTGCTGAGAGTTGTTTAACTACTAAGGGTTCAGAAGAAGCTGTCTCTAAGGATCTCGAGGGGATCAGTTTTGAGCAGGGGTCACCAGCAGAGGCCGAAGAAAACCTGGTGCAGGGGTGGCTGGAAAAGGCTTGGGGGACTGTGCAGGGGTCTTCCTGCAGCAGAGCAGAGCTGGTAAGGAGAGGCCCAGGAAGGCCCAGTGGCAGAATAGAGCACAGAGGTAACCCCAACACCTGCTGACACTGAATCACAGCATGCCTGCCCAGTGACAAAAAAATGGACTTCGGTTTTGGGAGAAGGGTAAGCGGGTCCCCTTTGAAACATAAGCAGGTACCTCTCCCACAAAGTGGATTGCATGTAGGGGGGCGGGGCCTGTTAACCACAAATCATGTTTTTATGGTTTACTGGTTGCTTTCTATAAATAACAATGATGGCTGTCACTTTGCCAATACTGTGTATTCGCCTCGTGTGTACAGTTCAACGATATGGATGAACATAGCCCCAGCGGACTGGCTGGGGCCACTGGCTGAAGTTTTCATTCCTAGCAGTCTTACTGCTGCCTGGAATTCTGAGGCAACCTTGATGTGCAGTGCAGGTGGGTATCACTCCAAACTGTATTATTGGGGGGAGGGGAGGGGAAACAATTTCAAAATTTGAACTTTTAAAACAAATATTATTTGAAAGTAAAATCAGGTTAAAAGTAAAAATGGGATTTTAGAGATCTTCAATTTCAGAACTTTCAGTTATTGTGTTTTTTCTTTTTGCAGAAATAGACATTCAAAAGAACTAGTTGCTGCTGCAAAGTATTGGCCTTCCACATGCCACATATAATGTGATTATGAGCCTTGTGAGATGTACGGGCTGGTGTAATGCAACCTTTGTCTTAATGGTAAAAAACCTAAAATTTGCTTTTGTAGGTAAGAAAATAGAATTTATGGGACCACATAATGTAGCACTTTTATTTCACACTGCTTTATTTTTACTAGCCAGGACTAATAAAATCTTCAATGGGTTCCACATTTAATTTTAGAAGCCTTCCCATGGCACCCTAGGTTAGAGATCACAGGTGAATAGAGTGAAAAAAATGTGAGCCAGGAGAAATAGACGCCTGGTGTGCTAAAGAGGAATGATACCTATGCACATTATTTAAATTGTAAAATATTTTCTTCGTATGGGAATGAAATATTCTGGCCAACCAAAGAGTGATAGTGGCTTAAGAGCCTTGGAGAGATGATTGTCGCAGGAAGATAAAAAGATGAGATCTCTTTCTATTGGCCCTAATAACTCTTTTAGGGACCGTTTGTTACTAAAATATTCTAAACCTCTTTCGCCTGGGTCACATACAAGTCTCTATCCCCTTAGGAATATAAGAAAAAAAAAATTTTTTTTTTTTTTTTTAATATAAGAGTTGGGTTATAACAGCAAATCTCAGTAACTGAGTCAAGCCCTCTCCAGAATTTCTGAGCTTTTATATCCACAAGGTTTCCATGTGGAAAATTATATTATTCTGGGCCCATAGCAAGGCGTGTGAAAAACTTCACTCTTCACCAAGAGGTTTGGTGCTAGTAAGACTAACCTCCCTTCCCTCATGAATGTTTATAGTGGATTAAATGAGAGAGGCACAAATTGGCATGCAATAAGGCATCTATCAGTTGCTTCCATCTCTGCAAGCATATGGTGACTTTTCCAAAAGCCAGTATCTAAGAAAAACACCAGCAATAGATGAAACATTACAGAATGCAATATTCCATGCCCGTTTTGCTGAGGCATGATTCCTGGATTTCTTCTGAATGGTGTCAGATATTCAAGGGGAATTGGCAAGATTTCATACTCACCTTCTTAAGACATTCCCACAGCGTTAAATTAAAAAAAAAAACAAAAACCTGTGTAAATCGAGTGCTATAACTAGACAAGGATGATACTGCAAACTGGGGCCTGAACTGGGGGGAGCAAAGTGTAAACATAAGGCACTTGCACACAGCAACATTAACCAGTTGCTGCGGAATTGATACCACCTCATGGTGACCCCATTTGTGTCAGAGTATAACTATTCTCCATAGAGTTTTCAATGGCTGATTTTTCAGAAGTAGATCACAGGGCCTTTCTTCCAAGGCACCTGTGAGTGGACTCTAACCCCACATCTTTTGGTTAGCAGCCTAGTGTGTTAACCGTTTGCAGCACCCAGGAACTCCACAGCATTTAGGATACTGAGCACTGGACCTCTGACCCTTAGATGAGACCAGAACCTTCAATATGCACAGTAAATTTTAAAAGGTGTCCCCCCACCCTTACAAGAACTGAAGTAGAGTGTGTAAATTCCAAACCAGTGAAGAGGAAAATGGGAGTAAAGAAAATAAAAATAATAAAATTTAATCAATTCAAATTGAAAAGAAAGTATAAGCAACAACAATACAGCATAGAGAACCGAAAACAAAACCAAACATGTTGCTGTCAAGCCGATTCTGACTCATAGGGACCCTATAGCAATAGAGAGAGTGACTGAAATGGAAATCAAAATAACATGCTAAAAGAAATGTCCAAATATATAAACGGCCACAAAAATATAAATGTACTAAATTTGTATAGAAGAGAGATTCTCCGAGCAGGTAAAAAAAAAAAAAATTCACCTATATGCTATTTACATGATATACATATTAAACATAAGAGCATGAGATGTCTGAAAGTTAACAGATAGAAAAACAAAAACAAGTAAGTACTAACAAAAAGAAAGTTGTACTGGCTATATTATTGATCCAAATAGATATTAAGAAAAAATAATCATTAGACAAAGAAAGGATCACTATATAATAATAAAAAGTTCAGCTAACCCAGAAAATATAATAATTTCAAACTAGTGTGCACAAATTTAAATATCTTGAAATTATATAATATTGCTAGACATCAAGGAGACATTGAAAATTCTACCACTATAGTATGAGGTTTGAGAACAAATCTCTAAACTATTGATACATCATATACATTTTAAAAATGAGTAAATATATAAACAGAAACATACAAGTACCAAGCTTGATTCAATAGCCCTGGTGGCACAGTGGTTAAGAGGTTCGCTGCTAACCAAAAGTTTGGCAGTTCGAATACATCAGCCACTTCTTGGAAACCCTATGGGGCAGTTCTGTCCTATAGGGTTACTATGAGTAGGAATTGACTTGACAGAAATGGGTTTGGTTTACAGGCCCCAAACAGAGAATATACATTTTTTTAAAGCAGGCATGTAACTTTTTTTAATTCATCATGTGCTATTTTGTAAAACACAAATCGATAAATTTCAAAGAAGTATCATATTTTCTTACCACAAAGTCCAATTCCCCATAGGTGCCCTTTATCAAGTTGAAGAAGTTCCCTTAGTAGCTTGCTGAGAATTTTGTCAAAGAATGAGTTTTGGATTTGTGAAATGCTTTTTCTGCATATATTAAGATATTTATACTGTTTTCCTCTTTTTTTTTTTTAGTTTGTTAGCATGATGCATTGCTTTGATTGATACTCAAATGTTAAACCACCCCTGCATTCCTGGGGGAAACCCCACTTGATTATGATGCATTATCCTTTTAACGTATTATTGAATTAGATTTGCTCAAACTTTGTTCAGAATTTTCACATCTATGTTTATGAGGTTTATTGATAAGTTGTTTTCTTGTAATGGTTTTGTCTGCTTTTGGTGTCAGAGTGATATTGTTCTTATAGAATGAGTTAAAAAGTATTCTCTCCTCTTAGAGTTTTGGAAGAGTTTGTGAAGATTTAGTATTATTTTCTCATTAAATGTTTGGTAGAATTCACCACTGAAGCAACTGGGTCTGAAGTTTTCTGTGTGGAGAGTCTTTTAACTACAATTTCAATTCCTTTAGTAGATATAGGGCTATTCAAGTCATCTATTTCTTCTTGAGTGACCTTTGATAATTTATCTCTTTCATAGAAGTTGTCCATTTTATCTAAGTTATCTTATGTATTTGCATGATTTTTTTTTCCTTTTAATATCTGTAGCATCTATAATGACATCATCCACCTCTTTGCTAATATTGGTCATTTATGTCTTCTCTCTTTTTGTCCTGATCTGTTTGGCTGGAGGTTTATCAATTTATTCACCTTCTCAAAGAAACTGTTTTGATTTCAATAATTTTCTTTATTATTTTTATATTTTTCATTCCATTGATTTCTACTGTGATTGTTATTTTCTTTCTTCTGCTTAATTTGGGTTTAATGTTTTTTTGTTTTGTTTTTCCTTATTTCTTAAGATAAGTGCAGATTATCTATAGCCTTTTAGGGAAGGAATGCAGATTTTCCTTATTTCCTGAACTATAAGTAACTTTAAAGGTTAGGTTTACTTTTGTCAATGAGAGGATACTTATATTCAAATCACACTTCACAGATAGCCTACCCATTCCTGGGTACACCCCAGGCTCTAAGCTCTCAGAACCATTCTACTAGCATCCAGGGCTTTTGTCTTCTTGTGGGTGCATCCCAAATAGAATGATGTCAGTGTAGGAAGGATCTTAAAAGTCATTTAATTTAACATATGAGACAAATGTGTCCTGTGTAATGTCACAGTAAGTTGGGAACAGAGCCACAGCTAGAACTCATGACTCCAGACTTCTTACCTAGTATTCTTTCCACTGTATTATTTCCTAATTTTGTCCCACTAAGCTATCATAGTGTTAAACTAATTTAATGGCATACAACAAAATGACACATTTTAGATAAAATGATATTCTAATTCATAAATAATAAAAATCTGATTTATCATGTTTTAAAGCTTGGATTTCATATCTTCAGGGTATATGTCCTCTACTTAAATACAAGTTAGCTAGTTAATCCAACTTCTGATTTTCCAAGCACTTATTCTTTGAAGTGTGCTCATTATATTAGTTACAGGCAAAGCCACCAAAACCTTTATACATTACAACAGAAGGGATCCTAAAATGTAAACTAGAGTAAGTCGTATAATGTGTAAGTTATCATTACTCCATTTCCTGTGGTAAACGCATAGTGATTTGTGTCTTATTTAAGTGTGAATTAGTAGACTTGATAGACATGGGAAGAGTTCCTACTTTTTCTGAGACAAAATCTTTCTAGACATCAAGGTCTATTGGTTAAGACTCTTTAAAAACTGTATCACTACATGTAGTTATCTGTAACCATTATTCCAAATTAATTACTACTCCTCTCTAGGCAGATCTCCTTTCTATCAAGGTTTAGGCAATAACATTAATGAACTATTCATTATATGACCATGTATCTTCTCATTCATTCTTATTCCTTCTCCTTAGGTTAATTATTTCAAGGATGCTCATTGTCACCATGAAAATGTATGATTTTGGAGAATGGAATGCAGTTTGTAAGTGGAGGGATTACTCTTAGATAGAGACATGGAGAGCTAATCAGTTGTAACAGGCTGTAAGAAAGACTAAGTGCATATGTTAGTAAGTGTCAGATATGATGGCAACAGTCTATGGAGGTTCTCTTTTGATTGATTCAATTTTCTTAGTGAACTAGGATGCTGAGTGAGAATAGGGGAAAGAGGTGTTGTGGGTTTGAGGAAAGAGGAAAAGATATGAAATATAGTTTAAAGAAGAGTGAGAGAATAATTGGACTAGGGCTATATGGTATGATTGCCTGAAATCATTAAAAGCCCACTTAAAAGACAGTTGTCATGAATTTAAAGTGAGACCAATCAGAATGGTTTTATGTTTCTTTTCTCCAGCCATGTAGGTGAATATGGGAAATTAGTGGTGGGTTGGATATAAACAAGAGCGTGGTTTTGCTGAGAGAATAAAAGAGCAAGAAAGACAACGTATTAAAAAAAAAAAAAAAAGGAAATAATTATAATTGACCAGGAAACATAAGCTCCGTAGAGGGAAGAGAAGACAGGGAAATGATGATAGACTGGCATTCCCAGTACGGTCAAAGGAGAGTGGAAGTAAAGATTTCAGAAGGAGAGAGCTGGAAATAAAGGTGGTAGAGTCTCACACATGGAATTGAGATTGTTGGAAGAAAAAAGCCACGCGATCATCTCAATCAGTGCAGAAAAAGCATTTAAGTCTAACATACTTTCATGATAAAACACCCAATAAACTAGGAATAGAAGGGAAATTTTCACAAAACGATAAAGGGTATATATGAAAAGCTCACAGCTAACATCATATTCACTGGTGAAAGCCTGTAACTTCTCCCCCAAAAGAAGGAACAAGACAAGAAGGCCCGCTTTTGCCACTTCTAGTCAATACAACAGCGAAAATTCTAGCCAGAGCAATTACACAAGAAAAGAAGCAAAACAATCCCTATTTGCAGATGACACGATTTGATATCTAGAAAATCCTGAAGAACCCACCCCCAAAAAAAAAAAATTCTGTTAGAGCAAAAAAAAAAAGAATTCAGCAAAGCTGCAGGATACAAAAACTCAAAAATCAGTTGTATTTCTGTATGTTAGCAACAAACAACTGAAAAATAAATTAAGAAAACAATTCAATTTAAAAGTATCAAAAAGAATAAAATAATTAAGAACAAATTTAACCTAAGGAGGTATAAGAATTATACACTGAAAAGTACAAAACATTGCTAAAAGAAATTAAAGAATACCTAAATAATTGGAAAGACATCCTGTGTTCCTGGGTTGGAAGACTTAATACTGTTATGATGACAATATTACCCAAAGCACTATATAAATTCAGTGAAATCTCTATCAAAATCCCAATGGCATTTTTTGCAGAGGTGGAAAAATCCATCCTGAAAGTCATATGAAATTTTAACAGAACCAGGATATCCAAAGTAATCTTGAAAAATAACAAGCTGGAGAACTTACACTTCCTGACTTAAACACTACAGTAATCAAAACAGTGCAGTACTGTCATAAGGATAGGTATATAAATCAACAAAATACAACTGAGAGCCTAGAAATAACGCCCACACATCTCTGAAAATTGATATTTGACAAGAGTTCAAAGACCATTCAATGGAGAAAAAGTAGTCTCTTTAATGAATGTTGTTGGGAACACTGGTTATCTACATGCAAAAGAATGAAGTTGGACCCTTACCTTACACCATATAAAATAATGAACGATAAATGGATCAAAAACCGAAATTTAAGATCTGCAACCATAAAACTCTTAGAATAAAACATAGGGGAAAATCTGCATGACCTTGGATTTAGCAATGGTTTCTTAAATATGACACCAAAAGAATAGACAACAAAAGAAAAAAATAGGTGAATTGGGCTTCATCAAAATCAAGATCTTTTGTTCATCAAAGGACAGAATGGGAAAAATATTTGCAAATCACACATCTGATAAGAGCTTATATCCAAAACATATAAAGAACACTTACAACTCAACAGCAAAAAACAAACAACCCAGTTAAAAAAAAAAAATCATATACATACAAATTACTAAGCCATAAAGAGAAATGAAGTCCTGATACAAGCTACAACATGAATGAACCTTGAAGACGTCGTCGTTCTAGGTGCCATCAAGTTGATTCTGACTCATAGCGATCCCATGTAGAACAGAACGAAACGTTTTCTCGCTCTGTCCCATCCTCCCAATAGATAGGTTTGAGCCCATTATGTTGAGTTAAATAAGTCAGTAACAAAAGAAAAAGTATCGTGTGATCCCACTTAAATGAAATATCTGGAATTTGGCAACCAAATTTTATTAGTGGTTGTAGGCGAGGGAAAGAGAAAAAGGGAGTCATTGCTTAGGGGGCACGGAGTTTCTGTTAAGGGTGACAGAAAAATTTGGAAACTGGTGGTGGCTGCACAACATGATCAACATGATGTTACTGAAATGTACACATAAAAAAAAATAATAGTTATAGTACGTAAACGTTTCTCCAAAGAAGTTATGCACAAGACCGATAAACATATAAAAAGATGTTCAATATCTTTAGTTATTAGGCAAATGCAAATCAAAACCACAATCAGATACCACTTCAATCTATTGTCCAAAAAAGTCAAATGATAATAATAATAAAGGAAAATAACAAGAGTTAATGAGGAATTAAAAATCTCATACATTACTCCTGCAGGTGTAAAATAGTGAAGCTGCTCTGGAAAAAAGTTTGGCAGTTCCTCAAAAAGTCAAACATAGAATTATCGTATGACACAGTAATTCTGCTCCTAGGTATATAGGCAAAAGATTTGAAAATAGAGACTCAGACACTTGTACATCAATCTTCATTATTCACATTATCCCCAAACTAGAAACTCAAGTGTCTATCAATAGAAAAATGGATAAATAAAATGTGGTATGTACATGTGATGGAATATTATCTAGCCATAAAAAGGAATGGATTTCTGATACAGGGTACAGCATGGATGAACCTTGACAGTATCATGCTAAATGAAATAAGCAAACACAAAAGGACAAATATTGTATGATTACACTTAAATTAAATATCTAGAAGTGGCAAACTCATAGATACTATGTGTCTAGAGTAGAGGTTACGAGGGGCTGGAGGGAGAGAGGAATAGGGAGGTATTGCTTAATGAGCAGAGAGTTTCTGTTTGGGGGCATTGAAATTTTTGGAAATAGTGTTGATCATTGGACAACATGGTGAATGTAATTAATGTCAGTGAATTGTACACTTAAAATGTTAAAATGCCAAATTTGTGTTATATATATTTTACTACAATAAAAAAAAAAAAAGAAAGAATAAAAGTAGCACTTAATTCGAAGTAGCACTGAATTTGGCTGAGGATATTTTTCCATTTTATAAGTTAGGAAAGCACCCTCAAAGATTGATTAAAAAGGATAAATGATCAATTCCTTTTAGGCTGGTACACTTCCAGGAATAGTAAGAAAATAACCCTATAATGAAATTATTTTAAATTTCTCTTTCAAAATTTATAACATTTTTATTTAAAATGTTTTGGTTTTCCAGTTTTTTAATTTCAAATACATTTCTTCTGTCATTGATATGTAAAGGTCTAAAGTACAGCTGACAGTTTTTTCCTCCCAAAATTAATCCTAATCTTATGTGCTTACACAAACATAGAGAATTTTTCTTTAATTTTGACTCTTTTTTCAAATATGAAGCCCCAGTGGCACAGTGGTTAAAAGCTTGCTTGCTAACCAAAAGGTCAGCAGTTTGAATCCACCAGTCACTTCTTGGAAACCCTATGGGGCAGTTCTACTCTGTCCTGTAGGGTCGCTTTGAGTCAGAATCGACTCAAAGGCAATGGATTATATATCTATACATACTCTGTTCCTTGCTGTTCCTGTTGCTGTTCCTATGGAACGAACCACCCTAAACATAATGGCTTAAAATAAAGTCAGTCCTTTAGTTTGCTCACAAATCTTCAACTTGAGTTAGCTGATGCTAAACAGCTCATTTCTGCTCCAAGCCACATCAGATGGAACAGTTTAACAGGGAACTGAAGGATCCACTTTAAACGGTTCAGCTGGCAAGTTGGTGCTGGATGTTGGTTGGAAAATCAATCCAAGCTGTGGCTCTTAGCTTCAGTTCTTCTTCCTTGGAGCCTTGCCCCCAAGCTCTTGGGCTTTTTCACTGTTTGGTGTTTGAGGTCAAAGAGTAAAGTACACAAAAGAATAGGTAATGGAAGCAACCATATTCTTAAAGGTTGGCACCCAAAAATGGTGCCCTGTCATTTGCACCATCTTCTATTGGTCAAGTAGCTGCAGAGCCCAGATTCCAGAGATGGAGGCATAAATCCTACCTCTTGCTAGGAATACTGTCAAAGAATTTTGGGGTCATGTTTCGAAACCACTACACCTGCTTTTTTATGTAATGGAATAACATGCACATCTTTCCAAGTATATATAGATCTTGACACATATAGTCATGCTTTAAACCTTTAAGCCTTTAAGTTGATTCTGACTTATGGCAACCTCGTGTGTGTGCTCCATAGGCTTTCAGTGGCCTAGATCGTTAGGCCTTTCTTCTGAGGCACGTCTGGGTGGACCCAAGCTGCCAACCCTTTGGTTAGCAGCCAAGTGTGTTACTGTTTACACCACCCAGGGACTGCAAATATGCTTTAGTGATATTCCATACCATACACTGTAATTTATTCAGCCATTCTTCTAAGCATTCAAGTTGGCACCTGTTTTTTGGTGTTTGCAAATACTGATGAAGTAACGTTTATGTACGTGTATATTTGTGCTCTTATTTCTTATCCCATAAATATGATAGCTGAGTCAAAACTGCATATTTTAAGTTTAGTATTAATTTACCATCCTAACAGTGTAAAGTGTACTTTTCCAGTCTCAGTACTGAATGTTAGATGTTTAAAGAAAAAAAAAATCAAGCTGATGAGAAAAGAAAATTGTATCTATTTGTAATTCATGTCTTCCAGAGTGTAAATGAGGTTAAACATAATTTTATGTTTGTTAGTAATTTGCATATTTTCTTTGATAAACTGCCTTTTCATACGATTTGTTCATTTCCTATTGTAGAGTGTGTGTGTTAATTTGCAAGAGCTAGTTATATTTTAGGGGTAAATTTTTCTGTTACATAAGTTGCAAATATTTTCTCCCAGTCTGTCATTAATATTTTGACTTTATTTCTATATATGGTGTGAAGTAAGATTCTAATTTCATTTTCTTCCACATGCATATCAAGTTTTCCAATATTATTTATTGAATAGTTTGTGTTTTCTTCCAAAATTTTTAAACATTAGGTTTCTGTTTCTGGACTCACTATTTTAGGCTGTTTATTATATTCATCTATGACAGCAACAGGCCTTGGTGGCACAGTGATTAAGTGTTCTGTTGCTAACCAAAAGGTTGGCCATTCGAGTCCGCCAGCTGCTCCGTGGAAATGCTATGGGCAGTTCCATTCTGCCCTACAGGGTCGCTGTGAGTCAGAATCAACTCAACGCAATGGGTTCGGTTTTGGAATGACAGTAACAATCTCAGGAAGGTAGGGCAAGTTTTATCTGGGTAGTCGTCTTTATCAATTTTTTTCTTGGCAATTATTATCATTTATTTTTTCCTTATTATATTCATTTGTTTTCATTTCTAATCATGTGTGGAAAGAAAATATCAGAATAAAATTGACTTTTTGGTGTCCAGTTCTAGTAATTTAGGACACGTGTATATTACACCACAGTCAGGATATCCAACAGTTTCATCACCCCAAAATAACTCTCTTGTGCTATCATATCCTTTCCTTTCCTCTAGTCCTTGGAAATTGTTGATCTGTTCTCCATCACAGCAGATATATCTTTTGAGAATACCATAAGAATGAACTCACACAGCCTGTAACTTTTGAAGATTGACTTCTTTCACTCACTATAATGCCTTTAGAGTCATCCATGTTGCTGCAGATATCAATAATTTCTCCGTGTTGATCCTGTTCATTGCAAACTTGCTAAACTCAGTATTAGTTCTGGAAGTTTTATTGTGGATTCTTTGGGGTATTCTACATAGACAACCATGCCATCTGCAAATAGGTACCATTTTATTTCTTCTTTTTCAATCTGTATTCCTTTTATTTCTTTTTCTTGCCTTCGTTCGTTGGTTAGGATTTCCAGTATGATGTTGAATAGCAGTGGTGAGAGTAAATATCCTTGTTTTGCTCCTGATCTTTTGGGAAAAACCGGTCAGTCTTTTATCAGTAAATATGTTAGCTGTAGGTTTTATGTAGATGCACTTTATCAAGTTGATAAAGGTCTATTTCTAGATTGCTGAGAGTTCATTTTTGTTTATTCTAATCATGAACGTTGTAAAATTTTGACAAATTCTTTTTTAAATTCTTTCAAATTCTTTTTTAATTTATATGATCATGTGTTTATTCTTCTTAGACTGCTAATGTGGTGATTTATATTAATGGATGTTTGAATATTGAGTTAGGCTTACATTGCTGGGATAAATGCCATTTGTTTATGCTATATTATTCATTTTACATTTTGCTGGATTCAATGTGCTAATATTTTTTTGAGGATTTTTGCATCCATTTTGATGAGGGATATTAGTTTGTAGTTTTCTTTTTTCATAATACCTTGGTCTGTTTTTGGTATCAGTCTTATATGGGGCTCATAAAATGGGTTGGAAAACAATCCCTCCTATTCTATTTTCTGGAAGGGATTACATACAATTGTGATATTTCTTCTTTAATTGTTTGTTAGAGCTGGCCAGTGAAACCATCTGAGCCTGTTTAGTTCTTTTTCAGAAGATTTTTCAACTTCTTTAATAGTTATAGGGCTATTCAGGTTATCTAATTTATCTTGGGTGGGTTTTGGTTTTGGTAGTTTCTGCTTTTTGAGGAATTATGTGTGAGAATTATTCATAGTATTCCCTAATTATCTTTTTAATATATGCAGGGTCTACAGTGATACCCTCTTTCATTCTGGGTATTGGTAGTTAATGTCTTCCCTTTTATTCTTGTCTACTCTGCTGGAAGTTTAATCAGTTTTTTTTTTTCATTAAAAAACAGCTTTTGGGTTTATTCATTTTCTCTATTGTTTTTCTGGGTTTTTTTTTATTTCTTTGATTTCTGCTCTTATTTCTGCTTGCTTTGAGTTTATTTTGCTCTTCTTATTCTACTCTGTTAACATGGAATCTTAAATTATTGAGACCTCACTTATTTTCCCTCTAATCCTCACTTAACTCCATTCCCCAATTTTTTATATGTTGCCTCTTCATTTTCATTCACTTCATATATTTTCCAATACACTTTCAGACTTCCTCTTTGACCATTGGATCATTTTGAATGTGTTGTTCTATTTCCGAGTACTTGAAGATTGTCCTATAGTCTTTTTGTTATTGATTTCTAGTTTAATTCTATTATGATCTGAGAATATATTTCATATGCTTTCAATTCTTTTAAATGTTTAAGGTTTGTATTATCCAGAATATGGTCTCTCTTGGTGAACTTGAAAAGAATGTGTTTTATGATGTTGTTGGATGAAGTATCCTAAAATATTAATTAGATCCAATTGGTTGGTGATATTTTTTAGTTCTTCTATATCCTTGTTGATTTTCTACTTAATTACTGAGAGTGGAGTGTTGACGTATCCAAATTGTGGATTTTTCTGTTTCTCCTTTCAGTTCTGTCAGTTTTTGTTATTTTTAGGTGCATACACATTTAGGATCGTTATGCCTTCTTGATGTATTAATCCATTTATCGTTATGCAATATCCACTTTTATCCATGGTAATTTTCTTTGCTTGGGAGTAAACTTTGATATTAGTAGAATCACTCCAACTTTATTTGATTAATGTTTGCGTGGTATGGAAGTCAGTTCCTAAAATAGCTCCCATTATTCCCCATCTTTTTATATTCATGCCCTATGTAATCCTCTCCACTTACATATGAGCTGGACATAGTGCTTTTCTTCTAAAAAATAAACTATGGTGCTCATTTCAGCAGCACATATACTAAAACTGGAACGATACAGAGAAGACTAACATGGCCTCTGCTAATGGATGACATGCAAATTCATGAAGCATTGCATATTTTAAACAAAAAATAATACGCGTAAGGAGCATGCTTCTTAGTTCAATCAGATACATGAGACCAAATGGGTGGCTCCTGTCTGGAGGTAGGATGAGAAGGCAGAAAGGGACAAGAACTGGTTGAATGGACACAGGGAACATGGGGTGGAAATGGGGAGTGTCTGTCACATTGTGGGGATTGCAGCTGATGTCACAAAACAATATGTGTATAAATTTTTGTATGAGAAATTAATTTGAGCTGTAAACTTTCACCTAAAGCACAATAAAAAAATAAAATAAAGACTAAACTATGGCCAAAGTTATGATATCACATACATGATTAGGTTATAAAAGCCTGTGACTTCCATCTTGCTTGCACTCCCTCCTCTAGCCCTTCTTGCATCAAGCAAGCTTCCCTCTTGTGAATTGCCCTAAGGAGAAGCTCATGTGCTAAGAAACGGAGGGCAGTCTCCCACTCCTGTCAGCAAGGAATTGAGACCCTCATCCAAGAGCCTGTGGGAAACTGAATCTTGCTACTAATTATGTAAGCAAGCTTGAAAGAGGATCATTTCCCAGTTGTTTTGAGATGAGACCACAACTTCAGTCAACACCTTGACTGGAGACTGAGCCAGAGCACAGATAAGTCATACCCATATTCCTGACCCACTTAGTTTCAGGGTGATTTGTTATTCAAGAGTGATCACTAATACATATACTATATATTTTTCAATCACTTCACTTTTAATCTACTTATTTCATTATATTTTAAATAAGTTTCTTATTGAGAGTATAAAGTAGGATCTTTGTTATTTAATATATCCTGGTAACCACTGTCTTTTAATTGGTATGATTTGTGATCATCAATTACATTTAATGTAATTATTGATATTTTTGGATTTAAGTCTATCATTTTATTATTTGCTTTTTGTGTCTTGATCTCCTTTTCCCTTTCCCACTTTCTTTTGGATTATTTCAACATTTTTTAGCATTTAATTTTAAGTTATAACAAAATATTTTGACATATCTCTTTGTATAGTTTTTAATAGTTGTGCTAGAGATTATGGTATACGCTTTCACATTTGACTTAAAATCAGTATTTTACCACTTCAAGTTGAATGTAGAAAACTTACCACCACATACAAAAAAACTTACCACCACATAGGTCCCTTTAACCTCCACACCTGATACTTGGTTGTCTTATGTAAGATCTACCTACTGAAAACCCCATTAGACAATGTGGTAATATTTTTTCAACTGTAAAATATATTTTAAATAATGCAAGAGGAAAATAATACTCATTATACTTACCCAAATATTTACCATTTCTGTTACTCTTCCTTCATTCATAATATTCCAAGTTCCTTTCTGATATTATTTCTCCTTTGTCTAAAGAATTTCCTTTCACATTTCTGAAGTAGGTTGTCGATGAATATATAGTTCTGGGTTACCAGTTACTTTCTTTTAGCACTTTAAAAAATGTTGCCCACTTCCTTCTGGCCTCCCTTGTTTCTGATGAAAAATCCACAAATATTCAAAAAACTGTTCCTCTATAGGTAATGCATCATTCTCCCTGGCTGGTTACAAGAATTCCCTCTTTGTCTTTGCAGCACTATTCATGATAGCCAAAAGATGGGAGCAACCTAAATGTCCATCAACAGATGAATAGATAAACAAAATGTAGTATGACTTACAAGGGAATATTACTCTACCATAAAGAGAAATGAAGTGCTAATACATTAATACATGCTACGGCATGAATGAGCCTTGAAAACTTTATGATAAGTGAAATAAGTCAGTCACAAAAGTACAAGTATTGTATAATCCCACTTACATGAAATATCTAGACTAGGCAAATGTATAAAGTATATTATTAGTTTCTGGTTTTGGTGTTAGGAGGGAGGGAAAAATGGGAGTCATTGCTTAGGGACCACTGAGCTTCTGTTAAGGATGATGGAAAAATTAGAAAGTGGATATTGCTGATAATTACACAAGATAATAAATGTAATTAATGTCACCGAATTATACACGTAAAAATATTGAAATGGCAAATACTTTGTTATATTTATACTTACCACAATTAAAAAAAAAAACACTTCATGGGTTAAATAGAGTTTGTGTATTTTTTTGAAAGTTACCTACAAGGTTATCCATGTTGGGAGGAAAAATAAAGTTGACAATTATTAGGTGCAACCATCAATGCTATGAAAATGATTCTGTAAATAAATATATTAAAAAAAAAAAAAAAAAGACCTTGTCATCAAGTCGATTCTAACTCATAGCAACCCTATAGGACAGAGTAGAACTGCCCCCATAGGATTTCCAAGGAGTGCCTGGTGGATTTGAACTGCCGACCTTTGGTTAGCAGCCATAGTTTTTAACCACTATGCCATGAGGGTTTCCAAATAAATATATAATAATAAAATAAATAATCTACCAGGATATTGATTTCAAGAAAACTGCAGAAAATGTTTGCCTTTTAATAGAAAAAAACATTACATGATCATGACCTTTCATGACTTGCTAGTCATTTTCATTTATAGTATGCCAAATGCAATAGGAAATCAGAATCGTTAGTAAAAAAAAAGTAAATCAATGCCTTTCTTCTGTTTGTTCATGTCATAGAAGAAAAAATGGAAGCAAAAATCAAAAGCTTTGGACTTGGAAACCAGCCCCACTACTTACTATTTGTATGGCATCATGACACACCAGTAAGTGTCTTCAGGCTTCAATTACCTCATCCATGGACTAAAATTTAGTGTTTCTCACCAGATTTGGAATGATAACATTCATCCTGGGTACTTATTAAAAATGTTGATTTCAGAGCTTTGCTCTAAGATTCTGATTCAGTAAATCAAATTGGCATTTTAATACTCAAAGTGATTCTAACGTACATTGTTTAGCAACCACACTTATAAAATACGGTCAAATATTCCAATTCCCTTCTGATTTTATCATTAATGGGATTTTTTTTTCCCTTGGGGAAGGGGGGAAGCTCAAATGTAAAAAAAAAAAAAAAAAAAAATCCACAGAGCTTCTAACCTTGAGTATCCTCGGAACCTTGGTTTACAAAACTCATGAATTCCTTGGATTCAGCTTTTGGAGTTGATGGAAATTTTCATATGGGTTAAAGCGTTTTACTTGAGAGAACCAATTCTACTTGAAAGGCATCAGTAGGCACTGTGGGGAGTGCAAATATATGTTTGGGAAATTACAAGAAGGCATTAGGTTGTATTCAATCATGTTTCACCTACTAAAACAGCAATTTCCTTTTATTCAAATTAGGCCATTTTCTTTTAATTTGCCCTTTCCCATAATTTAGTATGCATAACTCCTTTCAGCATTTTTGTTCTTTTTTTTACATTAATTAGCAAGGCTTTTATATGGAGGCTTGATGGATAATAAATTATTCTGAGTTTTTTAGGTCATTACTTTCAAGAGTTGAGAACAGTGTAAGTTTATACTGGGGATAAGATCACCTTTAGTTATTTTCTTTGTGAAACTGTCTACTGGTTCCATGTAGTCTACAGTCCCTTGTAAGCAAAGGGAGAAAATGAATAAATCTGCAAAGATTTATCGTTGTTATTGTTGCTGAGTGCCTTCAGGTCAGTTCCAACTCATAGCAGAACAACAGAACAAAACACTGCCTGGTCCTGCGCCATCTTCACAATCGTCACGTTTGAGCCCTTTGTTGCAGCCATTTTGTCAGTCCATCTTGTCAGGGACAAGATTATCTTTTCCAATAATTCTCTACCTTATCAAGCAAGGTGTCCTCCAGGGACTGATCCCTACTGATAACATGTCCAAAGTACTTGAGATGAAATCTTGCCATCCTTGCTTCCAAGAAGCACTCTGGATAGATTTCTTCCCAGGCATACTTGTTCATTCATCTGGCAGTTAACAGTATATTCAATATTCTTTGCCAACATCATTATTGGAAAGCATCAATTCTTTTGTCTTCCTTATTCACTGTCCAAGTTTCACAGGCAAATGAGGCTATTGAAAATATCATGGCTTAGATCAGGTGCACCTTAGTCCTAAAAGTAATATCTTTGTTTTTCAACAATTTAAAGAAGTCTTTTGAGCAGATTTGATGTCACTTGTCATTTGGTGTCTTGACTGCTACTTCCATGGGTGTTGATTGTGGACCCAAGGTAAATGAAATCCTTGACAACCCCAATCTTTTCTGTTTATCATCTTGTTGCTTATTGGTCCAGTTGTGAGGATTTTTATTTTCTTTATGTTGAGGTGTAATCCATACTAAAGATTGTGGTCTTTGATTTTCATCAGTAAGTGTTTCAAGTCCTCTTTGCTTTCAGCAAGCAAGGTTCTGTAATCTGTTAATGAGACTTCCTCCAATCTTGATGCCACATTCTTCTTAATATAGTCCAGCTTCTTGAATTATTTGCTCAGAGTACAGATCGAATAAGTACAGTGAAAGAATACAACACTGACGTACACCCTTCCTGACTTTAAACCACGCAGTATCCCCTTGTTCTGTTCCAAGGATTGCCTCTTGGTCTATATATAGATTCCACATGAGCACAATTTAATGTTATGGATGGAATTCCCATTCTTTGCAATGTTACCCATAATTTATTATGATCCACACAGTCGAATGATTTTGCATAGTCAATAAAACACAGGTAAACATCTTTCCGGTATTCTCTATATTCTCTGCTTTCAGCCAAGATCTATCTAATATCAGCAATGATATCCCTCCTTCCACATCCTTTCTGAATCCAGCTTGAAATTCTGGCAGTTCCATGTCGATGTACTGCTACAACCATTTTTGAATTACCTTCAGCAAAATTTTACTTGTGTGTGATATTAATGACTTTGTTCAGTAATTTCTATACTCTGTTGGCTCACCTTTCTTTGGAATGGGCACAAATATGGATCTCTTCCAGTCGGCTGGCTAGGTAGCTCTCTTCCAAATTTCTTGGCATAGATGAGTGAGCACCTCTAGTGCTGCATCTGTTGAAACATCTCAATTGGTAATCCAACAATTCCTGGATCCTTGTTTTGTGCCACTGCCATCAGTGTAGCTTGGACTTCTTCCTTCAGTTCTTGATCATATGTAACATCTTGAAATGGATGAACGTCAACCAGTTCTTCCTGGAGTAGTGGCTGTGAATTTGTTCAGCCTTCTTTTGATGCTTCCTGTATTGTTCAATACTTTGCCCATAAAAAAAAAAAAAAAAAAAGCCAGTACTGTCGAGTGGATTCCGACTCATAGCAACCTTATAGGACAGAGTAGAACTGCCCCATAGAGTTTCCAAGGAGTGCCTGGTGGATTCGAACTGCCAACCCTTTTGTTAGCAGGCGTAGCACTTAACCGCTACTCCACCAGGGTTTCCACATTGCCCATAGAATCCAAAATTGCAACTTGAGCCTTGAATTTTTTCTTCAGTTCTTTCAGTTTGAGAAAAAGCCAAGAGTGTTCTTCCCTTTGGGTTTTCTAACTCCAGACCTTTGCGCATTTCATTATAATACTTTGTCTTCTCGAGCCCCTTTTTTAAATCTTCTGTTCAGCTCTTCTACGTCATCATTACTTCCACTTACTTTAGCTGTTCTGCATTCAAGAGCAAGTTTCAGAGTCTCTTTTGACATCCATTTTGGTTTTTCCTTTCTTTCCCATTTTTTTTAATGACCTCTTGCTTTCTTCATATATGATGTCCACAACTCGTCTTGTTTTGGTCATTAGTGTTTCATGTGTCAAATCTATTCTAGAAATGGTTTCTAAATTCAGGTGGGATATACTCAAAGTCCTACTTTGGCTCTTGTGACCTTGTTTTAATTTTCTTCATCTTCAACTTGAACTTCCATCTGAGCAATTGATGGTCTATTCCACAGTCAGCGACTGGCCTTATTCTGACAGAAGATATTGAGCTTTTCCATCATCTCTTTCCACAGATGCAGTCAATTTGATTGCTGTGTTTTCCATTTGGTGAGGTCAACATGTATGTTGTTGTTGTTAGGTGTTATTGAGTCAGTTCCAACTCATAGTCACCCTATGTACAAAAGAACAAAACTACCTGGTCCTGCACCATCCTCACAATCACTGTTATGCTTGAGCCCATTGTCGTAGCTACTGTGTCAGTCCATCTCACTGAGGGTCTTCCTCTTTTTGTTGACCCTCCACTTTACCAAGCATGATGTCTTTCTTCAGGGACTGATCCCTCCTCATAACGTGTCCAAAGTATGTGAGACATAGTCTCTCCATCCTTGCCTCTAAGGAGCATTCATTTTGGTTGTACTTTTTCCAAGACAGATTTGTTTGTTCTTTTGGCAGTCCATGGTATATTCAATATTCTTCATCGACACCATAATTTACAGGCCTCAATTCTTTTTCAGTCTTCCTTATTTATCACCCAGCTTTTGCCTGCATATGAGGTGATTGAAAACATCATGGCCTGGGTCAGGTACACCTTAGTCTTCAAGGTGACATCTTTGCTTCTTAACACTTTAAAGAGGTCTTTTGCAGCAGATTTGCCCAATGCAATACATCGTTTGATTTCTTGACTGCTGCTTCCATGGGTATGGATTCTAGATCAAAGTAAAATGAAATCCTTGACAACTTCAATCTTTTCTCCGTTTATCATGATTGTTGCTTATTCGTCCAGTTGTGAGGATTTTTGTTTTCTTTATGTTGAGGTGTAATCCATACTGAAGGCTGTAGCCTTTTTCCTCTTCAGTAAGTGTTTCAAGTGCTCTTCACTTTCAGCAAGCAAGGTTGTGTCATCTGCATATTGCAGGTTGTTAATGAGTCTTCCACCAATCCTGAAGCCTCATTCTTCTTCATATAGTCCAGCTCTCAGATTGTTTGCTCAGCATACAGAATGTATACGTATGGTGAAAGAATACAACGGTGACATACACCCTTCCTGACTTGAAAGCTGCAGTATCCCCTTGTTCTGTTCAGATGACTGCCTCTTGATCTATGTACAGGTTCCTCAGGAGCACATTTAAGTATTCTGGAATTCCCCTTCTTCCCAATGTAATCCATAATTTGTTATGATCTACACAGTCAAATGCCTTACATCATCAGTAAAACATAGTGAACATCTTTTTCCATAGCCACCATTTATATTGTTGAAAATAGATATTTGCGATGAAGTCATTGGTCTTGCAAAATTCTATCATGAAATCTCCAGCAACGTTTCTATCACCAATGCCTTATTTCCAAGTATAGATTCTTATTCTTTGTTTCCAACCTTTGTATCCCAATTACCAATAATTATCAATGCATCTTTATTGCATGTTTGATCAATTTCAGACTGCAGAAGTTGGCAAAAATTTTCAATTTCTTCATCTTTGGCCTTAGCAGTTGGTGCATAAATTTGAGTAATAGTTGTATTAACTGGCCGTACTGGTAGGCATATGAATATTTTACCATCATTAATAACATTGTATTTCAGGATAGATCTTGCAACGCTCTTTTTGACAATGAAGGTGAAGCCATTCTTGTTCAATTTGTAATTCCCGGCATAGCAGACCATATGATTGTCCAATTCAAAATGGCCAATACCAGTCTATTTCTGCTTGCTTATGCCAAGTAGATAGATCTTTATGTGTTTCATTTCATTTTTGCCGACCTCCAATATTCTTAGATTTGTACTTTGTACATTCCATGTTCTGATTACTAACTGGTCACTGCCATGTCAGTCAAGTAGCTTTTTAAAGTATGAGCTGTGGGTTATCTTACAGGTTTGCCAGTAGTTTGGTTAGCAATATGTTAAAGAGAAACAGCATGAACAAATTTCCATTATTTGGAAGGAGTAAGGAGATCATTCATTTTTTCATTCTATAAATATTTATTGAGGTTTTGCAAGACACCACTAGGCACTGTAGAAGTTTGAAATATAAATTAGACCCCGTCTTTGTTCTCTAGAGTCTACCATGCACAAGTAATTACACCATAAGGTAGATTATATGATAAGGGTTATAATTTTAGTAGCATCTAAAATGAAATAAACATATCTACTGATTCAAATGGCACCCAGTGGAGTTACAGTGTGTTGGCTCTCATTCCTCTTTTTAATAAACCTTAGAGAAGAGTTGTGATGTTTTTAAAAGAGATCAAAGCAAGTTTGTTTTAACACATATTGTGAGGTTAAATGTGTCATGTATTTGTAATTTATATCTCTTAAGGTTACATTGTATCAGCTTGACTCATTATTCGGGAATTATAGTTCATGCTTAGAAACCTATGATAATGACAGACAAGACAACAAAAACTCTCTGAACAAAGCTTCTGATTACTAGCAAATTGCTAATATCAGTTCAGTTTAAATGAAAGAATATGGATACTTTGTTGCCTTTCATCATCCTACTTTTTTGGGGAAAGGGTGAATGTAGGCTGTTATTTTATTGCTGGTTTTGATTTATTTCTTTTTGTATTTGGGCTTGATTTGAGAGTGGGCCATCACTTGCAGGGAGTTATATGCATGTCACATAAAAATCTATCCCAGAACCGGTGATGGCACAGCCTCAGATATATGGATGCTTCTTTGACTCTGGGATTTAGCAGAGGATCCCAACAGATTTTATAGGCATTAAGTAGTCAAGCCTCAGATCAGCTCTGAAACATGGATATTACACAGAATTGGTGCTATGAGCCAAAGAGCACTGGGAGAAATATGTTTAAACAGCAAATCCTTCAAGAAATATCAAGCTGAGACTGAACAGCAGGGTCCTTTACTTGAATGCAGGACACATGTTAGTGCAGATGTTCTCCAACTTTGTTATGCATAAGAACCATTAAGGCAACTGGTTAAAAACACAACTATGAGGCCAGTATTTCTAGAACCTGCTACTTTGTTAAAATACAGATTCTGCCTCAGCAGTTCTGGACAAAATGCATATTTCAGGGGCTCAGTACCAGATACTCAGGTTTGGGCTGATGTTCAGGAATCTGCACTTTAACCCTATTATGCTATAGGTTGTCTCATACTTTGGTTTGATAAATAACTATACTGGAATTTTAGATGCCAGGTAAAGAATTTAAGGAAAATTCGGGAATTTTTAGTGTCCGGGATATAATTGTGTTTCGAAAAAAGATAATAAACAATTGTGCTCTAAACAGTAGCAAAACATAAGTTGGGACAACTGTTGTTGTTGTTAGGTGCCAACCAATTGGTCCAGACTCATAGTGACCTTATGTACAACAGAGGGAAACACTGCCTGGTCCTGTGTCCTCCTCACCATCGTTGCTTTGCTTGAGCCCATTGTAGGGACGACTAGGAAGAAAAATTATGAAAAGGATGGTTGAAGAAAGAAGACTGATTAAATAGTGAGTGAAAGTATGTTTTATAAGGTATAATGAACTCCCACTATTTTCAAGTGAAAACACAAGAGGGATATTCAGGTTTTTGAGAAAATTTTCCTAGAAAATTCCTAAGCACACAAAATCTTGACAATTACTGTAATTATTGCTCTTTCCACTGTTTCTTCTTTCTGGTTAGGTCTCAGCCATTATAAATTCACTGGCATAAGTTACTCCTCACAGACAAACGATTCAAAGAAGCTTCTTAAAGGCACAACAGCTATATCATTCCTGAATATTCTGAAACTGCTCAAAAATAGAAAAATAGCAAAAGCACTTAAACTCAAACAGTTTTTTCCATGTCCAAATATATAATGTAAAGATTGTTTTGGACCGGATACTCATATCAAACCAAAGAGAATTATACTATTAATAAGTACATGAAGTAAAATGCTAGTTTGCAATGTTAATTTAAGGTAACCTTATCAACACTGCTATTTAACAACATGGAAAATAAATCAGATATAAAGCTGAGTAACACTGTCCTCTACTTTATAACCCAGAACATCATGTTCATTCGTTTATTTATTCATTTTGGTTAGTTTGGGAGGATAAGCTCATCACAGTATCCTCTGGGCACATTTACAGCATTTTAAAATCAATATTCTACAGTTTCCATATAAAGTCTGAGCAGCTTAAAGTGGATACTAGCTCTGTTATTTAAAAGGACTTCTGGATTGTTTCAACTTGAAAGTGGCTTAATAGGATGCCCACAGAGAAAACCTGTCTCACTAACCGAATTATAACAAGTAAGGATTAAAAGTATTAATAAGTTTAAGCAAACTTTTTAGCTGCCCTGGGTTTTTTGTTTTGTTTGTTAGGGGTGTGTGTGTGTGTGTGTGTGTGTGTGTGTGTGTATACAGGATTCATTTGCTGCCTGTGGGAATAAGTACAACAAAGTTATATGAAGAAAAAGACAAAAACTGCACAAAGTTTTGAGTACATTATACATCTCCAGTAACAGTATTTTTCAAACACTTGGGTTTGGCCAAACCCTAGCAGCCTTTTCCCAAGGACATTTTGTCTCAGTTTACTACTCCATTTCTGAATTTATAAAGCCAACTGTATTTTACAGGTAAACTTAATTTATATTTTCTGATTCAGCTGTACTTAATTCATCAAAGTGTTTTGTCATGTAAGATATAAGTCACTGAATTTTGGAGTAACTTTGTGATCTTTTTAATAGATTTTTGGAACCATTTCTTTTCTTCTCTTTTTTCCTTTCTTAGAAACAGGAAGCCACTTTAACCAAAAGCAAACAAGGTTAAACTCCAGTGTGCTCAGTTTGGGCTTGACATTTAGAAACCACAGATCCAAACGGGTCTTGAGTTTGGCAAAACATCCATTCCCTTCTTTATTAGGTGACAGGAAAGCATGTAGGATAAAAAAAAAAAATTTAAATGATAATGCATTGCTTAGTCTTTTATAGACAAAAAAATCATAAGTTCTGTTTTAAAAGTTTTAAAAGAACACATCTCTTTTAAAAAGTTATAAGACCAATCCATTTCAGATATGCTTTGTATCATATATACTGCATAGATATATATTATTTATAGTAATATAAATACAGATACCTTTATAATGGGCACCTTTCTATTGGTTAAGGATTTATTTAGTTATGACCTTCCTAAAGTGCCTAATTATATCACAAATTGTTAATTCATCTACTTTTAAAGCTCTTCAAGGCTGCCCTGACAGGGAACACAACAGAGAGTCCCTGACGGAGCAGGAAAAAAGTGGAGCACAGAGCTCAAATTCTAGTGAAAAGACCAAACTTAATAGTCTGAGCCTGGAGGGACCCCAGAAGACATGGCCCTGGACTCTCTGTTAACCCAGAACTGAAACATTTCCCGAAGCCAACTCTTCAGACAAAGATTAGACTGTACTATGAGAATTAAATGGTACTTGTGAAGAGACTGCTTCTCAGCTCAAGTAGATACATGAGATTAAATGGGGAGCTTCTGTCCAGAGGCAAGATGAAAAGGCAAAAAGGAACAGGAGCTGGTTGAATAGACACAGGAAATCCGGGTTGGAAAGGAGGATTGTGCTGTCATATTATAGGCAGAAAAACTAGGGTCACATAACAATGTGTGTATAAATTTTTGTATGAGAAGCTAACTTGAACTGTAAACTTTCACTTGAAGCACAATGAAAAATAAATAAAGCTCTTTAAGAAAAAGAGTTCTACTTCTCTTGGGGTCATTAGATAAGATTGAGAATAAACCGATGACTGGTTTCCGGTAAGATGGCAGCAGAACACTGGTTTAGCTTTTTTTTTTTTTTAAATACCTTCAGACTTCCAATAAAAACAGAGAAGCAGAATAACACAGTGAACATTCATGACCAATAACTCAAGCAAAATTCAAAGAAAGAGTATTCCTGAATCCCCAAAACTTGAACTTGACATCAGGCTTATATGGTATCAGCAGCTGCCTGAGAGAAAGTGGAGAGAAGACAAAACCACTTTGGATGAGCCTGATATCCAGAAACTGAATGGCTAACAGGTATACACCCCCAAAATGAGGTGCCTCACTAGTATGGACAACTCAGTGGGCCAATCTGAGGACAGTGGACGCATCTGAGAGGAGCATCAGGGGCTCTAATTCATGTGTGAGTACAAAGGGCCACAGAAAAGAGTGCCAACCCAAAGAACTCTCCAAAACTAAGGCCCCTTTCAAGACAAAGGCCCAAATTAGGAGAAACTTCTGGGAAGAGAATCTAGTTGGAGGAGGGCGGAGACACTAAAAGCAAAGAATAAAACTGCCGGGCAGGAGACTACTGCCATGAAGCTAGGAGTGTTTGCCTGGCCCTTTCTTCCTTTAGTGCCTTCTCACTTAAAATCAGCAAAAGGAATGTATTATGGAAAAAATCCCATGTAAAGTTTTTATAAGAAAAAAGACAATGAGCAGAATAACAACAGAGGCATGCCAGAAAACAAGCCCACGAAACAAACAAAAAAATTATTCCCTAATATTTCAAAACAAGCTAATAGAAATTATGAAAGAATATCAAAAGAATTAGAAAAATTCAGAGACGGCCTAATGGGAAAAAAATGGAGTATTTTAAAAGGAAGGTAAAAGAACTCAGGAAAGACTTAGAATTAAAAAGAAAATCATTTGAGAAATACAAGAAAATCATTAGAAGAAATACAAGAGCAAATAAATGAATTTAGATAATGGATAATGCCTTTGGACACATGGATAATGACATAAAAAAGCAGAATATTGGAAAGAGGAAATGGAAAATATAAAAGTAAAATTAAAGTAATATAAGAGAAAATGAGAAATGGAAGGAAGGCAAACAAAATCCAATACATAAATAGCAGAAATTCCCAAAGCAATGGAATAAATACTAAAATGGATAATTCAGGAATACATTTCTGAAATAATAAAAACTTTAAACTACATTTTACTGTAAGGATATACCACACGCCTAAAAAATATTAGAGCAGAAGAGAGCGCATTGAAACATGTTCTAGTAAAATTAAGTTTTAAGGAAAAAATCCTTTTAGTGTGTAGGCTAAAAGATCAAGTCACTAATGAGGAAAAGAAAACCTAACTGTCATCACACTTTCTTTTACAAAAACACTGTATGACAAAAGACAATATCTTAGCATATTTGAGATACCCAAGGAAAGAAAATGTGAGCCAAAGATTTTATAGGCAGTTGAAGGGACCTTCAAAAAAATGCTGAATCTTTTATGAACATATGAGAACTCAGGGAGGATTTCACATGATGCCCTCTCTAAGTAATCTAATAGAAAAGAAACTTCAGACAACCAAAATTACTGGTGAGTCAATGACACAGGACTGGTAGTGAGATTTAATATATATTTACCTGTAGAACTAAGATTAAATACTCTATACAAGGAAAACATTATAGTACATAATTGCTGTCTGCTCTGATAATGTTGATATAGTTAAATATTAAGAGTAGAGAGAAGGAAGAGAGAATATAGAAAATAGAATAAACTTACTGGTTACCTTATAGAAATATGCTAGACAGTAAATGAAAAAGGAATCATAGAGCTAGGATATGAAATAATGGGTCTAAACAATTATTAATGGCTGTTAACATCACAAGACAATAAACCAAACAAACTGCACCTCCTGCTAAAAGTACATATCATCATCTATGAAATATTTTTGTCACCCAAAAAATGAAACCAGAATTTGAAAAAGTCTCTAAAGGCACTAGTTTACGAATATACAGGGGAAAGAAGAGCATGTTAAATAACCCTGCAGGAATACAGTTAGCAATAGCCAGACCATGGGGAATTCTTCAGGATAAATAACTTTATTTCTTCTGCAAATAAATTGCAAGGGAAAAAAAAAAGTGAAGTGGACTTCTAGACCAAAAAAAGACTGAAGATACATGTCAAACAACTGCTAAGTACAAACTCTGAACCAGGATTTGAAGGATCTAAATTGCAAGAAATAATTATGAAGCAATTGGGGAAATTTGAACACTTTTGGTATAAAGGATGCTATTCAGAAAAGAGATTTTTAAACATATTGTTCTGTTTCTTAGAAACAAACAGTTGACTATAAAATCTCATCTTTATTAAACAATCCACATATGCTGGCATAAAATTATAGTTTATAACACCTTGGAGCCATTAACATCAGATTTGCTATCTCTTTTTTAGTGACCACTTGGTGGTTTGGGGAAAGTTAGAGCCCCACAGAGTAGATGTAAAGATTGAGATAATACGTAAAATTATGGCATGTAAAAAACACTCACTATTATCATGGAAATATTTTCATCATCTGTATCATACAGGACCCTTACTCATAGAAAAACTAATCCACTATAGCTAGCTTTAAAACTGTATTATTGAGAAAGAGAGAAGAAGAAGAAGGGGGAAAAAGGTAGTTTACAGAATCTCTGGGAAAAGCAAAACTTGAATTTGTACACTACACAACAAGGAACAAAGTAGCAAAATAAATAAATAAATAAAAGCCTAAATCTTCATGGGCTACTGTAGTGTACATAGGACAGCTATCATCTTGTTGCTTGACACCTAAGGCAGAGACTGATTGTTAGACACTTAGACTCCTACTTCCATTAAAAGAGCCAAATGCCTCCACTGCTAGGATTATCAACTGATATGAGCTCCTTGACTTGACCACCACTGCTCACTTCTGCCTCCAGGTCTCAGTTAGATGTATCTGCTTCATGGAACCTAGGTCGCAAGTAGAACCCTTGCAGCAAAAGCTTTCTAGTCTCTTTTAAACAAAAAGATGTGCTAGAAGGGAGTCATGTGTTTATTAAACCAAAACTAAACCCATTGCCACTGAGTCAATTCTGACTCATAGTGATCCCATAGGACAGAGTAGAACTGCCCCACAGGGTTTCCAAGGAGCAGCTGGTGGATTCAAACTGCCAACCTTTGGGTTAGCAACTGTAGTGCTTAACCACTAAGCCACCAGAGCTCCAAGAGCTTATAAAGTGAACTAGAATCCACGTCTGTTTTTGTGTTCTGAACTACTTCAGTGTGATCTATGCTTCCCACCTTTAATATAAGCACAGCTGAGTCACCTAACCCTCCTCCAAGTGACCTTTTTTTTAATAATTTTTATTGTGCTTTAAGTGAAAGTTTACAAATCAAGTCAGTCTCTCACACAAAAACCCATGTACGAGTTGCTACACACTCCCAATTACTCTCCCCCTAATGAGGCTTTTTTTAATGAGGCAGGCGGCTCTCTTCTCCACTCTCTCTTTTCATGTCCTTTTTGCCAGCTTCTAACCCCCTCCACCTTCTCATCTCCCCTCCAGGCAGGAGATCCCAACATAGTCTCAAGTGTCCACCTGATCCAAGAAGCTCACTCCTCACCAGCATCCCTCTCCAACCCATTGTCCAGTCCAATCCATGTCTGAAGAGTTGGCTTCGGGAATGGTTCCTGTCCTGGGCCAACAGAAGGTCTGGGGGCCATGACCACCGGGGTCCTTCTAGTCTCAGTCAGACCATTAAGTCTGGTCTTATGAGAATTTGAGGTCTGCATCCCACTGCTCTCCTGCTCCCTCAGGGGTTCCCTGTTGTGTTCCCTGTCAGGACAGTCATCAGTTGTAGCCAGGCACCATCTAGTTCTTCTGGCCTCAGGATGATGTAGCAAGGGACCATTTTTTCAAAATCCCTTTACTTACCTTTGCTATTCTTTTCCTTGAGTTGGAATAGACTCATGGCACTTAACAACAACAACATGCTTCTCCAGTCTTTCCAAATCCTCTATTAAAATGTTATTGAACTTGGCTATATTTTCTAATAAAGATATAGTTATGCCAGGGATGACCTTTCATTTTTTAAAAGACATACATCTGCTAAAATATCCCACTGTTTTACTGACCTTTATGAAAACAAATTGATTTTGCAGATACATGTTCAACTTGTCTGGTATGATGTTTTCTCTTATGTTGCCATCTATAACATGTTGCATACATATTAGAATATATCTTTTCAATATATCTATAGTTTGATTTTATATCCTCTTTCAAGGTCATTAAGGTTAAGACACATAATTCTCTTCTGAAGAGTATTTAGAATATGTTAGATTGCTTTTAAAATGCATAAACATCAGAAATGCTACCAAATTATCATTTCAAAAATAATATCCCCCAAACAACACTTTTGCAGTAAAACAGGCTCCAGTTCCAAGATGCATGCCTTTAAAATGGAAGCTCCACCCTCCTTTCTCTTCTCAGTTCAGTGTTCACTGCTTATGACCACTTTTGGAACTTAAAAAAAATAGACATACTCTATTCATGTTCTCACCTCTGGATAGAATTACTTCTTAAAAAAAGTCTTTTTTCTCTCAGCAGAAAGTCATACATACATATAAAATCATTTAAATATGATTTGCTGACGGGTGAGGACTTTTGTCTTAGGGGAAAACAGGTTAACAAATACATCATCTCATCTAAATTTGTCTACCAGATGTGATCTGCTTTAGACATTTCATAACTCTGTTTGCAATCAAAATGGAAAAAGAAGCAAATAGACCAAATAAAAAATTGAGGACTGTGAGCTGAAAAATAGAAAAGCGTGGAAAAAGATGAAGGTAGGGCTGAAGGAATTGCTTGAAGGCAAGGACGAATGATTTGAATAAGATACAGAAGGTAATGAAGAGCAAATGGTTTGATGATGCCAGGGGAACACCATGATCCTGGAGGTAAAATTCTCGAATGGCTTGGAGTATAAATGATGAAAATAAAATTGGGAGAATCTTTGTCTCTATTGGCCTAAAGCAGGTATATTTCAAAGTTTCCCAGTTTTGATAAGCTATAGACTGACTTGAGTGGCCAAAATAACCAATCACTTTGGTACACACACCTGTGGACAAATATTAGTTAAGTCAATTGTTTAACCCTGTGGCAATTGGTTGAGGACTGAAAATTTCCACCAACATAATAAAAATGATAATTAAAGCCAATGAAGAAAAGTACAAAACTGTATAGTCTTCTCTCCCTGAGAACTCCCAGAACCACACTCACAGATGTGTAACCAAATCTGATAACCAGAGAAAGATTGGCAGTTTTCAGGTTTCCTTTTTGCTCCTAGATCACTAGGTCAATATCATAGGCAATGGCCAACCGCTTTCAAGCTGGCCCAGGGGGTTCTGGCAAGTAAAGTTCAAAACTCAGGAGAATATTTCCATCCTTGCAATGAATTCCAGGCCCTGCTTGTGTTTACCATATGGGCTTATTCTCCCACCAATTAAAAGATAAGCAGCCCCAGAAAACATATGGTACATATTCGACAATATTTTAGAGAAACTCTACAGCATATCTTCCATAGAATCTACAATTTAACAGAAAATAAAAATCTGCATATAGTCTTAAGAAACTTGCCAGTATCAGATTGTTCTTAGACAAAAGTAAATGTATTTATTTTGCTATTCATAACAGGATAAAAAAAAAGGCAGACCATCAGTTGTAGTTGATATTCTGCATTTTTTCTCCTTTTGAAACTAGCGAAAATATGTACTTTTCTTGCCAATGTAGAAACTTTTGTACCTACGTAGGCCACCTTCTCCATAGCAAGTAATGCAGCTTAAACATTTTTATCTATTATTCCCAGAAAAACATAGGAGATAATGATACTACCAACTGCTGTTGATATAATCTGTTTAATTAAAAGTATGTTGTTGGTTGCCTTGGAGTCGATTCTGACCCATGGTATTAGTATGCAAATACTTTTTAAATACATTTTTAAATCATAATCTTGATTTAAAATTATAATTGTTTCTCTCAATACATAATACAATGTCAGTGTACAAGGTATCTCTGGGTAGTATCTGGATCACATCTATTGGGGAAAGTATGTTTTCTCAGATCCATTTAATTTACAATGGAGAGTAACCATACTATTTCTCAGCATGCAATTTTTGACTTTTCTCCTTGTCTTTATTTTTAGTTCCTATGATGTTTTGTTTCCAGATGTAGGAATGTAGCTGAGCAGGGGCTGCTGCTAATTATTGAGCAAATATCCACATGAAGCCCAGATGTTAATGTGTGATTTTTTTTTTCTATCAGCAAATAGGTTTCTTTCTGTGCCATGTTGAGATCAAATAAGACTCTTCCTACATATTACCTTAGTCATTTGGAGCCCTGCCTTATGTAGCTTTCAGTCAGATATATATCATTCAGCTATACTTTAATGTAAGGTTTATATCCAAATTAAGTAACTTCATTTGTGTTTCCTAATTGCTATGTACAATCTGATTTAAGCTTCCAGAGCACGGAGCAGGGGTGGGGAGGATCCATAAGAAGGACATTTTATTTGCAATTAGTAAAATAAAATGTTATGAAAGTAAGCACAAAGAGAATATCCTCAGAGGGAAAACAAAAAGACTCCATTTTGCTGGATGTTAACATGACATGTTTTCTTTCAGAATGGTTATTAGTAATATGAGAGATACACAAAACCCTCAGTTAATTATGGGTATTTTGAAGGCCTCTCTGCTGGAAGAAAAAAAAATAGTTTTTCATGGTTTGCCAATAGATCAATAAATATTCATTAAATAAAAGTGTCCTTATATTTGAATTCAATTTTATTTACTGAGACTACATGCCAGAGCAATGTAGCTGTTCAAATAAAGACAATTACCACAATGTTTTCTAAGGCTAATTTTCCATTATAAACTAACTTCACGTTGTTCTGAAATTTCTAGAAATATTGGCATTATAAGCTGAACGTTCAGCACTAGAAAATTTGTAACCCAGTCTATAGTTTTCATATAGAAATACGATGAGATTAGAACAAAGCCAAAATTGATAACTTGGAAAAAAATATAAGGTCAGTGAGCTTAAAATTATCCTGGTAACTGCCATACAATTCATTTTTCGATTCTTGGAAACACAGAAAAAACATTTTGTTAAAGTTTGTCTCAGTTACTCAATAAATATATAAATGTATTCCTACTTGTAGACAAAATGGGGTCAAGAAATCCAGGAGACACTATAATTTGTCTGTATTTTTGCTCATACTGAGATTATAACGTTACAAAGTCTTTCCATCAACCAAGGAGCCAAAGAGGCTTCTCGTTGTCTGATTTGGCTCATGTGATGGGGGCCATGGCCTCAGCCTTCAGCATAGTTGGTAGGAAACCAATTTCAACTGGGTCAGAGTTAAAATTTGAGCCTGACACTCATACATAAGACTGTTTTGTGTAGGGATTTATATTATGTAAAGATTTGAGAGATATCTAAATATAAGCTGGTTTTACATTATTTTTTAATTTTCTAACAAATTTAACATGACTATGCCGTGCCAGGCAGTTTTCAATGTATTTGTTCATGAAACGTTGCTTAAAAGAAATGAGCATCTCAGTCACCCAGAGAAAAATTTTGTCATTAAAATAAATATTCACTATCTTCAGACTTGGAAACCCTGGTGTCATAGTGGTTAAGCAGTTTGAATCCACCAGGTGCTCCTTGTAAACCCTATGGGCCAGTTCTACTTCATCCTATAGGATCACTATGAGTTGGAATAAACTCGATGGCAATGGGTTTGGTTTTGGCTTTTTGGTATCTTCAGACTTACCTTTGGTGTGAATTGTTTGTTATTCACAAAGATGCCTAATATTCCTTTTTTACTTGATAACAGCATACCAAACTAAAACAAACCCATTGCCGTCAAGTCAATTTCAACTTACAGTGACAGAATAGAACATATAAGAAAGTGTGATCATTAGGATTGTGTGTCAACTTCTCTGGACCATAATTCTCAGTGGTTTGGCAGTTATGATGTAGGCTGGCTGTCGTATGATGATGCGATCACGCCATGATGAGATTTGATATAAAGTGATCACCTCCATGATGGGATCTGCTGTGAGTAGCCAACCAGTTGAAAGGGAATGTCCTTGGATGTGTGGCCTGTATTGAATATAACTGGACATTCTGGAAAGTCTAGTGGGCTTTTGTTCACTCTGGATCCTGCAGCTGGCTCCTGTCTATCTGACCTCTAGCTCTTGAATCCTGAGCTAGCAGCTTACCTGCAGTCTTGCCTGCTGATCTTGGGATTCCTCAGTCTTCACAGCTTGTGAGCAACAGCCCTGCTCTCTGACCTGCCGATCTTGGGTTCGCCAGTCCCTGCAGCTATGTGAACCAGGAGAAGCCTCCAGCCCGACCCATGGACTTGGGACATTCCAGCCTCTACAACTGTATGAGTTATTTCACTGATGTAAATCTCTCTAGATACATATTTGAAGCCCTGGTGGCTCAGTGGTTAAGAGCTTAGCAGCTAACCAAAAGGTAAACAGTTCAAATCCATCAGCTGCTCCTCGGAAAACCTACGGGGCAGTTCTACTTGTCCTATAGGGTTGCTATAAGTCGGAATCAACTCGACGGCAAGAGTTTGGTTTTTTTACATATGTATATACTTATAAAGTTAACTGGTTTTGCTTCTCTAGAGAACCCAGCCTAAGACAGCTAGAACAGTACGTATAGTACAGAACAGAACTGCACCATGGAATTTCCAAGGCTGAAATCTTTACAGAAGCAGACTGTCACATCTTTCTCCCATGGAGTAGCCAACCGTTTGGTTAGCAACTGAGCACTTAAATACTGTGTCACCAAGGCTCCTTGATAATAGGATACTACCTAATTCCCACACGATATACTGTGAAGTCACAAAGTTTTATAAAAGCATCCAGAATTTCTCTCTCCAAAGAAATAGATATAAGATGGATGAAATATAGCAGAGCACCAGAAAGGCAGAAAAGCAGAAGATTTTACAGTCATATTGGCTGAGAGGTTAAACATTGTATTAGTACAAAAGCAAACACAATATGGACATAAATACACAGATTTACGTATATTACTGTCAGTTTGTCTTACTGTGGAAGCTTGTGTGTTGCTATGATGCTGGAGGTTATCCCACCAGTATTTCAAATACCAGCAAGGGTCACACATGGTAGACAGGTTTCAATAGAGCTTTCAGAGGAATCAGACTAGGAAAAAAGGCCTGGTGATCTACTTTGAAAATTAGTTAATGATAACCTTATGGATCACAAAAGAATATTGTCTGACTTTCTTGCTTTGGACACCTCATCAGGCAGGATCAGTCACTTGAAGAGGACATCACATTTGGTGATATAGAGGGCCAGTGAGGGCTTGGAGACACTTGGGGAGATAGGTTGGCATAAGAGCTGCAACAATGAACTCAAACACGCTGGCGAATGTGAGGATGATAAGCTGGGCAACATTTAGTTCTGTTGTACATAATGTCACCTTGAGTAGGAAGTTACTCAGTGGCAGCTAAGCACAACATGCAGATTTATGTAAAGAAGATAAGAAAAAACAATGTACTCACTATTATTCATACTCTCATTTATCAAATTTAAATTTTCTCCTTTTTAAAAGAGGTATTTAAAAAAAACTTTCAGAGGCCAGGAGAGAATTATTAAAATGAAGGGAAGTAATTCTTACCACATATAGTTAAAGAAGTTGGGATGATTTAAGATAAAGAAGAGGATGTTTTACCCACTCTTTTAAAAGGAAAAGCCATTCTGAGGAGAACGTTAATCATTCTACACCATGACAAGATGAAAGAGTTTTAAAACTTAACAGGATATGCCGTAATTAGAATTGCTGCTCTGCACTTTTTTTTTTTAAGGTAGTTAGGCACTGAAGCAACTGAGTTATAATTCTTAGTTATCTAGTTGTGCTATAACAGAAATACCACAAGTGCATGTCTTTAAGAAACGGAAATTTATTCTCTCACAGTTTGTTTTTGTTTTTAGGTGCCGTTGAGTCGGTTCCAACTCATAGCAATGCTACCTACCACAGAAAGAAACACTGCCCAGTCCTGCACCACCCTCGTGATCGTTGTTATGCTTGAGCACATCGTTGCTGCCACTGTGTCAATCCATCTCCTTGAGGGTTTTCCTCTTTTTCGCTGACCCTTTACTTTACCAAACATGATACCATTCTCCAGGGACTGATCCCTCCTGATAACATGCCCAAAGTATGTGAGACATAGTCTCGACATTCTTGCTTCTAAGGAGCATTCTGGCTGTATTTCTTCCAAGACACATTTGTTCGTTCTTTTGGCAGTCCATGATAATACAATATTATTCGCCAACACCATAATTAAAAGGCATCAATTCTTCTTTGATCTTCCTTATTCGTTGTCCAGCTTTCACATGCATACCAGATGATTGAAAACACCATGGCTTGGGTCAGGCACACCTTAGTCTTCAAGATGATATCTTGCTTTTTAACACTTTAAAGAGGTCTTTATCAGCACAATACAATGTGATTCTTGATTTCTTGAATTCTGCTTCCGTGGGTGTTGATTGTGGATCCAAGTAAAATGAAATCCTTGACAACTTCAATCTTTTCTCTGTTTATCATGATGTTGCTTATTGTTCCAGTTGTGAACTTTTCTTTTCTTTACATTGAGGTGTAATCTATACTGAAGGCTGTAGTCTTTGATCTTCAGTAAGTGCTTCAAGTCTTCAAGTCTCAGCAAGCAAGGTTGTGTCATCTGCATAATGCAGGTTGTTAATGAGTCTCTCTCCAATCCTGATGCCCCATTCTTCATACAGACCACCTTCTAGGATTGAAGCATACAGATTGAATAAGTATGGTAAAAGGATACAGCCATGACATACAGTTTTCCTGACTTTAAACCATGCAGTATTCCCTTGTCCTGTCCAAGTAACTGCATCTTGATCCATGTGCAGGATCTTCATGAGCTCATTTTAAGTGTTCTAGGATTCCCACTCTTGAGATTTTTTTTTTTTTTTTTTTTTGATGATGAATGCAAGGCCATTCCCTTCAATTTGTCATTTCTAGTAAAAAAAAAAAAAAAAAATTTTTTTTTTCTAGTATAGTAGACCACAAGATTGTCAGATTCAAAATGGCCAATAACCAGTCCATTTCAGCTCACTAATGCCTAGGATATTGGTGTTTATGCATTCCATTTCATTTTGACGATTACCAATTTTCTTAGATTCCTACTTCATATATTCCATGTTCCAATTACTAATGGATGTTTACAGCTGTTTCTTCTAATTTTCAGTCATGCCACATCACAAAGGATTATTAGGATGTCTCTACTTTGAGGATGCTGCTCTTCCTCAGCCATCTTTTGGCTCCAACCTGAGGGGCTCATCTTCTGGCACTATATCACACAATCTCATGATTTCGGAGGCTAGAAGACTGAATTCAGGGCACCAGCTCTGGGGGAAGGCTTTCTATCTCTCTGCTCTGGGGGAAGGTCCTCGCCTCCTTTTGACACCCATGGTCCCGGCCGTCCTTGGAAATTTCCACATGTCTTGGCATCAATCTTCCCCTGGGTCTAAGAGGCTTTCAACACAGGGTTCAAAGCACACACTCCACTGCCTGCTCTTCTTTCTTGGTGGTCGCAGGTGCCTCTCTCTGCTCACTTCTCTCTCCTTTTATCTCCTGTAAGATAAAAGGTGGTGCAGGCCACACCCCAGGGAAACTCCCCTTATATCAGATCAGGGCTGTGACCTGAGTAGGGGTGTTGCATCTCACCCTAACACCCTTACAGCTGATTTACTAATCACATCAGATCACATCATAGGAGATGATTACATCATTACATAACTGCTGATCTTGGATTTGTCAGGTTCCACAGCCTATGAGCCAGAAGGCTGCTGTTTGACCTGCTGATCTTGTAAAGGACCAGTCCCTAGAGAAAGACATCAATCATGCTTGGTAAAGTAGTGGGTCAACAAAAACAAGGAAGACTCTCAAGATGGATTGGCACAGTGGCTGCGGCAATGGGCTCAAACATAGCAAGAATTGTGAGAATGGTGTAGGGCTGGGCAGTGTTTCATTCTGTTATGGGACTGGGCAGTGTTTCATTCTGTTATGTAGGGCCACTACGAGTTGGAACTGACTAGATGGTACTGTGAAGAGAGGGCATGTAATCACTATTACTTAGGATATTTAGGAATAGAATAGATAAAGATTCATTTTGAATGGCTTTGCCTTATCTTTGCAAAGGGCAGGATATCTCACCAATGAATGACCTTTGAGATCCCTTACAGCACTTGATTCCACGGTTGATTCTCAGAAAACAAACATTTCTAGATTGACTGTGGGATTGTAATTTCTATTTTAATATCCTTATTATAATCTTAAACCCTGGTGGCGTAGTGGTTAAGAGCTATGTCTGCTAACCGAAAGGTGGGCAGTTCAAATCCACCAGGCACTCCTTGGAAGCTCTATGGGGCAGTTCTGCTCTGTCCTATAGGGTCGCTATGAGTCAGAATCAACTTGACGGCAATGGGTTTGGTTTTGGTTCTGATATTGTAATTTTAAAACACTTTTATTTTATTTTTTTTTTGGCCAAGTTAAAGCAATATTTTAAGGCAGATGAGAATCTTCATATTCAATAATGAGTTTAATGTCTATCTAATTACTTTAACCGGGCAGTTTTGACACAGATTAGCCATAAAATGATTGAATTTCTAACTTGGTTAACACACAACGAATAGCAGTGTGTTTTCATTTCTAAAGGTAAGTATAATTGCACATGTCTGTCCAGCCATAATTAAGTTAGAAAAGCTGAAACATTTTAGCCAGTATTCAAGGAAAGAAATATAATAGTATATTTTCATTATTAAACGTTACATGCCCTATAAAATGCCACAAAACAGACATTTCATTTTTAAAAGATTATTGGTTATATTCAAAATAACCTCCTAAACCATTAGGTAGAATTTGTTTCCTTGGAGAACTGAAAGTGATACAGCCCTCATCATTTAACTGCTGATCTCTTGGTTTCCACATATTCTAGAACTAGGATTTGGCCTGCTGAGTTTTGGCAAGTCTTATGTTGGTATCAAGCAAATTCCCTTCCAAAAAAAGTGTTGGATAGCACTGCAGTAACTCTGAGTTGTACCAAAATCCAAATGCGAATTTCCTGGAACACATACGGGAACATGTAGTCAACAGATTTCTGAAATTGCATACCAGCACTTTGCTTTGCCTCTACAAGTGCCTATCTTGGAAGAAAACCTATTAAAATCTTTTCCAATGGGTTCAAAGAGAAAATACTGCAACTAAATGGTCACTTTGCTAATCAGCTTCAAAGTTTGTGGCATGTTTATTACATATACGAGGGCATACTTCCAAAATAGCCACATATTAGAGTGACATTAACAGAATCATAATCATCATCATCAGCTATGCCAATTTCCTTAAATTCAGCTTTTTTTCTTTTTGCCCACTGTCAGGACAAGGTTGAGTCTTTGGATTCAAGTTGGCTATTTTGTGCTTTTCCCCAATTAGAGAAAGCCTTTTGCTGAAGGCTGCTTTATATTGCCTTTTCTTAAACTACCTGACTGAAACATTGGTTTTCATAAATTCTAAAAATACTTTTTGCTTACTCAATTTCCCACATACCTGTCACCCCTTATTTCTAAAGGAACTTTCTTATTCCCTCTTTGAACATGTTCTCCACTCTGGAAAGAAATGACAAAGTTGAGGTAAAGACTCAGCCACTTTCTGATGTGCTATACCAATAGCGTGATAAGGTAAGGTTTACTTGAGAAAAATAGATTAATTGATCAAATAAGCAGCTAATGCTTAGTTTCCTCTCTTTAAGTAACCATCAGGTTTCTGATGGATGCAGAATATTTTCCAATCTGGCTTTATTCAGTCTCACAGTTCTCTCTGGACTTTTCCATCTATCATGACAAATAGATTCTAGCTCAAGCACCAATACATAGTAAGAAGGGTGAGGGTAGAAGGAGCTAAATACAGAAATACCTTTTCTGCAAACTGATAAATATCTAAATATAGTAGAAACTATACATCTCCTCAGAATAAAAATTATTAAAAACTACTATCATATTTTCTTAAATGAAATATGGCATACCCAACCCAGTGCCATAGATACGGCATGCAAAGTCTAAAAAAAAATAGAAATGAATTATTCAAGAAAATGAACTGGTAGATAGGATTGACATAGATAGAAATGATCCTCAAAGCAAAGAATCAAGACTGTCCAGCTTCCATTGAGCAGATGAGGGAAATTTACATGAAATCAGGATGATGGGCTCAAAGTCACTGTTTTCACTTACCACTCCTACCTCCAAAGTTAAAAAAAAAAAAAAGTTTTTTAGTCCCATGACCATCTGGTAAAATACTTCTGAGCTGAATTAGTAGAGCAAATGGCTATTTTAGATATGAAGTATGAACCATGTTTAGAGCAATAGTTATGTAGCATGGAAAGAGAGCGTTATTGTGTGGAAGGTCTCAGAATGAGCGCAGGTGTTGTGCACCGTTCCGATTCAGACAGATCTGGCAACCTGAGCAACCCGGACAGAGTTTATCTGAGTGAGAGCAAAGGATTTCCTCTGATAGAGCTCATCTTAATGATAAGACTCAGGTTTATAAGTATGGCCCAATAAAACAACTGGGTTACCAATATCAGTACCATGTGTGATATTGAATACAATAAGGGGTCTACCACCAATCAGATTTGCCTTCTGAATTGTCCTGATGTAGAAGTTCTAGGGAGATAAAGACTAAAAATTAGAAAAGAAAGCAAAATTTTAAAAGCTGTTTTTTTTTTTTTTTTTGGCTTTTTTTAGATAGAAAAAACCTTTATAAGATTGAGATACAAGCCAATCCTTTGAGATATAGTCACTGGAAAACATAGTAGTACTAAGACAACAGAGAAGCCCTCCTTCTACTCATCCAGTGATAATCTCTAACAGCTCTGCGGTATTGTGGGGTACACGGCATCAGCTATACTCTAGCTTAACAGGGAGTGGGAAGCAGCTCACGGCTCATGGGCCTGCAGTGGCAGGATTGCCCAAAAGCAATGGTATTAGAGATGCAGAGGGTAGACAGTAATGGATAGTAGGGACCATAGTTATCTGTGGAGAATGAGAACTTGTTAGAGAGCACACATATGGCCACCCAGCATAATTCCCAGATATTAGTAAGGCTTTGGATAGAGACAAGTTTTGACACAGCAGATGAAAGTGAGAGCCAAGGAAATATTGCTCATTTCTAATAATCCGTCTTCATACTCTGCCTTACCAGGTTGCTAGGCCTGGAGCAATAGGAGTTGTATATTTATCATAGATACCTACTAGGATTAGAAGTAGTTCAGATTCCAAGAACTCAGGAAAAATCTGATTCTTTGGCATTTTCAACCAGAACAGTTTTTTGGAATTTCATAAAAATGCATTGTTTTGTAAGTTTCCCAGCTTCATTTTTAAGCAGGAGGTAAATCAGAAAACTGACTAAAATATCAAATGTTTTTGGCATTATTGATTACATTCTTCTTATTAAAATTCTTCCTTTGGTTTCCATAAACCTGTCCCCCTCTCCCTAAAATACTGACCACTCCACCTTAGACTTTTCAATTTCTCCTTTCTCTGATCACCCCTTAAGTGGCCATATGCTATAAAGCTCCATCTTTTGTCATCAGATATTTCTCTATTTATTTTCCATAGAAGATGGTATCCCAAATAAGTTTTCACCCACTGCTTATGTGCTGGCAATTGTCCTACATAGTTAACACAGTTAAGAAACAAATTATTAAAAGTTTTCAAATCTTAAGGAAAAGGGATCTAGTGAGTAAAAGTAGAGGAAATTTCAGGTATGAAAAAGTAAAGTTTATAGCAGAGTCTAGAATATCTTTAATAACTGGGTGGCTTAAAAGATACTTTAATTGAGTTCAAATTCATAACCAATAAGAGCCATTTGTAGTCTTTTCAACAATAAAATCAGGTCCTCTGTGTGTTTGGAGAAACAATCCCTAAATCTCATACATCTTGTTTAGCCAGGAAAAATCCTTGAAGGATGAGGGACTCTCAGTCATTGTTCTGTTTTATTTCACTGATTCAAATGTACATCCTTTAAAAATGCAATCCAACGTTAGCAGATTCAGAAGAAAACACTGGGGTCAGAGCACTTGGCAGGTAAAAGAGAGTCCAGTGTTCAATACGCCAAACTCAGGCCCCAGAGGAAGGCCCTCCTTCTAATCATCCAATGGGTTAGACAACTACGTATATTTAAATCAACAGGTGTTTATCTCATAAAATACAAATATTATACTATTTGGCAGCCTCCTTGGCTGCCCTAAGGTTAAAAAAAAAAAAAAATACTTAGGATAAAATAAGAAGAAAACTCTTCCGGTCCCCGAGGTAATGATTTCCGCTGACTTGACCATGTCTCTGTGCATGTCTGTAGGATAATGGTGAGGAAGATAAGGTGAAAACATGGCCTTTCTTGCTTTTTACATCATCCATTAGATGAATTGAAGACGTTGACTTTACACCTATCAGCATTTGGCCTCTGAACAGTACCCTCTGCTCCGAAGAGAGCTTAAACTGCACCTGGAGCAGTGAGTATTGCCACCTCACCAGGCCCCACCGTGCAGAAACCTCAGTCAGACCCATGTGCAAGGTAAGACTCTGCTTGCTCAGTACAGTCAATGTCTAGCAAAGCTATAAACAACGAACAGTGTAAGTATGTAAGTTAGAGATACATATATTTTATATCTTATTTGAATGGGCCATAAGAAAGCAAGTCTTATAAAACTGAGTTAAAGTTTGAATATATTCTAGGTAAATCATCCTTTTCTATTGTGAGCACCGGCTCATCTCACTTAAGATCATTACAAAATGCCAGATTGAGTTTTACTTAAATTTCCCCTCATAACCTGTTTATAAACATAAATTTAATATTTACTGCATGCTTGATATGTTCAAAAGCCTCTGCTAGTAAATACAGGTTGTAAGGGAACACAGAGAGGGAGATGTGGCCCCTGCCTGAAACAGCTCACAATCTGTTTCAAATACAGGTAGTCGCTGACTTAACCATGTATTCAAGTTAAAATGAACTGCACTTACAACTGTCTGTTTTTTTTGTACATCTTATAGTTAGTACTATGTACTACATACAGTGTTGCAGCATGTAATTTGCTGATGTTATCATTCTCAGATGTAATGTTTCCAACCCCCAAAGGCAAGTAAAGATCAGATTTATAAAGATGCTGATAATGAAAGGCAATAATAATGAAAAAGAATGAGGTAGTCAACTTACATCAGAACTGACTTACAACAGAGTAGTCCTCTGAACGGAGCCCCATCATACGTCAGGGAGATGTGTAGAGAGAAAGGATGCTAACCCTAAAGCCAGGCACTTCATGGCAAGCAAGCTAACAGAAGCCACAAACTTTGAGCTGACCTCGGAGTTTGAGGACAAGTTTCCCCAAGTGAGGAAGGATAAGCTAGGCAGAAGGACAAGCATGGACAAAGGCACGGAGGCATGAAGAAATATATCAAAATTAAAATATTTCTTTTTCCCCTGGGAAAGAAAGGAAACAAGTTTGGGGGGAAAAGTAAAGGAACATTTCAGGACTGCTTATTCTACATGTAATCTGGAAATACTCAAATCTCTGTAGAAATTGTCTAACACACGATAAGTCTGCAAAGAAAAGAATATAAATGACTGAAAATACATTTTTAAACTTCAACATAACTGGATAGAAACACCCACTGCCACTGAGTGGATTCCGACTCCTAGTGACCCTGTAGTACAGAGTAGAACTGCCACATAGGGCTTCCAAGGCTGTAATCTTTACAGAAGGAGATTGCCACATCTTTCTTCCATTGAGCAGCTGGTGAGTTCAAACTGCTGACCTTTTGGTTAGCAGCAGAGCACTTAACCACTTCATCAGCAGGGCTCCTGGATATCAAAGGAACACAAATTAAAATAATGTATTCATTTTTCACTCGTCAAATGAGGAATTAAAAATAATTATACTCTGATTAGGCAAGAGTATGGACATTTTTATGTGTAGCCCTGGTGGCACAATTGTTAAGAGCCCAGCTGCTAACTGAAAGAAAGGTTAGCAGTTCAAATCCACCAAGTGCTCTTGGAAACCCTATAAGGCAGTTCTTCCGTGTCTTACAGTCATTATGAATCAGAACTGACTAGATGGCACATAACAACAACACAAGCAAATAATTATTAACCTATACAAAGGTATAGCAACAAAGATTTATCAGGACATCCTTTAGTAGTAAAAAACTTGGAGGCAAATTAAATATCCTACAATGAGAAACTGGTTAAATAAACTAATAATGAAATATTAAGCAATCATTAAAATATTGTAGAAGAATAGCCAATGTATTGGTTTTATTTGCACTCTTTATGTTAACTGAAAAAAATGATATCTATATATGTCTCAGTCATCTAGTGCTGCTATGACAGAAATACCACGAGTGGATGGCCTTATCCAAGAGAAGTTTATTCTCTTACAGACCACTAGGCTAGAAGTCCAAATTCAGGGCACCAGCTCCAGGGGAAGGCTCTCTTTCTCTGTTGCTCTGGAGAAAGGTCCTTGTCACCAGTCTTCCCTTGGTCTGGGAGCATCTCAGCACAGGAACCTCAGGTCCAAAGGATGCGCTCTGCTCCTGGTGCTACTTTTTTGGTGGTATGAGGTTCCCGTGTCTCTCTGCTTGCTTCAGTCTTTAATATCACAAAATAGATTGGCTTAAGACACTACCTAATCTTGTAGACCTCATCAGTATAATTGCTGCTAATCCAGCTTATTGCATCATAGTGACAGGATTTATAACACAGAGGGAAATCATATCAGAAAATAAAATGGTAGATAATCATGCAAGGGAATCATGACCTAGCCAAGCTGGCAGATATCTTGGGGGGACACAATTCAATTCATGACATATGTATCTAGATAGACAAACAGAGGATTAAAAGAATACATACAAAAATAGTAGCAGAAGTTATCTGTAGATGGCAGATATAATGATGGCTTTTCTTTTTCTGCTTATCTGTATTTTCTAAAATTCCTGAAGCAAGCGAGTACTAATTTTATATCAATTTTACTTACTCAACATACAGGAAGCAGGGGTACAGTAGTTGCTTCCTATATTGGGACCAGAGCAGGGTACTTTTGTAGTGAGTGTAATTTTCCTTCTGCCAGTGACAGGAAATATTTAGAAGGGGCAGAGGCCTTTAAGTCTTCTTTTCCTCAGAAATAATCACTTGTTATGTTGTGAAGTTATTGTCCTCCCTCATTTTCCCAATTGCCTCACCCAGCAAGGCCAAGTGCTCCCACGTGAATGTGTGCCAATCTGCCCACACACGGAATTGCATATATAACTTCCAGGGAGTTCTCCTCTCTCCAATATTGGCCTTCACTGGACCATTTTATTAGAGATATAAAGGAACATATTATCTTTTTCAAGTTGCTAGGGTGTTTTGCTCTGGCAAAATACAGTATCAAGTTCAACCAAATTAGGGAAAAATATTCAATTCTAGGAATTAAAAACATTACCAAGCAGAACATAGAAAATGTCCCACATTCAAACCAAAGTTATCTTTTGGGAGAGGGAACTCTTCTTGCTTCCTGTCTCAGAGGATAGACATTATTTTTAAGTGTATTTTTAAATTATATTCAAAATCCTCTGCATTTTTCCTCCTCAGCATTTAATAAGCCCAGTAGTTTATTTATTATAGAGGGAGGATGGTTTCTCCTAGTGGGTTTAGCACCTGGTTTAAAAATAAATGTCAGGACACATATGTGCCAAATGTGCCACTGAAAGGAAATATTTGGAAGGGAAAGAGGCCTTCAGAAAGGACATGACCCTATCGACACCCTCAATTTGGACTTCTAGCTTCTAGAACTGTGACAGAATAAGTTTCTGTTGTTTTAAGCCACTTCGCAGATAATGACTCTGTGTATTCCTTCCATCTCCTTCTGATGCTTCCTGCGTCGTTTAATATTTTCCGCATAGAATCCTTCACTACTGCAACTAGAGGCTTGAATTTTTTCTTCAGTTCTTTCAGCTTGAGAAACACCGAGAGTGTTCTTCCCTTTTAGTTTTCCAACTCCAGCTCTTTGCACATGTCATTATAATACTTTACTTTGTCTTCTTGAGCAGCCCTTTGAAGTCTTCTGTTCAATTCTTTTACTTCATCAATTCTTCCTTTTGCTTTAGCTGCTCGACGCTCAAGAGCAAGTTTCAGAGTCTCCTCTGACAGCCATCTTGGTCTTTTCTTTCTTTCCTGTCTTTTCAGTGACCTCTTGCTTTCTTCACGGATGATGTCCCTGATGTCATTCCACAACTCGTCTGGTCTTTGGTACTAGTGTCCATTGCAACAAATCTATTCTTCAGATGGTCTCTAAATTCAGGTGCGATGTGCTCAAGGTCATATTTTGGCTGTCGTGGACTTGCTCTGATTTTCTTCCGTTTCAGCTTGAACTTGCATACGAGCAATTGATGGTCTGTTCCACAGTCGGCCCCTAGCCTTGTCCTGACTGATGATATTGAGCTTTTCCATCGTCTCTTTCCACAGATGTAGTCAATTTGATTTGTGTGTTCCATCTGGTGAGAAATAGTCCATGTTCAACCATTTCAAGAGGTGGCATATGATCAGGAACAGATGGTACTGAAGGAAGAAGTCCAAGCTGTTCTGAAGGCATTGGTGAAAAACAAGGCTCCAGGAATTGATGGAATATCAATTGAGATGTTTCAACAAACAGATGCAGCGCTGGAGGTGCTCACCCGTCTATGCCTAGAAATATGGAAGACAGCTTCCTGGCCAACTGACTGGAAGAGACCCATATTTATGCCTATTCCCAAGAAAGGCGACCCAACCAAATGTGGAAATTATAGAACAATATCATTAATACCACACGCAAGAAAAATTTTGCTGAAGATCATTCAAAAATGGCTGTGGCAGTATATTGACAGGGAAATGCCAGAAATTCAGGCTGCTTTCAGAAGAGGACGTGGAACCAGGGATATCATTGCTGATGTCAGATGGATCCTAGCTGAAAGCAGAGAATACCAGAAGGAGGTTTACCTGTGTTTTATTGGCTATGCAAAGGCATTCGACTGTGTGGATCATAACAAATTATGGATGATATTGCGAAGATTAGGAATTCCAGAACACTTAATTGTGCTCATGAGGAACCTTTATATAGATCAAGAGGCAGTTGTTCGGACAGAACGAGGGGATACTGGTTGGTTTAAAGTCAGGAAAGGCATGCGTCAGAGTTGTATTCTTTCACCACACCTATACAAACTGTACGCTGAGCAAATACTACGAGATGCTGGACTATATGAAGAAGAATGGGGCATCAGGATTGGAGGAAGACTCATTGACAACCTGCGTTATGCAGATGACACAACCTTGCTTGCTGAAAGTGAAGAGCACTTGAAGCACTTACTAATGAAGATCAAAGACCACAGCCTTCAGTATGGATTGCACCTCAACATAAAGGAAACAAAAATCCTCACAACTGGACCAATGAGCAACATCATGATAAACGGGGAAAAGATTGAAGTTGTCAAGGATTTCATTTTACTTGGATCCACAACCAGCAGCCATGGAAGCAGCAGTCAAAAAATCAAAAGATGCATTGCATTAGGTAAATCTGCTGCAAAGGACCTCTTTAAAGTGTTGAAGAGCAAAGATGTCACCTTGAAGACTAAGGTGTGCCTGACCCAAGCCATGGTATTTTCAATTGTATCATATGTGTGTGAAAGCTGGACAATGAATAAGGAAGACCGAAGAAGAATTGACGCCTTTGAATTGTGGTGTTGGTCAAGAATATTGAATATACCATGGACTGCTAAAAGAACGAAAAAATCTGTCTTAGAAGAAGTACAGCCAGAATGCTCCTTAGAGGCAAGGATGGTGAGACTGCATCTTACATACTTTGGAGGGAGTATGTTGTCAGGAGGGATCAGTCCCTGGAGAAGGACATCATGCTTGGCAGAGTACAGGGTCAGCGGAAGAGAGGAAGACCCTAACGAGGTGGATTGACACGGTGGCTCCAACAAGGAGCTCAAGCATAACGATTGTAAGGATGGCTCAGGACCGGGCAGTGTTTCGTTCCGTTGTGCATAGAGTCACTATGAGTCAGAACCAACTTGACAGCACCTAACAAGAACACTCTGTGGTACTTTGCAATGCCAGCCCTAGGAAAATAATATACCACTGTACTTGAGTTTCTATTGCATGCATTCAAATGCAATCCTTGACTGATAGAGATACCGGTTTAGTAGACAGATTTATCCAAGGTGAAAGTTTTACCAGGCAGTTACAGCAGAAAGTCTAAGGAGTAAATAAATTGAAGCTATTGGCAAGAGACTGATGGAAGTCAAATCTAGATTATATGGTGTAGAAAAAAAAAAAAAGAAGTGTATAAAGAAGGACCTATTTAATAAAAAAAAATTAAAAGGAAAAAAAGGTCTTAATAAATTTGGAGAAGTGATGTGGAGGGAGTAAGTGAATAAAATGACCAGAAAGATAAAAATAGTGGTCAGAATGATACACTGGAGTTTAAGATTTCATGATAGAATGGTTGCGGGTAGTAACAAGTTCCATGATATAGCCAGAGGTAGCTCAAGCAGAAGAAAGTAAAGTTCATTAGAATTGAGGTCAAGGATGTCATCCACACAGATAGTGATGACAGACATGAAAATGACAGGAAGTGTGTTAGAATGGAAGACTATAGGTTATATACTAAAAGAATAAAAAAAAAGGACGTGTGTAAATGTTACCAATAGGTGACAATGTTGAGGAGTACAGGAATATAGCTGGATCAAGTGAATGTCAAGAGAATGGACTTTTATAGGAACAGCACACTACCAGTACATATTTTCCTCCCAATTCCTGGATATTGGGAAGGAGTTTTCACTTTTCTACCCAATTATCTTTTAAGCAGACACTCATTAAATATTTATCAAGTGAATAAATGATGACTACCTTCTCAATTCCAGACCACATTCAGTCCCTTACAAAGATACCCTGTTAATACAGGAAAGAGCTAATGATAGTTTTCTAACTTCCTTACCCATTTTCTTGAGAAAGAGAGTAGCCTGGTGTTTTAGCAAGTCTTTAGACATTGAAAAAGTAACCTGATTAGTCTTAAGCCATGGTGATGTGTCCCACTACAAAGAACTGGGCGTACATACTATATTTTGGCAAAGACAAATTAAGCATGCCTATCTTCAATTTCTACTAGCCATGTTCCATCAGATTTAAAAAAAAAAAAAAAAACCGTTGCCATCAAGTCATTTCTAACTCATAGCAACCCTATAGGACCGAGTAGAACTGCCCTACAGGGTTTCCAAGGAGCAGCTGGTGGATTTGAACTGCCAACTTTTTGGTTTGCAGCCATACCTCTTAATTACTGCACCACCAGGGCTCCAATAACCTGTCACGTACTTTTAAAAAAAAAAATTATTTATTGTGCTTTAGACGAAAGTTCACAAATCAAGTCAGTCTCCTATATAAAAAGCCATACGCACCCCTCTGTGCACTCCCAGCTGCTCTCCACTTAATGAGACAGCGCATTCCTCCTCTCCACCCCATATTCCTCATGTCCATTCAGCCTGCTTCTGTCCCCCTCTTCCTTCTCATCTCACCACCAGCCAGGAGTCTCCCACAGAGTCTCACGTGTCTACTTGAGCCACAAAGTTCACTTCTCACCAACATCATTGTCTTTCTTATAGTCCAGGCCAATCCCTGTCTGTAGAGTTGGTTTTGGGAATGGTTCCAATCTTGGGCTATCAAAGGGTCTGGGGACCATGCCCATCAGTGTCCCTCCAGTCTCAGTCAGACCATTAAGCCTGGTCTTTTTATGAGAATTTAAGATCTGCATCCCACTGTTCTCCTGCTCCATCAGGGATTCTCTGTTGTGTTGCCTGTCAGGGCAGTGATCGGTGGTAGCTGAGTGCTGTCTAGTTCTTCCAGTCTCAGGCTGATGGAGTCTCTGGTTTATGTGGCCCTTTCTGTCTCTTGGGATCATATTTACCTTGTGTCTTTGGTGTTCTTCATTCTCCCTTGCTCCAGGTGGGTTGAGGCCAATTTATGCACCTTAGATGGCTGCTTGCTAGTGTTTAAGACCCCAGACGCCTCTCACCAAAGTGGAAAGCAGAACATTTTCTTAATACATTTTGTTATGCCAATTGACCTAGATGTCCCCTGAAACCACGGTCCCCAGAGCCCTGTAACTGATCTCAGTCCTGTCTATATCCAATGTTTAGAACCTTTCCAATCTCAGCCCACTAAGGATTACTGAGATACCAAAAAAAAAAAAAAAAAAAATTCTAGCTAGGTTGTCAAGAAGATATCTAGTTAATGCCAGGTGCTTTTAACCCATGTGAAGTTTAGTGACTACCATTTCTCTCTTGGAATGTGGCAAGAAAAATAAATAAATAAATGCAAAGATTTATCTGTTTGTTTACCCTAGTTCCTAAATCCTATATAATTTATATTCAACCTATCTCTCCCATCTCTACTCATACCAATTTTCTCCTAGGTCACGAAGATGCAGCAACACTGGCCTTCTCTTTTTCTTTACACAGTCAAATGTGTACCTAGCTCTATCTTTTGCCTAGAGTGCTCTACCACCGGATCTTCTCAGGTCTGCCTCATTTTTATCATCCAGATTTCAGTTTAAAAAGCCCTCTTGCCTGACCACTTATAGTAGCAAGTAGCTGCCCTTTATGGCATTATCAGTATTAGCTCTCTACATCTCACTTAACACTAGGCTGAATAATGGCCCCCAAAGATGTTCTTATCCTAATCCCTAGAGCCTATGAATATGTTACCTTACATGGTGTTATGGGTTGAATTGTGTTCCCCAAATAATGTGTGTCAATGTAGCTAGTCCATGATTCCCTGTATTGTGTCATTGTCCACCATTTTGTCACCTGATGTGATTTTTCTGTGTTATAAATCCTACTTCTATGATGTTAATGAGGCAAGATTAGAGGCAGTTATTTAATGAGGCAAGACTCAATTTACAAGATCAGGTTGTGTCTTTAAATCAATGTCTTTTGAGATATAAAAAGAGATGAGAGCAGAGAGACATGGAGATCTCATATCACCAAGAAAGTAGAGCCAGGAGCACACATCCTTTGGACCTGAGGTCCCTGTGCTGAGAAGCTTCTAGAACAGGTGAAGATTGACGACAAGGACCTTCCCTGAGAGCTGACAGAGAAAGAAAGCCTTCCCCTGGAGCTGATGCCCTGAATTTGGACTTCTAGCGTACTAGACTGTGAGAGAATAAATTTCTGTTTTTTAAAGCCATCCACTTGTGGTATTTCTGCTATAGCAGCTAGATAACTAAGACACATGGCAAAAGGGGTTTCACGGATGTGATTAGGTTAAGGATTTTGAGATGGAGAAACTATCCTGAATTATCCAGGTGGGGCCAATGTAATCACACAAATTTTTATAAGAGAGAGGCAAGAGCATCAGAGAAAGGAGATATGAGACAGAACCAGAGGTCATAGTTTTGAACTTTGAAGACGGAGGAAGGGGCCAAAAGCCAAGAATTGTAAAAATTGTAGGAGGCCTCAAAAAGCTGGAAAAGGCAAGGAAATCGGTTTTCCCCGAAAGCCCCTCAGAAGGAGCTCATCCCTGCCAAAGCCTTGATTTCATCCCAGTGAAACCAATTCCAGACTTCTGAACTTTAGGACTATAACAAATTTGAGTTGTTTTAAATCACTAGGTGTGTGGTAATTTGTTATAGCAACCAATATACTACCTGACATTTTTCTTATTATACTCATTTCTTCTTTCTTTATTGTCTTTCTTCTCTTACTAGAATATAAACTTCATAAGGACAGAATCTTGTTTTTCATATTTACCGTTCCTGTTCTTAGAGCAGCGCCTGGAACACAGTTGTTGTTGTTGTTGTTTTTAGTCACCATTGAGTCAATTCAGACTTATGGTGGCCCCATATGTGCAGAGTAGAGCTGTTCCATAGGGCTTCCAAGGTCATGACCTTTAGGAAGCAGATTGCCAAGCCTGTCTTCTGAGGTATCTCTGGTTTGAACTGCCAACTTTTTGGTTAGAAATTTCACTGAGTTAATGATTGATTTTTTTTTATATGAAAAATTTTCATTCTGTCTGAGAACAACTTTTATTCTTTCCCTAGACTTTAAATTGAAGTTGTCAGTGATTTCATTCTACTTGGATCAACACTCAATGTTCATGGAAGCAGCAGTTAAAAAAACAAATGACTTTGCATTGGGCGAATCTGCAGCAAAAGACCCGTTTAAAGTTTTCAAAAGCAAAGATGTCACTGTGATAACTAAGGTGTGCCTGACCCACGTCATGCTCTTTTCAATTGCTTCATATGCATGTGAAAGCTGGACAATGGAAAAGGAAGATAGAAGAATCAATGCTTTCAAATTGTGGTGTTGGTGAAGAACACTGAATATACCATGGACTGCCAAAGAACAAACAAATCAGCCTTAGAAGTAATACAACCAAAATACTCCTTAGGAGTGAGGATGGAGAAACTTCACCTTTCTTATGTTGCACAGATCATCAGGAATTTTCAATACCTAGAAAAGGGCATCATGTAGAGGGTCAAAGAAAGCGAGAGAAACCCTCATCGAGATGGACTGACACAATAGTCACAACAATGAACTCAAACATACCAATGATCATGAAGATGACACAGGACCTGGCAACATTTTTCCTGTTATACGTAGGTTGCCATGAGTCCTATCTGACTTGATGGCAACTAACCACAACAACAAAACTTTAGATATTTATGTTTTCAGACCGGGAAAGGAAAATAAATGTTTGGCAGGGATAAAAGTACATTGGTCTTTCTAATCTCAGGCAATGTCAGAGAATTGTTGTATCTGTGAGTCTCCTATACCAAGAATAAGTTCCTTTTCATCTGCCTTGAAATTTGTAATCCTTTGTCAAGGCACATGATATTGGGTTTTGAGTCTTTTGACCTCCATATTATCTATTAACCTAGAGTTGACGTAATTATTTTTAGAGCTATAAATGGCAAGATTGGTAGTGGAGATCTCATCACCTTATCTGGAGCTTATTTGGAAATGAAAAAATATTTCATTGTGGTTTATTTTTCCAGGGATATTTATTTGTGAAAATTTCCTGGCAATACAGATTTTAAAATACATTTAAACATTTCTAAGTTCCAGAATTTTTTTTTCTGAAAATAAGTATAGGGACAATTTTACTGCTACTTTTAGAGGTTACACTTATAGACTAACATTCTATTTAGAACATTCATGAGATAGATTCAATAGACCATGTCTAAAACAACATTTCCAAGTTTTCTTAACCAATGACATAATTTCCCCTGGGCCCATATGTACCCAAAGTTAGGCTGGTGAGTTACAGAGTTAAGAAGACTGAAATGAAGTAAAGGACTCAGTTTAAAAGTTATCTTTTGTCAACTGGAAGATTTTTACCAGTTCTGCTCTCATAGATTCCACTTCGTCCTAATCAAATTCTTATTGTCAGTAACTGATCTCAGTCCTGTCTATATCCAATGTTTAGAACCTTCCCAATCTTAGCCCTCTAAGAATTACTGAGATACAAAAAAAAAAAGAAAAAAATTCTAGCTAGGTTGTCAAGAAGATATTTAAAGTAAACATAAAATAGACTAGAAACTTATCAAACTTAAATATTAAAAGTTTATTCTGTCTCCAAAAAGCCTTAGTCAGTAACAGCCTTATGGAGATATAATTCACATACCATAAGATTTATCCATCTGAAGCATAAAATTCAATGGTTTTTAGTATATTCATAGTGTTGTGCAATCAACACCATAATCAGTTTTATAATATTTTCATCACCCCAAAAAGAAACCCCATACCCATTAGCACTCACTCCCCATTTTCTCCCAACCACCCATTTTCCCTAGCCCTAGGCAAACACCAACCTAGTATCTGTCTCTATGGATTTGCCTATTCCGGACATTTTCATACAAATGGAATCATACAATGTGTGGTCTTTGTGACTGGCTTCTCTCAGTCAGCATAATGGTTTCAAGGCTTATCCTAGTTGTAAAAAAAAAAAAAAAAAAAAAAAGTTGTAGCATGTATTATTACTTCATTCCTTTTTTTATGATTGAATATTATTCCACTTTAGGTATAAATCACATTTTATTTATCCATTCACCAGTTAATAGACACTTGTTTCCAGTTTTTGCCTATTCTGAAAAGTGTTTCTCTGAACACTTGTGTACAAGTATTTGTGTGAGCTTTCCAATAGTGATTATATTTTTGAAGTGCAACATTGACCCCAAATTCTGTTACCAGAGTTGTTATTACTAAGTCAAAAAGAAACAATTATACACACGCACACAAGCCTATACTCATGTCTTTTCATTTCTCCACACTCTATAATCTATTTACTCATAAAAATAATGCTCATTAGGAAGTAGGAAAGAATAATTTTTTCATAATGTATTTGTTAGGATTCTAAAAATATTTTCAAAACAGCAGTTTTTCCTGAGTCTAATGTGTTTAGTTACAGTAGCCACGGAAAAACCTCAAAAAGTGTTAGATTTTCAAAATTCAGCAAATTTTAATTTTAGAAATCACAAGGAAAGCCAATAACCTAATTTTTAACCAGAGAACTTGGCACTTGGAGTTGAACACCAAAAAATGTCTTCTCTGAAGCATGACCTCATAGTATTACCATTTTTACCCACAAGAAGATAAATAGAACACTTTCATTTGAATGCTAATTGAATAGATTATTATTCTGGCTTATTATTGTGGCTGATTGACTATCCAAAATAAAAACATCCAAGTCATACAATTACTGAGTCTTTATTGGACTACTAGCAATTTTAGTATCCAAAAGCATTTAAGAAGATTGTTATCAAGCAAAAGCATAAACTTTGCATTTGCATGGTATTCATCATAATTCAATTAATTAAACAAAAAATTCAAACACAAAATATTTTATCTGAAATATTTATATAATTGATGTGCAAAGTAATTTTTTCTCTTTAGTTGAATTATCCAAATGTTTTTATGTATCTGTCTCCAATTATAATAACACTTCTGTCATTTCCTGTTGGCTTTCATTGTCCCTTAGGAAAACCAAATGATAACATCTTTCATTTGCAATTATTTTTTTTCCAGTAATATCACCAACATAAATGGTGACTATACACATGGACCTCGCCAGATGGAATACACAGGAATCAAATCAACTATATCTGTGGAAAAAGATGATGGAAAAGCTCAACATCATCAGTCAGAACAAGGACAGGGGCAGACTGCAGAACAGACAATCAAATGCTCATATGCAAGTTCAAGTTGAAACTGAAGAAAATTAGAACAAGTCTACAAGAGCCAAAGTATGACCTTGAGTATATCCCACCTGAATTTAGAGACCATCTCAAGAATATAGGAAGCACTGGTGTCATAGTGTTTAAAAGCTACGGCTGCTAAACGAAAGGTCAGCAGTTCGAATACACCAGGCGCTCCTTGGCAACTCCATGGGGTAGTTCTACTCTGTCCTGTAGGGTTGGTATGAGTCAGAATCGACTCAATGGCAGAGGGTTTGGTTTGGTTTTACTCAAGAATATATTTGATGCATTGAACACTGATGATTGAAGACTGGACAAGTTGTGGAATGACATTAAGGACATCACCCATTTAGAAAGCAAAAGGTCATTAAAAAGACAAGAAAGAAAGAAAAGATGAAAATGGATGTCAGAAGAGACTCTGAAATTTGCTCTTGAATGTCAAGTAGCTAAAGCAAAAGGAAGAAATGATGAAGTAAAAGAACTGAACAGAAGATTTCAAAGAGCAGCTCAAGAAGACAAAGTAAATTATTATAATGACATGTGCGAAGAGCTGGAGATAGAAACCCAAAAGGGAAGAACATGCTCAGCATTTCTCAAGCTGAAAGAACTGAAGAAAAAATTCAAGCCTCGAGTTGCAATAGTGAAGGATTCCATGGGGAAAATATTAAATGACTCAGGAAGCAGCAAAAGAAGATGGAAAGGGTACACAGAGTCATTGTACCAAAAAGAATTTGTCGACGTTCGACCATTTCAAGAGGTAGCATATGATCAGGAACTGATGGTACAGAAGGAAAAAGTCCAAGTTGCACTGAAGGCACTGGCGAAAAACAAGGTTCCAGGAATTGACAGAATATCAAATGAGATGTTTCAACAAATGGGTGCGGTGATGGAAGCACTCATTTGTCTATTCCAGGAGATTTGGAAGACAGCTACCTGGCCAACTGACTGCAAGAGATTCATGTTTATGCCTATTCTCAAGAAGGGTGATCCAACCGAATGTGGAAATTATCGAATAATATCATTAATATCCCATGCGAGCAAAATTTTGCTGAAGATCATTCAAAACTGGCTGTAGCAGTATATCAACAGGGAACTGCCAGAAGTTCAGGCCGGATTCAGAGGAGGATGTGGAACAAGGGATATCATTGCTGATGTCAGACGGATCCTGGCTAAAAGCAGGGAATAACAGAAAGATGTTTACCTGTGTTTTATTAACTGTGCAAAGGCATTTGACTGTGTGGATCATAACAAATTATGGGTAACATTGCAGAGAATGGGAACTCTGGAATGCTTAATTGTGCTCATAAGGAACCTGTAAATAGATCAAGAGGCAGTTGTTCAAACAGAATAAGGGGATACTGCATCGTTTAAAGTCAGGAAAGGTGTGCATCAGGGTTGTATCCTTTCACCGTACCTGTTCAATCTGTATGCTGAGCAGGTAATCCAAGAGGCTGAACTGTACGAAGAAGAATGGGACATCAGGATTAGAGGAAGACTCATTAACAACCTGCATTATGCAGATGACACAACCTTGCCTGCTGAAAGTGAAGAGGACTTGAAGCATTTACTGATGAAGATCAAAGATCACAGTCTTCAGTGTAGATTACACCTCAACATAAAAAAAAAAAAAAACCTAAAACAAAAATCCTCATAACCGGACCAATAAGCAACATCATGATAAACGGAGAAAAGTTTAAAGTTGTCAAGGATTTCATTTTACTTGGATTTACAATCAACACCCATGGAAGCAGCAGTCAAGAAATGAAGAGACGCATTGAGTTGGGCAAATGTGCTGCAAAAGACCTCTTTAAAGTGTTGAAAAGCAAAGATGTCACCTTGTGCACTAAGGTGCGCCTGACCCAAGCCATGGTGTTTTCAATTGCCTCATACGCATGCAAAAGCTGGGCAATGAATAAGGAAGACCAAAGAATTGACGCTTTTCAATTGTGGTGTAGGTGAAGAATATTGACTATACCATGGACTGCCAAAAGAATGAACAAATTTGTCTTGGAAGAAGTACAACCAGAATGCTCCTTAGAAGCAAGGATGGCGAGACACATCTTACATACTTTGGACATGTTATCAGGAGAGATCAGTTCCTGGGGAAGGACAGCATGCTTGGTAGAGTACAAGGCCAGTGAAAAAGAGGAAGACTCTCAGCAAGATGGATTGATTGACACAGTGGCTGCAACAGTGGGCTTAAGCATAACAATGATTGTGAGCATGGAAAGGACCAGGCAGTGTTTCTGTGGTACATAGGTTCGCTATGAGTCAGAACTGACACAACGGCACCTAACAACAACAACATAAATTTTAACCCTAGAACATAAGTATGCAATAAATATTAATGCTTATTATTATTTTTCTATCAAGAGACATCTTGGAGATATTACTTCTGGAATGGAGGCATGAGAAACTTTTAAGACCCTCTCCCTAGTAAATAAAAATAACTGGTGAAAATTATTTATAACAACTATTTAAAGTCTCTGGAAATTGTTCTAAGGTCATATAGAAAATGAAGAAATTATTTTTGAAGAAAATCTATTAAATCTCAGTTAGAATGAGTCTTAGCACTTGAATTATGACTCACTCCCGGACTCCCAAATCCCAGCTCAGTATGATGGAAGCTGTGTTCCCAATGGGTACAGCCAAGAACATAGGGCTATTTTCCCCAGCTGTGATTCAAGGCCTACGGTATATCCCTGGGAGAAGTGGGCCAGCATTTCTCATCCTTAAAGTGCCATGTTTCAGAGGCTAAATTTCAGAGAGGATGTGGGATGCCTTCCTCCACCCAGCCCCATTTGTAGGCATGGCAGGTTGAAAATACTGTGGTCCCAATAAACTTCACCCCAACTCACACATAGGGTAGAGGTTCCATGCCAGCAGAAGTAAACCTGCAAGACCAGAAGTTACTGCCCCTATTCCTCTTAAAGCAGGGATGTCACTCTGAGAGTTCCCACCATCTGCTCCAGAGTAGTAGTTCAGGGATTTTGCCCAGGTGGAGAGGTAGTTTATAAGAACAGAGAGCTCTGAAGTACTTTTCCAAAAAACTGACTTTACTTACCCAAGAGTGTGGAGAGAAGTTCAAGCCTATGGGGCTTTTGAAAAAAATAAGAGATTTTGGTGGTAAGCAATTAAGGGGAGGCTGATAGCTCCATAAGAACAACAAGCTAAACTGTAGGTCAGCTAGTTTATTAGAAAGAACCAGGGAAAGAAATGGCTAAGAAGAGACCTCATGGGTTCAGAACAAATCTCAAAGACTGGCTTCAAAAATACCCCTACAAAGGGGCCCAAATCTAATTGGAACAGTGTGGGAACAATTTATGCCACCAGGAAGTGTAAATATAAAAGTAGTGCTAAGAGCCAGAAATTAGTAGAGCCTAAGAGCTGGGTTTCGTAGCCGTTAAGAGCTACGTCTGCTACCCAAAAGGTCAGCAGTTTGAATCCACCAGGTGCTCCTTGGAAACTCTGTGGGGCTGTTCTATTCTGTCCAATAGGGTCGTTACGAGTTGGAATTGACTCAACGGCAATGGGTTTGGTTTTTGTTTTTTTTTTTTTGGAACAGGTGGGTAGGAGTTCTGGTGGTGCAGTGGTTAAGTGCTTGGCTGCTAACCAAAAGGTCGGCAGTTCAAATCTACTAGGCACTCCATGGGAGAAAGATGTGGCACTTTGCCTCCAATAGTAAAGATTATAGCCTTGGAAATCCTGTGAGAGCAGTTCTACTCTGTCCTACAGGGTCTCTATGAATCAGAATTGACTTGATGGCAATGGGTTTGCTTTTTTTGGTTTTTACAGCTGGATGTGTTAACAACAGAGGTAGATAGCTTAATAGAAAAATCAGGGAAATAAACAGTCAGAGAGCCTTGTTAAAACCACTGTCATCACAGGGTGACTGGTTCATAACCGAGGCTGCTCCCTCTGAGGACAGATATCAAAGAATTCACACTGGGGGAAACACACTTCGCTAAAATAGTCCAGTCAAAAAAATCAAATACAAAAACAATAAGACCTTGGTAGGAAGGGGACATAATTCAGAGTGGCTACGAAGTATTAAATAAAACATTGAGTTTTCAATGAAAAAATGCAAGGCATGGGAAAAACAAACAAAAAATCCAGAAAAGTATGGATTATGCATAGGTGGAAAAAAAAAAAAAAAGCAGGCAACAGAAACTATAAGAGGGCCCAGATATTGGACTTAGCAAACAAAAACTTCAAAGAAGCTATAATAAATATGTTTAAGGAACTAAAGGAAGTTATGTTTAAAGAAGCAAATGAAGGTATGATGACTGTATCTCATCAAATTGAGAATATCAACAAACACAAAAAAATAGAAATTATAAAATAGAACAAAATGTAAATTCTGGAGTTGAAAAGTACAATAATTGAAATGAGAAAATCACTAGAGGAGTTCAACAGTAGACTTGAAGAAGAAGGAAGAATCAGCAAATTTAAAGATGCTGCAATAGAAATTAGGGAATACAAAGAATGTAGAAAAAAATGAAAAAAAAAACTAACAAAATCTCATAAAAATGTGGGACACTATTAAGTGCATAAATCTATGCATAATGGGAGTACCGCAATAAGAGGAGAAAACAAAAGGAGCAGAAAAAACATTCAAAGAAGTAATAGCTGAAAACTTCTGAAATCTGATTTAAAAATTAGTTATACAACCAATAAGGTCAACAAACTTCAAGTAGGATAAGTTCAAAGAGATCAACCCAGACACATCCTAGTAAAAATATTGAAAAACAAAGAGAAAACCTTGAAAGCGAAAACAGAAAAACAACTTGTCACATACAAGAAAACTCCATAGCTGACTTTACATCAGAAGCAAAGGAGACCAGAAGGCAGTGGAATGACATATTCAAAGTGTTGAAAGACACATAACTACCAACAAGAATCTTAAATCTGCCAAAAATATCTTCCAAAAATGAAGCCAAAATAAAGGCATTCTGAGAGGATCAAAAACTGAGGCAGTGTATGGCTATCAGATCTGCCTTATAAGAAATACTGAAGGAAGTTCTTTGAGATGAAAGCGAGTGACAAAGGACAATAATTCAAAATGAGAGAAGAAAAACAAAACGAAGAATACCACTAAAGGTAATTATGTAATTATGAAAGAGAATATAAATGAACATGTCTTTCCTTTCTTCTTTTAATAGATTTTTAAAAAGAACTGTATAAAATGCTGTTATTATTGTTAGATCCCCCACGTGTCTATCAGTTTGTTGTACTGTGGGGGTTTGGGTGTTCCTGTGATCCTGGAAGCTATGCCACCAGTATTCAAGTACCAGCAGGGTCACCCATGGAGGACAGATTTCAGCTGAGGTTCCACACTAAGACAGACTAGGAAGAAGGACCCGGCAGTCTTCTTTTGAAAAGCATTAGCCAGTGAAAACATTATGAATAGCAGCAGAACATTCTCTGATATAGTGCTTGGAAGATGAGCCCCCAAGGTTGGAAGGCACTCAAAAGATGACTAGGGAAGAGCTGCCTCCTCAAAGTAGAGTCGACCTTAATGACATGGATGGAGTAAAGCTTCCGGGACCTTCATTTGCTGATGTGGCACGACACAAAATAACAAGAAACAGCTGAAAATGTCCATTAATAATAGGAACCTGGAATGTTCGAAGTATGAATCCAGGGAAATTGGAAATTGTCAAAAGTGAAATGGAAAGCATAAACATCAATATCCTAGGCATTAGTGAGCCAAAATCGACTGGTATTGGCCATTTTGAATCGGACAATCGTATAGTCTACTATGTTGGGAATGACAAGTTGAAGAGGAATGGTGTTGAATTCATTCTCAAAAAGAATGTTTCGAGATCTATCCTGAAGTACAACGCTGTCAGTAATAGGATAATATCCATACGCCTACAAGGAAGGCCAGTTAATATGACTATTATCCAAATTTATGCACCAACCACTAGGGCCAAAGATGAAGAAATAGAAGATTTTTATCAGCTGCTGCAGTCTGAAATTGATCGAACAGGCAATCAAAATGCATCGATAATTACGAGTTATTGGAATGCGAAAGTTGGAAACAAAGAAGGAGGATTGGTAGTTGGATATGGCCTTGGTGACAGAAACAATGCCGGAGATAGAATGATACAATTTTGCAAGACATACAACTTATTCATTGCAAACACCTTATTTCACCAACATAAACAACGACTATACACATGGATCTCACCAGATGGAACACAGAGAAATCAAACTGACTACATCTGTGGAAAGAGATGATGGAAAAGCTCAATATCATCAGTCAGAACAAGGCTAGGGGCCGACTGTGGAACAGACCATCAATTGCTCATATGCAAGTTCAAGCTGAAACTGAAGAAAATCAGAGCAAGTCCACGAGAGCCAAAATATGACCTTGAGTATATACCACCTGAATTTAGAGACCATCTGAAGAATAGATCTGATGCATTGAACACCGGTGACCGAAGACCAGACGAGTTGTGGAATGACATGAAGGACATCATCCATAAAGAAAGCAAGAGGTCATTGAAAAGACAGGAAAGAAAGAAAAGACCAAGATGGATGTCAGAGGAGACTCTGAAACTTGCTCTTGAGCGTCGAGCAGCTTAAGCAAAAGGAAGAACTGATGAAGTAAAAGAACTGAACAGAAGATTTCAAAGGGTGGCTCGAGAAGACAAAGTATTATAAGTATTATAATGACATGCGCAGAGAGCTGGAGATGGAAAAACAAAACGGAAGAACACACTTGGCTTTTCTCAAGCTGAAAGAACTGAAGAAAAAATTCAAGCCTCGAGTTGCAATAGTGAAGAATTCTATGGGGGATATATTAAATGACGCAGGAAGCATCAAAAGAAGATGGAAGGAATACACAGAGTCATTATACCAAAAAGAATTAGTCTATGTTCAACCATTTCAAGAGGTGGCACATGATCAGGAACGGATGGTACTGAAGGAAGAAGTCCAAGCTGTTCTGAAGGCATTGGTGAAAAACAAGGCTCCAGGAATTGATGGAATATCAATTGAGATGTTTCAACAAACAGATGCAGCACTGGAGGTGCTCACTCGTCTATGCCTAGAAATATGGAAGACAGCTTCCTGGCCAACTGACTGGAAGAGATCCATATTTATGCCTATTCCCAAGAAAGGTGATCCAACCGAATGTGGAAATTACAGAACAATACCATTAATACCACACGCAAGAAAAATTTTGCTGAAGATCATTCAAAAATGGCTGTGGCAGTATATCGAGAGGGAACTGCCAGAAATTCAGGCTGGTTTCAGAAGAGCATGTGGAACCAGGGATATCATTGCTGATGTCAGATGGATCCTAGCTGAAAGCAGAGAATACCAGAAGGATGTTTACCTGTGTTTTATTGACTATGCAAAGGCATTCGACTGTGTGGATCATAACAAATTATGGGTAACATTGCAAAGAATGGAAATTCCAAAACTCCTAATTGTGCTCATGAGGAACCTTTACATAGATCAAGAGGCAGTTGTTTGGACAGAACAAGGGGATATTGAGTGATTTAAAGTCAGGGAAGGTGTGTGTCGGGGTTGTATTCTTTCACCACACCTATTCAGTCTGTATGCTGAGCAAATAATACGAGAAGCTGGACTATATGAAGAAGAATGGGGTATCAGGATTGGAGGAAGGCTTATTAACAGCCTGCATTATGCAGATAACACAACATTGCTTGCTGAAAGTGAAGAGGACTTGAAGCACTTACTAATGAAGATCAAAGACCACAGCCTTCAGTATGGATTGCACCTCAACATAAAGAAAACAAAAATCCTCACAACTGGACCAATGAGCAACATCATGATAAATGGAGAAAAGATTGAAGTTGTCAAGGATTTCATTTTACTTGGATCCACAATCAACAGCCATGGAAGTAGCAGTTAAAAAATCAAAAGATGCATTGCATTGGGTAAATCTGCTGCAAAGGACCTCTTTAAAGTGTTGAAGAGCAAAGATGTCACCTTGAAGACTAAGGTGCACCTGGCCCAAGCCATGGTATTTTCAATTGCATCATACGCATGTGAAAGCTGGACAATGACTAAGGAAGACCAAAGAAGACTTGACACCTTTGAATTGTGGTGTTGGCGAAGAATATTGATTATACAATGGACTGCCAGAAGAAGGAAGAAGTCTGTCTTGGAAGAAAAATGGCCAGAATGCTCCTTGGAAGTCAAGATGGACTGCCAAAAGAATGAACAAATCTGCCTTGGAAGAAGTGCAGCCAGAATGCTCCCTAGAAGCATGGATGGCGAGACTGGGTCTTACATACTTTGGGTATGTTGTCAAGAGGGATCAGTTCCTGGAGAAGGACATCATGCTTGGCAGAGTACAGGGTCAGCGGAAAAGAGGAAGACCCTCAAGGAGGCGGATTGACACGGTGGCTCCAACAATGAGCTCAAGCATAACAAGGATTGCGGGGATGGCTCAGGACCGGGCAGTGTTTCGTTCTCTTGTGCATAGGGTCGCTATGAGTCAGAACTGACTCAATGGCACCTAACAACAACAACAATATTGTTAGGTGCCTACAAGTCAATTCTGACTCATAGCAACCCTATGTAATACAGAACAAAACACTGTCCAGTTTTGTACCTTCTTCATAATTATTGTTATGTTTCAGCCCGTTGTTGCAGCCACTGTCAGTCCATCTAGTCAAGGGTCTTCCTCTTTTCCAATGACCCTCTACTTTACCAAGCAGGATGTATTTCCCAGGGACTGGTCCTTTCTGATAACATGTGAGACAAAGTCTTACCATCTTGACTTCCAAGGAGCATTCTGGCCATTTTTCTTCCAAGACAGACTTCTTCCTTCTTCTGGCAGTCCATTGTATAATCAATATTCTTCACCAACACCGTAATTCAAAGGCATCAATTCTTCTTCAGCCTTTGTCGTTCATTGTCTACCTTCTGCATGCATATGAGGCAATTGAAAATATCATGGCTTGGGTCAGATGCACCTTAGTCCTCAAACCAACATCTTTGCTTTTTAACACTTTAAAGGGGTCTTTTTTGCAGCAGAATTGCCCAATGTAATATGTGGTTTGATTTCCTGACTGCTGCTTCCACAGCATTAATTGTGGATCCAAGTAAAATGAAATCCTTCACAATATTAACCTTTTCTTTTCTCCATTTATCATGGTGTTCCTTATTGGTTCAGTTGTGAAGATTTCTGTTTTTTATTGAATATAATCCATAATGCAGGCCGTATTATCAGTAAGTGCTTCAAGTCCTCTTCGTTTTCAGCAAGCCAGGTTGTGTTATCTGCATATCACAGGTTGTTAATGAGTCTACAATCAATCCTGATGCCACATTCTTCATATAGTCCAGCATCTCGGATTCTTTGCTCAGCATATAGATTGAATAAGTACGGTGAGATGATGCAACCCAGACACACATTTTCTTGATGTTAAACGATGTAGTATCCCTTTGCTCTGTTTGAACGACTGCCTTTTGGTCTAACAGGTTCCATATAGGCACAATTAAATGTTCTGGTATTCACACTCTTCACAGTGTTATCAATAATTTGTTATCACCCACATAGTCCAACGCCTTTGTATAGAACAATAAAACAGAGGTAAACATCTTTCTGCTATTCTCAGTTTTCAGCCAGGATCCATCTGACATCAGCAATGATATCCTTCGTTCCATGTCCTCTTCTGAATCTGGCTTGAATTTCTGACACTTCCCTGTGGATGTACTGCTACAACCACTTTTGAATGATTTTCAGCAAAATTTCACTCGCTTGTGATATTAATGATATTGTTCAATAATTCCCACATTCTGTTGGATCACCTATCTTTGGAATGGGTACAAATATAGATTTCTTCCAGGCCATTAGCCAGGTAGTTGTCTTCAAATTTTTTGGTATAGAGGAGTAAGTGACTCCAGCGCTGCATCCATTTGTTGAAATATGTCAATTAGTATTCTATCAATTCCTGGAGGCTCATTTTTCGCCAGTGCCTTCAGTTCAGCTTGGACTTCCTCCTTTAATACCATCTGTTTGTGATCATATTCTACCTCCTGAAATGGTTGAACGTCGACCAATTGTTTTTATTACAGTGGCTCCGTGTATTCCTTCTATCTGTTTCTGATGCTTCCTGTGTCATTAAATACTTTGCCCATAGAATCTTTTCAAAATTGCAACCCAAAGCTTGAATTTTTTCTTCAGTACTTTCAGCTTGAGAAATGCCAAGTGTGTTCTTCCCTTTTGGTTTTCTAACTCCAGATCTTCACACAATTCATTACAATATTTTATTTTGTCTTCTCAACCTGCCCTTTGAAATCTTCCATTCAGTTCTTTTACTTCATCACTCTTTCCATTCACTTTAACTACTCTGCATTCAAGAGCAAGTTTCAGAGTCTCTTCTGACACTCATTCTGGTCTTTTCTTTCTTTCCTGTTTTTTTTAATGACCTTTTTCTTTCTTCATATATGATGTCCTTGATGTCTTCCCACAACTCATCTGGTCTTTGGTCATTAGTGTTCAATGCATTAAATCTATTCTTGAGATGGTCTCCAAATTCAGGTGGGATATAGACTCAAGGTTTTATTTTGGCTCTTGTGGACTTGTTTTAATTTTTTTCAGCTTCAACTTGAACTTGCATGTGAGCAATTGGTGATCTGTTCTGCAGTACATCCCTGGCCTTGTTCTGACAAATGATATTGAGATTTTCCATCATTTCTTTCCACAGAAGTAGTTGATTTGATTCCTGTGTTGTCCATCTGGTAAGGCCCATGTGTATAGTTGCCGTTTAAGTTGTTGAAAAAAGGCGTTTGCAAGAAAGGAGTAATTGGTCTTGCAAAATTCTATCATGCGATCTTCAGTGTCCTTTCTATCACCAAGGCCATAATTTCCAACTCCCAATCCTTCTTTGTTTCCAGTTTTCACATTTCAATTACCAGTAGTTATTAATGCATCTTGATTGCATGTTTGATCAATTTCAGACTGCAGAAGTTCATAAAGATCTTTAATTTCCTCGTCTTTGGCATTAGTGGTTGGTGTGTAAATTTGAATAATAGTCGTAATAACTGGACTTCTTTGTTGCCATATGGATATTATTTTACCACTGACAGCGTTGTACTTCAGGATAGATCTTGAATTGTTCTTTTTGATGATGAATGTGACACCATTCCTCTTTACTTTGTTATTCTAGTAGGCCATTAAAATTGTCCAATTCAAAATGACCAATATGAGTCCATTTCAGCTACTAATGCCTAGGATATCAATCTTTATGCATTCCATTTCATTTTTTATGTCTTCCTCTTTACCTAGATTCATACTTCACACATTTCAAATTCCTGTTATTAATGGATGCTTGCAACTGTTTCTTCACATTTTTGATTCATGCCACATCAGCAAATGAAGGTCCTGAAAGCTTGACTCCATCCACATCATTAAGGTCAACTCTACATTGATGATGCAGCACTTCCGCAGTTGTATTTCAAGTATCTTCCAACCTGAGGAGCTCATCTTCTGGCACTATATCAATGTTCTGCTGCTATTCACAAGGTTTTTACTGGCCAATTTTTTCAGAAGTAATCTGCCGGATCCTTCTTCCTATTCTGTCTTAGTCTGGAAGCTCCACTGAAGCCTGTCCATCAAGAGTGACCCTGCTGGTATATGAAATACTGGTGGCAAAGTTTCCAGTATCACAGCAACACACAAGCCACCACAGTACAACAAACTGACAGATGTATGGTGGCTATATAATGTATATAATTGTATTATTGGGCTTATAACATATAGAAATGTAAAACATTTGGTAATAATGGCACAAAGGAGTTGGGGGTGTGGGAGGAGCAAATCTGTATTAGGTTAAGAAAATTATACCAGGTGGTAATTTGAATTCACAAGAACCATGAAGAGAAAAAGAAATGGTAACTAAGATAGTATAACAAAGAAGTTTCCCCTTTCTTAATCATTTTCTTTAAAAGACATAAAATTATATAAGGCAATAATTATAACACTGAATTCTTTGGTTTGTAGCATATACAGGCATAATACATATAACAATAACAGTACAAAATAGGGAAAAGGAAATAGAGCTACATAAGAGTAGCATTTCTATATATCTTTGGAATTAAGTTAGTATAAATCTAAAACTGATTTTAATAATTTGAAATGTATTTGGTAAACTGCAAAGGAATCACTAAGATTATAACTCAAAAAATATACGAAAAAATCACTAAAAGAGGTAAAATATTACAGTAGAAAATATACATTTAATGCAAAAAGAAGAAATAAAGAAACAAAACCACATGAGACATATAGAATACAAAAAAGTACACTGGAAGACATAAATCCAACTATATCAATAGTAATATTCAATGTGAATAGATTTGAAAATCCAATCAAAAGGCAGAGACTGTTACACCAAATAGAAAGCAAGATTGAACTATGTGCTGTCTATAGGACACACATTTTAAGAAAACTGGAGTGTCTAAATTAATATCAGACAAAATGGACTTTTACAAAATTAATAGAGATAAATAGGGATATTTTATAATTATAAAAGTATCAATCCATCAGGAAGATATAACAATTACTACATGACATGGATCCAACAACAGAGCCCATGGAGGAAAAAAATCTTGTCAGAATTGAAAGGAGAAAGGCACAATTCAACAGTAATAACTAGAGATTTTAATACCACACTTGAAAATGGATAGAACAACTAGGAAGAAGATCAACAAGGAAATAGAACACTTGAGCCACACTACAAACCAACTGGACTTAACAGTCATCTACGTACCACTGGTGATATAGTGGTTAAGGGCTACCGCTGCTAACCAAAAGGCCAGCAGTTCGAATTCACCAGGCTCTCCTTGGGAACCCTATGGGGCAGTTCTACTCTGTTCTATCAGGTCGCTATGAGTCATAACAGACTTGACAGCAATGGGTTTTACATACCACTACCCCCAACCACAGCAGAATACCCATTCTTCTCAAGTGCACATGGAACATTCTTCAGGATAGACCATATGCTAGTCCATAAAACAAGCCTCAATAAATTTCAAAAAATTGATATCACATAAAGTTTGTTCTTGGACTACAATAGAATGAAATAAAAATTAATCACAAAACAAATTTCAAGAATTCACAAATATGTATAAATTAAATAACACCATCCTAAATAACCAATGGGTCAAAGTAGAAATCACAAGGGGAAGTAGAAAATACTTAGAAATGAATGAAAATAAAGACATAGTATATCAAAACTTTAGCAGTGTTCAGACTTTGAAGAAAAATTTATGATTGTAAATGCCTACAATTAATAAAGAAAAATCTCAAATCAATAAAGTAACAAACAACCTTAAAACACTGGAAAAAAGCAGAGCAAACTAAACTCAAAGCAAGCAGAAGGATGGAAATAACAAGGATTAGAGCAAAAAGTCATGTAAATGAGAATAGAAAAAGAGTAGAGAAAATCAACAAAACCAAAAGCTGGTTCTTTGAAAAGATGAACAAAATTGACAAAACTTTAGCCAGATGGACCAAAACGAAAAGAAAGAAGACTCAAATTACTAAAATCAGGAATGAATGATGGCACATTACTACTGACCTAACAGAAGAAAACACGTTTACAAGACAATATTATAAACAATTATATGCAAATTATGTAACTCGAAAATGAAAAATTCCCAGAAAGATATAAACAACTGAAACTGACCCAACAAGAAATGAAAAATCTGAATAGATCTATAGCAAATAAAGACAGTCAATTAGTAATTGAAAACTACCTACAAAGAAAAGCCCAAGCCTAGATGGTGTTACCAGTGAATCCTTTGAAATCATTAAAAAAGAATTAGTACCAATTCTTTACGAACTCCACCAAAAATATAGAAGAGGAGGAAACATTTCCCAACTCATTCTATAGACCAGTTTACACTGATGCCAACTCCAGACGAACACATCACAAGAAAACTACAGACCAAAATCTTTTATGAATATTGTTGCAAAAATTCTCAGCAAAATACTAAGCAAATATTAAAAAAAAAAAAATGTTGCCATGGAGTCGATTCTGGCTCATCGCAATTCTTTTAGGACAGAGTAGAACTGCCCCACAGGGTTTCCAAGGAGTGGCTGGTGGATTCAAGCTGCCAACCTTTTGCTTAGCAGCTGTAGCTCTTAACCACTGCACCACAGAATATAGCAACATATGAAAAGAGATTATACACAATGACCAAATGGGTTTTATTCTACGAATGCCAAGGTAGTTTAACATCTGAAAATCAATTAATGTAACGTATCAGATCAATAAAATAAAGGCAAAAAACACCTAATAATGTCATTAGGAGCAAGAAAAGCATTTGACAAAATTCAGTGCTCCCTCATGATGAAAACACTCAACAAACTAAGAACAGAAGGGAATTTCCTCAATTCGATAAAAGGCATCTACAAATAACTCACAGCTAACATCATATTTAATGGTGAAAGATTTCCCCCTCAGAGAGGAACAACACAAGAATATCTACTAACATCACTTCTGTTCAACACTGGGCTAGAGAATCTAGCCAGGATAATTAGGCAAGAAAATAAAGTAATAAATGAATAAGTAAAATTATCTCTATCTGCAGATGACATGATCAAGTACACAGTAAATCCTTTGGAATCCACTAAAAAACTATTAGCAATAATAAATGAGATCCAAATATCAAAATACAAAAATTAATTTTATTTCTGTACAGTACAATGAACAAATGGAAATCTACATTAGGAAAACAAATACATTTACAATAGCATCCAAAATAATTTAAAAAAAGAAAATTTTTTTTAAATAATTACTTAGTAATAAATCTAACAAAAGAAGTGCAAACCTTATACTCTGAAAACTATAAATATTGTTGAAAGAAATTAAAGAAGGCCCAAAGAAATGGAAAGCATCCCATGTTCAGGATTTAGATGATTTAATTTGTTAAGATGGAAATACTCTCCACACTGACCTACAGATTCACCAAAAGCCTCATCAAAATCCAGCCGCCTTCTTTGCAGAAAGAAGCCCCTGGGTGGTGCACGTGGTTAAGGTCCTTGACTGCTAATAGAAAGGGTAGAGAATCGAGTCCGCCCGTAGGTGCATCAGGAGAAAGTCCTGGTGATCTGCTTCTGAAAAAAACAATCAGCCACTGAAAATCCCATGGAGCGCAGTTCTACTCTGACGCACATTGGGCCGCCATGATCTGGAGTTGATGCCAAAGGGTTCCTTGCAGACATTTACAAGCTGATTCTAAAATTCATATAGAAAATCAAGGGAACCACAATAGCAAAAAAATCTTGGAAAAGAAGGACAAGTTTGAAGGATTCACACATTCCATTACAAAACTTACTACAAAGTTACGGAAATCAAGAAACAGACATACAGGCATACAAATAGATTTTTAGATCAATGGAGTAGAATTGAGAGTCTAGAAATAAACCGTCTCGTTGATGGCCAACTGATTTTTAACGTGGTGCCAAGACAATTCAGTGAGGAATGAATAATCTTTTCAACAAATGATATAAAGACAACCGGGTTTCCAAACACAAAACAATGAAGATTTAGGATTAAATCCTATGACACTGGTTACGCAAAGGCCCCTTAGATATTATATCAATCAAAAAGCACAAGTGACGATAGAAAAAATAGATAATTTGAGCATCATCAAAATTAAAATGCTTGTGTTCCAAAGGACACTATCAAGGAAGTAAAAAGATGAACCACAGAATGGGAAAAAAGAATTGCAAAAGGTATATCTGATAAGGGATTTTTTTTCCAGAATATATAACAATTTTTTTAATTCAACAAAGACAAATAACAATTTAAAAATGGGTAAAGGATCTGAATAGAAACCTGTCAAAGTACACACACAAATAAGCACATTGAAAGATAATCAACCATCAGTGGAATGCATATCAAAATTAAAATGGGATACCCCTTCACACCCACTGGAATGACTATAATCAAAAGGACAGATAATAATAAGTGTTGGAGGTAATATGGAGAAAATGGAACTCTCATACACTGCTGGTGAAAATGTAAAATGATGCACCTGCTTTGCAAAAGTTTGGTAGTTCCAAAAAAGGTTATACATAGAGTTGCCATCTGACACGGCAATTCTATCCTTAGGTATGGTGTTGTTGTTGTTGTTGTTAGGTGCCATCGAGTCAGGTCCGACTCAGAGCAACCCTGTGCACAACAGAATGAAACACTGCTCGGTCCTGTGTCATCCTCACAATTGTTGCTATGCTCCAGCCCATTGTTGCAGCCACTGTGTCAATCCATCTCATTGAGGGTCTTCCTCTTTTTCGCTGACCCTCTACTTTACCAAGTATGATGTCCTTCTCCAGGGACTGATCCCTCCTGATAACATGTCCAAATATTTGAAATGTAGTCTCACCATTCTTTCTTCTAAGGAGCATTGTGGTTGTACTTCTTCCAAGACAGATTTGTTTGTTCTTTTGGCACTCCATGGTATATTCAATATTCTTCGCCAACACTACAATTCAAAGGCCTCAATTCTTCAGTCTTCCTTATTCATTGTCAAGTTTTCGCACGTGTATGAGGCAATTGAAAACACCATGGCTTGGGTCAGGTGCACCATAGTCCTCAAGGTGACATCTTTGCTTTTCAACACTTTAAAGAGATCTTTTGCAGCCGATTTGCCCAATGCAATGTGTCTTTTGATTTCCTGACTTCTGCTTCTATGGGTGTTGATTATGGATCCAAGTAAAATGAAATCCTTGACAACCTCAGTCTCTGTTTATCACAAAGTTGCTTATTGGTCCAGTCGTGCGGATTTTTGTTTTCTTTATGTTGAGGCCATGGTCTTTGATCTTCATCAGTAAGTGCATCAAGTCCTCTTCACTTTCAGCAAGCAAGGTTGTGTCATCTGCATAATGCAGGTTGTTAATGAGACTTCCTCCAGTCCTGATGCCCCATTCTTTTCATATAGTCCAGCTTCTCAGATTTTTTTTTTCTCAGATTATTTGCTCAGCATACAGATTGAACAGATAAGGTGAAAGGATACAACCCTGCCACACACCTTTCCTGACTTTAAACCATGAGGTATGGCCTTGTTCTGTTCCAGTGACTGCCCTCTTGATGCATGTACAGATTTCTCATGAGCACAATTAAGTGTTCAGGAATTCCCATTCTCTGCAATGTTACCCATAATTTGTTATGATCCCCTCAGTTGAATGCCTTAGCATAGTCAATAAAACACAGGTAAACATCTTTCTGGTATTCTCTGCTTTCAGCCAGGATCCATCTGACATCAGAAATGATATTCATGGTTCCACATCCTCTTCTAAATCTGACTTGAATTTCTGGAAGTTCCATGTCGATATATTGCTGCAGCTGCTTTTGAATGATCTTCAGCAAAATTTTGCTTGCATGTGATATTAATGACATTGTTCAATAATTTCTGCATTTGATTGGATCATCTTTCTTGGGAATAGGCATAAATATGGATCTCTTCCAGTCAGTTGGCCAGGAAGCTGTCTTCCAGATTTCTTTGCATAGATGAGTGGGCACTTCCAGGGCCGCATCCATTTGTTGAAACATCTCGTTTGGTCTTCCGTCAATTCCTGGAGCCTTGTTTTTCGCCAGTGCCTTCAGTGCATCTTGGACATCTTCCTTCAGTACCATCGGTTCCTGATCATATGTTACCTCCCAAAATGGGTTGAACTTCAACCAATTCCTTTTGATATAGGACTCTGTGTATTCCATCTTCTTTTGATTCCTCCTGAGTCATTTAATATATTCCCCATAGAATCTTTCAGTATTGCAACTCAAGGCTTGAATTTTTTCTCAGTTCTTTTGGCTTGAGAAACGCCGAGTGTGTTCTTCCCTTTTGGTTTTCCATCTCCAGCTCTTTGCACATGTCATTTATAATACTTTACTTTGTCTTCTCGAGCCGCCCTTTGAAATCTTCTGTTCAGCTCTTTTACTTCAATATTTTTTTCCTTTTCCTTTAGCTACTCGATGTTCAAGAACAACTTCCAGAGTCTCTTCTGACATCCATTTTGGTCTTTTCTTTCTCTTTGACGACCTCTTGCTTTCTTCATGTATGTTGTCCTTGATGTCATTCCACAACTCGTCTTGTCTTTGGTCACTAGCGTTCAATGTGTCAAATCTATTCCTGAAATGGTCTCTAAATTCAAGTAGGATATACTCAAGGTCATACTTTGGCTCTCGTCAACTTGTTCTAATTTTCTTCAATTTCAACTTGAAATTGCATATGAGTAATTGATGGTCTGATTCACAATTGGCCCCTAGTCCTGTTCTGACAAATGATATTGAGCTTTTCCATCGTCTCTTTCCACAGATGTAGTTGATTTGATTCTTGTGTATTCCATCTGGTGAGGTCCATGGGCATAGTCTCTGTTTATGTTGGTGAAAAAAGGTATTTGCAATGAATAAGTCATTGGTCTTGCAAAATTCAATCAGGTGATCTCCAGCATCGTTGGCCATATTTTCCAACTACTGATCCTTCTTTATTTCCCGACTTTTGCATTCCAATCACCAGTAATAATCACTGCATCCTGATTGCATGTTTGACCAATTTCAGACTGCAGAAGCTGGTAAAAATCTTCAATTTCGCCATCTTTGGCCTTAGTGGTTGGTGTTTAAATTTGAATAATGGTCGTGTTAACTGGTCTTCCTTGTACATGCATGGATATTATCTTATAACTGACAGCATAGTACTTCAGGATAGCTCTTGAAATATTCTTTCTATGATGAATGCAAAGCCATTCCTCTTCAAGTTGTCATTCCCAGCATAGTAGACCATAGGATGGCCCGATGCAAAAGGGCCAATACCAGTCCATTTCAGCTCACTAATGCCTAGGATATGGATGTTTATGGGTTCCGTTTCATTTTTAATGATCTCCAGTTTTCCTGGATTCATACTTTGTACATTCCAGGTTCCAATTACTAATGGATGTTTGCACCTGTTTCTTCTCAATTTGAGTGGTGCCACATCAGCAAATGAAGGTCCTGAAAGCTTTACTCCATCCACGTCATTAAGGTTGACTCTACTTTGAGGAGGCAGCTCTTCCCCAGTCATATTTTGAGTGCCTTCCAACCAGAAGGGCTCACATTCCAGCACTGTATCAGACAGTGTTCTGCTGCTATTCATAAGGTTTTCATTGGTTAATTCTTTCCAGAAGTAGATTGCTGGGTCCTTCTTCCTAGTCTGTCTTAGTCTGGAAACTCAGCTGGAAACTGTCCACCATGGGCAACCCTGCTGATATTTGAATACTGGTGGCATAGCTTCCAGCATCACAGCAACACACAAGCCCCTACAGTACAACAAACTGACAGACATGTGGGGGTATACACCCAAGAAAATGAAAGGCTATTTCCACACAAATATTTGTACATGAGTGTTCATAGCAGTATTATTCTTAATAGCCAAAAAAAACTGGACACAACCCAAATATCCATCACCTGATAAATGGATAAATAAAATGTAATATATTTTTAAAAATGGAATAGTATTCAAACATAAAAAGGAATGAAGTGTTAATACATACTACAACATAGATGAATCTTGAAAACATTGTTAACTGAAAGAAGCCAATCACAAAGGACCACATATTATTTGATTCTACTTACATGAAATACCCAGAAAAGGCAAATCCAGAGATACAAACTAAATTGGTGGTTCCCTAGGGCCTGAGGAATGCATGACTGGGAGGAAACTAGGAGTGAGTACTAATAAATATGGAGTTTCTTCTGGGGTGATGAAAATATTCTAAATAGATTATGGTGTTGATTGTACAACACTGTGAATATATGACTATAAATTAAATTTTATATTTTAAATGAGTGAATTGGATAGTATGTGAATTATATCTCAATAAATCTGTTATATTAAAATGAAAAGAGAGAGAAAGAGATCTAGTTGGAAATATTTGCTTGAAGGACGGTGTCAATTTTACTCTTAAATGTATCAATCCTCTGGTTTCTGTCTAGGATGTACGAAACTTCAAATAGCATTACTCCTATGCTTTAAACAACACCAAAAAACTCAGATATATGCAAAACTTCAAATTATATTGAAGTCATCATGGAGTCCAAGTTGCAGGGCAAGCAATTAACATAAAAAGAAAAACAGGTGCAGCCAAGGACAGACTGTGACATGAGCATTGTATACTGAGGGTGGACACAGAATGTCTTATAAACTAGTAAGAAACATTAAGATAATTTTTTAAAATAAATTGCTAAAGTTCAAGTGTGGGTTCATGTGATAGTATAGAATCCTTACAGGCCACAACATAAGAGGGATTTATATTAATCCTTAGTGTTTTCTCCACTGGTCTCACTGGGTCCTCACCAGAATGACTGGGACAGAGCAAGAGACCCGGAGAAAGCTTCATTTGTGGTTCAGACTTTTGGGGAGGGGTACAGCATCTGCTATGGGAAAAATCCAAAGGTCACCACTCCAAAATCCCTCTTCCCATTTCCCATATGGAACAACAGCTTTAAACAACTGGGAGAAGGGGAGCAAGCTTTGTCAGTCTCAGGGCACAAATGAAGATCCATTAGAGCTGGGTCAAGGGTAAGAAAAAACATTCTACCCCTGAGGTAGAGGCAGGTATATGTCCTAGGCCCAGATCAGTAGAGATCCCCTAACACTAGGGAAAAGGAGAATCACTGAAAAGGTCCAAAGTCTGAGACCCAAGGTCATAGCCCCTGGCTATGAGGAGGATGAAACAGAAAACCAGAGAACAACCTCAACCACCCTCATGCGCACCCCTGCAGGGTAATAAGAATCAAGTAACAACTAACAACAGTCTACTGCTGGGGGGAATAACAAGATGGCAGAGAGAGAGCTTCTCTGAAGCACAAGTACGAAAGAAAATTACCGAAACTTGAGGCTGACTATTATGAATCGAATTCCATTTCCCCAGAATATGTGTTGAATCCCTGGATCTTTAACCTGTGGAAGTGATCCTGTTTGAAAATAGTTGTTCTTTTAATGTTAATGAGGTCATACCAATATGAGGTGGATTTTAAACCTAATCACGGCTGAGTTATAAAAAGACAAGAATAGTTACTGAGACACACACAAGGGAAGACAGACCTCGCCAAGGAACCAAGAAATGCCAGGGCATTTGGACTTTCAGCCTCCAGAAGCATGAGAAAATAAATTTCTGTTCTTTATAGTCACTCACTTCTGGTATTTGTGTTATAGTATCACTAGGTAACTAAGACAGTGGCACAGACATTGAAAATCCCTCTGGTAAACAAACTTCCATTCTAAAAACAAAGTAATTCTAGAGGAGTTTGAACCATAGAAGTAACAAAGCCTGAACCTAGTTCAATTTCTGACTGCATCGACTCAATGCTATGCACAAAAGCTATAGCAAAAGAAGAGATGTGCTAGTTTTCAAGCATAGATAAAATTTACTTCAGTCTCGCTATTCAGCTTTCAGCCAACAGTTATGAGATGCAATAGAAGAAAGAAAAAAACAACATAATGTCCAAAGGCAAAGGAATTGACCAGGTATGACCAAGATGTTGGACTATGAGACAGGGAATTTAAAATAACTACCAACATGCTGGAACCCTGGTGGCACAGTGCTTAAGAGCCTGGCTGCTAATCAAAAGGTGAGCAACTTGAATCTACCTGCTGCTCATTGGAAACCCTATGAAGCAGTTTGATAAGAGAAATAAAGATGCTTTCAATGGGCTCATCAGTAGACTTAACACAGCCAAGGAAACAACCAGTGAACTTGGAGAAATTATCCAGGTGAAATACAAATTATCCAAGATAAAACACAAAGAAGAAGAAGTGGAAAAGATAGAGTGAACACGATCATTAGCCATTAGAGAAACACAAATCAAAACTACAATGAGATTCCATCTCCAGCAAGGCTGGCATTAATCCAAAAAAGACAAAATAATAAATGTTGGAGAGGTTGTGGAGAAACTGGAACACTTATGCACTGGTGGGAATGTAAAATGGTACAACCACTTTGGAAATCAATTTGGTGCTTCCTTAGGAAACTAGAAATAGAACTACCATACGATCCTGCAATCCCACTCCTTGGAATATATCCTAGAGAAATAAGAGCCTTTACATGAATGGGTATATGCACACCCATGTTCACTGCAGCACTGTTTACAATAGGAGGAAGATGGAGGCAACCAAGGTGCCCATCAACTGATGAATGGATACATAAATTGTGGTATATTCACACAATGGAATAGTATGCATCAATAAAAAACAATGATGAATCTGTGAAATATTTCATAACATGGAGGAATCTGAAAGGCATTATGCTGAGTGAAATTAGTCAGCTGCAAAAGGACAAATATTGTATAAGACCACTATTATAAGAACTCGAGAAATAGTTTGGACAGAGAAGAGAATATTCTTTGATAGTTACAAGGGAGGAGGGAGGGAGGGAGAGAGAGAGTTTCACTAATTAGATAGTAGTGAAGGGAAAGACAACACACAATACAGGAGAGGTCAGCACAACTGGATTAAACCAAAACCAAAGAAGTTCCCTGAATAAACTGAACGCTTCAAAGGCCAGCATAGCAGGGGCAGGAGTTTGGGGACCATGGTTTCAGGGGACATCTAAAATAAAATCTATGAAGAAAACATTCTGCATCCCACTTTGGAGAGTGGTGTCTGGGGTCTTAAATACTAGCAAGTGGCCATCTAAGATGCATCAATTGGTCTCAACCCACCTGGAGCAAAGGAGAATGAAGAACACCAAAGACACAAGGTAATTATGAGCCCAAGAGGCAGAAAGGGCCACATAAAGCAGAGACTACATTAGCCTGAGACCAGAAAAACTAGATGGTACCCGGCTACAACTGATGACTGCCCTGACAGGGAACACAACAGAGAACCCCTGAGGGAGCAGGAGAGCAGTGGGATGCAGACCCCAAATTCTCTTAAAAAGACTAGGCTTAATGGCCTAACTGAGACTAGAATGACCCCAGAGGTCATGGTCCCCAGACCTTCTGTTAGCCCAAGGCAGGAACCATTACCAAAGCCAACTCTTCAGACAGGGATTGGACTAGGCTATGGGATAGACAATGATACTGGTGAGGAATGAGCTTTTTGGATCAAGTAGACACATGAGACTATGTTGGCATCTCCTGTCTGAAGGGAAGATGAGAGGGTAGAGGGGGTCAGAAGCTGGCTGAATGGACACGAAAAGGGAGATTGGAGGGAAGGAGCGTGCTGTCTTATTAGGGGGAGAGCAACTAGGAGTATATAATAAAGTGTTTGTAAATTTTTGTGTGAGAGTCCGACTTGATTTGTAAACTTTCACTTAAAGCACAATAAAAATTAAAAAAAAAAATAGAACAGAATATGCAAGAGTTGCAGGACAATATCAAATGTTCCAATATACGTGCAATCAGAATTCCAGAAGAAGAGAGGACAAAGTAAGAGAAATATTTGAAGAGGTACTGTCTTAGAAGCTTCCATATGTAACGACAGACACAAAGCCACAGGTTCAAGTAGTTTGGAGAACACCAAGCAGAGTGTATACCAAAAAATATGTGTCACTTTACCAAGTTAAGGAGACCTGGTGGCTCAGTAGTTAAGCACTTGGCTGCTAATCAGAAGGTCAGCACTTTGAATCCACTAGCTGCTCCTCAGGGAGAAAGATGTGTAAGTCTGCTTTCATACAGGCTTAGTCTTGGAAACCACATGGGGCATTTCTACTCTGTCCTGTAGGATCAAAATGAGCCAGAATTGACCATGGCAATGGGTTTGGTTTTACCAAGTTAAAACAAAAAACAGATGCGAAACGACCATATTAACCACCACAAAGATAAGTATCTCAGACTGATGTGCTACTTAAAGCTAATGATAAAACTTATAATTATTCTGTCAACACCTGGTGAGATATTGTGTACTTTATCCTTGTGCCCATGTTATTCAACTGTTGTTTCTCATTTGTTATTTGATATTTAATTCAGGGCACAGTTTGTTCATTGACAGTCACTCAACAATATTTATTTAGCATCTACTAGGCAATATGTTAGGAATCAGGAAACCTTAGTGAACACAACAGAGTTCCTGCCTTATGGAGTTTACATTTGAGCTGAATAGATATTTGATTACACAATTGTTTAATTGCAATTGTGTGGGTGCAACAAAGGAAACATACAAGTAGGAAAATATATTACACAGCATATAATTTATTATCCAAAATTTAACATTTTTGAGAGTGAAAAGGGGTGCTCTTCATAATTAAACATGCATAATAAAAGTCAACCAGGACTGTCAGGGAAAAACAAGAACATATAGTCACTCAAGGCGTAGCAGACCAAGAAGGCATATAATGGAGCAGACCTGGTTCAAGGAGTCACCAAAGTGTATCTTGAGGAAGTACCATCTGAGATCAGCACTGCAGAATGTGTAGGGATTACTGAGATAAAGGAAGATAAGAGCATTCCAAGTAAAGGGAGCAGCATGTGGAAAAGTTCTGAATCTAGAACCAACAAGTCTGAGGAATTGAATCAAGGCCAATGTAGCTGAAGTGCAGAGTGAGAATGGAAATGGTGGTATGAGTTTGATGATGTAGGAGGAACAGGTCACAAGCAATGGGAGACTTGAAGAGTTTTAAACATCGGAATGACATGAGCATGTATGCATTGATAAAATAACAACCTGACTGCATTGTGGTTAATGGATTATGATTTTCAAAGATGCAAGAATTGATGTGGGGAGACCAGTTAAGGAAGCTACTGCTAGAGCCCAGGAGACAGATAATATTGCCTTGGTTTGAGGGAGGTTACAGTGGATATGGAGAAAAGATGACAGATTTGAGATATAAATAAGAGTAAAATCATTGGAGTTTACTGATTGATTGAATATAGATTGTGAGTGAAAGGGTCAATATTGGAACCCAAGTTTGTGCAAAAATTATATGTTCTTCCCTATAAATCCTAAAAAAGGAATTATCTTCTCTATGAGAAAATGTGGCTACAATGGCCAATATATGTCCAATGACATCATACAACATAACACAAATTCTATCTGTGGCAGCACCATTTTATTTGCAAGCTGGTATTGTAGCAGAATGAAATGAATTTGGGCATTCGGGGTCAAACAAACCTTAATTTGAAACAGCTCTTCTGTTAACTATAGGATCTTGGGCACATTATTCAAGCCCTCTGGGTTCCAGCTTCCAAGATATAAAAAATAGGTGTTTATGTAAATTAGATAATTTATATATGGTGAGAATAAAAATTAACGATTTTAACTGGATTTTACCTGTAATTCTTTATTCCCAACCCCATAAGTCTTCTCTCCCATTTATAAAAAAAAAAGAAAACAAATACATTGCATGGCTTTGAGTTTCAAAATTGATTTTTAAAAATTATGGTATAGATAAGTGTCTCAGATGTCGAGAGTTTTTATTTGCCTGATCTGAGTATTATGGAACTCTTGGTTAAGCCATGAAGGAAACCAGACATAAAAATATATACGTAGGGCCAGAATTTGGCAGGACTGCCGTATTTTTCTGAGCCTCACAAGTTTTCTGCCTTTGACAGGGTGCAGTCTTACCCCTTTTCTATCCTCTCTAGTAGTGGAAAATATTTGCATTTTCCCTGACAGGTTTCCACTTTATACAGATTCCAGCTTTCGCAGGCTTTACTGTATAATCTTCATTGTCCTGAGACTGTAGACTAGTTTGCCTACCCTGGGTGAGGTGAGCTTCAGAGATGGAAAAGAATAGTGCCCTGCTCTCTAGGAACTTAGCTAGAGGGGGCAATGGTAGACAACAGAATCCCTAGAAATGTCTGGTGAAACCTCTGTTTTGTTGTCCAAATGAAGCCTAAGGAGATAGAAACCTCATGGAAACATCTCCTATTAAAGAAAAAAGTATGGCTCCAGTAAAATTAAAAATTTGGCCAGTCCCATTTGCAACTGTGAATTGCAATTGTCTCCCATATGGTTCCACATCACAATGTCATAGCAGCAGTAGAAATGACTAGAAATTAGAGTAAAACTGGCAAAAGCCAGAACCTGCGTAAGGTGGAAACCTGTCATAAAAGGAAAATGCAAATATTTTCCACTAATAGAGAGTGACAGAAAAGTGGTAAGATTGCACCCTGTCAAAGGCAGAAAACTTGTGAGACCCAGAAAACAAGGCAGTCCTGGAGAACTTCCGCTTTCACAGGTTTTATATCCTGTGTTAGCAGGGAATTGGAGCCAATCGGTGTCCATCAGTTGAGGAGTGATAGTTAAAATCTGGGGTATTATGCTACAGGTAGAAGAAACAGATTAGGTAAACAAAAAGCAATAAAGGTAGATCTTTAAAAAATATGTATTTCTTAGGGGAAAATTAGAAACAGAATAAGAGCTACAGCCTTACCATTAGACTACTCATCCAGTCCCTCCATAATTACTAAATCTGTAAAAACTCTTTACATGCTTGTACATCCATTCATTCAACAGATATTTAAGTCCCTGTTATGTACCAAAGGGGCACTTGTAGTGCAGTAGTTAAATGCTCAACTGCTAACCGAAAAGTCAACTATTCAAATCTACCAGCTGCTCCTCGGTAGAAAGATGTGGTAGTCTGCTTCCATAAGGATTTACAGCCTTGGAAACCCTGTGGGCAATTCTACTCTGTTCTACAATCACTACGAGCTGGAATTGACTCGACAGCAATGGGTTTTTTTTTGTGTGTGTGTGGTTATATACCAGCTACTGGGCTATGTGCAGGATATTCAAGGCTGAACATATTCTCTACCCTCAAGAAGCTTAAAATCTTGTAGGAGAGGCAGAAAAGAAAATAGGCAATCATAATGCATTTGAATAATTATTAGCATTTATTCATTCTCCTTCCTACCATTTCATCTTCTTTCCAGGTAATATGTCAGGTTAGTAACTAATAAAAAGAAAGACACACTTGGGAGGACCATCTTAGTGCCTAAGAACCCAAATGACTATAATGGCCTCTAAGTATGTCAACCAAGTGAGTAATGTCTTATACATTATCTCTTAGACACCTGAAACTCATTAGTATTTTTGGACAGTCCCATCAAATACATCCTCCACCCAAACATGAACAACAGTAGGTCCCGACCTTAGTCAGAAAACAGACAGCCAAATGTCCTGTGTGTGATGCATCTGAGGTATTCACTATGACAACAAGAACCACTTCAAAAAACAATATGTGGCATTTGATAAAATAGAAGGTGCTGGAGGGAAGAGGCCAGCAGTTCAGTGAAATTAGATCCAGCTGTGAGGCACTCAGGCCAGGGCTGTCTGTAAATTGCTCTTTTTTTTTCCTACCCTGTACATTTTAGCAATCTACTACAGATCACAAGAGCACAGCCAAAAGCCATATGTTTGGCATCATGTGGACAGCATCTGGTATTTTTTAAGATACAACTAAAAATGTTGAAAACACAATAAAACAACTGTCATTCACTTAATGCTTGTGCTTATATCTTAGCTCATGGATGGTTTTATGACAAATAAACAGTTGTATGAAGTCTCAGTTAAGCCACCTTCCATTATACATTTTTTTCCTTGGTGAATTAAACTTTTGTCTTTCCTTTTGACATGGTCCGAGTGTGCTTTGGTGTATGTGTGTGTGTGTGTGTGTGCGCTACTGTAGATGGCGAAACGTTACTGTATAAGCAGAATGAAACAGTCTTTTAAGGTGGATTCAGTAAGGTAGTCTTCAAGGTCATATTACTTATACTTTGATTCTGTTCACTAGAAGTCAGTAGAGGTCTGGCTAACATGCTTCATAATGTCTAGAATTTAGGCTAGATTTAGGAAGAAACACATGTGACTGGCACTTGGGAAAGTGGGTGTGGACAGTTTTGTTGGCCCTTCTGAATTATATATGAACTATCATTTCAGATCAAGTCCACCCTCTGATTTGGGAACTAATCTAGGCATGTGAACAAGTGTATCTGTTAATAATTGGTAGCCTCAAAGCAGTTTATGAAAAACTTGGAATAGTTATCATTTTAGGAAGACACTTAATCTGTTGCTGGAACAAATGATCGATATTGACTAATTCACATCTTGGCATTTGTCCATACATTAGTGCTGATAGGCTTACAATTCTCAGGTAAGAATCATGTTTGCTTTCTCACTTAAGTGCTGGCTCAGGAAAGGATAAGTATACTAATGGCCTTTGAAATCACTCTATATTATTTTATATAGTGAGGGTGACAAAGTCTTTATTTTAATTAGAAAACCAAGGTAGAATAATAACATCGCTTCTCTGTAGAATTTGCATACAATTTGCAAAATTAAGGTACACCGAATATAAAACACCAAAATTATATTTGATTCCTCAAACTACTTTTTCATACTTCAGTGTTTACTTTTTTTGCTGTTATTTATCTTGGAGAGTAGTCAGGACGTGGCCTGGTCTGGGGACACATAACAGCTCATGTCCAAAAAACACTATTGTAGAGTTCGCTGGGGGCTATTTAAAAAAAAAAAAAAAAATTAGGATGAGTTAGGACAGGTCCTCAGTGGAAAGTTAGAAATGGCTGGAATTTGTTAAGCTTGGAGAAAAACTGGAAAATTATTTTATTAATTTAGTTATTTAATTTATAGTCAAAATTAATGATCTATACTCTCGACTTATTCTTTCACTAGATACTGAGTTCTTTAATTATTTATCTCTAAATAAATCATTTACTAATTTTAAAAGGTTTAGCTTATCGGTGGTACTATTACATGGACTAAATTTCAAAAAGTCTGCTTCATTCAAGTGAAAAATTTCATTTTTAATCATGTTGGTGTCCATATTTGTGTTCTATGCCACTTTACTTATCTACCACAACTGAATTTAATATAGATCATGTGCATGATTTTGAAAAATCAATTTTTACAGAATGGTTTAAATAACCCCTTCTAACTCTAAATCCCACTCTCCAGAGATAATCACTATTGCCTTTAATGAAATTTCATATTTCAAAAGAATGCATTTATACTGCTTTTTCTTGATTTATGAATTTTAGATATTGTTACTTGAATTCTGGTTATATGAAAGTTTAGCTTAATTACAAGACTCTAATCTCTTCTCTTCCTTCTTCCCAGTATGGACAAGTAATATCTTAGTTCTTTTACTTCTTGTTGCATTAACCAAAAAATGATATGTCTCAAATCCTGACATTGTATAATGAGCTATTACCTTCCCTATGGAAAGAATACACAGAGTCACTGTACCAAAAGAATTGGTAGACATTCAACCATTTCAGAAGGTAGCATATGATGAAGAACTGATGGTGATGCAGGAAGAAGTCCAAGCTGCACTGAAGGCACTGGCCAAAAACAAGGCTCCAGGAATTGACAGAATACCAATTGAGATGTTTCAACAAACAGATGATGTACTGGAGGTGCTCACTCATCTACGCCAAGAAATTTAGAAGAGACCTACCTGGCCAGTCGACTAGAAGAGATCCATATTTGTACCCATTCCAAAGAAAGGTGATCCAACAGAACGTGGAAATTATTGAACAATATCATTAATATCACACGCGAGTAAAATTTTGCCAAAGATAATTCAAAAACGGATGCAGCAGTACATTGACAGGAGATTGCCAGAAATTTGGGCCAGATTTAGAGAGGATGTGGAACAAGGAATATCATTGTTGATGTCAGATAGATCTTGGCTGAAAGCAGACAATACCAGAAAGATGGTTACCTGTGTTTTATTGACAATGGACAATGCAAAGGCGTTCAACTATGTGGATCATAAGAAATTATGGATAACATTGTGAAGAATGGGAATTCCAGAACACTTAACTGTGCTCATGAGGAACCTGTACATAGATCAAGAGGCAGTCATTCCAACAGAACGAGGGAATACTTTGTGGTTTAAAGTCAGGAAAGGTATGCGTCAGGTTTGTGTCCTTTCAACATACTTATTCAATCTGTATGCTGAGCGAATAATCCAAGAAGCTGCACTGTATGAAGAATGGAGCATCAGGATTGGAGGAAGACTCATTAACAACCTGCCATATGCAGATGACACAATCTTATTTGCTGAATGTGAAGATGGCTTGAAGCACTTACTCATGAAGATCAGACCACAGCCTTCAGCATGGATTACACCTCAACATAAAAGGAAAATCCTCACAACTGGACCAATAAGCAACATCATGATAAATGGAGAAAAGATTAAAGTTGTCAAGGATTTCACTTTACTTGGATCCACAATCAATGCCCATGGAAGAAGCAATCAAGAAATCAAATGACATATTGCATCAGGCAAATCTGCTGCAAAAGACCTCTTTAAAGTGTTAAAAAGCAAAGATGTCACTTTGAGGACTAAGGTGCATGAATAAAGATAACCAAAAAAGAATTGATGTCATTGAATTATCGTGTTGGTGAAAAATACTGAATATACTACAGACTTCCAGAAGACTGAACAAATCTGTCTTGGAAGAAGTATAGCCAGAGTACTCCTTAGAAGTGAGGATGGCAAGACTTTGTCTCACAAACTTTGGACATGTTATCAGGAGGGACCAGTCTCTGGAGAAATGTCATGCTTGGTAAGGTAGCAGGTCAGCGAAAAAGGGGAAGACCCTCAACAAGGTGGGTTGACAGTGGCTGCAACAACGGGCCCAAATATAGAAAATATAGTGAGAGTTTTCCGGGGAGTGTTTCATTCTGTTGTATATAGGGGTCGTTATGAGTCAGAACTGACTGGATGGCCACCTAACAACAAAATACTACCCTTTACCTCTCCTTTTTCTTCTACCTCAATTTTTTGTAATCTGCTCTTATATATCATCACGGTTTAAAACATTTACTTTCTTTCCTTTAAACACAATTCCCCCAGGCTTTACCTGTAATACAATTTTAAAAGTTGAAATTCAATAGTTTTATATCATTACAACTATGTTATTCACTACATATCCCAGTAATAGTGTAGTGTGCTTATATTTCCTTTCTTGTGCATCATTTCTGTTTTCCCTGGCACTTGCAAATGCCTTTATTATTATTTTTTCTTATACTATTTACACCTACCATTCCCTAAATTTTTCCGATTTCTCCTTCCAATGTATCATTTCACATTTTCCCATATATTTCCCATCTTAATGTTATTTATAAAAGATAGTTTTAAAAAAAAGTCCAGAAATACATGCCTGAATAAACGATAATATATGGGACATTTTTAATATTAAATAGGTATTTATAGTAATGTGGTAGAGTTAACATTAAATGATATGTAACAATGTCCATAGTTAGTTGGTAGTGAAAACAAAAAGTATATATAGAATGACACAATTTTGTTTGAAAATTTGTTGAAATAAAATAAAATGACTTGAAAATATATATAGTAAAATTATAGTAGTGATTATATATAAATTATAAATCACCTATAGTTTATACATTATGGGTGATGATTTTTTCTTTTGAGTCAGGCCTTCTCAAGTCAGGTCTCAGCTCCACTTGTGTCGCTTTGGGAAAGTTACTTAACACCTCTACTGTCACAGTTTTTTCATCTGTGAAACAGAGGTATAGATAACACTTACAAGATTGTTATGAAAATCAGCTTAAACAATCAATTTCTATACAGCACTCAGAACATACCTGGCTGTTATTAAATGCTACTGGAATTTCCTAGATGTTCTATAATAAATACAGATAGTCCTGAATTACAGTGTATTCAAGTTCAGAGGAACTGCACTTACGAGCATCTTTTTTTTTTTTAACATCTTATCTTTAATAATATTAATGATACAATGTTGCAGCACATGATTTGCTGATGTTATCATTCTCAGATGTTCACATGTAGTGTTTCCAACCCCCAAAGATAAAGATCAGATTTATAAAGATACTGATAATAAAAGGAACTAATAATGAAAACTAAAAAAAAAAAAAAAGAGTTTTTCAACTTATGTCAGAACTGACTTGTGATGGAGTCATCAGAATGGTACCCCATCATAAGTCAGGGACCACCTGTATTATATTTATGTCACCTCTAAAAAAAAAAAACCCATTACCATCAAGTCAATTCCAACTCATAGCGTGACCCTGTAGGACAAAGTACAACTGCTCCATAGAGTTTTTGAGGCTATAACCTTTTCTATAAGCAGGTTGTCACATCTTTCTCCAGCGGAGCTGCTGGTGGGTTTGAACTCCAGACCTTTCAGTAAGCAGCCGAGTACTTAACCACTGAAACACCAGTGACTGTATTTATAATCAGAAACAAAAGCTTTAAAACCTGTAAGAAATCCACTCAGGGAAAAGAAGTTATATTAGTTGTGGCAAGTCTAGAATGAATATGGTAATAATGATGTTACTAGAACTGTTACAGTTTTGTTTTTTTTTAATCTTGGACCTATATTAATCCTCTAGCAAATAATCTCAAATAATCTGATTCTCCTTTAAGACAGGCAAAATCCTGGAGCAGGATAAGGGTCCCAGAGATAAGAACCTGTTTCAAGGGTGGGCTCTTGCATGAATAACTTCAGGGTAGGGCCAAGAAAAAAAGAGACCAGGAAGAAGGCGGAATAGTTGTTGGGGGGATAGGGAGGGTGCCATGGAGATGTTTATGAGTGAGGAGTATATACTAGGTGGTATCAAGGGCAGAACTTTGAGGAGATGTCAAATTAAAAATTTGGCCAACTGCCCTAAGACATTTTCAGTACAAAGGGCAAATCGGAAGAAAAGAATCTGGAGCAAAATAGAGCCCAGGAAGCCCAGCCAACAGAAACGAAGCAAAGCGAGGGAGGCAGTGACGGATGCTGTTTCGGCACTGACAGTGAGCCCTTGACAATTTTTGAAGAGTTCCTGTCACACATGAAACCTGCCGATCGTTCCCTGAATAGTGGTCACCTAGAACAAACATTAGAAAACCAGCAGAAAAACTAATCTCTTAAGAGATTTTTGCTTAAATCCTTTCAATTTTGCAATAATTTGTGAAAAACAGTATGTTGGAAACACTATGAAATCTATTACAGGTAAACCCTAACATTTGTGAGGCCTGGGGCAAGGGTCTAGATGAAAGTCCACATACCATATTCTAAATGTTTAGAAATTATAAATCAAGGCAACTAACTTTTTGACAAATTTATTCTACCCTCCTACTTTGACAAATTTAATTTCAAACAGAAAAATGAAAAAAATAGGTAAAGCTATATTTTACACATGATTAAAAGTCAGCAAAATATCAGAAACAACTGGACTTAATAAGTATATTATACATTCCTAAGTGGTTTGTTGATGGCTAATTCATAAACTATATATTTTTAAAATTTTATTTTTCTAGACTTTGTCAGCAAAATCACTTATTATATTGCTAAAATCAAGACTTTTAGTGTGTTATTTTGAAAGTAATCATTTGAATTAAAAATATAACATTATCATAAACAAAGTATATAAAATATGAACATATTTTATGAAAAATATAAATTAAGGTAATTGCAAAAATTAAAGTATTAAAATTATTTTAATTAATATTTTTGAAAATATTTATTAGAAATTAAAAATAAAGTACAAATTATATCAAATTTTAAGTATAGATTATTTAAATAATGCTGAATTTGATATGACTTTTTGAAAATTGAATTAAATTTATTAAGCATTCTAATAAAAATGTAGCTACTAAAAAAAAAACTAGCAATTCTAAATTTAAATTCTAAAATTCAGTGCCTGCCTAGTTATCAACTGATATCATGCTTTAGATATATTACATGTATACCTACATAGCTACCTACATAGATATAAATTTAAAATAAAATATGAATAATTAAATATTAAAATATGAATTATTAAATATTCTTCAGTGGCCTCATACAAATATTGCAAATATCATGCTAATTCCTGAGTACCTCAGAACAAAGAGAAAACAGAAGAGTAGATGTTAGGTGCTACTAGTAATTTTTTTTTTTTTTTTTACTAGTAATAGATACTTTGTTAAGAGAGAATGATTGGACAATTTATCTTTTCTTTTACCTAAATGATTTGCCACTCAAATCTTTGCCCCACTCTGAAGCTGTATTCATCTGCAAGGTCAATAGCAGCACAACCCATAAACATTCACCTCATTCAGATACAGTTGCATGTTTTCCAAGAATACAGGGCAAGAAAAGTAGAGAAGCATTTCCCTGGGGCCTGAACAATATAAGTCTTGAAAACAGATGTCCAGAATGTTTCAGGTTACTAGTTGCATTATCTCATGGCTGGACACTAGATCATGAGTAACAGAGGTGCTCATGTGCTCTTTAATAAAGTGTGTGTGTGTGTGTGTGTGTGTGTGTGTGTATTTGGAATAATTTTGAGTATCTAGTCATCGATCATCAGTATCTAGACAAGTTATCAGGAGTGACCAGTCCCTGGAGAAGGACATCATGCTTGGTAAAGCAGAAAGTGAAAAAGAGGAAAACCCTCAACAAGATGGATTGACACAGTGGCTGCAACAATGTGGCACAGGACCAAGCAGCGATTCATTCTGTTCTACATATGAAGGGTCAGAATCAACTCAACGGCACCTAACAACAACAACACTCATCAATTAGATCTTTAAAGAAGTGTGGGACCCAGGGTGAAGGCCCCTCTTGCCTAGTTCTAAGGGTGGTGCTGCCAGCAACAGGAGTGAGTCAGATGCCAGTAAAGGTCCTAAGACAACAAGAAGAACATCACTACTAGCAGTGACTCTCAGAAGTTCCTATGTTATTGTTGTCATTATTTCAGAAAACGCAATAAACAAATTAATAATTTCAACAAACTCTAGACTCCAAGTTCCATGAAGGCAGGTATCATGCCTGTGGAGGTCACCACTATATACCTTATATACCTTATGAACAATACTTGGTGTGCATATGACCTAAATATTCATGGAATAAATTAATGAAATATTTTGATTGTGCCTACTATATATTATGGGAAGAGCTGATTAAGACAGTTGATGCCTCCCCCGCCCCACCAACACCATAACCTCAGGGAGGTACCTGAAACAAGATTCACATGCCAGAGAAGAATTTGGCAATTTCTTCATGTCTTTTCCATGGCTTCTAGAAAACTCAACCTAAAACAGAACGAGCCTCTTCCGCCAAGACGAAGTTTAGGGACAACGGCAGGGACACTGCTCATTTCTAAGCTCACAGACAGGTTTCAGGGTTAAGTCAATACCAGATCGGAGATCTCATTACTGAACTTTCAATTCAATACACAATTTGAGGGCAGCCCAGTGAATCTGAGAAGAAATGTTTCAATAATACGACAGCCTTATTCCAACTTAAGCTTGTATTTACACTCCCTTTTTACCTCTGCTCCCTAACGTAAATCAACTTCCAGTCTGTTTCAAATTGGAGTTGTGTCACAAGCATTTCCCCTGGAAATAAGACACTTCACCCATGAGTTTTAGGGGTTGGTGGCACAATTCATGAACTCTAAAAAAAAAAAAAAAAAATTTTTATTTTTATTTTTTTTTATCTGGGCAGTGGGTCATTTAGAACTGGTAATGAAACTAGGTTCAGTTCATCAGCCAGCTAAAATATTTAAAAACATTCAAACATCAAAAATTTATAGGGACTTCATTTATTAAAAAAAAAAAAAAATGGAGAAATGGAGTCCTGGTGCAGTGGTTAGGGTCTCAGGCTGCAAATCAAAAAGTCGGCAGTTTGAATCCACCAGCCACTCCTAGGAAACCCTATGGGGCAGTTCTGCTCTGTCCAGTAGGGTCACTATGAGTCAGAATCGACTCAATGGCAACGGGTTCAGTTTTTTATTTAAAAAAAAAAAATGTGGAAAAATTAAAATTGTTAAAATAAAATGAAACATTTTTAGAAAATGCCTACTTTTATAACCATAGTTTTCGTGAAAATATACTTCAACTCTTTTTTTTTTTTTTCTTTCTCTAGAATAATCACACTTACTCAGGCTCCCAGTCCAGGTAATTACATGAACATGTCAACTCATTTAATGACAGCATGGAGTTTTTAACCAATTATGAGTAAATAATGTATTTGTATAACTAGAAACGATCAGCAAAGAATTTGATTTAGCAAGCATTACTAAGTTTAGCACTGATAAATATTAGTAAAATGCTGGATAGGATTCAGACCACATTGGTTGGAATAAACCAGAGTAGGTTTCAGGGGAAGCAGAGGGTTAGTAGCATAATAAAAATCAAGAGCGTTAAATTCACCTAAAGGGCCACTCTGATAGCACTGGAGTCCAATTTCTTTCCTTTATTCCCAAAGCATGTATAATTTAGGCTTCAGGCTCAAGTATTACTAAGATTTCATCTACTGTTCCTCCAATAAACTTAACATATTTCCATAAAGAAATACCTCATAAGAAGAAAAGGTAAAGTTTCTACCACATGATTTAAATTTTAATCTTAAAATTTTTCAAAAAGAACAATTATTTCCTGGGATTATGGGAACCTCTACAATGAGTTTCATATATTTGAGACTCCTTGGAGATAGAGATTATGTCTTTTATCTTTATAATCCATGTTCCTTAGAGAAGGCCTGATACAAAGCTGGTGTCTACTCATGTTTATCAAGTAAATTTATTAATATAACTGACTCATTTTTCAGCACTTTTTTATTTTTCAATTTCAATAAATAAAATAGTCAACATATGATTTGAAACAGGCATAAAAAGACCAGATACTGAAGTGCCAATTATTTACCTACCAAAAAAAAAAAAAGTTGATGGAGTTGTACAGTAAAATAAATCGTTTAGTTTTTCTACAGTAAAATAGGAGCCCTGGTAGTGCAACAGTCAAGTGCTCAAAAGGTTGGCAGTTTGAACCCACTCAGCAGCATGTGAGAGAAAAGACCTGGAGATCTGCTCCCATTAAGATTACAGCCTAGGAAATCCTATGTGGCAGTTCTACTCAGTCACATGGGGTTGCTACGAGTAGAAATTAACTACTTGATGGTACCTAAAACAACACGTAATATAAGGTTAAATTCTTTAAGGTCCATACGTATTGTATTTCTATTTACAACACTAGTAGCTAACCTTTCCTGCTTCTTCCTTATTCAGATTTATACATGATCTTTTTCCATGTATAACCACTAACCAAAAGGTCAGTGAATTCAAACCCACCAGCAACTCCAGAATCAATGGCACACAACACCACCATCCATACATACTCTTCTGACTTTTCATTCAGGTAGGTCAACAATTATAAGTATTTTGGTAGAAAAATTAAGTTTTTGTTTTCTCTGAATTAAAGGACGAGATAATTTGGAGCACTCAGACCTTGAGGGTGCTGGGCAGGGCTGTAGCTAATTTGGGGCTTAAAAGATAGGAAAGCATCTCCTCATTATTTCATATCACTTTCCTCTTTGAAGGAGTTCTTAAGCAAATGTTTACTTTGTGATCATGTGTAGCTTGGGCAATATGTTCTGAGTATTATGAGGTTACGTACTGTCCACTGTGGGTTATTCACAAAATTTCCTGAAGTTGTTGTGCAAAGCAAGTTACTGTGAAGGTCTGCCAAGATTTTGGTTCTAAGATTTGGAATAAGTCTTTTGTTGTTATTTGCTCTCTGACGGAGGGACTGCAAATTGTCTGGACTTGGAGCTGACTTTGTGATGTTTCGATAATGCTCTCAGAGTGAGTGTGTATTAGCATGTGGCTTACTTATGCAAAACAGGTCAAAAGATGGATTTAAAGTACATTTCTTAAAAATATGAGTGTATTTGAGAAAAGATCCGAACAGCCCCAAATTTGCGATACAACATTCTCACACTGGCCAGAAAACCTGGAAAGGAATTTAACTATCACCTTCTGAAATCTGAATTTAGCAACTCTGCAGAAACTATTACTAACTTAGAACCACATCTTTAAAATTAAGTAGACACTTGCCTGCCACTCCATTTTACCAAGGTCTAAAAGAAAATTTTAGACCAATAATGGCGACACGAATCTAGCATCTAGCTCAATTCAATAGAAACTCTGGATTTTTTTCTGTACAATAGAAGGCTGCAGGTTAGATGAACTGCTGGATATGTAAAAGCAGTGAACAGTTAATTAGAGGGTGCTTGTATAGTCTGTGTACTTGCTACTACTACAGCAAATAAATCGGACATTTGGAAAACAATACTTTGTTCTAATAAATCACTAACAATGTCAAATGGCAATAGAATAAGACAGCAGAGGTCCTGGAGTAGAAGAATTAAAGATTCCAAATTATAGTCCTGAGTAGTACAATCCATAGCCTTACAATTAATTTTTGGGAAGCTTTAACAAATTTTGTTTCCGAGGCCCTCAATATTTGGAGTTTGTTAAACAATAAAATACTAAATTGAACACTGATTATTTTTAAGGCTTCTCAGAAGTCAAGAGTCCATTGCACATTTAATTTTTGAGGCTTCTAGTATCTAAAGGAAAAAAAAAAACAACAACGAAGCAATCTCAGAACAGAATCACAATAATTGTGGCCTATTTTATTTATGACTTAAAAATGAATGTTTTAAATTTAAAAACACAATGCAATATAACTGTACTCTTCACAATGACAGTGTTAAAAATTATTAATGCATACTATAAGAATACATGGGTGTGTTTTCATAAAAGTAGTATCTTTGTGACCCTCTATATACAGGGTCACTATGAGTTGGAATCGACTAGATGGCAGTGGGTTTTGGTTTTGGATATATAGAAGCCCTGGTGGTGCAGTGGTTAAAGCAGTCAAAAGGTCAGCAGTTTGAAACCACCAGTGGCTCTGTGGGAGAAAGACGTGGCAGTTGGCTTCCCTAGAGATTTACAGACCTGAAAACCCTATGGGGTCGCTATGAGTCGGAATCTGCCAGTGGCTCTGTGGGAGAAAGGTGTGGCAGTCGGCTTTCCTAGAGATTTACAGCCCTGAAAACCCTATGGGGTCGCTATGATTCGGAATCAACTTGACAGCAGTGGGGTTATATAACTTTAGTTGAAAAACAGAAATATTATTTAATGCTTCCAAATAATATAAATAGTCAAAGAAACTGGGGAGCAGAGACAACTTGGGTAGTGGGAATGCTGATTTCTCCATACGGTTCAGGTGTATCTTGTAGAAACTGATTATGTTCATCTATAGCACAGAAACAGTGTCAGTGTGTGGAAATAACAGGAACAAAGGTTGCAGCCTAATATATTACATAAAGAACTTTCAAAAAATTAAAACATTTTACACTTCATGGATCTCTTCAGTATTGATCGATTCATATAGCAAGTAATCAACAAAAGCTATTCATATAGCAAGTAATCAACAAAAATAAATGAATGAAGGGAATTTGTTTATCATATACCTGGAGTTGCTTTTGCTATTTAAATTCCAAAGTGGCAGCAGTTCTAATGACTTGCTTTACTGATAATTCACTCTACTCTTATTTCACACCATACAACATTATCCTACGGTCAAGACTTATTTGTTCACAGGAGATATGTACTGTTCCCTGAGCTGCCAGCTAACGAATCTAGGTTGCCACTTGCACTCTACCAAGCTTAGTCATTCAGGAAACAAAAGCCCCAAGCCACATCTATACCTGTCTTTTCTTGTCATCTATTCAAAAAACATTCTGCCCCTCTGATTAGTCTGGCATTGTCCAGATACCAGAAGAAAGCTAAAATCTGATGGACGCCACAGGAAGTTCTTCATCATCTTATTATAATGGTTACATTTCAAAATGATTATAATTTTATAATGGTTTAATTTTAAAGAGCCACTGGCTTTGCTATTGTTAAAAGAACGTGTTCCTCCTTATTTAGAATTCCATCAGCCCTTAAAAAACATCTACTTCCTATGCATTTTCACTACTCCTTTCTACATTAAGTGAAACTAGCAATGCTAGCTCTGATGACTATTACCTTGGGTCACATTTTTTTTAGAATTTATATTAATCCAATGGCTTTGCTTTCTTCTCTGTGTATCTTTGCACAGGCTACTCTTCCTGCAGAGGACCTCATAATTACCCCTCCCACTCCCATCCACCTCATGTCCTCTCTTCTACTGAGTCTTTATAGCCCAGGAAATGGCCTCAGCTACTCCTTGGAGCCTTCCTCAGTCACCCAAATTCAGAAACATCCTCTCTCTTAGGCTTTTCACAGCAATTAAGGTCTAGACCATTAATCAGGCAGTGTGGTAGCTATTCTCCAAAGATGGCATCTAAAAATGCCTTCACTCATTGTTCGTCAATTTACATCGAGTTAGAGTTTATTCCCACCCCGATCTCCCCCTCCTTCTGCCAAAGAAGAGTATGGGCTGTTCCTGTGACTCGCCTTGACCAAGAGAATGTGTGGAAAATGAATATTCTGGGATTTTGACCCCAGCACTTAAAGTACTAAAATTCTCCACTTTCTAACTCTTAGAACCCTAAACCATGATAAGTCGAGACTATCCTACTGGACGAAGGAAAAAGTCCAAGCTGCACTGAAGGCATTGGTGAGAAACAAGGCTTCTGGAATTGACAGAGTATCAATTGAGATGTTTCAAGAAACAGATGCAGCTCTGGCAGTGCTCACTCATCCATGCCAAGAAATCTGGAAGACAGCTTCCTGGCCAACTGACTGGAAGAGATCCATATTTATGCCTATTCCCAAGAAAGGTGATCCAACCAAATGTGGAAATTATCAAACAATATCATTAATATCACACGTGAGCAAAATTTTGCTGAGGATCATTCAAAAACGGCTACAGCAGTATTTCAACAGGGAACTGCCAGAAATTCAGGTCGGATTCAGAAGGGGATGTGGAAACAAGGATATCATTGCTGATGTATCAGATGGACCCTGGCTGAAAGCAGAGAAGACCAGGATGTTTACCTGTGTTTTATTGACTATGCAAAGGTGTTCAACTGTGTAGATCATAACAAATTATGGACAACATTGAGAAGAATGGGAATTCCAGAACACTTAATTGTGCTCATAAGGCACCTGTACATAGATCAAGAGGCAGTTGTTCAGACAGAAAAACGGGATACTGAGTGGTTTAAAGTCAGGAAAGGTTGTATCTTTTCACCGTGCCTGTTCAATCTGTATGCTGAGCAAATAATTCGAGAAGCTGGACTATATGAAGAAGAAGGCACCAGGATTGGAGGAAGACTCATTAACAACCTGCATTATGCAGATGACACAACCTTGCTTGCTGAAAGTGAAGAGGACTTGAAGCACTTACTGATGAAGATCAAAGAGCACAGCATCCGTTATGGATTATGCCTCAACATAAAGAAAACAAAAATCTTCACAACTGGACCAACATCATGATAAACGGAGAAAAGATTGACGTCAAGGATTTCATTTTACTTGGATCCACAATCAACACCCATGGAAACAGCAGTCAAGAAATCAAAAGGCACATTGCATTGGGCAAATCTGCTGCAAAGGACCTTTTAAGTGTTGAAAGGCAAAGATGTCACCTTGAAGACTAAGGTGCACCTGACCGAAGCCATGGTGTTTTCAATTGCATCTCATGCATGTGAAAGCTGGGCAACGAATAAGGAAGACAGAAGAAGAATTGACACCTTTGAATTGTGGTGCTGGTGAAGAATATTGAATATACCATGGACTGCCAAAAGAACAAACAAATCTGTTTTGGAAGAAATACAACCAGAATGCTCCTTAGAAACAAGGATGGCGAGACTGTGTCTTGCATACTTTGGACATGTTGTCACGAGGAATCAGTCCCTGGAGAAGGACATCATGCTTTGTAAAGTACAGGGTCAGTGGAAAAGAGAAAGACCCTCAAAGAGATGGACTGATACAGCGGCTTTAACAATGAGTTGTAGCATAATGATTGTAGAGATGGCACAGGACCGGGCGGTGTTTCATTCTGTGGTGCATGGAGTCACTATGAGTTGGAACTGACTCAACAGCACCTAACAACAACAACATCCTACTGGAGAAAGAGGCCACGTAAAGAGGATCAGATATCATGGGGAAACGCCACATGGAGGCCCCAGACACGTGAACTAAGAAGTTACCTTGACGCTCCAGCCCAGCTAACATCTGACTACAGTGGTATGGAAGACTTCAAGTGAAACCAGAACAACTGACTAGCTGAGCCCCAGCCAACCCAAGGAATCATGGGACATAAAAAAATTACAATTGTTTTAAGCCATTAAATTTTAGGATGGTTTGCTGTGCAGCAATAAATATCAAAACAGGCAGTCATGTTAGCAGCACATATTTTTAGAGCTGGAATATGCTTTAAATATTAGTAACTATCCTGTGTCATCAGTTATTCTCTGCTCAAACTATAAACTTAAGGGCAAGGAATGTGTCTTAATGGCTCTTTTTTTAATGTCTCTTACTACTTAAGAATAATACCCTAAAAATAGTAGGTACTGAAATAATATTTATTATCATGTCCACAGATTAAATACTTTAGAGGTCCATGTAGTTTCTTTTAGCTCTTGGAAGCTTTGGAATAATTTTGTTATAAAACCATATCCTTTTTTATGAAAAATTTTTGAAGGCTATATCATCTTCAGACCATTTATATCTTGTACCTTTATTATTTTTCATATGTGAAGAAGCACTAATATATATTCAACTATAGTAATATAATAAGAGAATATAATTACTTTGAAGTCTCATGCAGAAAACAAAGAAGAAAAATAACTCGGTTGCATCTAGAAATAAAGTAACATTTAAAATTCCAAATGATTAAGAGTAATATTTCATTATTCAAGGGCATAGAATCTGTATTATTGTTAATGCCCCAGAGCACTTTAGAAGACTGATGTGAGTAACAATGAAATGATTGCATTTCCAGAAAGGACACTTAGAAAGTTTATTGCTGGTTCTTTCTGCACTTCTTCAGTGATTTGATCTTTTGGCTAAACATTATAACGACTTCTACTTCAGTGGAGGTTTGTCCAAAAAAAACATTTCAAATAACCACACACCTTCAGTGTCTCATTCTTAAAACCTTCAGGAGTATTTCACCAATTCAATGATGTCATTGACTAAATATCTGTAGCTTTATAATTTTTCACCCACATCACATATAATCTGGGGAACAAACTATAGTAGGTACACCTGATAATCTATGTGGCTGCATTTATTTTCTATTATAGAACTTTTTTAAGTATATTCACCATCCATTTAATTTAAAAGCTTTCCTTCCTCCGGAAACACAGGTGGTATTAGAAAGCAAGAGAATAAAATCATACAAAATTCTAAAAATATAATTTAAGATGTTAAAGGTTTAAAATGGAATACAAATTTATTTTAAAGACACTTAAAACCATATATTTATATACTTTTAATACTTATAAATTGGTCCTCAGAGTGCATGTATTTTCTATATTTTCTTGCAAGGTTAATCTCGATTCCTCTGGCTACACAGTCTGGACAAACAATAACCAAAAGCAAACCAAACCCAGGGCCGTCGAGTCAATTCCAACTCATAGCGACAAATGATAGGTTCAGAGTTACAGTAACAAAAGAAAATGTCTTGATTCAGTACCCAATATGTTACAGTTTTGATTTTATGATTTAATGAATTTTTTGTAGACTCAATGCACTAAAACAACTTTTCTGTCAGAGATGCCTACCCAGTATCTGTTTTTCCTTCCCTTAACAAAAGATCCTTGATTGTACTCAGAGAAACACAGTACCAAGTCAGAAAAATTCACTTCCTCCAGACTCCACTGCAGCTGATGGTGTTCAAGTGACAAATTCAAGTAAAAAAGATAAAACACCTTTTCTCTCCTGCTATAGGCACCATTCTTTCCTCTTTCTTCTTCCAGTATGGAACACAAAAGTTATATCTGGAGAAGCAGTTGCTATCCTGAAACTACAAGGATATACATAAACATGAAGGCAACCCTTCATCCCAAAGATTGAGTAGAAATAAAGACTAGACAGTGATGAAATTTTTCCTTTTTTCCAAGCTGTTATATTTGAGATTTTGATTACTTAACATTCCCGATTTAAGTTTCTAGTTGTTGTTGTTGTTGTTAGTTGCCATCAAGTAGGCTCCAACTCATAGCGACCTTATGTGTAACAGAACAAAACACTGTCCGGTTCTGTACCATCCTCACAATCTTTGCTATGTTTGAGCTCATTGTTGCAGCCACCATGTCAATCTATCTCAAGGAGGGTTTTCCTCATTTTCAATAACCCTCTATCTTACCAAAGATGATGTCCTTTTCTGTTAAGTGGCCTTTTTCGATGATGTGTCCAAAGTAAGCAAGATGAAGTCTCTCCATGCTCGCTTCTATGGAGAATTCTGACTGTACTTGCTCCAAGACAAATTTGTTCGCTCATCTGGCAGCCCAATATTCTCCACCAACACAATTTGAACGTGTCAATTCTCCTTTAATCTTTCTTTTTCACTATCCAGCTTTCATATGCATATGAGGCAACTGAAAAGACCATGACTTGGGTCAGGCACACTTTAGTCATCCAAGTGACATCTTTGTTTTTTAACATTTTAAAGAGGTCTTCTGTAAATTTTTCCAGTGCAATGTCACTTGATTTCTTGACTGCCATTTCCATGGGCAATCACTTGATCCAAGTAGAATAAAATCCTTGACAACTTCAATTTCTTCATCATTTGTCATGATGTCGTTTATTGGTCCAGTTGTGAGGATTTTCATTTTCTTCACGTTCAAGTGTAATCCATATTGGAGGCCTTTGACCTTCATCAGTAACTGCTTCAAGTCCTCTTTACTTTAGGCAAGCAAGGTTGTATCATCTGCATATCACAAGTTTTTAATGAGTCTTCCTCCAAACCTGATGCCATGTATAGTCCAGCCTCTTGGATTATTTGTTCAGCAAATAATTGAATAAGTAAGGCAAAAGGATACAACCCTGTCACACACCGTTTCCAATTTTAAACTACACGGTATCCTCTAGTTCTGTTCGAACAGCTGCTTCTTTATCCATGTAAAAGTTCCACATGAGCACAACTAAGTGTTCTGCAATTCCCATTCTTCATAATGTTATCCATAATATGATTTGTATAGCCAAATACCTTCATGGTTTAAATCAAAGCTATATTTAATCAGTTTCTACTCTTAATTGGTTAAAAGTAAAAGTCAAAATTATTTAGATATTAAACAAAGGATTTTATATATATATTTTTTCCCTCATGCGCTCTTCCAAATCTAGTTCTTCCTATTTCAGAACTTTGAGCCTTTTGTGTAATTTTCTCATACATAACCCATTGCAACAGCTTTTGAATTAGTTTAACTGTCTCTATTATCTCTTAGAGCCCTGGTGGCACAGTGGTAAAAAGCTATGGCTTCTAACCAAAAGGTCAGTAGTTCAAATCCACCAGCCGCTCCTTGGAAAACCCTATAGGGTGGTTCTACTCTGTCCTATGGGGTTGTTATGAGTCTGAATTGATTCGATGGCAATAGGTTTTGTTTTGTTTTTTTGGTATTATCTCTTAACCCGCTCATAGTTACCAAAATAATCTTCTTCCAAAAACTATTTCTCTACTTAAAATTCTACTGGAAGAACCTATTTCCTGCCCACAGTATTGACTCCAAACCCCAGGAGTTTGAAATTTTCCACCACTTGAGTCTTTCTGAGAATCTCTTCAATCTCATATATCCCCTGCACTCTAATCTTGTGTTAATTTAGTGGTTTATTCCTTCCTCCTTATCTGAATTATTTCTTATGTAATTGCTGATTTTCAACCCTCCATTATCATTTTCCACCAAGTCTGAAGACAGTGCAAAAAAAAAAAAAAATGCATCAGGAAACTTTTCTGATCCAAATCTTTTACATTATATTTCCATGATTACTGTGACTTTGATTTTTTTTAATTTCATTTACAAATACTTAAGCAAATTCTATAATACTTCCGCATAGGTAGTAAACTTCTTGAGTGAAGGAATATTGTTTCTTTTTTCACTGAAATATTTGAGTGTTCAGCACACAGCAAATACTAAACAAATTAACATGCCCAATCAGATTATTTGAATGTATGATATACATTTTACTAATTTAAAAATTATTCACAAGATGGCACTCATAAAGTATTACTGAATCTCAAAGATACCTATGCAAGTATGATTCATTAATATCTAAAATCAACATAAATCTAAATTGATCAAAATATAAAAGGTACATAAATCATGGAAAAATTGTTCCTAGCAGTATATTTAAATATCAAATTTTAAAAATAGAAACTTATAAATGGTATAAGTTACAACTAAAATTTTAATGTTCTGTAACATACTTTAAGGAGGCCTAGTTGCACTGGGGTTAAGTATTCGGCTGCTAACCAAAAGGTCAGCAGTTCAAATCCACCACCACTCCTTGGAAACCCTACGGGGCAAATCTAATCTATCCTATAGGGTTGCTAAGAATCAGGATCAACTCAACAGCAATGGGTAACATATTTTAAAAACTTGTATACCAAAAACCAAACCAAACCCGTTGCAGTCAATTCAAACTCATAGCAACACTATATAGCTTTGAAAATTGCCGCTATTTCATTAACCAAACTGTTTATTCAACAGAATTCATAAAAGATAAAAGGATCCCCAGTGGCACAATAGTTAAGCGCTTGGCTACTATCCGAAAGGTTGGAAGTTTGAACCCACCCAGCACCTCTACGGGAGAAAGACACGGCAATCTGCTCCTATGTAAAGAATACAGTCTAGGAAATCCTATGAGGCAGTTCTACTATGTCACATAGGGTCATTATGAGTACGAATTGACCTTATGGCACACAACATAATATTATACCTTAGATTTCATAATAAAACGGGTACAGCAATTTTAAAAAAATAACTAAAGTAATATTTTGTAAGAGAAAAACTCACTTCTAGCACTCTAACTTGAACGTGCAATACAAATCAAATGTAACTATATGTATGTTAGATTTCATTGTTTTTCCCTGCATAGTAAACATAATGAAGATTAAAAAAAAAAAATTTTTATAGCACACTCAAATTCCAACTTTATTTCCAAATCTGAATTATTTTTACTAATTATTTTATAACTGTAAAGTCTTAAAGTTTAATGCCAGTAGCAATGAAAATGTTTTTCCTCAAATTTTTTTTACAATTTTTTTAAAATTGTGCTTTAAGTGAAAGTTTACAGCTCGTTAGTCATACAAAAATTTATACACATTGTTATATGACCCTAGCTGCTCTCCCTATGTGACAGCACATTCCTCGTTTGCACCCGATTTCCCATGTCCATTCAACCAGCTCCTCTCACTTCCTGCCTTCTCACCTCTCCTCTGAACAGAAGCTGCCCGTTTAGTCTCATGTTTCTGCTTGAACTAAAAAGCATACTCCTCACAAGTATCATTTTATGTCTTATAGTCCAGTCTAATCTTTGTCTGAAGAGTTGGCTTCAGGAATCATTTTAGTTCTGGGTTAACAGAGTCCGGGGCCATGTCTTCCAGGGTTCCTCCAGTCTCAGTCAGACCATTAAGTCTGATCTTTATATTTGAGTTCTACACCCACTTTTCTCTTGCTCTCTTAGGTACTCTCTGTTGTGTTACCTGTCAGGGCAGTCATTGGTGGTAGCTGTGTACCATCTAGTTTTTCTGGTCTCAGGCTGAAAGTGTCTCTGCTTATGTTGCCCTTCCTCATTTTAAATCTTGGCAACCTTAACTCTCAAAGCTCAGAGATAAAAATTTGATTTACAAGTTCACAGAGAACAGATTCCTTAATCAGAGATTTGGAGTTCGCAATTAAGGAATTTCATCAACAACAAAACAAGGGGAAAAAACTCTCACTGCCACAATACATAAAAATGTTCATTTTCATTTAATGATTTGTGGGCCAGAATTTGGGTGAGAAGAAACAGACATGTTTTTCTTGCTTTATTAGTTACTGAAAACCCTAAACATTAGTTTTAGAATAGCTTCTTTCCGTTGCTAATACGTATTTTTATATACGGGTAAAATTATTTTTCTTTATACTGTGAGATTCCAGTTGTGGTTTATACCCAACTCATATAAACTCCTGAAAACATATAAAAAGCACATAATTCCATTTTAATTTTCTCTGGCCCCCAGGTTTAAAATATTTAAAGTAAGAATTAGGCCAGGTAATCCGATGCTACAATAATATAATGCTACAGTCCCAATAGTCTGTAGTTTGACTTGAAAATTAAGAAATTCACATCACCCAAGTCTACCACACTGAGACTCACCAGGACTGTTGTCTTCAGCCTTTTTGTCTATATGAAATTTTTGAGCATGATTCTGAGCATCAAGTTACTTCTGTCTGGTTCTTGGTTTCCTGCTTTATGAATTAAGGACAATAATATCTTAGAGTCTCCCAATGAGGACTAAATACCTCCTATAAAGCCCTCACATCTGTCAGTTGTCCTACTATGAGGGCTTGCGTGTTGCTATGATGCTGGAAGCTATGCTACTGGTATTCACATACCAGCAGGGTCACCCATGGAGGACAGGTTTCAGTTGAGCTTCCACACTAAGACTAGGAAGGACTCTGAGGTCTACTTCCGAAAAGAATTAGCCAGTGAAAACCTTATGAAGAGCAGAGGAACATTGTCTGATACAGTACCAGAAATGAGCCCCCCAGGTTGGAAGGTACTCAAGACAACTGGCAAAAAGCTGCCTCCTCAAAGTAGAGTCAACCTTAATAACGTGGATGGAGTAAAACTTTCGGGACCTTCATTTGCTGATGTGGCATGACTCAAAATGAGAGGAAACAGCTGCAAACATCCATTAGTAATTGGAATCTGGAATGTACGAAGCATGAATCTAGGAAAATTTGAAATTGTCAAAAATGAAATGAGACATGTAAACATCAATATCCTAGGCATTAATGAGATGAAATCGACTGGTATTGGCTATTTTAAATTGTACATTCATATGGTCTACTATGCCGGGAATGACAATTTAAAGAGGAATGGTCTTGCATTCATCATCAAAATAACACTTCAAGATCTATCTTCAAGTACAATGCTGTCAGTGATAGGATAATATACATATGCCTACAAGGAAAAAAAACAAAAAAGAAAGCCAGTTAATACAACTATTATTCAAATTTAAGCACCAACCACTAAGGCCAAAGATTAAGAAACTGAATATTTTTATCAGCTTCTGCAGTCTAAAATTCATCAAACATGCAATCAGGATGCATTGATAATTACTGGTGATTGGAATGCAAAGGTTGGAAACAAAGAAGAAGGATCGGTAGTTGGAAAATATGGCCTTGGTGATAGAATGATACAATTTTGTAAGACCAACGGCTTCTTCACTGCAAATACTTTTTTTCACCAATAGCGACTATACACATGGATCTCACCAGATGGAACAAACTGGAATCAAATTGACTACATCTGTGGAGAGAGACAATGGAAAAGCTCAATATCATCAGTCAGAACAAGGCCAGGAGACGACTGCGGAAAAGACCATCAGTTGTTCATATGCAAGTTCAAGCTGAAACTGAAGAAAATCAGAGCAAGTCCACGAATGCCAAAATACAACCTTGAGTATATTCCACCTGAATTTGGAGACTACCTCAAGAACAGATTTGATGCATTGTACACTAATGACTGAAGACCAGACGAGTTGTACAATGACATCAAGGACATTAGACGTTAAGAAAGCCAAGAGGTCGTTGAAAAGACAGGAAAGAAAGAAAAGGCCAAGATGGATGTCAGAGGAGACTCTGAAACTTGCACAAGAACATTGAGCAGCTAAAGCAAAAGGAAGAAATGGTGAAGTAAAAGAACTGAAGATTTCAAAGGGTGGCTTGAGAAGACAAAGTAAAATATTATAATGACATGTGCAAAGAGCTGGAGATAGAAAACCAAAAGGGAAAATACACTTGGGCATTTCTCAAGCTGAAAGAACTGAAGAAAAAATTCAAGCCTTCAGTTGCAACAGTGAGGGATTCTATGGGGAAAATATTAGATGACACGGGAAGCATCAAAAGAAAATGGAAGGAATACTCAGTGTCATTACACCAAAAAGAATTAGTCAATGTGCAACCATCTGAAGAGGTAACCGATGGTACTGAAGGAGGAAGTCCAAGCTGCTCTGAAGGCATTGGTGAAAAACAAGGCTCCAGGAACTGACGGATTATCAATTGAGATATTTCAACAAATGGAGGCAGCGCTGGAAGTGCTCACTTGCGTATGGCAAGAAATTTGGAAAACAGCTTCCCGGGCAACTGACTGGAAGAGATCCATATTTATGTCCATTCCCAAGAAAGGTGATCCAACCAAATGCAGAAATTATCAAACAATATCAATAATATCACACGTAAGCAAAATTTTGCTGAGGATCATTCAAAAGCGGCTGCAGCAGTATATCAACAGGGAACTGCCAGAAATTCAGGCTGGTTTCAGAAGAGGACGTGGAACCAGGGATATCATTGCTTATGTCAGATGGATCCTGGCTGAAAGCAGAGAATACCAGAAGGATGCTACCTGTGTTTTATTGACTATGCAAAGGCATTCAACTGTGTGGATCATAACAAATTATGGATAACACTGCAAAGAATGGGAATTCCAAAACAGTTGTGCTCATGAAGAAACTGTACATAGATCAAGAGGAAGTTGTTCACACAGAACAAGGGGATACTGAATGGTTTAAATACAGGAAATGTGTACGTTAGGGTTGCATCATTTCACCATACCTATTCAATCTGTATGCTGAGCAAATCCGGAAATCTAGACTATATGAAGAACAGGGCATCAGGATTGGAGGAAGACTCATTAATAACCTGCATTATGCAGATGACATAACCTTGCTTATTGAAAGTGAAGAAGACTTGGAGCACTTACTGACGAAGATTAAAGACCACAGCCTTCAGTACGGATTGCACCTCAACATAAAGAAAACAAAAATCTTCACAACTGGACCAATAAGCAACATCATGATAAATGGAGAAAAGATTGAAGTTGTCAAGGATTTCATTTTACTGGGATCCACAATCAACAGCCATGGAAGCAGCAGTCAAGAAATCAAGAGATGCATTGCATTGGGTAAATCTGCTGCAAAGGACCTCTTTAAAGTGTTGAAAAGCAAAGATGTCATCTTGAAGACTAAGGTGCGCCTGACCCAAACCATGGTATTTTCAATCGTATCTTATGCATGTGAAAGCTGGACAATGAATAAGAAGACAGAAGAAGAGCTGACGCCTTTCAGTTGTTGTGCTGGCGAAGAATATTGAATATACCACAGACTGCCAAAAGAACGAAAAATCTGTCTTAGAAGAAGTACAACCAGAATTCTCCTTAGGAGTAAGAATGGCAAAGACTGCATCTTACATACTTTGGACATGTTGTCAGGAGGGATCAGTCCCTGGAGAAGGACATCATGCTTGGTAAAGTACAGGGTCAGGGGAGAAGAGGAAGACCCTCATCAAGATGGACTAACACAGTGACTGCAACAATGGGCTCAGGCATAACAACGATTGTAAGGATGGCACAGGACCAGGCAGTGTTTCCTTCTGTTGTGCATGTGGTCACTATGAGTCAGAACTGACTTGATGGCATCTAACCACAACAACAGTATAAAGCCTTAAGCAACAGTGGGTAGGCCCTAAACAAATACTTTCTTTTTCCCTAAATGATTTCATCCTCTGAAAGCCTTTATACCAGTCAGTCCTTATGATGACTGACTGCATTCACAAGAGTGGCCCATACATTTACTATATAAAGCTTCTCTACTTTTTTAAAAATGCCGATGCTCAGGCAGAGTTGTAAATTCTACTAACAGCCTCTGAGGTAGGTCTTCATGACTAGAAGAGGTTTGACCTTGGGTCTCTGCAGGCATCTACTGAATTTGTCTTCTTTAAGAAAATATTTAAATTATTTCTCTCAACTTCTCAGCATTCCGCAGGTTTTTACTCTTATCTCTCTACTTCTCCAAACTCATCTCTCAGCTTCTCCCAAGACCAGATGCTTGTGCTTTGCTGATTCCTACCTCTGTGGTTTCAGTTATTCTGTTGTCCTTGTCATACATTCTCCATTCCCACTTCTAAAGCATTTCACTACTCTCATTTTATTTTAGACTAAAGGTGTACTTTAAGATTTTTTCCTGTCTAACACTGCCTGATGCTCATCCCTTCTAGGTAGCACAGTTACTACACTGCAATACTATGTTGTTGCTGTTGTTAGCTGCAGTCCACTTGATTCTGACTCATGGCGACCCCACGTGTGCAGAGAAGAATTGCTCCATAAGGTTTTCAAAGCTGTGACCTTTCAGAAACAGGTTGCCAGGTCCAACTTCTGAGGCACCTCTGGGTGAGTTTGAACTGCCATTCTTTTTGCTGGTAGATGAGCACTTAACTGTTTGTGCCACCCACGGGCTCCTTTTGCTTTTTTCTATTTTTCTCCTAATTATATACTAATTAAGGAACAAGAATATGCTTTCTACTTTCATAAAATCTTGTTGTTGAAGAAACAAGTGAATAAATTACTTTGTCCTTGATATCATTATATACCTGATTTCTTACCAGTTTAGGAGGGAAGTACATGTCCTTAACCACGCAGCAGTATGAATATGCCATAATAATTGCTTCAAAGCCTTGAGGAATAAAGTAAGATGTAAGTAATTCCATCCATTAATCAATCAAGAACTCTATCACCATTTCCTTAGGATGCTGTGTTTCATATTCTTTCAGAATATGCATTTGCAACTATTTTGATTTATCACAAATATTGTTAGGAGCCAGCCACAGTAAATCCATTATCAAAATTATAAAATTACACTTAAAGCAGTAAATTACCATTACATAATTCACTTAAATGATTAGCTTGTCTCCTCCTTTCACCCTTGTCTAAATAATTTTCCTTCTACATTTTTCCCTACTCTCTACTTCTTCATGCTCTCTAGAAAGATTGAAGCAATAAAAATTTAAAATGCCAGTCCAGAGATCTGACTTTATCAATCCTATTTTTTTTACCTCTAGTCAGGATGTCCTAACCTTGTTACAGGTTTTACTTTCATTTTCTTTCTTATAATGTATCTTTTGTAAGATAATAGTATATTACTAAACTTTTTTCTGTGACCATAAGAAGTAGACCATTTTATCCCTATGTTGATTCAATTCATTAATCTATGTTTTTCAAAGATCTAAATGGGAATTTATTTCCAAATATACGCAGGAGAGAGAAAGGACAGTGGGTATTATAAGGAAAAGACAGTAGGGGAACCTAATCAATTCACTCGAGATAAAAGACTAGACTGGAATCCTAGCAATACCTAGGACATGAAGAGCCCTAAGCTCCTAAACCCCCAAGTCTGTAAGTTTGTCTTATTGTGGTGGCTTGTATGTTGCTGTGATGCTGGAAGCTATGCAACTGGTATTTCCAGTACCAGCAGGATCAGGTATAAACTGAGCTTCCAGACTAAGACAGACTAGGAAGAAAAACCTGGCAGACTACTTCTGAAAAAATTGGCCAGTATAGCAGCAGAACACTGTCTGATATAGTGCCAAAAGGTGAGCCCCTCATATTGGAAGACACTCAAAAGACAACTGGGGAAGAGCTGCCTCTTCAAAGTAGAGTCAATCTTAATGATATGGATGGAGAAAAGCTTTTGGGACCTTCATTTGTTGAGGTGGCACAGCAAAAAACATGAAGAAACAACTGTAAACATTCACTAATAATAGGAACATGGATTATAGGAAGTTTGAAATCATCAAAAATGAAATGGAATGCATAAAATCAATATCCTAGGCATAACTGAGTTGAAATCATCTGGTATTGGTCATTTTGAATTGGATAATCAATCATACAGTCTACTATGCCAGGAATGACAACTCAAAGAGGGATGGCATTGCATTTATCATCAAACAGAACATTTCAAGATCTATCCTGAAGTACGATGCTGTCAGTGATAGTATAATGTCCATATGCCTACAAGAAAGGCTGGTTAATACGACTATTATTCAAATTTACGCACCAACCACTAAGGCCAAAAAAGAAAAAACTGAAGATTTTTACCAACTTCTACAGTCTGAAATTGATCAAACATGCAATCGGGATGCACTGATAATTACTGGTGATTGGAATGTGAAAGCTGGAAACAAAGAAGGATCAGTAGTTGGAAACTACAGCCTTGGTGATAGAAACGATCCCAGAGATCCCATGCTAGAATTCTGGAAGACTGAAGACTTCTTCATTGCAAATACCTTTTTTCACCAACGTAAACGGCGACTATACACATGGACCTCGCCAGATGGAATACACAGTAATCAAATCGACTACATCTGCAGAAAGAGACGATAGAAAAGCTCAATATCATCAGTCAGAACAAGGCCATGGGCCGAGTGATTATGTGCAAATTCAAATTATGAAGCTACTTGACTGATATGGAAGCAACTAATTAATAACTGGAAAATGGAATGTATAAAGTACAAATCTAGGAATACTGGAGGTCAGCAAAAATGAAATGAAGCATATAAAGATCTATATACTTGGCATTAGTGAGAGGAAATGGACTGATATTGGCCATTTTGAATCGGACAATCATACAGTCTACTATGCCAGGAATAAAAAATTGAAGAGAAATGGCTTCACATTCATTGTCAAAAAGAACATTTCAAGATCTATCCTGAAGTACAATGTTGTCAGTGGTAGAATAATCACACGCCTACAAGGAAGACCTGTTAATAGGACTATTATTCAAAATTACGCACCAACACACAACCAGGATACACTGATAATTACCGATGATTGGAATGAGAAAGAAACAAAGAAGAAGCGTTGGTAGTTAGAAAATACAGCCTCGATAATAGAAAATGCCAGAGATTCTGTGATAATATTTTCCAAGACCGACTGACTGTTCATTGCAAATACATTTTTCAACAACATAAATGGCTACTACACACGTGGATTTTGCCAGAAAGAATATAGGAATCAAATCGGCTACATCTGTTGAGAGACAGTGGGGAAACTCAGTATCTTCAGTCAGAACAAGGCCAGGGGCTGACTGTGGAACAGAGCATCAATTCCTCCTATGCAAGGTGAAGCTGAAGCTGAAGAAAATTAGAGCAAGTCCACGAGAGCCAAAATACAACCTTGAGAACATCCCACCTGAATTTAGAGACCATCTCAAGAATAGATTTGATGCATTGTACACTAATGACCAAACACCAGATGAGTTGTGGAATAACACCAAGGACATCCTATATGAAGACAGAGGTCATCAAAAAGACAGGACAGAAAGACCAAAATGTATGTCAAAAGAGACTCTGAAACTTGCTCATGATCTTAGAGTAGCCAAAGTGAACGGAAGTAATGATGAAGTAAAAGGGCTGAACAGATTTCAAAGGGTGGCTCAAGAAGACAAAGTCAAGTGTTATAATGAAATGTGCAAAGATCAGGCATTAGCAAACCAAAAGGGAAGACCACGCTTGGCATTTCTCAAGCTGAAAGAACTGAAGAAAAAATTCAAGCCTTCAGTTGCAGTAGTGAAGGATTCTATGGGGAAAATATTGAATGACATAGGAAGCATCAAAAAAAGATGGAAGGAATACAAAATCACTGTACCAAAAAGAACTGGCTGACATTCAACCATTTCAGGAGGTTGTTGTTGTTGTTGTTAGGTGCCGTCGAGTCGGTTCCGACTCATAGTGATCCTGTGCACAACAGAACGAAACACTGCCCGGTCGTGCGCCATCCTTACAATCATTGTTATGCTTGAGTTCATTGTTGCAGCCACTGTGTCAGTCCACCTCATTGAGGGTCTTCCTCTTTTCTGCTGACCCTGTATTCTGCCAAGCATGATGTCCTTTTCCAGGGACTCATCCCTCCTGAGGAGCATATGATTAAGAACCAATGGTACTGAAGAAAGAAGTCCAAGCTGCACTGAAAGGAATAGAGAAAAACAAGGCTCCAGGAAATGATGGAATATCAATTGAGATATTTCAACAAATGGATGCAGCGCTGGAGGTGCTCAGTTGTCTATGTTAAGAAATTTGGAGGACAATGACAGGAATCACAACAGGGTCCAGACACAAAGGTAGAAAAATGTAGAACAAAATTCTAACTCACACACACACACACACACACACACACACACACACACACACACACAAAAAAAAGGCCAGACTTACTAGTCTGACAGAGACTGGAGAAACCCCCAGAGTATGGCCTCCAGACATGAAGTCACTCCTGAGGTTCACCCTTCAGCCAAAGATTAGACAGGCCCATAAAACAAAATGAGACTAAATGGGCACATGAGGCCAGGGGCAAGGACAAGAAAACAGGAGGGGACAGAAAAGCTGCTAATGGGGAACCCAAGGTTGAGAAGGGGAGAGTGATGACATGTCATGGGGTTGGCAACCAATGTCACAAAACAATATGTGTATAGTTTAATGAGAAACTAGTTTGATCTGTAAATCTTTGACTAAAATACAATAAAACTTAAAAAAAAAAAAAGGAAGTTTCCTGGCCAACTGAAATATCCATATTTGTGCCCATTCTAAAGAAAGGTGATCCAACAGAATGTGGGAATTATTTTTTAAAAAATCATTAATATCACACATATGTAAAATTTTGCTGAAGAGCATTCAAAAGCAATTGTAGTAGTTTATCAACAGCAAACTGCCAGATGTTCAAGCTGGATTCAGGACATGGAATGAGGACATCATTACTGATGTCAGATGGATCTTGGCAGAAAGCAGAGGATACTAGAAAGATGTTTACCTATGTTTTCCTGACAATGCAAAGGTATTTGACTATGTGGATCATAACAAGTTATGGATAACATCGAAAAGAATGAGAAATCCAGAATGCTTAATTGTGTTCATCAGGAATCCATACATACGCCAAGAGGCAGTTGTTCAAACAAAACAAAGGGATACTGTGTGGTTTAAAATCAGGAAAGGTATGCATTGGGGTTGTATCCTTTCACCATACTTACTCAATCTGCATGCTGAACAAATAGTTCAAGAAGCTGGGCTATATGAAGAATAAATGTGGCATCAGGATTAGAGGAAGACTTATTAACAACCTGCAATATGCAGATGACACAACCTTGATTGCTGAAGAGGACTTGAAGCGCTTACTTCAGTAAGGAATTCCCCTCAAAATAAAAAAAACAGAAATCCTCACAACAGGACCAATAAGCAACATCAGGATAAATGCCCACAGAAGCAGCAGTCAAGAAATCAAACATATTGTATTGGACATATCTGCTGCAGAAGATCTCTTTAGAGTGTTAAAGTGTTGAAAAGCAATGATACCACTTCGAGGACTAAGGTGCCCCTGACTCAAGTCATAATATTTTCAATTGCCTCATATGCACGTGAAAGTAGACAATGAGTAAGGAAGACAGAGAATTTACACCTTTAAATTATGATGTTTGCAATGCCAGAAGAATGAACAAATCTGTCTTGGAAGAAGTACAGCCAGAATGCTTGGAAGCAAGAGTGGCAAGACTTCATCTAATGTACTTTGGACGTGTTATTAGGACATCTTGCTTGTAAGGCAGAGGGTCGGTGAAAAAGAGGAAGACCCTTAACGAGATAGACTGACACAGTGGCTGCAATGATGGGCTTAAGTGTAACAAAGATTGTAAGGATGGCACAGGACCCGGTAGTGTTTTGTTCTGTCGTACATGGGATCATTATGAGTCAGAACTGACTGGACGGCACCTAACAACAGGCCCTTAGAATAATGAATGGGACTTTTGTTTATGATGGTCAGACCCTAGTTAACAGAGATCAGCTTCAATCCCTGAACAAACAGGCAATACAACTGCTTATCTCTGGAAGGGCTGGCATTCATAGAAAGAAACTCATAGGATTAAGGGTGAGTCAAAAGGCATATGACTCAGATCACAGGCCACCAGTGAAGAGAATGCATCTGAATGACCAAGGCCTGGGGTCATCGATTCAAACTTTTGAAATGGGATGCAAGATGAAGGAAAGAAAACCCTTGTGGAACCTGTACCACAGAAAGAGAAGACCATGAAGACAAGGGAGAAGCATGAGGAATAGAACCACAGAGCAGCACACAGGGAACAGCAGTGACACCAAAGGAGAATCAGAGGCATAGTAACAGGACATTTCGACAGCTGCGAAAGAGATCACAAACCAATTAAAGCCAACAAGGAAAGAAAGGCCTTTGAAGGATTAGCATTCCAGTGATTTGACTGGGTAAGGCTTTGAACTCTTAGACTGTAATAGTCCTCTTCAAGATTCAGAAACAAGGATAATACTTGATCATTATAGCTGTTACCTTACCCTTGATTACCCATCTCCTCCTTTTCTTTATCTTCACTGATCCAAGGACATTTTACAAGGGGAATCAACTATTATGCAAACAAAAAATCTTTTCAGCCGCTTTTACTCCTGTTGTTAGATTCCAACTCATGGAGACTGCCACCAGGGCTCCCATGATTGCCTTGTGTTGTATAAATGAGCCAATGATGGCTTGTGCACATTGGCCCCAAGTTATTTCTTTTTAACAGGCTGAGCCCAAAAAGCCCAAGGGCACCAAACTCAAATTTTTGTATATCCAATTGTTTTAAAAACAGCCCCCAAAAGCAAGATTTTTAGCCACTTAGTGCTTGCCTCCCTTGTGAAACTGCACTCTACATCTGCTTCTTGTTGTGTGCCCTCAAGTTGATTCCAAGACATAAGGACCCTACAGGACAGAGCAGAACTCCCCCATAGGGTTTCCTAGGCTATAATCTTTAGAGGGTCAGCAAAAAAGAAGACCCTCAATGAGATGGATTGACACAGTAGCTGCAACAATGGGCTCAAGCATAAAAACAATTGTGAAGATGGAGCAGGACCGGGTAGTATTTCCTTCTGTTGTACATAGGATCACCATGAGTCGGAATCAACTCTATGACACCGAACAACAACAATCTTTATGGGAAGTAGCCCTGGTGGCACAATGGTTAAGTGCTCACTGCTAACCAAAAGGTAGGCAGTTTGAACTCACCAGCAGCTTTGCAGAACACCTGGTGATCTGCTTCAGTAAAGATTACTGCCTAGGAAAACCTATGGGGCAGTTCTGACTCCACAGCACACAACAACAATCTTTATGGGAACAGATTGCCAGATCTGTTCTCCCACAGAGCAGCTAGTAGGTTCCAACCACCAACCTTTCAAATGCTTACCCACTACACCACCAGGGCTCCTTACCAATCAAACAGGAAGAAATATAACTGTCTTTATTTGCAGATGACACGATGGTCATGTACAAAATCCAAAGAAATCTTAAAAAAAAAACCCTAGAAGTGAGTTCAGCAAGGTCGCAGGAGTCAAGTTAAACATACAAAAATCAATTGCATTTCTATATACGAGCAATGAACATTTGGAAACTGCATTAAAAATATAATTTACAATCCCCCCCAAAATTATTTGGCATAAATCTAAAAAAAAAAAAAAAAATGTACAGGGCAGAACTTGTATGTTATACTCTGTAAAATATTGATGAAAGAAATCAAAGATCCAAATAACTGAAGAGACATTAGGGTTCAAGGACTGGAAGACTCAACATAGTAAAGATGTCACTTCAAATTAACATACAGCTTTAATGCAATTCCTATCAAAATCCCAGCAGGATTTTTGTATCTACAGACAAGATTGTTCTAAAATTTATATGGAAAGGCAAAGAACTAGAACAGTCAAAACAATTCTGAAAAGGAATCAAGTGGTAGTAACTACTCTACCTGACTTCAAAATTGAGTATATTGCTACAGTAATCAGGATTGTGTGGTAGTGGTGGAGGAAGGGAAACACTGATCAATGGAACAGAACAGAGAACCCAGGAACAGCCTACTCAAGTATGACTTACTGATTTTCAACAAATGCACAAAAGTAATTCAACGGAGGGAAGATTAAGACTTTTCAACAGAAGGTGCTGAACAAATGCATATCCACAGGCAAAAAAAAAACTTAGCCCTGACCTAAACCTCATACCTTATACAAAAATTAACACAAAATGGACTAGATACTTAAATGTAAAACATGAAACTGTAAAATTTTTAGGATATAACATAGGAGAAAGTCTTCAAGACCCACGGCTTAGTGAAGAGCTCTTAAATATGACACCAAAAGCAAAATCAATAAAAGGGTAAAAAAAACTGTCAAATTGGACTACCTCAAAATTAAAAACTTTTGAACTGTAAAAGACTCTGTTAAAAGGATAAAAAGACAAAAGACTGGAAGAAAATATTTGCAAACCCCTTACCTAACAAGGGACTAATATGTAGAATATATAAGAACTCTTAAAACACAACATTAGAAAAACAAACAATCCAACTTGAAAATGGACAAAGAAGATACAAAAAATCAGTTGTTCTCAAGGTGACTCCATCTCATGACAACCCACCAGTCAGAGCGGAACTGTGCCCCACGGGGTTTCTGATGGCTGATTTTTTGGAAGTAGATCGCCAAGCCTCTCTTCCAAAACACCTCTGGATGGACTTGAACCTCCAACTTTTCAGTTAGCAGCCAAGTGTATTAAATGTTTGCACCACCGACATACTCCCAAAGAGGATATGCTGATTGCAAATAATCATATGAAAATTTGTTCAACATTGTTAGCCATCAGGGAAATGCAAATTAAAACCACGATGAGATATCACTATACATGTATCAAAACAGCTAAAATGAAAAATACTGACAATACCAAATGTAAGGATGAAAAGGAGGAATTTCTCATATATTGCTAATAGGAAAGTACAATGGTATAGCTACACTGGAAAAGTTTCTTTAAAAAAGTAAACATATATGGAATCCAGATTTTCTGAAGCCATGGAGGCTGGATGAACCCCTGAAACTATTGCCCTGAGACAGTCCTTAAACCTTAAACCAAAAATATCCCCTGACATCTAAAAACCAGAAAGAAAGAAAAAAAGCTAAGCTTAACTAATAATGTCTGCCTCATGCATTGTGTTCTTTTAAGATCTAGCTATATGGGATCGAATTGACAACAGCAACTTGAAAAATTAGATAGGAAAATTAGGGGGCAGTGTTGTTGTAGCTGTCAGGTGCCACCAAGTCAGTTCTGACTCATAGGGACGCCATGTACAACAGAACGAAAAACCGCCCAGTCCTGCACCATCCTCACAATCGTTGTTAATGTTTGCACCCATAGTAACTGTGTTAACTGAAGATCTTCCTCTTTTTTGCTGACCCTCTACTTTACCAAGGATGGGGTCGTTCTCCGGGGACTGGTCTCTCCCAATCATGTCCAAAGTACGTGAGACGAAGTTTCACCATCCTTGCTTCCAATGAGCATTCTGGCTATATCTCTTCCAAGACAGATTTGTTCATTTTTCTGGCAGTCTATAATATATTCAATATTCTTCGCCAACACCACAGTTCGAGTGCATCAATTCTTCAACTGTCTTCCTTTTTTCATTATCCAGCTTTTGCATGCATGAGGGAACTGAAAATACCATGGCTTGGGTCAGGCACACCTCAGTCCTCAAAGTGACATCTTTGCTTGAAAAAGATTTTATAACATATTTCTCAACACAATAGGCCATTTGATTTCTTGAGTGTTGTTTCCACAGGCTTTGACTGTGGATCCAAGTAAAATGAAATCCTTGACGACCTCAGTATTTTCTCCATTTATCATGATGTTGCTTTTAGTCCAGTTGTAAGGATTTTCATTTCATGTTGAGGTGTCTGTTTCACATTGAGGTGACTTGTCTGTCAGTTTATCATACTGTTGTGGTCCTGCATGTTGCTGTGATGTTGGAAGCCATGCCACCAGTATTTCAAATACCAGCAGGGTCACCCATGATAGATAGGTATCATCAGAGCTTCCAGACTAAAACAGACTAGTTAGAAGTACCTGGCGATCTACTTCCAAAAAAAAAAATTAGCCAGTGAAAACTTATGGATAGCAGCGGAACATTGTCTAACATAGTGCTGGAAGATGAGCCCCTGAGGCTGGAAGGCACTCCAAATACAACTGCGGAAGTGGTGCCTCCTCAAAGTAGAGTCAACCTTAATGATGTGAACGGAGTAAAGCTTTCAAGGACTTCATTTGCTGATGTGGCACATGCAAAATGAGAAGAAACAGCTACAAACATCAGGGAGCAGTGAATTTACATTAAGCGGGGAGGAAGAACTCAGAAGAGGAGGGTAAGAATGGTTGCACAACTCGAAGAATGTAATCAACGTTACTGAGTTCTACATGCAGAAACTGTTGAATGGTTGTAGGTTCTGCTGTGTATATTCTCAACAGCAGCAAAATAAATATATTCTTACCATAAAACCTAGCAACAGCACTCCTGGGCATTTATTCCAGAGAAACAAAAACTTAGGGCCACACAAAAACCTGTCCGTGGTTGTTCACAGCACCTTCACCTGTAATAGCCAAAAACTGGAAATATCCAAAATAACTTTCAAAAGGTGCATGGTTATACTGACTTTGTTCATCCATACCATGAGATACTACTCATTAATAAAAAAGAACAAACTGCTGATATATGTAACAACTTGGGATAGATCTCAAGGGCATTATGCTAAGTGAAAAAAGTCAGTTTCAGAAAGTTATATCCTATATGATTCCATTTATAACATCCTCAAAATGACAAAATTAGATTAGTGGTTGCCAGGGGTTAGGGATGGTAGCTGGAGTGATGGGTGGCACTAGGTACAACTATAAAAGGGTAGCTCAAGGAGGATCTTTGTGATAATGGAATAGTTCTGTATCTTGATTACAGTGGTACTTACAGGAAATCTACGTTGTGATAAATGTCAGAACTACATGTCCATTGTACCAATGTCAAATTCCTGATTTTGATATTGTATTATAATTATGTAAGGTGTAACCATTGGTGGAAACCGGGTGTAGGATACATGGGATGTCTCTTTTCAACCTCATGTGGCTCTATAATTATTTCAAAATTAAAAATAATTTTAAAAACTACTGGATTTGATATACAGTAAATTTCTAAAGGGTTCCCTAAGGAGGAAAAAAAAAAAAACGAAAATAAGTCTGTCTGCTCCATAATTTCTATCTTTTAGTTTGGGAAGGGACAAAGGAGTTAATTTTAAAACTAGGTTTCAGAAAAACCTTGCTGCTTACAATCTTCGAGTTGAGAAATTTTATCATTATTGTAAGAACAACATAAAAGTAGATGGCACTGCTTATAAGAAGGCATTAACAAATTAAAACTAACACTTTAAATATACCTAGCTTTGGCTGCATGTTTCTTCAGACAGTAATTCCATAAGTAGGTATGGCTAAATCTAAATATATTCTAATTAATTCTAAGAAGTACACCTTCTTAGACAGCATGTGCAATAGCAACAAAATGGAAACAAAAATGAAAGAAGCCATCTAAATAAAACATAGCACCTCAAATGTTTAGTTTTAAGTGTTTACTTGAAATATTTCAATACCAGTAAAAAAAAAAATACAAACACACACATCCTTCAACTAGCGATATTTTAATAATTCACAATACTAACAAATACGTAAAAAGTGATTTCGCCTCCTGTCACCACCTAAAACATAGCTTTGAAGAATGTGTTCTTTGACTTCTAACCTCTGCTCTTCTTTAGAATTACCTGGGCAGGGAAATAAAAGAAAATTCATATTATACCAGTGACATATATTATACCTGTGGCAAATCAAGCAAACCAACAAAAGGTTGGAGTCCTATGTGCATAATACGCAAAACTCAATTTGGAAGGTGATTAAGGAATATACTGCCTTATAAATGGTCTTCTCTAAATAGTCTACTTTTCTCAATAAATGTAAAAGAAACCTAGATTCTCAAAATCTAGTTTTATTTTTGGTTAGCAGCAAAATGCTTAACAGTTACGCCACCAGGACTCCTTTTAACAACCCTAAAGCAGTACAAATCCATTGCAACATAAAATATCTTATATTTTGTTCAAAATTCTATCAATTTGGGGACCAAAACAAGTCATTTTATGCCGGATACCTTGTGCCAAAAACCCGTTGCCGCCGAGTCCATTCTGACTCATAGCAACCCTATAATTTCCAAAACAAATAGCCCATGGAAGAAATAAAACAATAGGAGGTCTTTATTTATAAAAAGCCTGGGAGCATTAGACCAGAATACCTCCAAAAATTGTTTAAAGAACTTATCTATTACTTTATGTAAGCATACCTATAGTTTATTGATAAAAACAACCAAACCAAAACGAAACCCACTGCTGTCATGTCAATTCCAACTCATAAGGACCCTACAGGACAGAGCAGAACTGGCCCATAGGGTTTCCAAGGCTGTAATCTTTATGGAAGCAAACTGCCACATCTTTTCCTCACACAGTGGCTGGTGGGTTTAAACTGCTGACCTTCAGGTTAGCAGTCTAGCGCTTTAATCACTGCACCACCAGAGTTCCTAAAAACAAACAAACAGACCCTACATTTGAAGCACATACATACACACACTTCAGGCTCTTATGCCTCACTTTAAAAATTATACTGACATTGACCTTAACGGGCTAGAAATGTGCAGAAATGTTTGTATTTGCAAAAGAATATGAAGCACCTAAAAAGTGCCAGGGTATACACATTCCTAGACTTCCACAGAGGTGCTCTTGACTCATAGTACCCCATGTGACAAAGTAGAACCGCACCACAGGGTTTTCTTGGCTATAATCTTTACGGGAGCAGATTGCCAGGTCTGTTTCTGTGGAGCCGCTGGGCGGGTATGAACCACCAGCCTTGGGTCAGCAGCCAAGTACTTAATCACTGTGCCACCATGGCTCCTTCTCTGTTAGTATCGATACTTCAAATGAAAGTATTATATATTCAAATAAATTTACAAAATGCTGAGTTAAAGTGCAACAAATTTTTTTTACTATAGTTCTCAAACTTCTCATAGTAATACACATTGTAAACACTGTAAATATTCAAGAAAGAGGTAGAGTATATTAGGCTGCTGTGATGGTTAAGCAGCCTGGTGGCACAGTGGTTAAGAGCTCAGGCTGCTAACCGAAAGGTTAGCCATTCGAATCCACCAGCCGCTCCTTGGAAACTCTTATGGGGCATTTCTACTCTGTCCTATAGGGTCACTATGAGTTGGAATCAACTCAAAGGCAATGGGTTTTTTAACGGGGTAATGGTTAAGACTGTGTGTCGACTTGGCTGGGCCATGATTCCCAGTGTTTATATGTGATCACCCCCACGATGGGATCTGCTGTGAGTAGCAAATCAGTTGAAAGGGAGTTTCCTTGGGCATGTGGCCTGCATCAAATCTAAGTGAACGTTCTGACTTTTGCCTCTGATCCTGCAGCTGCCTCCTGTCCGTCTGACCTCTGGATCTTGGAACTTAAGCTAGCACAGCTTATCTGCCAATCTTGGGATTTGTCGATCTTCAGAGCCTGTGAACAAGGGCCCTGCTCTCCAACCTGCCGATCTTGGGTTTGCCAGTCCCTGTGATATGTGAAACAGGAGAAATCTCTACCCTGATCTACAGACTTGGGATGTTCCAGCCTCTACAAATGCATGAGCCATTTCCTTAATATAAATCTTTCTCTCTGTATATTTATATGCTTTATTGGTTCTGCTTTTCTAGAGAACCCAGCCTAAGACAGTTATCTATATTATCTGACCACAGAAATTTTTGTGGTGGGCCCTTTATTAATATCTCTTGGAATTAATGTTCTCAGGAACACATTCAGAAAATTCTGCCCTAGGCATCATACCCCTAGATAGAAGTACCAGTAAGAATCAATCTCCTCTGATTATACAAGAAATTTGATTCATAAATCACCAAATTATCAAAACAAAGTTAGGAAATTAGATAATTTAGGAGTATTTAAAATAATCAAGAACAAAGTAAGTTTTTGATAATTTCAAGGTAATAAACCTTTCCTACCATATAAAGCCTGCTACAGTCCTACACTGGGAGCCCTGGTGGCACATTGGTTAAGAGTTATGGCTGCTAACCAAAAGGTCGGCAGTTAGAATTCACCAGCCACTCCTTGGAAACCTTACTGGGGCAGTTCTACTCTGTCCTATAGGGTCGCTATGAGTCAGGATACACTCATCAGCAATGGATTTCGGGGTTTTTTTTGGTATAATCCCACGAGGAGCCCTGGTGGTACAGTTAAGTGCTCAGCTGCTAACCAGAAGGCTGACAGTTCGAACCCACTAGTCACTCCACAGGAGAAAGATGTGGCAGTCTGCTTCCATAAAGACTAATTTTGGAAACGCTATAGGGCAGTTCTAGCCTATCCTAAAGGGTCACTATGAGTAAGAATTGATCCACCAACAATGGGTTAAACAAGTTATAATCCCACAGATTAGCAGCCAAAATTTAATTTCTCCCTAAATGATGATAAATCAGTAGCTATTAATCTTTCTATCATAAATCCATAATATATGTATGGGGGGGGAATATAACTCCATAATTAAAACCCAGTAACGTGAAAAGCCAAGCTTCAACTCAGTCAACCAAGCTGAAGAGGAATCCAAATATGAATGAGATGATATGTGGAAGTGAGGAAAAGAAATTCAGATTTTTACCTTTGCTGCAGCCACGACATGCTCCTTTTTAATTGTTCTACACTTACTCTCACTAGCATTTATCCTGGACTCTTCTGCTAATCGATGAATAAACAGTAAACAGTTCAGATGAATCTTTAAAAGAGAAAATTTAAAAGGATTTTTAAACTCTAACACTGATGCTTTGAAATAATGACTTTTAAAATTAAAGAATCCCAAAACTTACTTTATACTACTTACAACAGTGAATTTACTTATTGTGATTAAGTCACTTAACTCTTCTATTTAATGCTATACAGAATTTGCTTAAATATATGTCCATCTTAGATTCCATAAAAGAAACTTACTCATTGCAATATATGAAACTAGGCTATGTAAGGCAGACCAAAGGCATAAGCAATAACATTACTGTAAAGCATCATTACATATCAAACCTTACCTAGGACTCTTTATTAAGTAACAAATATTCCTGCTTTATGTATTATAAATTCTAAGATAATTTTAAATTTACAGAAAATTTAAAATAAAAACACATTGAATATATTTTAGGCTAATTGTTTTTATTCTAAATTCTAAGATCTAAAAATACTTTCAACTAGATATTTAAGTTGAAATATCTATTTACAAACATGTTAACTGAAATTATAATTTGCTGAATTGAAAAGTGTATGTACAAAAGTAATCTTACATATCATCTGATAACTATCATAAAATAATCATATTTACCATCAGTAACCTTTAAGGATCTTTTTAAAAAATTATTTAAAATAGGAATATAAGCAGAGAGAACAAAATTCAAAAGCCTATAAAGAACTATAGTTATATAAGATGTAATCATTGTGGGAAGCTGGGTAAAGGATACCTGGGAGCTCTGACCTATTTTTGTAACTTCTTGTGTACCCATACTTATTTCTAAATTAAAATATTAAAACCAAAAGTCCACAAGGTGGACAGGTGAAGCACAGGGTATTTTAAGGGTAGTGAAACTATTCTGCATGATAGTACAATGGCAGATACATGTCATTATTCATTTGTCAAAACCCATATAACTGTACAATACAAGGAGTGAACCCTAATGTAAACTACCAAAACCAAACCCATTGCTGTGGAGTCCATTCAGACTCGTAAGTTAATAACAATGTAATAACATTGGTTCATCAATTGTAACAAATGTATCACAATAATGCAAGATGTAAATAACAGGAGAAATTATGTGCAGGGAGGAGAGGAGGCATATGGGAACTCTGTGCTTTCTGGACAATTTTTCTATAAACCTAAAACTGCTCTAAACAAAAAGATGTATTTTTAAAAAAAGTCTACAAAGAGGTATTGCTGTTGTGTGCCATCGAGTCGATTTCGACTCATAGTGATCCAATGTAACAGAGCAGAACTGCCTCATACAGTTTCCTAGGCTATAATCTTTATGCGAGCAGATTACCAGGTCTTTTCTTCCACAGAGCCACTATTGGGTCTGAACCACCTGCCTTTTGTTTAGCAGCCAAATGCATAACCATTTGGTACTATCAGGTCTCCTTTACAAAGAGGTAAACTGTACAAAATAAATCTCTCTCTCCTATCATCCCCCAGTCAACCATGGTTGTTTCTTATATATTCTTACAGAAACAAGCTCTACATATAAGCAAAAACATATATAAAATTATCCCTCATTATCTGACCTATCTGAATACGCACAATAACAGTTTTATTAAATATTTTACTGAAATTCACTATGCAAACAGAAAAACTACTACACAAGCTACATTCACTTACCAGCGAAAATAGTTAAGATGCATACAACCAAGCAGGAGAGAATGCAAAGTGGACTTCAGTGCTATCTCAATTCTCCCTCTAGAATCATACTAGTGCACCTTGATTTAAATTATTACTAACATCTTGCCCTTCCTTGAGAGTTCATTCCCCCTGGGTCCCAATCTTTGCTTCTGCCGGTTGCCTGCAGACACTAGCAGCTCAGATCCAGTTCCATTTAGACGGTATCTTTAACTTTTTTTTCTTTTTTTTGGTTATTTACATCATATATACTGCATTTTTTGTAGTACTTTAATACTAAATTTTATCTTTGTACAACCACAACCCTACAGTTCACTAAATGTTAAATAACTAGGTAATTTGGTGTTTTAAATGCTTTACACTATGCAGAAATCTTTAATGGATTGTTATATAGATTTCAGGAAAATTAGCGGTTTGGGAGTTTAAATTTATTAAAATGAAGACTCTACAGAAGAAAATAATCTCTTAGTACTTTTTTGACGTACTGTCTTCTCTAACTATCCTAAGAACTATGAAGTAAAGCACCCCAATTCTGATTCTTTATACTACTATACCATTTCATTCAATTTTTATTAAAATTCCAATGACATCTCATTTTCTTCTACAGCAAAAACATTCCATATGTCACAATTTCATCTGCTAATCTTTATTTTTGCTTCTAAAGATAAATAGCTTCCAGATACTCTCAGGTTAAATTCCTAATTCCTTAACTAAAAGGAACTTGGCTAGGCCTCTCCAGGTTAATCTCTTACCTTTTTCAGCCTCTAGTTCTATACTAGGTTTTCTGAATTTCTTTCAGTATTCAAATGCAACCTTGCCTCCAGGCATCCTACTGGTTTGCAGCCTTCCCTAAAAAGTCCAAAGTCCCCCAATATTTAAGTTTATGTGGACTCTTGGCAATCTGAACACTCTATCATTGCATGTACTACGTTATACTGTAATTTTCCACTTACCTTCCTCAATGTATTATAAAGGCAAGAACTATGTCTATCTTCTTCAACATTGCATCCCCAGTGACTTTTAGCTCATTGCTCAATACATAATAACCAAAACCAACAGGGACCCTATAGGACAGAGTAGAACTGCCCCATAGTAGTAATCCTTATGGGAGCAGACTGTCACATTCTTCTCCCACAGAGTGGTTGCTGGGTTCAAACCAGCAACTTTCTGGTTAGCTGCCAAGCATTTCACCGCTGTACCACCAGGGTTCCTTCAATACATAACAGGTAGTCAATAATTTACTGAACAAGAAAAAGATTCCTCCATATCCTTTTTTTTTTAATCAACACCCAATTTTTTTTTTAATCAACCTCAAATAAACCACATCTGTTGTGACACTTCGTTTATGCTACTAACCTACATGGAATGCATGTCCTTTTCTCTCTACGGGTATAAGTTATGAATAATGAGACAAATTACATTTTTTTAAACAACCTATTCCTATGTTATAAAACAGTTAATTGAATGATGCCACTCAAATGCACTATGGCTTAAATTAAAATGGTCAGTACAAAAACAAGCTTCAAGGTAGTTACCTGGACATTCAAGCCTGAAAAAGGAAGCTATTCCATCAAGGATTTACTTTGAGGGAAAAAATCAGCTTGCTTGAAGGGTAAATCAAAAGGTAATTTACACACCATATTTTCATCTTGACTAGCTAAGTTACCAAAAGAATAGGCCAGCTTGACTTCCTCCCTTTGACATAGTACTTTTGAATTTTATGTAACCATAAATACCCATTGAACACTAATGACCGAAGACAAGATGAGTTGTGGCATGACATCAAGGACATCACACATGAAGAAAGTGAGAGGTCATTAAAAAGACAGGAAAGAAAGAAAAGACCAAAATGGATGCCAGAAGAGACTCTGAAACTTGCTCTTGAATGTCAAGTAGCTAAAGCAAGCAGAAGAAATGACGGAGTGAAAGAGCTGAACAGAAGATTTCAAAGGGCGGCTCAAGAAGACAAAGTATTATAATGACACGTGCAAAGAGGTGGAGATAGAAAACCAAAAGAGAAGAACATACTCAGCATTTCTCAAGCTGTAAGAGCTGAAGAAAAAATTCAAGCCTCGAAATGCAATATGGATTCTACGGAGAAAATATTAAACGGTGCAGGAAGCACCAAAAGAACATGGAAGGAATAGAGTTACCATACCAAAAAGAATTGGCCGATGTTCAGTCATTGCAGGAGGTAACATATGATCAGGGACCAATGGTACTGAAGGAAGAGGTTCAAGCTGCACTGATGTCATTGGTGAAAACAAGGCTGCAGGAATTGACAGAATACCAATTGAGATGTTTCAACAAACCGATGAAGCGCTAGAAGCGCTCGGTCATCTATGCCAAGAAATTTGGAAGACAAACTAACTGGAAGAGATCCATATTTATGCCTATTCCCAAGAAAGGTGATCCAACAGAATACAGAAATTATCGAACAATATCATTAATATAACACGTAAGTAAAATTTTGCTGAAGATCATTCAAAAGCTGCTGCAGCAGTACATCAGCAGGGAACTGCCAGAAATTTAAGCTGGATTCAGGAGAGAATGTGGAACGAGGGATATCACTGCTGATGTCAGATGGATCTTGGCTGAAAGCAGAGAATACCAGAAAGGTGTTTACCTGCTTTTTATGGACTATGAAAAGGCATCCCGCTGTGTGGATCATAAGAAATTATGGGTAATGTTGCGAAGAATGGGAATTCCAGAACACTTAATTGTGCTCATGAGGAGCCTGTACACAGATCAAGAGGCAGTTATTCGGACAGAACAAGGGGATACTGAGTGGCTTAAAGTCAGGAAAGGTGTGTGTCAATGTTGTATCATTTCACCATACTTATTCAATCTGTATACTGAGCAAATAAACTGAGAAGCTAGACTATAAGAAGAAGAAAGGGGCATCAGGATTGGAGGAAGATTCGTTCACGACTTTCAATATGCAAATAACACAAGGTTGCCTGCTGAAAGTGAAGAGGACTTGAAGCACTTAGTGATGAAGATCAAAGACCACAGCCTTTAGTATGGATTATACCTTGACATAAAGAAAACAAAAATCCTCACAACTGGACCAGTAAACAATACCATGATAAACGGAGAAAAGACTGAAATTGTCAAGGATTTCATTTTATTTGGATCCGCAATTAACACCCATGGAAGCAGCAGTCAAGAAATCAAGTGACACATTGCATTCAGCAAATCTGCTGCCAAAGACTTTTAAAAGCGTTATAAAGCAAAGATGTCACCTTGAAGACTAAGATGCACCTGACCCGAGCTATGGTGCTTTCAATTACCTCATATGCATGCAAAGCTGGACAATGAATAAAAAAGACCGAAAAAGAATTGACACCTTTGAATGATGGTGTTGGTGAAGAATGTTGAATATACCATGGACTGCCAAAAGAATGAACAAATCTGTCTTGGAAGGAGTACAGCCAGAATCCTTCTCTGAAGCAAGGATGGGAAGACTATGTCTCACATACTTTGGACATGTTATTAGGAGGGATCGGTCCCTGAGAAAGGACATCAAGCTTGGCAAAGTCGAGGGTCTGGGAAAAAGAGGAAGACCCTCAATGAGATGGATTGACACAGTGCCTGCAATAATGGGCTCAAGCGTAACAACGACCACGATAATGGGCAGGACCAGGCAGTGTTTCATTCTGTTGTACACAGGGTCACTATAATTCGAACTGACTTGATGGCACTTAACAACAACAACATAAATACCCAGACACTTGCATAGCATTGCTCTGTGATAAATCTGAAAGCTAACTAAGTCACAAGAAACCAGAACAATTTGTTTAGATTTAGCAGATATAATCACTAGTACTGGTGCTGGGGATACACACATATAACATCAAATACACAGTCAAATAAACTGAGAATCAAACAATAGCAAAAAAGCCAGTGCAGAAGAAATGTAATACAAAAGAAATTATGAGTAAATTGCTAGAAATGACAACAATCAATCCATGTGTAATTACCATGCATTTCCATCATTAATTGTATCATCAGAATTGTATACTCGGTGTATTGTACTAAACAGTAGTACAATTCAAAATTCCCTGTCTAGTGGGAGAATCAAACCCATAAAGAAATTAGAGACAAAGGTCTGACAATAAACTATAAAGAGGAAGGATAAGGTTGATCTTTCCTAAGGAAATTAAGGAAGGCTTCATGGAGAAAGTGGAACTGGAGTTTGCAAAGTGGAACGGAATGAGGAAATTTTCAGGTAAAAGAAATATCATGTGCAAAAGACAGCATAAAAGTAGCTTAGTTTTGTGTTAAAGATGGGAGATACAAAAGGAGTACAAGATATAGTTCCTTCCCTTAAAGAAACTATACCACACTGGAGACAACGTCAACGTACAAAACTCCTAGAAAACAGTGTTAGAGTGCCAATAGCTAAACTGTAGTACATACACTCTGACTGCTGAAGAAGTTGCGAAAAATAAGAGATCAAAACAGACTGCCTTCATTGTAGAAAGCTTCATGGATGATGTGGGACATCTGCTGGGTAAGATTATGAAGTGTCAATGGCAAGCGTAAAACTATAAGCAAAAAAACCAGAGTAGAGGACTGGCATATAGGACAGTGAAGGAGAATTAATCAAAGCCACAGAAGGCAAGCATACCACCTGGGAATAGCTAGTAGCCAAAAGCAACCACTGAAACTGCTTGAAATTTCATATCCCCTTCCTTTCTGTGCCACTTGGATCCCGCCACACCATGAAGCCATGTGCTCATGGGTCACTCTGGGGGCAGAGAAAGGTGCCTTGAAAGAAAGGCCTGGCAATCTACTTTCAAAAAATCAGCCACTGAAAACCCTATGGTGCACAGTTCTAGTCTGACACACACGGGGTCGCCATGAGTCAGGACTAACTCCGTGGGAACCGCTGGGGAAAAGAGGTGGAAAAAACCATGTGTCTTAAGAACAGCTGGAATCATGCATTCTCAAGACACTCTCCATGCACTATGCCCTTGTTACCTACAAATCCTTACCATTATCTCCTAGACGATCTGTTTCCTATGGCTTAAACCTAGGGATGTAATGCCCATTCAGCTACAGGGATTTGTGTCCCAAGTATTCAATACACAAATTCTGAATTTATTTCAAGACAGAAAGATTATTACAGAGTGGTTTGGTTGGGCTATTTTTTAGCAAAGCACTATGCTTCAGGCACCCAACAACAATAATTCTTCATGATTTCATTTCCACACAGATGATCCGTCCATTTCCTCGCCTCCCATTTCCAAGACCTCCCCTCTGCTTCTGATCTTGTCTTCTACCCTATAAGCCATTCACTACCATGGTCATATACTGTTGCTATATGCCCACGAGTCCATTCGGACTCCTAACAACCCTATGTGACAGAGCAGAACTGTGTCATAGGGTTTCCTAAGCTGTAACCGTTAGGGAGGAGCCCTGGTGGTTCAGTGGTTAAGAGCTACAGCTGCTAACCAAAAAAAGATCAAAAGATCGGCAGTTCCAATCCACTAGCTGCTCCTTGGAAACCGTATGAGGCAGTTCTACTCTGTCCTGTAGGAGGGACTATGAGTTGGAATCAACTGCAGGGCAACAGATTTGGTTTGGTTTTTGGAACAGTTAAGGAAGCACATGGCTAGGTCTTTTCATTATGGATCAAATAAACAGACTTTAGTGGTCTTGTCCGAAAACTGAACTAATAGGTGTTCTGTTATTTGTCTAGGAAAATAAATTCACAGTTAAAAAGTATATTACTTCCAAGTAAACTTTTGGAACAGGGGTCTTTAGGAAGTATCCTAAAGTAGAATATGGAAATATGTTTAGTTAGCAACATAAAAAGAGAAGGAAGACAGAAAAGGGAGGGAAGTGCTTAAAAGGCATGTCAGTATGCCTTTTACAACAGTTAAATAAAAATGACCCAGCCTGAACTCCAAAATCTAGTTTTAAAAGAGTTTATCTTTCATACTCTTCGCAAATACACTAACCACAGTGGGAAACTGCGTTTTTGAACAGTGATATTTAAGAACTCCAAGCAAGAACTTTACGTTAGTTTTTTCAAGCTGATATGCCTAATAGCCTTCCTTTCAAAAAAGATCCAGATAACTACATTTCAGCGGTCCCCGGAGCAACTAAACGTCAGGAATATAAACTGACGTGCCAAGCTGGGGCTAACCTGATAGTCATTGCTGGAAATGCCTTAAACGTGGGCCTGAAGGGCTGTAGATTAACTGGAGGCGGCGACACAAACGCTGGGGTTTATTTCCTCTACCTTCTCCTGCCCCACACACAGCCCAAGGAGAAACGAAATCTCACCAGTAAGTCGCCATTAGTCTCCAGACGCAGGTGAGGCTTCTGTTGCTTCATGGCGCGTTTTAGAAAGCCGCGAGGAGCCTTCCGCTTTATGTTCTTCTTTTGGGGAACTGTGGTCGAGAGCGCCATTTTCCCCCTTAGGTACCAGCTGCCTTAGTTTCCAAGGTACTTGGCACGACACACCCGCTGCTGCCAGCTGAGGCAGGGAGAATAACCCAGGTATTCCGACTTTTCTTCAGGCCGGGAGATAAAAACACCACCGTTTGAATTCGCCGCCAACGGAGCGTGCTGGGCGCTCCGCAGTGACGTCACAGAACACAAACCCCGCCCCCCGGAGGCGCCCGCTGTTGGGTGGAAAAATACAGCGATGGGCGGATCCAGGGCGCTACGTGACGTCGTTAAAGGGCTAGGCTTCCTTTAATCCCAGTGGTTTGCACCTGCTCTGGGGAGCTGTTTCTCCTATCGTCCCTTCCCTAAAAATGTTCGGAATTGTAGAGAGATTAGTTGTTGTACCAAGGCAGCTACACTTTCTCCCCACTCTCTCACTCTGTCCTGTACCTAATATTAAGTAGATTTAAAGACATTTGTGATGTTTTATCAGGATTCCTAAAAAAACTAATTGCTACACTTTTACATAATCCATTTGACCATAGCTGAGGCCTGTTCATGATGCTAGCTTTTGTTTACGAATGTAATTTTAGTACCCCTCCCATTTAACCTTGCAATATCTTTAAGGTGTATTTCAAATGCTACTTCTTTGAAGCCTTTACTGCTTCTCTAAGCAATAAACTTCTCTACCTTCTGTGCTACTGTGGAAATAGTTATCAAACTGCAATGTGCATTAGAATCATCTGGAGAGCTTGTTAAAACAGTTTACAGGGCCTCACCCACAGCCCCCAGAGTTTCTGTCTGATTATTAGGCTTGGGTGAGGTTCCAGAATTTGCCTTCCTAACAAGTACCCAGGCTATGTTGATACTCCTAGTCTGAGAATCACTCAAAGAGATCCACTCTGATTTTAATTGTAATTGCCTGTATTAGTACTGTTACTATACTTCTGGTGGTGCAAGGTTAAGCATTCAGCTGCTAACTGAAAGGTTGGCAGTGGCAGGAGAAAGGCTTGGTGATCTGCTCCCATAAGGATTACAGCCTAGAAAAACCTATGGGGTAGTTCTACTCAGCCAAATAGGGTATCTATGAGTCAGAATCAACTTGATGGCATCCAACAACAACAATTCTTTATGATTTAATTTCCACACAGATGATCCTTCCACTTCCCCTGCCTCCCATATCCAAGACCTGCTCTCTGCATTTAATCTTGTCTTCTACTCTATAAGCCACTCACTACTATAGTCATATACTATTGTTGTTGTGTGCTCTTGAATCCATTCCAACTCATAGTAACCCAATGTTACAGGGTAGAACTGTCTCACAGTGTTTCCTAGGTTGTAATCTTCATGAGAGTGGACCCCTAGGTTTTTCTCCCTTAGAGTGTCTTATGGGTTCCAAATGTTGATCATTCAGTTAGTAGCCTAGTGCTTGACCTGGCTTCTGGTCATATACTAGGCTTTGTCATTACCAAATACCATCTTCTTAATTGTCTCGTTTTTTGATCTCCCATCTCCTATCTTTTGAATTTACTTCCTCATGTATACCAAGATACCACTGGGATCACGGTCTTCTATCTTTCTGTCCCTTACATCTCCCACCCCTACTCTACTTCTTACTCTTCCTCCTGTAGTCCATCGTGCATCTTTATTATATCCTCTTGCATTTCTCCTCGTTTCTCTAGTCATTCATTTTCTTCCCTATTCTTACCTAACAAAACCCCAGCCCTGCTTAAGTCAAAATCTCAACCCATTCTATGATTGCATCTGTGTATTGACATTGGCTTAAGAAAAACACACAGACAGGAGGAGGCAGAGGAAGATGGCAAAGTGAGTGGACACTCCCATTTACTCCCCAGCAACTAACATGCTGAACAACAGATAAAAAGAAGCACAGGTTGAAATCTCAGAACTCCGGAGAGCAGCTGGATATAAGAGAGTCGGTGTGAGTCCAGAAGCAAGGGAGAGAATGAACAGGGTCAGCACGGAAGCTGAGAGATCCTATTCGCTAACATCAGAAACACTCACTCATCACAGTCATTTTGGGATGCAGCTGGGTAACATCCCAAACAAGGAACACAGAAAAGAAGTTAATCTAATTTTTTAAGGTGGCGCAAATTGGCTGTGGGAGTTCATGGGCCACACAATTGGGAGGCAGTGAAGAAAGACCGTGGCACTGCATGAGAGTGCTGTTGAATCTCACTGAGGCCTTAGATGGATGAGTACTAGCCTAGAAGGAACTTCAAGGGCTGCAGGGCAAGGGGAATACTGCAGCTGAGAGGCGACAGAGGAAACTACCCACAGTGGGACACTGTGGGAGTGCCCATGCAGTAACACCAGTGAGGGAAAGACAGAGAGAGCTCCCCGCCATTACCACAGCATCTGTGATACAGCTAAAATCCCCCTGCCCTTCACTGTCTTAGTTATCTAGTGCTTCTGTAATAGAATTACCACAAGTAGATGACTTTAACAAACAGAAATTTATTCTCTCACAGTCTAGGAGGCTAGAAGTCTGAATTCAGGGTGCCAGCTCCTGAGGAAAGCTTTCTGTCTCTGTCAGTTCTGAGGGAAGATGTTTCTCATCAATGTTTCCCTAGTCTAGGAGCTTTTCAGTGCAGGGACCCCAGGTCCAAAGGACGCACTCCACTCCTACCACTTCTTTCTTCGTAGCATGAGGCCCCTCTCCTCTCTGCTCACTTCTCTTTTTGAACTCTCAAAAGAGATTGACTTGAGATACAACCTAAGCCTCTAGACTGTGTCCTGCCTCATTAATATAACTGCCTCTTATCCTGCCTAGTTAACATCATAGAAGTTAGGATTTACAACACACGGGATAAATACATCAGATCACAAAAATGGAGAACAACCACATAATACTGGGAATCATGGCCCAGCCAAGTTGACACACATATATTTGGGGACACAATTCAATCCATAACAACATGCATATTAAATTCTAGAGACCAACCATCCAGAGCTCCTGAATCAGCTCTAGTTTTTCCACCTCTTTAAAGAATGCAGGTGGTATTTGGATAAGGATTATATTGTATTTGTAGATTGCTTTGGGTAGAATCGACATTTTCACAATGTTGTGTCTACCTATCCATAAGCATGGTATTTTTTTCCATTTATGTAGGTCTGTTTTGGTTTCTTGCAGTAGTTTTTTGTAGTTTTCTTTATACAGGTCTTTACATCCCTGGTTAGGTTTATTCCTAAGTATTTTATCATTTTAGGGGCTATTACAAATGGTATTGTTTTCCTAATTTTCTTTATTGGTGTATAGGAATCCAACCAATTTTAGTATGTTTATCTTGTATCCTGCTAGTCTGCTGAATCATTCTATTAGTTTCAGTAGTTTTCTCATGGTGTTTTTTGGGTTTTCTATATATATAGTATATATAGTATCATATCATCTGCAAATAGGAACAGTTTTACGTCTTCCTTAGCAATCTGGATGCCCTTGATTTCTTTTTCTTGCCTTATTGCTCTAGCTAGGATTTCCAGCACAATGTTAAATAGGAGTGGTGATAAAGGGCATCCTTGTCTTGTTCCTGTTCTCAAAGGGGATGATTTCAACCTCTCTCCATTAAGAATGATGTTGGCTGAGCCCTTTATTATTTTGAGGAATTTCCCTTCTATACCTATTTTTTTGAGAGTTTTTAACAGGAATGGGTGTTGGACTTTGTTGAATACCTTTTCTGCATGGATTGAGCAGATTATGTGATTCTTTTCTTTTATTTATGTGGTGGATTACACTGATTGATTTTCTGATGTTGAACCAGCCTTGCATACCTGGTATGAATCCCATTTGGTTTTGGTGTATTATTTTATTTATATAATGCTGAATTCTACTGGCTAGAATTTTGTTGAGAATTTTTGCATCTGCATTCATGAGAGATATTGATCTGTAATTTTCTTTTATTTGTGGTGTCTTTTCCTGGTTTTGGCATCAGGGTTATGCTGTCTTCATAGAACGAATTTGGAAGTATTCTTTCCTTTTCTATGTTCTGAAGTAGTTTAAGTAGTACTGGTGTAAGCTCTTTTCTGAATGTTTGGTAGAATTTTCCAGTGAAGGCACCTGGGTCAGTGCTTTTTTTTTTGTTGGGAGTTTTTTTTATTACCATTTCAGATTCTTGTTATGAGTCTGTTCAGATTTTCAGCTTCCATTTGTGTTGGTTTGGGTAGGTAGTGTGTTACTAGGAATTTATTCATTTCCTCTAGGTTTTCAAATTTGCTGGAATATAGTTTTTTGAAGTGCTGTTATGACCATTTTTATTTCCTTTGGGTCTGTATTAATGTCCCCTATTTCATTCCTTATTTCGGTTATTTGTGTCCTTTTCTGTTTTTCTTTTGTCAATGTGGCCACTGTTTTGTTGATCCTTTGAAACAATCAACTTTTGGTTTTGTTGATTCTTTCAATTGTTTTTGTATCCTCTATTTCATATATTTCTGCTCTGATCTTTATTATTTCCTTTATTTTAGGGGCTGTGAGCTTCTTTTGCTGCTCTCTATTTGTCCAAGTTGTGTAGCTAATTTTTTTTTATTTTGTCCCTTTCTTCCTTTCTTATGCGTGCATCTGTTGCTAGAAATTGACCTCTGAGCGCTGCCTTTGCTATATCCCAAAGGTTTTGGTATGATGTGTTGTCATTCTTGTTTGATTCTAGGATTTTTTTTTATCCCACCTTTGATTTCTTCTATTACCCAGTGGTTTTTAAGTAAGGTGTTATTCAGTTTCCATGTATTTAATTTTTTGTCCTTGCTCTTCCTGTTGTTAATTTCTGCTTTGATGACATTGTGACGAGAGAAGATACTTTGTATTATCTCAATGCTTTGGATTTTGTTGAGGGTTGCTTTGTGGACAAAAATGTGGTATATTCTGGAGAACGTCCAATGTGTGTTGGAAAAGAATATGGCCTTTAGATCTTCTGTATCTTTGTTGAGTATCATTCTAGATGTTCTGCCCTTTACTGAGAGTGATGTGTTGAAGTCTCCTAGTATTATTGTGGAACTCTCAATTTCTATTTTGGAGTCCTGTCATTTGATGTCTAGATTTTTATTAAGGTTATATCTTCATGATGGATTGCCCTTTAATCATTATATAATGCCCTTCTTTGTCTTTTATGTGTGGATTTTGTTTTAAAGTCTATTTTATCTGATATTAGTATTGCCACACCTGCTCTTTTTTGGTAGGTGTTTGCTTGATACATTTTTTTCCATCCTTTGATTTTTAATAAATTTATGTCTTTGTTTCTAAGATGTGTCTCTTGTAGACAATGTATTGATGGATCCTGTTTTTTTATCCATTCTGTCACTCTGTGTCTCTTTATGGGTGCATTTACATTCAGTATAATTATTGATAGGTGTGAGTTTATTGCTGTCATTTTGTAGTGCTTTTTTTTTTTTTTTTTTTAGTGGTGCTGATGTTTTCTTTGTTGCTATTACTCTCCTGTGCTGAATTCCTTTTGTTTGTGAATTTTTTTTTTTTGGTTGTTTCATTTTTGTAGATTTTGTGTTTACTGAGACTTTATGTTTTTCTTCTTTATTTTGATGAGTAGGTTTGTTAACTTTCTTTGTGGTTACCTCAAAATTTATCCCTATCTTCCTAAGTTTAAACCAGTCTTTTATTACTTGATAATGCCTTGTCTTCCTCTCCATTTAAAAGTTCTATACCTGCACTGTTTATTCTCTCTTTTATTTGTTCTGACATTGTTGTCATTATGTCTCTGGTTCCCTGTTGTAAATTTTTTAGTTTTGTTTTATCCTTGAAAGTTCATTGTCTAGGTTGATATCTGGCTAATCGTGTCTTATGTGCTAGATTCAGGTTATTGTCTGATATTGTTGGTTCTTTAACTGAGGAACTTCCTTTAATAATTCCTGTGAATTTGGTTTGGTTTTTATGTATTCCCTTAATTTCTATTTATCTGGAAATGTCCTAATATCACCATCGTATTTGAGTAAGAGTTTTGCAGGATATGTTATTCTTGGTTGGCAGTTTTTTCTTTCAAGATTTTATGTATGTCATTCCATTGCCTTCTTACCTGCATTGTTTCTCCTTAGTCTTATTGTTTTCCATTTGCATGTGACTTTTCATTTTTCTCAAGCTGCTCTCAGGATCCTTTGTCTTTGGTTTTAACAAGTGTGATTGTTTATGTCTTGGTATTTTTCTTTTGGGGCCTATCCTATATGGGATTTGTTGAGTTTCTTGGATAGCTGGCCTTTTGTCTTTCACGATATTAGGGAAGTTTTCTGTCAGCAAATCTTCATTGGTCCTCTCTGTGTTTTTTTTGTTTCCTCCCCCTGTTCTGGGACTCTGATCACACACAAATTTTTGCTTTTGGTCATATCCCACATAGTTCTCAGGGTTTCTTCCTTTTTCTTTGTTCTTTTCTCTGAATTTTCCTCAAACAAAATGGTATTCAAGGATTTGTCTTCAATTTCACTGATCCTGTCTTCCATTGTCTCATATTTTCTCCTAAAACCTTCTATTGCACTGTCCATTTTTGAAATCTTGTTGTTTATCTTTTGGGTTTCTAATTGCTGTTTTGTATGATTTTTCGTTGTTTATTTATTTTGACATTTTGTTCCTGTATTATTTTCCTGATTTCTTCCATTGTTTTGTCTGGCTTTTCCATGATTTTGTCTGTATTTTCCAAGATTTTGTCTGTATTTTCCAAGATTTTGTCTATTTTTTCCTTATTTTTGTCTGCATTTTCCTTCATCTGTTGGAGAACCCTGAATATTGGAGTTCTCAATCCCCTCTCAGGTAGCTCCAGTGCCTTTTCTTCTAGTAGAAGGTATTCTGGTGTTTTATTTTGATCACTTTCTGGAGCCATCTTCTCCTGTTTTTTATATGTTTTGATGTTGTCTGCTGTGTTCAGAACATTTGGGAATTATTTCCTTCATTTATTGATTTTAGATTTGACTGTTTTTTCCCGCATTTTGGTTTTATTTGGTTATGTCTGGACAGGCGGGGTGGGGGTGTTTTGTTGCTTGCTTGCCTCTGGGCAGGGTACTTCTCACCACCTTGTCCAAGTGGGCAGGGCCAGTCACTCAGCTATGGTGCATGAGGGTGAGTCCAGCAGAGGTGGAGGGGTGGGAATGGGTAGTTTGTGTTATGAACTGGGAGTGATGTCGTGGGGGCTGGTGGGCAGTGCCAGGCAGAGTCTGGGGGACCGCATCAGTATTACTTGGGGGTGTGGCACTTGATGCATGGTGCAGATAAGCAGGAGGTAAAGGAGAGGATGTAATGTGCACAGCTAAGTCAGTTGGTGAAAGAAGACAGAGAAATGAAGAAAAAAAGAAAAGCAAAAAATGAAGTAAAAAAAAAAGTAAATAAAGTGGTGGTGCAGTAGGTTTTGGTAGGTGGGGACAGGGTAGATCCTGCAAGACCACACGCTGGTGGGTCTCTAGACAAGAAGTGTGGCTCAGCCTGTCAAGAAGCAGTGTGGATGGCACATGGGCTAGGTAAGCAGGATAAAGGAAAGGAAAAAGAGTAAAAAGAGAGAAGAAACCTACAGTCAAACAAACAAATTTTAAAAAATGGAAACAACCACAAAATATGGTGGTGGGTGTGCCAGTCACTGAGTTCAGGGCAGAATTGGGGTGGTGGCAAGGTAATGTCTCTCTCACTGGGTGGCATGCCATGGCCTTTCAGGAAGGGGCAGAGGCAGCAAAGGACCTAGGTAGGAGGGAGAAAGGGAAAGATAACAAAAAATATAAAATATGGTGCTGACCTGTGTGAGTGATGCAGACTCAGGGAGGCCATGTGCCAGAGGCTCTCCAGCTGAGCAGTATAGCACAGCCTGCCAAGAATTTGGGGGTGGCATATGTGGCTGGGTGGATGGAGGGAGAGGAAAGGAAGGAAGGGAGAGAAAGAGGAGAAACTAACCAAAAAAAAAAAGAGAGAGAGAGAGAGAGACCAAAAAATAAATAAATATAAAATGGTGTTGAGGGTGCTGGTTGGTAGTGGCAGTGCAAACCCAGGGAGGCCGCACACAGTGACTCTCCAACCAAGCTGTGCAGTGTGGCCCCTCCAGATGGGGCTGGGGTGGTGCAAAAGGCTGGAGGGGTCAGTAGGAAGGAAAGGAGAGAGAGAGAGAAGAAACAGAAAAAAAAGAAAAGAAACAACAAAGCAAACAAACCAAAAAATCACAGTCCATCAAGAAGAGGAGGGGGTGGCACAAGGGGCTAACTGAGTAGGAGAAAGAAAAGGAAGGTAGGGAGAGAGAGAGAAGCAACACAAAAGGCCAAAAAAAAAAAAAATCAAAGAACAAATAGACAAAAACAACACAAAAAAGAACAAAGCAAACAAACCAAAAAATCACAACCTGTCAAGGAAGGGAGAGGAGATGGCACACAGGGCTAGTGGCGCAGGAGAAAATGAAGGAAGGAAGGGAGAGAGAGAATATCAACAACAAAAAAAGGCCCAAATGAAACCAGTATCGAAAAAACAAACGCACACGCACAAAAGAACAAGGCAAACAAACCAAAAAATCACAGCCTGTCAAGAAGGGAAGGGGATGGCACTTGGAGCTAGAGAAGTAACAACAACAACAACAACAACAAAAAGCCAAAAAATAATATAAAAAATACTCACCAAGAGACACCTCAGAAGACAAGCCTAGTGATCTGCTTCTGAAAAGTCATCGCCATGAAAACCCTATAGTGCAGTTCTAACTGCATACATGGGGTTGCCATGAGTTGGAATTGATTTGAGGGCAACCAACAACAACATTCTCCAGTGGTTACCCTGTTTCCTGATGTCTATTCTTTTCTGGTTCCTCCTTGTCTCCTTGATCTGTAAGTCTTGTAGTACCCCAGGACTCAGGCCTCAGACCTTTCCTCTGTCTACATTCTCTCTCTATGTCATCTCTTCCAGTATTGTGGCTTTAAATACCAAATTCACATCTCCACCTGATTCTCTACCCTAAACTTCAAACACGTGTACCTAGTCCTCTAAACCAACCAAAATGATTCTCATCAAGTTGATTCCTACTCATGGCGACCCCATGCCTTACAGAATAGAATTGCTCAATAGAGTTTTCTTGGCTGTAATCTTTACAGAAGCAAATTGCCAGGCCTTTGTTCTGCAGCATCACTGGGTGAGCTAGAACTGCCAACCTTTGGGTTAGTAGATGAGCACAAATCATTTGCACCCCCCAGGGACCTATCCAATTCTCTACTGGAATAGAATTCTAAGAGGCATCTTAAAGATAACATGCCCAAAATTAGTTCTTGATCTGCCCTTGTCTGATAAGCCTGTTCCTCCCACTGTCTGCACTTTTCCAGCCCACCTTTCCAATTGTGCAGGCAAAAAGATGGACTCAGTCTTGGCTCCTCTCTGTTTCTCTCTCACCCTATATTCACTCTTTCTGTAAATCCTGTCGATGTTATTTTGAGAATCTGATCACTTACACTTCTACTGCTACCGCTTGTGGCCAAGCCACCGTCACCTTTCCCCTGGTTTATTCCAGCACCCTCCTGGCCTTGTCTATTGATTTTCAACAGAAGAGCTAGATTTAACTCAGATCATGTTACTTTTTTCCTCAAGTCCCTCCAGTGGCTTTCTATTACCCTCAAAGTAATAGACAAATCCCTAGTATGACCTATGAGGCCTTACCTGCCTCCCCCACCACCATATGCACACACACTTAAAAACATGCAACTAATTCTCTGATCTTGTCTCCTACAATTCAACGACTCAATCAACTCTCCTCAAGCTGTACTGGCCTCCTCGACAGCACTCAGACACACCTGAAATCCATCAAACACACTAAATACACTCCCCCATCAGAGAGTAACTATTTCCCCTGCCAAGAATGCTCTTTCCCACTAATCTGCATAGGTGACTTCTTCACCTCCTTCAGGTCTCTGCTGTGCCAAAAATCAGAGAGACTTTCAATTCAAATAGAAACTCCACACATATACACACACATATACCTAGAAACACACATGTACACATACCTAGTCATGTGATAAAGCTGGCATCTGTTTCCAGCTCTCTGTTGAGTGACATTATATTGGAAGCCAAAAATTGGTCATAGTGGGAGTATTTACAGCATGAAAACCAGAAAATGCTACAAATCAGGATCTTTCCTTTTTTTTTCTTTTCTTTCTCCTGGAGAGCAAGTTCTTAAACCTTTACCAGCATAACACTGCACACATCCCAGCTGGCCTGAACTCCCTAACCCTCCCTGTCTTTGTTACCTAGTGCTCTCATAACAGAAATACCACAAGTGAGTGCTTCAAAAAACAGAAGTTTTTTCACTCACAGTCTGCGAGGTTAGAAGTCTAAATTCAGGGAATCAGCTCCAGGCGAAGGCTTTCTCTCTCTGTTGGCTCTGGAGGAAATTGTTTGTCATCAGTCTTCCCTGGTCAAGGAACTTCTCAGTGCAGGGACCCCAGGTCAAAATGACATGCCAATCTCCTGGCTCTTGTTTCTTGGTGGTATGAGGTCCCCCTGTTTCTCTGCTCGCTTCTCTCTTTTATATCTCAAAAGAGATTGACTCAGGACACAATCTATCTTGTAGATTTAGTCCTGCCTCATTAACATAACCGCCTCTAATCCTGCCTCATTAACATCATAGAAGTAGGATTTACAACACATAGGAAAATTACATGAGATCACAAAATGGAGAACAACCACGCAATACTGGGAATCATAGCCTAGCCAAGTTGACACATATTTTGGATGGATGCAATTCAATCCATGACACTTCCTAGAGTTTATTCTTTTCTACAGCAGTTTTCACCATCTAAAATTTGTTTTTGCATACAGAAAAATTTTATTGTAGCTTTATTTATAATAGAAAAATTGGAGACAAACAATGTTCATTAAAAGGGGAATAGAAAACTCATATTGTCGTGTGTATTCATTTTCTATTGCTACTATAACATTACCACAAAGTTGTTGCGTGCATCAATTTTGACTTATAGTGACCCAATGTAACAGAGTAGAACTGCCCCATAGGGTTTTCTTGGCTGTAATCTTTACAGAAGGAGATCGTCAGGTCTTTCTCCCAAGGAGCAGCTGGGAAGGTTCGAACCACCAACCTTTTGGCTAGCAGCTAAGCGCTTAACCATTGCAGTGGCTTAAAATCACACGAATGTGTCGTCTTATATTTCTATAGGTCACATGTCCTAAAATCAAGATGTTGGCAGGGCTGTGTTCTTGTTGGAGACTTTAGAGGAGAACCTGTTTCCTTGCCTCTTCCGGCTTCTAAAGGTCATCTGCATTCCTTGGCACGTGGCCCCTTCCTACATCTGCAAAAAGCATCATTACAACCTCTGTTTCTGCCATCACATCTCCTTTTCCTGACTCTGACATTCCTGCCTTCCTCTTCTAAAACAAACAAAAATCCATTGCCATCAGGTCAATTCCATCTCATAGCGACCCTGTAGGAGAGAGCAGAACTGCCCTATAGTTTCCAAGAAGTGGCTGGTGGGTTCGAATTGCTGACCTTTTGGTTAGCAGCCGATTTCTTAACCACAGCACCACCAGGGCTCCCCCTCTTGTAATTATACTGGGCCTACCTGGATAATCCAGGATACTCTTACCATCTCAAGATCCTTAACTACAACTGCAAAGTCCTTTCTGCTATGTAAAGTAACACAATCACAGGTCAGGGATTAGGACATGGACATCTTTGGGGGGGGGGGAGCATTATTCTGCCTACCACGGTCTCCCTTCCTAGACTTCTAGACTTGTGCTGTCCAACAATAGACCTTTCTCCAATGATTGATGTGTTTTATATCTGTTCTGTCCAATACAGTAGTCATTAGCCACATGTGACTGTTTAGCATTTGCAATATGGGTAGTGTGACTAGCCATATTGATTTTATTTATTTGTAATTGATTTATGTTAACATTTAATAGTCATGTGTAGCTTCTTGTTGTTGTCAGGTGCCATTGAGTTGGTTCTGACTCACAGTGACTCTAGTACAACAGAACAAAACAGTGCCTGGTCCTGAGTCATCCGCACAATTGTTATGTTTCAGCCCATTGTTGCTGCCACTGTGTTAATTCATCTCATCGAGGGTCTTCCTCTTTTTTGCTGACCCTCTATTTTACCAAGAATGATGCTCTTTTCCAGGGGCTGGTCCCTCCTGATAACATGTCCATTCCATGGGAAAGGTCCCTGGGTGGCACAAAAGGTTTGCATTCAACTTCTAACCTAAAAGTTGGTGATTCAAAAGCACCTGGCAGCACAATAAAAGAAGGGTCTATAATCTGCTTCTGTAAAGATTAAAAAAAAAAAGAAAGCCAAGAAAACCCTATGCAGCAGTTCTACTTTGTAACACATGGGGTCGCCATGATTCAGAATCAACTCAACAGCAACCTTTTCTGTTGTTGTTGTTTGATTGATTTATCCCACGAGGGGAAAATCCTAAATACAAAAAGGTTTTGACACATTGTTTCATTATTGTTGTTGCTGTCGTTAGGTGCCATCCAGTCGGTTCTGACTAATAGCAACCCTAAGTACAACAGAACGAAAACACTGCCCTGTCCTGCGCCATCCTCAGAATTGTTATGCTCGAGCCCATAGTTGCAGCCACTGTGTTGATCCACCTCGTTGAGGGTTTTCCTCTTTTTCACTGGCCTTCTACTATGCATGATGTCTTTCTCCAGGGACTGCTCCCTCCTGATAACATGTCCAAAGTATGTGAGACTTATTCTCACCACACCTGCTTCTAAGGCGCATTCTGGCCGTACTTCTTCCAAGACAGATTTGTTTGTTCTTTTGGCAGTCAATAGTATATTCCGTATTCTTCGCCGACACCACAATTCAAAGGTGTCAATTCTTCTTCAGTCTTCCGTATTCATTATCCAGCTTTCACATATATATGAGGTGATTGCGAACACCATTGCTTGGATCAGGTGCACCTTAGTCTTCAAGGTGACATCTTTGCTTTTCAATACTTTAAAGAAGTCTTTCGCAGCAAATTTGCCCAAGGCAACGTGTCTTTTGATTTCTTGACGGCTGCTTCCATGGGTGTTGGTTCTGGATCCAAGTAAAATGAAATCCTTGACAACCTCAATCTTTTCTCCATTTATCAGGATATTCTTTACTGGCCCAGTTGTGAGGATTTTTGGAAAAAAAAAAAAAAAGTTTTTTTGTTTTTTTTGTTTTTTTTTTTTAGGTTGGGATGTAATCCATACTGAAGGCTGTGGTCTTTGATCTTTATCAGTAAGTGCTTCAAGTCCTCTTCACTTTCAGGGAGCAAGGCTGTGTCATCTGCATATCACAGGTTATTAATGAGTCTTCCTTCAATCCTGATGCTCCATTCTTCTTCATATACTCCAGCTTCTCGGATTATTTGTTCAGCATACAGATTGAATAAGTATGGTGAGAGGATACAACCCTGACATACACCTTTCCTCACTTTAAACCACGCAGTATCCCCTTGTTTTGTTCGAACAACTGCCTCTTGGTCTATGTACAGGTTCCTCATGAGCACAATTAAGCGTTCTGGAATTTCCATTCTTAGCAATGTTATCCATAATTTATTATGATCCACACAGTCAAATGCCTTTGCGTAGTCAATTAAACACAGGTAAACATGTTTCTTGTATTCTCTGCTTTCAGCCAGAATCCGTCTGACATCAGGAATGATATCCCTGGTTCCATGGCCTCTTCTGAATCTGGCCTGAATTTCTGACAGTTCCCTGTCAATATACTGCTGCAGCCGCTTTTAAATGATCTTTAGCAAAATTTTAATTGCATGTGATATTAATGATATTTTATGATAATTTTCTCATTCGGTTGGATCACCTTTCCTGGGAATAGGCATGAATACAGATCTCTTCCAGTCGGTTGGCCAGGTATCTGTCTTCTAAATTTATTATAGATGAGTGAGCACTTCCAGTGCTGCATCCATTTGTTGAAACATCTCAGTTGGTTTTCTGTCTATTCCTGGAGCTTTTTTTTTTTTTTTTTTTTTTTTTTTGCTAATGCCTTCAGAGCAGCTTGGACTTCTTCCTTCAGTAGCATCAGTTCCTAATCATATGCTACCTCCTGAAATGGTTGAATGTTGACCAATTCTTTTTGGTATACTGACTTTGTGTATTCCTTCCACCTTCTTTTAATGCTTCCTGTGTAGTGTAATACTTTTTTTGTAGAACCCTTCAATATTGCAACTCAAGGCTTGAATTTTTTCTTCAGTACTTTCAGCTTGAGATATCTCGAGCTTGTTCTTCCCTCTTGGTTTTCTACCTCCAGGCCTTTGCATGTCTCGTTATAATCTTTACTTTGTCTTCTTGAGCCACCCTTTGAAATCTTCCCTTCAGCTCTTTTACTTCATCATTTCTTCCTTTTGCTTTAGCTACTCAGCTTTCAACAGCAAGTTTCAGCGTCTCTTCTGATATCCATTTGTCTTTTCTTTCTTTCCTGTCTTTTTAATGAACTCATACATGTTTTCTTCATGTATGATGTCTTTGATGTCATTCTACAACTTGTCTGGTCTTTGGTCATTAGTGTTCAAAGCGTCAAATCTATTCTTGAGATGGTCTCTAAATTGAGGTGGGATATGCTCAAGGTAGTACTTTGGCTTTCATGAAGTTCTAATTTTCTTCAGTTTCAACTTGAACTTGCATATGAGCAATTGATCGTCTGTTCCACAGTCAGCCCCTGACTGATGATATTGAGCTTTTCCATAACCTCTTTCCACAGATATAGTCGATTTTATTCGTGTGTATTCCATCCGGCGAGGTCCACATGTATAGTCACTGTTCATATTGGTGAAAAAAAGGTATCTGCAATGAAGAAGTCGTCAGTCTTGCAAAATTTTATCATGCAATTTCCAGCATTGTTTCTGTCACCAAGGCCATATTTTCCAATTACCTATCCTTCTTTGTCTCTGAATTTCCCATTCTAATCACCAGAAATTATCAATGCTTCCTGACTGCATGTTTGATCAATTTCAGAGTGCAGAAGTGGGCAAAAATCTTCAATTTCTTCATCTTTAGCCTTAGTGGTCGGTGTGTAAATTTGCATAATAGTCATATTACCTGGTTTGCCTTCTAGGCATATGGATATTATCCTATCACTGACAGCATTATACTTCAGGATAGATCTTGAAATGTCCTTTTTGACGATAAATGCAACACTATTCTTCTTCGTCATTTCTGGCATAGTAGACCGTATGATTGTCCAATTAAAAATGGGCAAAGCCAGTCCATTTCAGCTCAGTAATGCCTAGGATATCAATCTTTATGTGTTCTATTTCATTTTTGGTGATTTCAATCCTCCCATTTTCATACTTTGTACATTCCAGGTTCTGATTATTGATGGATGTTTGCAGCTGTTTCTTCTCATTTTGAGTCATGCCACATCAGCAAATGGAAGTCCTGAAAGCTTCGCTCCATCCACATAATTAAGGTCAACTCTGCTTTGAGGAGGCAGCTCTTCCCCAATTGCATTTTGAGTCCCCTTCCAACCCGAGGCACTCATCTTCCAGCGGTATGTCAGACAACGTTCTGATGCTATTCATAAGGTTTTCACTGGGTGATGCTTTTCAGAAGTAGACCGCCAGGTTCTTCTTCCTAGTCTGTCTTAGTCTGGAAGTTCAGCTGAAACCTGTCCTCCATGGGTGACCCTGCTGGTATCTGAATACCAGTGGCATAGCTTCCCACATCACAGCAACATGCAGCCCCCACAGTATGACAAACTGACAGATGCTTGGGGGCATTGTTTCATTAGTTCCTTAAAAAATTATGTTGATTACAGCCAACTTGACCTCATAGACATATATAGAACACTCCACCCAACAGCTGCAAAGTACACATTCTTTTCCAATGCACGGGGAACATTCTCCAGAATAGACCACGTCTTGGGCCACAGAGCAACCCTCAACAAAATGTAAAGTACTGAGATAATACAAAGTGTCTTCTCTGACCATGACACCATCAAAGTAGAAATTAACAACAAGAAGAGCAAGGAAAAAAAATTAATTACATGGAAACTAAATAACACCCTGCTTAAAAACCAATGGGTAATAGAAGAAATCTGAGATGGAATCAAAAAAATTCTAGAATCAAATAAGAATGAAAACACATCATACCAAAACCTTTGGGACACAGCAAAGGCAGTGCTCAGGGGTCAGTTTGTAGCAACAGATGCACACATCAAAAAAACCAGTAAGGGACGAAATCAAGGCATTAGTTACACAACTCTAATAAATAGAAAGAGAACAGCGAAAGTAGCCCGCAGCCACCAGAAGAAAGGAAATAATAAAGATCAGAGCAGAAATAAATGAAATAGAGAATTAAAAAAATAGAAAGAATCAGCAAAACCAAAAATTGGTTCTTTGAAAGAACAAAATTGACAAATCACTGGCCAAACTGACAAAACAAAAACAGGACAGGATGCAAATAACCCAGATAAGAAATGAAATGGGGGACATTACAACAGACCCAGCTGAAATAAAAAGGACCCTAACAAGAGTACTATGAAAAACTACACTCCAACAAATTTGAAAACCTACAGAAAATGGACAAATTTCCAGAGACACGGTACCTACCCAAACTAACATAAAATGATGTTGAAAATCTGAACAGACCCATAACAAGAGAAGAGATTGAAATGGTAATTAAAAACAAACAAACAAACTCCCAACAGAAAAAAAAGCCCTGGCCAGATGGCTTCAGTGGAGAATTCTACCAAACATACAGAGTAGAGCCTACACCAATATGAAACCACTACTATAAAAATTCATGAAAAGGTTTACGCACAAAAAGAAACAATCTTTGATGGTTACAAGAGAGGGGAAGGGTGGGGATGGAAAAACACTAAATAGACAATAGATAAGCAGTAATTTCTGTGAAGGAGAAGACAGGACACAGTACTATGGAAGCCAGAACAACTTGTCCAAGGCAAGGTCATGGAAGCTCCATAGACATATTCGAACTCCCTGAGGGGCTGAATTGCTGGGCTGAGGGCTGTGCGGTCCAAGGTCTCGAGGAACATCTAGCTCGACTGGCATAACATAGTTTATAAAGAAAATGTTCTACATTCTACTCTGGCGAGTAGCGTCTGGGGTCTTAAAAGCCTACGAGTGGCCATCTAAGATACTCCGCTGGTCTCGCCCCTTCGGGAGCAAGGGAGAATGAAGAAAACTAAAGATACAAAGGAAAGATTAGTCCCAAGGACTAATGGACCACATCTACCACGGCCTCCACCAGGCTGAGTCCAGTACAACTAGATGGTGCCCAGCTACCACCACTTACTGCTCTGACAGGGATCACAATAGAGGGTCCTGGACAGAGCTGGAGAAAAATGTAGAACAAAATTCTAACTCACAAAAAAAGACCAGACTTACTGGCCCGAGAGAGACTGGAGAAACCCTGAGAGTGTGGCCCCCCGATACCCTTTTAGCTCAGTAATGAAGTCACTCCTGAGGTTCACCCTTCAGCCAAAGATTAAACAGGACCATAAAACAAAATGAAACTAAAGGGGCGCACCAGCCAAGAGTCAAGGACTAGAAGGCAGGCGGGGACAGAAAAGCTAGTAATAGGGAACCCAAGACCAAGAAGGGAGAGTGTTGACATGTTGTGGTGGTGTTAACCAATGTCATGAAAGAATATGTGTACTGACTGTGTAATGAAAAGCTAGTTTGTTCTGTAAACCTTCATCTAAAGTACAATAAATAAATTAATTTAAAAAAGTTATGTTGATTACAATGATGGTTGAAATAAAATTTTATTCTACCCATTGCAACAGAGTTTCCAAAAATTTATGTAACTTTAAAAAATTCTCTGTCATGGATTCATTCATCACTTGTAAGATACAGAATTTCACAAAAGTTTTGGAACCTGCACTAGTTCATATTTTCGTCAGTCCAATCATTTGTAAGACAAATTCCTCCAGAAGGTTTGGAAAACTTCACCTTACTTGTGTGGTCTCTTAATTAATATTCGTATTTCAAATATTTTAATTCAGCCAACTGCATCTCATCTTATCCCTACTCTTCACCACCTAGCCCCTTTTACAGACTGAGTATGGGGTGATTACAGGGACACAAATCTTTTTTCCAGTGTTGATGAAAGATCTTGGCTTTAACACAAATCCTGGTTATGAATTCCAGAAACCTTAGACTTTTGATACATTTTCTATGATCAAAAGATGCCTTTATACTAGGACATAACTATCCAAATAAAATAGACATTATCAGCAGATATTAAGTAGAAATAAAAATCATAATTCATAGTAAAAGCTACATTGCTAACAATCATTTTTCTGTAACATGTTATTATCAGTTTATACACTATGAAGAATAATTGCTACTAGAATATTATTTTGAACACAACAGGACAAAAGAAGAGTAATATTTAATATTTTGTTCAGTTGGTGACAAGCCCAAAACAAATCATTACAAATTATAAAACAAAATATCCCCCAAATTTTAGTGACTCCAGGGAATTTTAAAACTGACACTGTTTTCCATGGATAAATTCCTAAGAATTCTTTAAGAAAATTGAATGACATTGATTGGCTGTTTGTCAAGAAAAGAAAAATAAACTAACCATTTCTTATTAAGTATTTTTTCTCTCCTGTCTTTCAAACTACTGTGATATTTTTCTGGAAAACTCAAGAGCATGTTAAGCAAATGGGGGAAACATCAAACGAATTTATTATTTAGCAGATGTTACCAAAGGGTACAAGGGGAGGGTGAACTAGGACACAGTGGAGGAAATCACATACTCTGCCTTCTCTCACTGTAGCCCTCCCAGTCTGGGTCAGGCACAAGGATGGGGAGAGAGAAGCCTAAAAGTGGGTAAGAGGTTAGTGTTAATTATTTCTCTGAATAAACTGGAACGATGATAGTTATTAGACCAGATGAGACTTTTTAATATCAAACCAGAGGGACTTTTAGTTTATTATCTAAGAGAAGGGGTAAAATTCTGAGGTTTCATCTCCATTATTACTGTTGTTAGCTGCCATTGAGTTGGCCTCCAATTAATAGTGAGCTCATGCACAAGGGAACAAAAAGCTACCTGGTCCTGCACCATCCCCATGATTAGTTGCAGAGCAGACTGTTGTGATCCATAGGGTTTTCATCTGCTGCTTTTCAGAAGTAGATTTCCAGGCCTTTCTTCCTAATCCATCTTAGTCTGGAAGCTCCACTGAAATTTTCTCAGTGTCATATTAGCATGCAAGCCTCTAGGAGAGAAAAAGACCTAAATAGGGGTAAGGTGGGAATAAGAAGTTATTGCTTAATGGGTATAGAGTTTCTGTTTGGGGTGAGAAAAATTTTGGGGAATAGTAGCGAAGTTGTACAACAGTGTGAATGTAATTAATGCTCCTGAATTATATGCTTAAAACTGGTTAAAATGCTAAATTCTATGTTATATATATTACCACAATAAAAAAAAAAGTTAGAAAAAAAAATTGACAGAGCAGCTTTGATGGGTGAATAGGAAAAAAAAGAACAATATTAGCTTCGTTTTATACTTCATCAAGTATGGCTTGTTCAATAAACTTAAGTTATTATAAAAATGATGATGAAAATAACTTTATACCTTGTGAGTGTTTTCAATGTACCAAGGACTGCACTAAACACATGTACATATGTGCACACACATTTAATCTCCTCTACAACTTCAGAGGAAAATACTAGTATTATTCTCATTTTACAAGGAAGGAAAAGAGATCCATGTAACTTTCCAAAATTTAGTATGTGGAGATGAGGTTTATCACAATGAAAAGTTGGGAGCTACATAAATATCTAATTAAATAAATATAGTCTCTGCATGGAATCTCATATTATTGCCATATGCCATTGGGTTAATTCCAAATCACAGCGACCCTATATGACAGAGTAGAACTGCCCCATAGGGTTTCCTAGGCTGTAACCTCTATGGGAGAAGATCACCAGATCTTTTCTCCCTCAAAGCGGGAGGTGGGTTCCAACCACCAACATTTTGGTTAGCAGCTGAGCACTTAACCATTATACCACTGCAGCTTCTTAAAATTATAGCTTAATGAAATAAATGGAAAAATCATAATATTCTATTACTGGTAGTTTGGTTCATAACTTTGTTAAAAATAAAGTTTATGAAGAATGACTAGAAAAATTACACAATGTTAACAAAAGAGTGTTAATATTTTGGGTGATTTTTTTTTATCAGCAATTTCCCATTTAATTGATGGGGTAAAATTAACTTCTCTAGTGAAAAAATAAATTTATAATGAAACGGGGAGAGGAATCCACTTATGAATTTTTTTTTACTAAAACTTCCAAGTAGTTTGTATTTAAAAAATTGATGTCAACTAGGTTTTCAGTATTATGAGAGTAGCAATGGCAATAACAAAATTGTCTTATTGTCAACTCCTTGTTGAAAATGATTTTTTTTAGCATGGGCACAACTTTAAACTTGATCTCCCGTGAGCACATCTGTGTTCTAACACCAAGGGGGAAGTGGAAGTGAAGCACATGTTCCCTTTCATTAAGGTCAGTATCTGGAAGTTGCACATATCACTTTACTTCTATTCCTTTGGACAGAACTCTGATATATAACTGTGCTAAGATGTAAATTAGGGTCACCATTACTGTCTTTATTCTGGGCTAATGTGTGCCCAGTTAAAAATCAAGTATTTATTACTATAAGAGAAAGAGATAATAGATATTGGGTGATAACTGGCCACAGGAAGTTTTACTGAGAGTCAGCAGGAGAAGAGATTAAATGCATGAATTTTGAAGTAAAATAATCTGGAATCTGAGTACTGTTCTATTACTTATTAGGTGTGAGATATCGAACAAGTGAATTAACCATTCAAAACATGAATTATATGATCTGAAAAGAAGGAAATGCCTCCTACTATCACCATAATGTACATTTCCCATGTTTTGGCTGCTCAGAAAATAAAGCTCCTTCTACTATAAAAAAAAAAAAAAAAAATTTTTTTTTTTCTACTATGGTAGGAAATAATTACTGTGTGAGTCTTGTAAAGCTGTCATCATACTATATGACACATGGACAATTTTACATGTACGTCACCTGCTCCTATTATGATTCTTTATGTTCTCTAAGATATTTTTTAATGTAAAATGATCATTTAATTCTATGATTATTTTAATAATCAGAATCATATACCAACATGCTAAGATACATTTTAAAAGAAAAAAGTCTTACATTTGACTGCACAGCAGATGACCATAACTATATCCTTGTAATATCCTCCAAATTCCAAGCTGCATTAGACTATTCTCCCCACCCATTTATCTCTGTACATAAATTCATAACGCAAAATTAAAGAACACATAAAGAAGCTAACCATAATGAGTTAGCAAAGACAAATAGACATCTGAAATAAACCTTCCAGAACATCAAATAAAGAAATGATTGAATATAGAATATAAAATAAATGTTTCAAATTTTTTAAAGAAGTAAGATACAATCCTTTACCAAAAAAATGAGGCTAGCCATGTTTTAAAATATCAAATGTAACATCAATAAATAAAGGAGTATTTGAAACTAAATACTCAGTTAATTAGTTAAACAAAACATTAGACTCAGCAGAATAATGATTTATAAATAGAAGAAATTACAAAGTGAAGCAAAAGATGAAAGAAAATTTTGGAGAAAAATACAAGTTTTAAGGTATATCTAATAGGAGTTCTAGGAGGAGGAACTAGACAGAATGGGAGAGAAGGAATATTAAAAACATAATGGCTAAAATTTTTTAGAAATGAATTATCACTTTCAAGAAATATAATGCATCTCAGGCAGGATAAATAAAACTGAATCCACACCTAGAACCATGTTAGAAAAACCACTAAATACTATTGACCAAGAAAAGATCTTAAAGGCATGTAGAAATTTAACCACACCCAACAGAGGAAGAAAAAAATCAACTGAGAACAAAATTCTCTACAATAACAATAGAAGCCAAAAGACAGAGAAATAAAAACTTCAAGCTGCTGAAACCTAGTAATACTCAACTTAAAATTTGATAACCAAACTATCATTCAGAAATGAGGGCAATATATATTTTTAACAAATAAATAATCAAAATTTATTATCAACAGCTTTTGAGAAAGAAACCTAAAGGATGTCCTTCAGGAAGAAATTAATCTAAACAAACATTGCCTCTGTAAAATAATAATATTCAGTTTGGGAAATTTGGTGTCAGCTAAATCCTGGACAGTAATGACATGTAATATAGAAGGAGGGATAATTAAAATGAAAGTTGTCTGGGATTCTTGAACTTTGAGGAAGATAAGTAGAAATATTAGATAACTATTTTATTAAGTGTGTATATTAAAATATTAGAGTCCCTGAGCGGAGCAAATGATTAGTGCTCAGCTACTAACTGAAGAGCTGGTGGTCCAAGTCCACCTAGAGGCACCTTGGAAGGAAAACATGATCTACTTCTGAAAGTCCATAGCCATTGAAAACCCAATGGGACACACTTCTACTCTGACACACATGGAGTTTCCATGAGTCAAAATTGACTTGATGGCAACTGGTTTTATTTTAAAATATTAAGGGAAATTAGAAAAAGAAGAAGGCTAGAAGATAACAACTTTTATGAAAAAAATTATATACGTAATTTTTTTTGTAAAAATTGCGTTTTCTGTTTTGTAAATATATGTATACATAGAGAGAGAGAGAGAGAACCAACTGTCCTTTTGCCAAAGTTAAAAAACATCATTATTTCCATGAGTATATGAGCTAATAGAACAAAAATCTAAAGGAGAACAGAAAAAGTAGTGTGTTTAAAATGATTAAATGCATAAAATTTAAAGACAGATTTACCGAACTTGAAAATAGATCTAAGGAAATTATTTTGAATGTGGAGCAGAGATATAAAATCATGGAAACTACTACAGAGAAATTAAGAGATGTTGAATATAGAATGAGTATATCCAACATGAATTGAAGATGAGCTCCAGGTGGAGGGAATAGAGAGAAAAAGGTAAAAGCAATACTTTTTTAAGTGGCTGAGAATTTTCCAGAGTTGACCAAAGATATGAAATCTCAGATTTCTAAAGCAGGAGAAAAATAATTAATATAAATCAAATACATCATAGGAAAATTGCAGAAGACCTAACAAATAAGAGAGAATTTTAGAAAAGAAGGTAAAAAGGAAAATACCCCAATTTTTTTTATGAGGATAACATAACTTTAACACAAAGACAATAAAAGACAGGAAAATTATAGGAGGATCTTCCTTATGAACTAGACAGAAATACCTAAATAAAAAATCTCAGCAAAGAACCTCAGCGATATAATAAGAAATATCCTTAACCAGAAATGTAAGAACAATAAACTTTGGAGCATCTGTTAATGTAAGTCACCATAATAACATACTAAAGGAGAAAATATCATACAAATGTCTCAATGAAAGTAAACCAATTTTGATAAAATCATCCACCGTTTATACTTTAATAAAAAAATTAGCAACATGGAAATAGAAGAAAACTACCCTTCTGATGAAGATTATCTATCAAAAGTGGCTGCAGATATCAAACTCAATTTGAAACATTATAAGCAATCCCTTACAATTGAGAAGACATATAAAAGTCTTAAATAAATGTTAATCTATAACACACTTATGGATAGCAATCATAAACAAAATAAATATGTCAATTTCTTCCAAATTAATCCATAAAAATCAATGCAATTTCAATCCACAAGATTTTTGTGGAACTTTACAAAGAGATTCTAAAATTTATATGGAACAATAAAAGACAAGAATGGAAACTGGAATGGAAAATAAACATGAAAATATGCTTAAAATCATGGGCATATAAATTTAAGTAACAGTGAGAGTAATTTCAGAATCATAAGATTGGCATAAATTATTAGGTCAGATAATATCAAATTTTGGTAAGATGTGAGAAAAGGTGAATTATTCATACATTCTTGGGGGGAGTATAAAAATGCAAAGCAAAATGCACATACTCTACTGGACAAATTATTCTTCTGAGTTTTTGTCTTTGACAAACTTTCACGTACACGTACAAAGAAATACAAACAAGAGTGGTCACTGAACACACTTTGTAATGGCAAAACTTTGAAGAACTATAACTGCCTCCCAATAACTGGCTTACTGGTGCATAATAATACTATATAGCAGTTAAAATGATTGACGTATATCTACATACATTAATATAGATAAATCTCAAAAACATAATGTTGAATTAAAAAGGAAACTTCAGAAAGTTACATGCAGCATGAAAACACTGATTTAAAATACTTCAAATGTAAAACACTGGTATATTATTACATATGTAATAAGCATATATATCATACACTGGAATGATACCAATTTTAGGGTAGTGGTTGCCTCTGGAAGGGAAAAGAATAAGGGATGGGGCTTTAGCTGTTCCTATTTCTTAAAACAAACAAATAAAATATGTGCAAAGAATGACAACATAGAAAAGAGCTGTTTAATTTCAGTGGTGAGGATGTATTTTTGTGTGCTTAAAATGTTATATAATTAAAAAAATTAAATATTCATACATGTACACAAAGCTATACATATAAAGATGTTTATTGCAGCATTGATTATAACTGCAAAAAATTTGAAATCAATTTGAATAACCATCAATAGGGGAATGAATAAGCAAGCTACAGTACATCATCCCCAGGAATGCTATCTAAGAGTGACATAAACCTATACAGATGTGTGTTAGATTGATTGCATTGATGGGCCCAATACTTTACCCATGAAGGTCAGGGCATTCTACTCCACATTTTAACACTGGGCTCAACTATAAGATTTGCCTTGGCCAATGGAACTTTATTAAACATGACACACCAGAAGCTTGGAAAGTTTTTGTGCATCGAGACTTACTTTCTTGCTCCTTCACCATAACCCTGAGAACACACCTGGGCTAGCATGTTGGGGGATTGTGAGAGACACTCAGAGGAGAGTTGAGTCACCAATATCTAAAACCAAAAAAAACCAAACCTGTTGTCATTGGGTGGAGTCATTTCTGACTTATAGCAACCCCATAGGACAGAGTAGAACTGCCCCATAGGGTTTCCAAGGAGTGGCTGGTAGATTCGAACTGACAACATTTTGGTTAGCAGCCTTAACGCTTAACTACCAAACCACCAGGGCTCCCATCACTATCTAGGCCATCCTAGTTCTGTCAGAGGGCTGTGTGAAACCAGTCCAGCTAGACCCAGAACAACAAAAATGCCTAGCCAATCACAGGCTTTTGAGACTAAAATGAGTTGTTTCAATCCTTTTACCATAACAGCAAATTACCAAAGAAAACTGATTGGAAAATGAATGTCATAAAATGTATACACTGTCGTTTTCTAATAAAAATTATCCCTGATAATTTATACTTCACCCTTATTACCATTATTTCCCCTTAAATATTTTCTTCTTTAATTGCCTCTGAAGAACGTAGAGTTTGCGTCTAGGACTCCAGTTACATTTAGCATCTAGAAACTTTACTGAGAGTGTGGAGTTAGAAAACCTCAGCTTATATCAGAAACAAACTTCTGTAAGGACCAGTTGTTTCCAGAATATAACATTTTAACCAACAGTTAAATGGAATTATTAATAGGGTTTTAAAGTAAGTCTAAAAGCAGTTTCTTCACATTAAAATTGTAAATAAATTTTACAATTGTAGAATCATAAAATTGGAAGAATTCGTAAGATATCGCTTGGTTCTGACACCTGGTGAATAAGTAAAAACTTAAAATTAGCTTTCATTCTAGGATATAAGTTAATACATGCATCTTTCATTTATCTCAGCTCTCTATTTTATTAAAATAGTATGCTATCTAGAGTAATTCAATCATGATTTGTTTGCCAAACTCCTGCAAAGCAGGTACTTTCTTTGCAAACAAATAACAGACATGTTTTTCTGTTTAGGTGAATGTTAATAATCACAGCTGCTTTGGTAATTCAGTTATTCAGCAAAGACATTGTAAACTACTTGAAAAGAAACCATCTGGATTGCAGTTGTAAAACTGAAACCAATTAAAACATTTAAATGGCATTTTCTTTTTTAATTCTGTAAAAATACATTTTGCAAGTTCCAGTTAGTGGTCATTTTTCTCTATTGCTTTTATGAGCCTGACTCTCAAATAATTTTTAAGTTCAACAAAGCTGTTTCTATAATTGATGTTATATTGGGATGCCAGATGAACTGAATAATAAAGAATATAGAATATACATATACTGGTACACAGAGACACAAATAGGATACAAAGAATATCCATGTATCAAATGTGACAAAATAGGACAAAATATCTAACACTTCACAAAAATTTCTTGGTTAGGTGAACCCTAAGAAGCTGGTGGGGCAATGGTAGTTCAGTGGTAGAATCCTTGCCTTCCGCGTGGGAAATGTGAGTTTGATTCCCAGTCAATGACCCTCAAGCGCAGCCACCACCCATCTTTCAGTGGAGGCTTGCCTGGTGCTGTGATGCTGAACAGGTTTCAGTGGTGCCTCCAGACTAAGAAGGACTAGGAAGAAAGGCCTAGAGATCTATTTCTGAGAAATTAGCCAGTGGAAGTCAGGTGGATCGCAGCTGTCTGATCTTGCATTGTGAATGGGGTTGCCATGTGTCAGAGGCTGACCTTACAGCAGCTAACAACAAAGCAACTGATAAATCAGCTAAGGGAATGGATCTACTAAAAAATAAGCGTAGCTCAAAGGTTACAATCAAAAGGCATATATACATTTTTTTCCTCCAACTCTCCCTTTAAAATGTATTCATAGGTATGAGCCCTTCCCTTGACCCCGGAATAAAGCATAGATAGCCCAGGACTGTTCTTACTCTTAGATAATAAAAAAGTACTGTGATCACTCTAGGTTTCAAAGCCTCAATCTGATACTTAATGCCAAGTCTCATGTAACAGTCAAAATATCCAGTGTCATTTAAAGTAGACTATTCCCAGTTGCCCCGTTGGGGCTTGTTGTAGGCCTGTTATCAGTAAGAAGTGGTAAAGGGGGCAGGAGTACTCTTATATCTTTTCTCTCTTACTCATCTCCCTTAGGCCTTCAGACCTACACCTTCATCTTGCTAACTGTGGCTTCTGAATCTTCCCTGTAAAAGCAACGTGAGAGGACGGAAGAGTGATGAGCTGGGGCCAGGAAAGTTCATACTTGACTATCCCTGTCTTGAGTTGGTTTCCTATCTCTCAAGGGCTGGCAGAAGTTGAAAGTTAACACTTGTCTTCTCTAGGGAGCTTTCATATATTTTTTGGAATGCTCTGTATTACCTCCTCCCCCATTCCAGGTGATCTTTGATCTGCAGTTCCCTTGACTAGGGTGAACGCTCTACATTTCAGTTGTTGTTTACTTCTTCCTCTACCGCAAGGAATCTGTTGATGGATCTACCTCTGACTTCTCCTTCTGAGGTTCATTTGTCCCTCTATTAGACTTGCTTGTATAGCATCTACACCAACTCTGTCTTTCAGCCACAAATGATATGCAAGAAACATTCAGGCATCCTTAACACTCCATAACATCTAGGAGAGCAGGACAATCCCCACAGAGAATCAACTCTTCTTCATTCCATCTTCATTACAGCTAGCCACACCCTTGTCCACTGAATTTCCCTATGACTCCTGCTAACCAAAAGATTGGCAGTTCAAATCTACCACTTGCTCCTTGGAAACCCTATGGGGCAGCTCTACTCTGTCCCATAGGGTCACTATGAGTCGGAATTGATGCAAAAGCAACAAGTTTGGGGTTTTGCTTGTTTGTTTTCTTAACTGCACGGCCATAGGTCAGCCTCTCTAAGTAATCCTGTTGCAAGTCCTCTTTCTCTTGACTTGAATAACGGATCATGATTTTGTTTAAAAAAAAAAAAAAAAAAAACCCTCTACAAATCTCCTCACACTCTCAGCTCTCTTTATCATTTATATTCCCATTTAGAATAAGAGATTTTTAGTCAAGAAGCCCATTCACAGATATTTTCTTTGAAAAATTTCATCTTGGTCTGGCATCCCACTTTAGAATTTTGTAACCTGTTACATTCTAATGCTTCAATTAAATTTTCACTTTAACATCTGGCCTCAGTAGTATTATTTTCATATTAAATCCCTAGCCAAAACCAGCATTTCAATGTCATGCAGACAAAATATTTCCACCTTTAAATCAATCGTACATTACAGATATTTGGCATCTGATATAAATCATCTTTCTGTAATCTCTCTAATGTTACATAAAAAAATACATAATGGGGCATAAAAATTCATAAAATACAATAATTGGTTTCTCTCTGTAGTGGCTATTGCCGTTATTTGCGAGGCATCCCTGAAAACCAGTGTCACATCCTCACCTTAGGAACATCACATGACCCAGGCTGGACTACTCGTATAATATGCTTTAGTTCTGGCCACAGGGGCACATACATGCTTCCAGGTGAGCCAATCGAAATTCTGCCCTAGGTTTTTATGCTAGAGATAAGAATCTTCACCCCTCCCTGATCATGGAGCTCAAAGTTTAAGAACCCGTAACTTCTAGCAGCCATGTCCCCAACTATATGAAAAAACCCTGACACCCAGAAAGAAGCAGAGATCAGAGGCAGAGAGTCTTTGACATCCCCGAGGCTGTTCTAGTCACTGATTTCTTCGTTTGTGTAATCCTCCCCAGCATCTTTCCCATAAATCTCCTTTTTTTCTCTTAAGCTAGTTTGAGAAAGGTTTCTATCACTTTCAATCAAACATGAATAGACTCTTGATTATTTACTTCCAAAATGTATATAGTACCTGGGATTTTATAATGTTTTAAACTCAAATAAGCAAAAGTAAGATCTATTTTAATGGCAACTAAAATACCTTCGATACTAGAAATAGCAACAATCATTCTAAAGGCATAGAAAAGAATAAAAGAAGATATGGCACTATTTAACACTCAAGGAGATGAATAGACAGTAAGGAGAGAACAAATAAACTTATCTTTCCAATGTCACGAAAAATATTAGAACTCATAAGTGGTTATGCTCCTGTTTCTTTTAAGTCCTTTGGGGGAATTAAGCTTTAATGTAATAAGTTCAAATGAGTCTGGTAAATGGTTAATGAGGGAATTATTTTCAATCACAGAATAGGAACATGAAAATGTATATTTTTGTTTTCAATAAAAACAAAAGATACACAAAAGTAGATTAAAATAAGAGGACATATAGAATATTAATTTTTCAAAGAATACATTACTTAAAGTACAAGGAAAATTAATGTATCATAAAAGCGTTACCTACATCCAAACATTTCAGATCATATATATGTATATATACATATATACATACATATAAATACTTCAATCTGTTTATTATTCCCCTCATTCAAAAAAGGACTTGAAGTTGCAAGGGAGTATTGGATTCCAGAGTTCCTACACTTTTAAATAACCCAGTCAAGGAATCTCCAAAACACTTAAGACGTATATTCATGAAATCATCTTTGAATAATTTCTCCATCATTATTTGCCTCTGGCTTCAGGTATTTTTCATAGAAGGTAGAAGGCTAAAATCCATCTAATTCTCTCAGAATTTAGAAATATTTATCACACTAGTAATATAGCTTCATATTTAAACAGCAAGCTAAACTGAATTCTATTCCTGATTTTGCTATTGAATGCACTTCAGATTATAGGCATAGAAACAGGTTCATGCAGAGTCAAGAAAGAGCCCATGGAATGTGTAACTTGGTTGTGATCCCAGATTTCAAAATAAGTTTTCTTTTAAATATTTTTAATTAATTAATTTGCTCACTAACTGATTCATCACATATTAATTAGGTTTTTATTTAACAAGTATACAAATAAGGAGGTATGTTCCATGTCTTAAAGGAATCTTATGATCAAAGTGAGGAGATGACCAGTGATCACTGCCCTAATGGAAGTGTCTGTGTGCGTGCGTGTGTGCGTGTGTGTGTGTGTATTTAAGATGTAATAGGAGTTTAGAAACAGAAAGATCTAAGTTTACCTGGGTCTAGATGGGATTAGGGAATTGAAGAAAGCTTCCCAGAAGAGAGAATATTTGATTTGAGGACTGAAGAATGAGTTAGAGTTTCCCAGGTAGTCAGGAGAGTATAAGGCATTCTACCCAGAGGGAATAAATGTCAGGTACAAAAGTAGGCAGGTATGAGAAAGTGAGACGGAATCAGTAACCAGGTAATTTAGTATAGCTAAGGTGAATGGTGAAGCTAAATGGGTAGGCAGGAGTCATACTGTGAAGGACAACATGTTTGGATTTTTATCCTACAGCTGATTGCGGGAGTGTATTTAAAGTCTGAGCAGAAGTATAATATAATTCAATTTTCAGTTTAGGCACGAAAGTTTTACGCTGGCACTGAAGTGATTTTAGTCACCAACCTACTTTCTTGTGGTATATGCCTGTATTTACATAACTGGGGAAATGTACATGCTCGATTCAGATTGGAAGGGGATAGTTGAAGGTAATGAGTATTAAATGCAAGCTGGGAGGAGGGTGGTCACCACCTGAGCCACCTGAGGCCTATTAGGATTTCATAAAACAGCTAGGGCTTCTTAATGGGGACCTCATATTCTTTAATGCATTCTTTAATTTTAAAAATTATAGTTTTTATATTATTTTTATATTGATTATAAATGCATACTCTTGAAGTGCTAATTTTTCCAAAAGCACCACTAAAATAAATAGTAAATAAACAGTATTTGACATTCATTTTAAAAATCTATTTTTTTAAAATACTAAAATTTTATCATTTGAAAGTAGGTTTTCTTGTTAAATGGCTGAAATGGCCATAAATTAAATGTAATGATCTATATTTTTAATTTTTGTTTTCTCTATGTAAAGTAGAACAGAAGAAACTTTGAATTATATTGTCAAACATGTATCCATTACCTTTCATATGTTTTTCATAATCCTTTTGACTCTCCCAGACAATTGCTAAAGCTGTTTATATTAAACAGGCCTTTGCTTTCTTCTAGTTTGTGTTCTCCATGCATTTGATCCTAAAGTAGACTTGAAATGGTATATTTATGACAACAAAATCTAATCTAGGGTGACAATGACGTTGTGGTCAATCATGACCTTATGGCCTCACTGTAAGAAATGAGAAAAAAATGCAGTAAAAGAGGACATTTGTACAAATTATTCAAATACTATAAAATTGTTCTTGTAGCAATAAAAAATAATAGCTAACATAGCCCCTTTTTTTTATAAAAGTCCTTAGTTTCTGCATTCATAGAAGCATAAAGCATCCTGATTAAAAAATAAAAATAACATCACCACTCTTAAAAATTATATTCTTAAATGCTGCAACTATACACATCTTTTGTGATAATCACCTTTTAATGTACCCATTTGATCACATTGAATGCTAAAGATTATGGGAGTGGGGTAACAGGGGGCCAGAAAGGAGGTGAATTGGTCACATTTTCCACAGCTTTGAACTGCATTTTTGGCATCTGAAAAAAAGATGGATTATCTGATGGTGCAGTCATTGGTACAAATGTGTTTTATGCACGAGGGTCATATATTTGTATTTTTCTCTATTGTACTGGATTAAGGTTGAATCCCATAGCACTATAATATTTGTATTTACAAATAGAAACCATATTTGTTCTGAACGCATTTATAACTAAGTGTACATACAATTCACAGCTTTATCTCTTGTTTTATGAGTCCATTTGGCTTGGCACAGAAAAAAAAATAATCAAGTGTGTAGATTTCGGGGTCTGGTCTTTATTTATGCAGGCACTGCTTATTTATTAACATTAAGCATCTCCCATTTGGTCTCAAAGAGACATATAGTTACATGGAAACAAAGCAGCTTTCAGTAGAGGATTGCACAACTGCAGACGCTTTTTTCTGACATGGTCACAGCTGAGGAGGTCCAACCAAATGAAAAACAGCTCTGATGAAGTGAGAAACAGAAAATGGTACCATGCAAGCATTATTATGTAATAAAATGCAGGCCAGTACACTTTTTTTTTTTTTTAATTCTCTTTATTAAGTTTATGTGATTCAAGAGGAAAGGGTGAAAAGTATATTTACTGATGATAAAAATTATTCTCTGGATAATTTCATCTCATTTAAAACTGATTCCTCCCAAGTTTCTAGTTTCCTTACTTCCTTTTTTGCTCTCAGTCATCTACGCCAAAGTTAAACTTTAGTTGATTTAGTAAAGAAATAAAACTTGCAGGTGGTATGCTCCTGAACAGGCAGCCTCATATCAAGTGATGTTACAAAACACTTAAATGAAAATTAGTAGGTTGTCCTCACTAATCTTAGTCCTTAAATGTTTTCAGATGATTCATTTTAACCCATTTCGACAGCCATGTTAGTGCTTGTCTCTACCCTGCCCTGCCGGGAACCATGCCAACTGTGCAATGCATGAAATCATGGGATGTGCGATGATGCTATCCCTGAAAGATTTCCAGCCTGAGTTACACTCACAGCATTATACTATAGGGAGACTAGCACCCCAATGGATTCTTCAAGTACATGCAGATGTGTTTTTCTGAAAATGCAGTGCTAAAAATATTGCTTATCTTTCTGGAATGTTCTACTGTAGATACAGACACAAATATGAGAATGAGTAATTGCAAAACATATATAAATGGGTTAAGCACATTCATTTCTCACTACCAAAAGCATTTCCCCCCCACTACTTTATATACATGCATATGTGTGTGTATGTACGTGTGTATGTTTATATATGTGTGTATGTTGGTGTGTGTGTATATATATATGTATACACACACAACAACAACAAAAACCTGTTGCCTTTGAGTCAATTCCAGCTCGTAATCAACACTGTAGGACAGACTAGAACTACTCCATAGGGTTTCCAAGGCTGTAGTTTTTACGGAAATAGACTGCCACATCTTTCTCCCATGGAGTGGCTGGTGGATTCAAACTGCTGACCTTTCAGGTAGCAGCTGAGCACTTGTCCACTTACCATCAGGGTTCCTTGTATTTATATAATGTTTTGCCTACGTTCAATTGTTTCAGTAAAAGTAATCATTTATAAGTATATTTTCTCATATTTAATGAGTGTACCTATACTGGAATGGAAACAAAATAATTTTTGTAGTTTTAATTTCCCTGTCATCCATTAGGAGCCCTGATGGTACAGTGGTTAAGAGATTGGCAGTTCAGAACCACCAGCTGCTCTTTGGAAACCCTGTGGGACAGTTCTACTCTGTCCTATAGGCTCGTTATGAGTTGGAATCAACCTGATGGCAATGGGTTTGGTGGGTTTTTTTGTTTTTTGTTTTGTTTTGGTATCAACCATTACATATTTATTATTTGCTAGGAAACTGTGTTTTAATGAATATTTAACATACATTATCTCATTTAATCCTTACAATGACCTTATAAAACAGGTATTCTTATATCTGTCTTACCATTGAAGAAATTGTGCCTCTGAGAATTTAGGACTTAAGTCAGACAACCAATTAGTAAGTGGAGAAGCCAAAATTGAAATTTAGACTCTAGTTCCAAAATTCCTAACCAGTACTTTTTCCAAGTCATCCAACCAATAAACTAACTCAATATTTTAGCACAAAAAGGATATTAAAAAAAGTGGTGAAACCCATGTGAAATTGTGCAGTATAGATTAGTAAGTAAACACAATTAAGCCTGTGCATACCTTGCTTACTAGTTAACCCTCCTCTGAGTCACTTTTTTCAAGTGTGAGCAATTGACCAGATAATACTGAACTTGTAAATTCTTTGTTTTTCCTTCACCCACTCCCAAATCAACCTATATAATCCTTTTCACCAGGACAGAGAGAAGCAGCACAAAGATGGTACAGTACAAAGAGTGAGAAATCTTTCCAGGATACTGAACGATATGGCAGATATTTTGCAATCTAAGAGTTAGAGAAGAATAAAAATTGTTTTCTGTTGAAACTTTGCATGAATCTTTTCTATAGTAATCTAGAAGCAGAAGTAGCTTTGAATGTGACTGATGTTGAACTCCAAGAAATTGCAAATTGAAGGACTATGAATTCTCTACAGTCACTATAAAATCATGATAAAGTAGTGCAATCATCCTGACAGAATTTTTTCTAAGACAGAATTTTTTCATAACATATCTGAACAAAAGTGTCATCATTCCCTGGTAATGAGTGATTAAAAGTTAATACCAACTTGTACTATCAAAATTACAAATGCATATACCCTTTGAACTGGGTACACAATTATGGGAATTGACATATATACATGGTTATGCACTGCAGCATTCTTGTAATAGCCAAACATTGGAAACAATCTAGCTCTCATCAAAGGAAACTATTTTCTAAAATAGTTATGTAATGGAATATTACATAGTTATTAAAAAAATGAGTAATCTTCCTTCATACTGACAAAGAGAGATTTCCAAGATCTACTAAGTAAAAAACGCAATGCACAGAACTATTTTATAGAATGTTAATGTTTTTAAAAGGTGGAGGAAAATTAAAATAAATACTGATATTTACTGGTGTTTTCATTTTTAAAGTTCAGAAAGCTTATACTAGAAACTAATAAAAGTAGCTATTTGTGGGGGAAGGATGAAAACTGGGAAGTTGAAGGATTCAAATATTTAGTGCTTTTTAGTATCTGAATAAAATATTTATTAAATGTTTTAACTAAAAATAAAAGGAAATGCCAATATAGTATTGGGTGTTGTGCTGTGACTGAACTTCTGACAAAATTCCACGCCCTTTAATGATAAAACTCTCAGTAAACTAGAAATACAAGGGAAATGCTTTAACCCAATAAAAAGCATTTTAAAATACCTTAGAGCTAATTCACACTTAATGGCGAAAGACTAAATGTCCCCCCTGAGACTAGGAGCAAGACAAGGATGTTCACTCTCATCTCTTCTATTTAACAGGTTGTACAAATAAAAAAACAAACAGTCCTAGTTAATGAAATAATGCAAGAAAAAGAAATAAAAAGCACACAGATATAAAAGGAAGAGGTGAAATTGTCTATTCACAAATGACATAACTGAGTATACGGAAATTTCTAAGGAATCAACAATAACAACAACAACAAAAGCTATGACAGCTAATAAGTGAATTTAGCAAAGTTGCAGGATCCATGTCATACAAAAAGTATATAAAAATAAATCAATCATATGTGTGTACACTATCAACAAACAATTGGAAATTTAAATTTCTAAAATAGTGTCCAAGACCATAAAATACCCCAGGTTAAGCTTAATAAAATATGTGAAAGACCTGTATCTGAAAAGAGCAAAACACCACTGAGAGAAATTAAAGCAGGCTGAAATAAACAAATTGGCACACCATATCTATGGACATAAAAACCCACTATTGTTAAGATGTCAATTCTTTCCAAATTGATTTGTAGATTCAATGTAATCTTAACCAAAATTCCAGAAGGCTTTTATAAAATTGACAAGCTGATTCCAAAATTTTTATAAAAATGTAAAGGTATAAGTATAGCCAAAACAATTTTGAAAAAGATAAACAAAGTTAAAAGATTCATACTACTTGATTTCTAGACTTAATCTCAAGCTTGAATAATATAGGCAGTGTGGTATTAATGTAAGGTTAAACATACAGATCAATAAAATAAAATTTAAAATCCAGAAAAAAGCCCACACTTATACGATCAATTGATTTTTGATAAAGACAAGGCAATTCGATGGTGGAAAGGATAATCTTTTGAACAAATGGTGCTGGAACAATGAGACAGCCATATACAAGAAAGAAAAAAAGGAAGGAAGGAAAGAAGGAAAAGCAAGCCTCTATTCTTTCCTCATACCTTACACAAAATTTAACTTTAAATGCATCATGGATCTAACAAACACACAAAAAAAAGAAAGAAAGAAAAATGACTAATATACACACAAAACGATAATCAATGTTCTTATTCATCAATGATTGCCTAGAGCCAAGGGTGGGAGATTAACTAAAAAGGGGCCAGAAAGAATTTTGGGGGGTGCTGGGTATGTTTTATGCCTTAGATTGGAGTGATAGTTATACAGTTGCGTAAACATCTGTCAAAACTCATATGAAACTATAAGCTTAAAATGTATGCATTTTATTTTATGGGAATTATACTTCAGAATTTGATTTTTTAAAAAAAAAATCATTAAGAAACAAAAGACCAAATGTGAAAATGATGGGAAAAAGAGTAGCCCAGGAGGTAAGAGAGACCCAGGAGAGTATGTGTATTGGACACCCCTTGAGCACCACTTAAAATACTCTTGGTTCTACCTCCTACTACAGCCACTGCTGCAGTGAGTTCAGTGCAATCTGACATTTCTCACCTCAGCCTGTATCCTGGCCCTCTTACTGAGAGGGCCTTCTCGACACAATGAACCAACTTGACACTACCAATTGCTCAACTAGAACGTATAGAAGATGCCCACGGACCATCTTCTGCCAAAAGAGTATAAGAACCAATGAATAAATGCAGCCAGTTTTAAAATGCGTTATACAGCAAGCTCTGGTGGAAATGGTGAGCATGATAATGCACGCTTGTGTTGGCTTTTCCTTCTTCCTCCCTTTACTTCTCCAATTTCTTACTCTTTCTCTGGGATCATTTCAAAATAAACTATATTCATGCAATCTTGATTTCAAATTCTTTTTCAAGGAAATGCAAGCTAGAACACAGTAGTATCATTGAAGGCAAGTAATAACAATGATGATTATCATAACAGCTAAGAAGGATTATGCACTTCCACCCCCATCTGTCAGTTTGTAGTACTGTGCTGGATTGCATGTTGCTATAATGCTGGAAGTTAAGCCACCAGTATTCAAAGGGTCACTTACTGTGGACAGTTTTCAGACTAAAATTAGGAAAAAAGACTTGGTGATCTCCTTCTGAAAATTAGCCAATGAAAATTTTATGGATCATACCAGAACATTGTTTAATTTGCTTGCTTTGGGCACATCACCAGGAGGTTATCTGTCACTACAGGAGGACATCATGTTTGGTGAAGTAGAGGGCCAACAAAGGTGTAGGAGACCCTCTGGTGACACAGATTATTAGCACAATAGCCCCAACAATGGACTCGAACATGCTGGCAATTGTAAGGATGATGCAGGACTGGGCAACATTTTGTTCTGTTGTATATAAGGTCACCATGAGTCCTAGTTGATAGCAACAACCTTATATATTTACCTTGTACTAGACACTGCTTGTGACAGTCTTACATATTTAAATCTAACAATGACCCCATTTTATATAAGAGAAAACCAAGTCAGAAGAAAGTTAAGTGGTGGGGCCTGGCAGGGAAGTGGTCAGCAATGAAAAACGCTAGCAAAAAGTCATTAAATTCAATGGGTTAACAAGTAGGATATTATTGATGAACTCCATGCAAGTAATTTCAGTGGAGTAATGAAAGTAGAATCAGGTTTTTGGAGACTTTTTTTATTTGAACCTAAACTGAAAATTACTCTTGAATTGTACAGAAATATGAATGTCACGACATTTGAAGAAATAGTTTAAGAAATACTGTGTTGGGGAAGTTTAACAAAACCTTCATACCACTCAGGTTCTAAAATGCCCTGAATCTCTTCCATTTAGTGGATTCAATATCAAGAACTTGAGGATATGTGATAAAGGAATATTTTTCTGGGACTTCCAAAGTTATGGGTACTGCAGTGAATAAACTGAAATAATAACGAAACATGTTGATCTAACATAAAAAGGAAGATTGGATACAAGAGCAGTAAGAAAAAACTGAAAATATTCAAGTCCAAGTCTGATGACCTTTACCCATTTATCATGAGAGAATTTTTGTATCCCAGTACAAGTACACCAAAATATTTCAGTTTTCTTTTTGTTAGTGCTGGGTTGTATACTACCATTTCACCACAAATGCTAAACCCAAAAATAAGAAAAGTATGAGCATAAAGTCAAATAAAAGAGACAATTGATTTGCAAAAATAAGGAATCCTATTTAACAATACAGGCCATATCGTCAGTCCTGAGTTAACTTCAAGACTTCATATAATTGGTAAACGAGCATGGGTCAGGTCTGTAATAAGCTGTAAGGTCCTGATTATTAAACATCTTTTTCTGCTGTGTAATTCAATATAGTGATAAGCTATAAAGTTCAAAATGTCACAGGTTCTAAACACCCAGCCTCCAAATTCTGGTCCCTTGTTGTCAATTCTAACTAAGGCAGAATTCAGATTTGGAAGTTAGCCAGCATATTCAAGTACACACTCCAATAAATAAAACAGCAGTTGGTATTCTTAGTAGACTTGTGGTAATTGGTGTCTATCCACCATATATGTTGGCACATTACTCCAACTAATATTCTTGTCATTGTAACAAGTGGTGTCATTTATCAGGTGTTCATCACTTTAAAACGAAACTAAACTTAAAAAAAAATTAAAAGCAAAACCTCATAAGATGTCTGTACACTCTAGAAATAAGATGCTTGGCAGGAATAAATATATGCTGGCTACACGTCTATTCTCATATTTCAAGGGCAAAATTGAAACCACATTTCCATGGAGTACAAACATTGATTGCTATATGTTCTTATAAACAGAGTACTACAAACAGTACTGCAGCATTCTCTTGATCCTCTTTTACTTTTATGTGAAGTCCAAAAATGTATCAGTTAAAGGAGGCTTCTGAATTCAATTCAGAAAAGAGACAGGGATTCAAATGTCAAGAGCAGAGGCAAAGCATGCTCCAGGTAAGGGTAAAAACAAACAAAACCACGGTTGTGTTCAGTTTGAAAGATTTAAAACTATTATTCACTAATGGTTATAAAATGAGTGAGCACAAATCATAGATGATCTCAAAGTTCACTTAACTTGTGAGTTTGATCCTTTCATCTTTCCTCCTCCCTTTACTAATGGTCAAACCTTGTCATTCAGTCCCATGCAGCCAAAGTAACCTACTTAATCCCTTCTCACTTCAATTCCCTTCAGGAGCATCCTGTTGCACTTAAGACCAAAGCCTTGTCATTACCCACAAGACGCTGCTTTGTTTAGCTCCTACTGTCCTTTTGAGCCTCGCAACTTACCACCCTCTCTCTTTCTCTAATAAACTCAACCACACTGAATTCCTTTCTGCTCCCTAAATGCTCCCTGGGTCTTTCTTCCTAAGATTTTGGCACATGTTATTCCTTCTGCCTGAAAAACTGTTTCTCATCAGAGTTCACTTGGTTAATGCCTACTCATTTACATTTCAGCATAAAACCCACTTCCTCCAGGGAGTCGACCACTGCCCAGGAAGACTATCTCAAGACCCACACCATATTCTTTCATCATGTTCTTGCTTCTTTATACCACTTATGATTAGAACCCAATTACTGATTGTGAAATTTTTCAATGTTTGTCATGTCATTTGGGTGCAGATTTTTAAAGGCTGAGATCTTGTCTGTCTTGTTGCTTCCAATCCAAACTTGTTGCTGTCAAGTCAATTCCAACTCATAATGATCTATAGTGCAGAGCAGAACTGCTCCATAGGGTTTCCAAGGCTATAATTTTTTTGGAAGCAGACTGCCACAACTTTCTCCCTTGGCGCAGCTGGTCACCCTTTGGTTAGCAGCTGAGAGCTTAACCACTGTGCCACAAATGCTCCTGTGTTGTTACTTACGGGGTCTGAAGTACCAACATTAGTGCTCTAAATTAACTCTAAACAGTAAAGTGTGTGAATAATTATTTAGGAAGGAAGGGGAATAGAGAAGGGACAAGGAGGGAAGCATGAAGGGACAAAGGGAGAAAAGAGAAAAATAGAGGAAGGAAGAGAAAAAGGAAAGAAGAAAGAGAGGGAGGAGACAATGGAGGGAAAACTGAGTGCTTGTTAGCCAAGTTGTGCTGTATAAAACCAGAGGGAAACTATCAAATGTCATGTAAAAGGATACAATGTTGTTAGGTGACATCAAGTCGATTTTCTACTCGTTGCAACCCCATGTCACAGAGCTACCCAATAGAGTTTTCTAGGCTGTAATTTTCACATAAGCAGATTGCCAGGTCTTTCTGCCACAGAACAACTGGTGGGTTCAAACTACTAATCTTTTGGTTAGCCTCCAAACGCTTAACCATTGTGCCACCAGGGCTAAGTGGAAAAATACTTGTCTCAAGCAAGTATCTAGAGTCAAAGAATGAATATCAAAGAAATTGAGCTCAAATAGCAGTAGGTGGGAGCAGGTAGCTAGAACCTGGAGTTGAGGAGGGCAAGGAAGGGCCAGTGCCTGCAAAGAAGCTTTGACAGTCTTAGATTTTGTGTGTTTGTTTGTACCTAGTCCATAAAGGAAGCTGGAAAACTTAACTCTAGACTATTTGCTTCCATCTGGGATTTTATTCTGGCCAACCTGGACAATTTGATCACCATATACTTCTGCCCAATTGTTTTGTCAAGTATTAGACATAAGAAATTTAACGTCCGGTAAAGAAAACAAATGTTTTAAAATGAAATCCAACAGTGCCCTCTATATAAGCACCAAACAAAAAAATCCGTGAGACTTTATTCTCATGATTTATTAAATAGGCATTGTACAAATAATAGTATAGAACAATTTACATGAAATGTGCATTTTATTGAAATGTAATATTTTTTGTTACTTTCTGTGTAGTAAACAAAAAAAAAATTAACATATATCCACCACTGTCTTAAAACCTTTTCTACTCTTTTTAAAAAGCTATGTATCTTAGCTGTCTAATGCTGCTATAACAGATATGCCACAAGTGGTTGGCTTTAACAAAGAGAAATTTATTCTCTCACAGTGTAGGAGCCTAGAAGTCCAAATTCAGGGCGTCAGCTCCAGGGGAAGCCTTTCTCTCTCTGTCAGCTCTAGAGGAAGGTCCTTGTCTTCAACCTTCCCCTAGACTAGTTGCTTTTCGGTGCAGGGACCCCAGGTCCGAAGCATGCACTCTTCTCCTGATGTTACTTTCTTGGTGGTATGAATGAAGTACCCATGTCTCTCTTCTTGCTTCTCTCTTCTATATCTCGAAAGAGATTGGCTTAAAACACAACCTAATTTTGTAGATTGAGTCCTGCCTCTAATCTTGCCTTCTTAACATCTTAGAGGTAGAATTTACAACATAGGAAAATCACATCAGATGACAAAATGGTGGACAGTCACACAATACTGGGAATCATAGCCTAGCCAAGTTGACACATCTTTTTGAGGAACACAATTCAATCCATGGCACTATGTCTCCGAATCACTTAGTAAGACTTGGAACTTTCAAATAAATATTTGTTAAGTGAACATGTTAATTACCTAAGGTTATTTACTAATATTACTACAGAGTTTAGCAGAGAAAGTGTAGTGTTAGACCCCCAGGGCCAGGTTGAAAAAACAAAAAAAGCCTAACGTATGTCTAAATACTTAGAAGTTCAATTCAAGGTAAAAAAACAGTCAAATAAAATATGTCCTATCCTTCAATCTTGAGAAATATGTCTTTCTAAAAACAAAATTATATATTGAATGACTCACGAGGCATCAAAAGCAGATGGAAAAAATATACAGAGTCACTGTACCAAAAATAACTGGTCACCGTTCAACCATTTCAGAAGGTAGCATATGATCAAGAACTGATGGTACTGAAGAAAGACATCCAAGCTGCACTGAAGGCATTTCTGAAAATGAGGCTTCAGGAACTGAGGAAATATCAACTGAGATGTTTCACAAATATATGGAACACTGGAGTTTCTCACTCATCTACACCTAGAAATTTGGAAGATAGCTACCTGGCCAACCAACTGGAAGAGATCCATATTTGTGCCCATTCCAAAGAAGGGTGATCCAACAGAATGCAGAGATTATCAAACAATATCATTACAGCAGCACATCGACAGGCAACTGCCATAAATTCAAGCTGGATTCAGAAAAGTACATGAAACAAGATCTATCATTGTTGATGTTAGATGAATCTTGGCTGAAAGCAGAGAATGCCAGAAAGATGTTTACCTGTGTTTTGTTGACTATGCAAAGGCATTGGACTGTGCGGATCATAACAAATTATGGATAACATTGCAAAGAATAGGAATTCCAGAACTCTTAATTGTGCTCATGCAGAACCTGTACAAAGACCAAGTGGTAGTTGTTCGAAGAGAGCAAAGGGATACTGCATTGTTTAAAATCAAGAAAGGTGTGCATCAGAGTTGTATCCTCTCACCATACTTATTCAATCTTCATGCAGAGCAAATAATCTGAGAAGCTGGACTGTATGAAGAAGAATGTGGCATCAGGATTGGAGGAAGACTCATTAACAACCTGCGATATGCAGATGACACAACCTTGCTTGCTGGAAGGGAAGGGGACTTAAAGCACTTACTGATAAAGATCTAAGACTATAACCTTCAGTATGTATCACACCTCAACATAAAGAAAACAAAAGTCCTCACAACTGGACCAATAAGCAACTTCATGATAAATGGAGAAATGACTGACATTGTCAAGGATTTCAGTTTACTTGGATCCACAATCAACACCCATGGAAACAGCAGTCAGGAAATCAAATGACTGTTAAAAAGCAAAAATGTCACCTTGAGGCCTAAGGTACACCTGACCCAAGCCACGGTATTTTCAATCACCTCATTTGCATGCAAGAGCTGCATATAAGGAAGACTGGAGAAGAATTGATGCCTTTGAATTTTGCTGTTGGTGAAGAACACTGAATATACCATAGACTGCCACAGGAACAAACAAGCCTGTCTTGGGAGAAATACAGCCAGAGAGCTTCTTGGAAGTGAGGATGGTGAGACTTCGTCTCACATTCTTTGAACATGTTATCAGGAGGGACCAGTCCTTGCAGAGGGACGTCATGCTTGGTAAAGTAGAGGGTCAGTGAAGAGGAGGAAGACCCTCGAGGAGATGGATTGACACAGTGGCTGCAACAATGGGCTCAAGCGTAACATTTTCTGACTAGTAAGTATAAGGACTATATCTTGCATACCATTGTGTCTTATTCAATTTATCTTTCAGAGTCTTATTTCCCAGTATTGTGTGTTTTTTTATGTTCTCTCATCCCCCTTAGACTATAAATCCATGAGGGCCCAAACATGGTTTGTTTTATTCACTGCTTTGTGCCCACCGTCTGGAACAATGCCCAACTCATATTATGTTCTCACAAAATATTAGTTGAATAAATAAATAAATGAGTGCAGTATTTTATTTTTTTAGTATCAGCACAGCACCCTGAACTTTTTTTTTTCCCAGCTGCCATAGAGTCGGTTCCAACTCGTGGTGACCCATTGTGCTTCAGAGTAGAACTGTTCCATAAGGTTTTCAAGGCTGTGACCTATTGGAAGCACATCACTAGGCCTTTTTTCTGAGGTGCCTCTTGGTGGGTTCAAACCTTTAGGTTAGTCTTCAAGGGCATAATTGTTTGCTCCACCTATGGACTCCTACCCTGAATATAATCTGTTCTTAATAGGTATATATTGAGTAAGTGAATAATGAATAATAACAACTAGTACTTATTGAGTACTTAACCTGTGTTAAGTACACTTTAATTGCTGTAAATGGATTCACCTCATTTTATTTTCAAAATGTCCTGTGAGATATGAGATATTATTGCCATTTTACAAATTGAATTGTATTAAATGACAAGCAAACTAGGATGAAATTGTACATCCTGTGTAATTTCAGCTAATGTACAAAGAAGGGGGGAGACTTGTATAGTACTACAGCTGCCCACAACGTAGCAGTGCCCCAAGCCTACTGAGGGCAGTGGGTTATGAGTGCCTTGCAAATAAATTCCACTCCCAGCAAAAATTTTTTGTACCTCCTTCTTTAAAAAAATTACCCACTTTAATTTATCTATATTTTGTTTTTGGTACAATTAGAAGGAGATGCATAGTCTGTTTCCATAGTCGCACATAACTTGCAGGGTTGGATGACACTCATAAAGCAGAAAGGGCCAAGATTCACAGTTCTTTGGGTGGCTATTCTCAAGTACTCTCTCTTCTTTTCCATTTCCCTTTCCCCAAAGCAAAAAAGCATTCAACTCTTCAGACCACGAGGATAATGTCAACTAGTGAAACCCCTAAGCAGTGAACTATTTTAAGGTGATAGGACCCCACCATGTAGTTCTTAAAATTAAATACTTTTTTTTCATCATTCATGCTTCTTGAGAATAGAATCTTCACAATCTATGGTAGTACAGTTTCAGTCCACACTAAGGATGTTTTCTAATACTTTCAGTTGAGCATTTTGGTTGGGGTTAGTTTATAGTAACAATAAAAGGGACCAAAAGTTCTTTTTGGTCTTTGTCTTCACTCCCACTGACATTCAATAGCTTAGAGGAAAATTAGCCTTACCACTGAATTAAACTTTATGACCTATGAATTTTAATTAGGTGAGTTTTTCAGTTGCTCCTATAATGAGCCTCAGTTGTCTAATAAAATGAAACTGAATCTTGGAGAAAGGAATTGATGTCAAAGATGTAATAAAAAAAAATGCTGTAGCTGGAGCGACAAGAATTGGGATGGTGGACAGCCCAGAAATGACAATGTATTATGAAATTTCTATAGTTTAACTTACACCAGTCATATAGACTTCCGTTGGTATAGGAAGAAGTTCAGGAAAAATACCTCATTCTGCAGGGTTTAGTCAATTTTTATCTATCCAAGACTACCAATCAACAAGGAAAGAAATCTATCATGAGTCACACAAAAGTCAAAATTAACTCAGGCATTTTGGAGATAACACATACACACACACCATTCACTTTTTAACTTTACAGAGAACATAAAACTGTATTCAACAAGTGATAAAATATTTACCTCAATCCTATTCCATTGACTGCTAGAGAAACAGAACAAATTAAATATTGCCTTACTTAGCTAAGGTATCTCCTTCCCTTGTGCTCTGGGACTCAACGGCTTCTTTTCCTATTTTGTTTGTTCTTTTTTTTTTTTTAGATGTTTCCATAATCATCAGCTCTTTCCTTGTGAATTACAAAGAAAAACTTCCCTGGACTGTATGGCTCCCACTAGTTAACATGGTAGCTATTTCCTTTCCGTTCCACATAAGCTTCTTGAAAATAAAACTAACCCTCATTCACTTCTCAAACCACTGCAACCCAGCTTCTACCCCTACCCATACCACTTCATCTAAACTGCTCTCAAAATCCCAGTAATGACTTGCTGGCTGCCAACCCAAAGTAATACTTTTAGTTACCATTTGATTTCTTTTGCAGCGTTTACCATTTCCTGCTCTTCCCTTGCTTTCTGATAGACTGGCTTTCCACTCATATTTCTGCCTATTTCTCTAGCTCTTTGATTGGCTGCTCTTCTTCCACTATACACTGAAATAGTGTGCAGTAAAGGATCCTATCCCTGCCCTTGAACCTCATTTCCAAATCTCTACTTCTCGGGTCCCAAAAATTTATGCCCAACACCCAAATGGACACATCTCATTTTGATTTTCCAAAGATTTTTGAAATTTAGAGTGTATCAAAAGAAACTTATCACCTCCTCCTCAACCCCGTCCTCCCCCTAATGATACTATAATCCCCTGAGGCGCTAGAGTCAGAAGCCCAGGAGAAGCCTACGCCCCTACTGTTTCTCCCCCAACCTCACATCAGTTCAGTCTTGGCTTCCTTTTTTCTATATCTTATAAATACCCTTCAATATACTCCCTCCTGTCAATACTTACTATCTTAGTTTTGACCTTTATAATTTCTCCTCTGGATTATACCAGTAGACTTCATATATCTCTTCCTGTCACCAGTTTAATCTTTCTTCTTTTCCTACTGCTTGCAAATTGATATTTCTCACATAGCAGATCTAAACATTTCTCCCCCATTTGAAATCCTATGACATCCATCTTTCCTATAGCATTCAAAAGACCTTACTAGAGTCTTTAGACTAGGATAAGGCAATTGGGTTGTATTCTAAGTGCAATGAAATTCACTGCAAAGTTTTATTCAGGTGTATGTAATGATCTGATTGACAGCTTAATAAAATTATTCTGGCTGTGGGGATTGGATCATAAAGTGGCAAGACTGGAATTAGGGACATCATTAAGAAGGCTAGTAGTCCAGGTGAGGGTGGTTCACACTAAAGTATTAACTGTAGAGATGGAGAGGTGACCAAATTAAAAAAAAAAAAAAATTCTAAGGAGATAGAGGCAACAGGTCTTGCTCTTGAGTTTGATACACTGAATAAGGAAATGAGAAGGCTCAAGGATGAACGGCACCGAGGTTCTACTTACGCAAGTGGTTGGACATTTGTGCTGATTACTCAATTTCAGAAAAAGACCATGACAGGAATTCTGGTGGATGAGGGTGTAGGGACTGGGGAGAATCAAATCTGTTTTAGACATGTTAAACTTGAGATTTCTATTAGACATCTGGGTAGGATAATCATTTGATATTTTATCCAGTGTTTACTTTTCTCCTCTGGCCAATGTTTACCTTTCTCTTCTACCACATTATTCTGCATTCAGTTGCGTTAAGGTAAGGATCTGACTATAGAATCCAGAGAAAAGGAGACTTCATGGATTTTGATTCCTTTACAATATGCAGAGAACTCCTAAAAATCTATAAAATGTTGGGGAGAGATATAATTAGGCTGAGGAAGGCTTTGCTCCGACCCCCAGATCCCATTCTTCAATCCAGCAGAGGAAAAAGAGATTCTGTGAAATAAAAAGGAACAAAGAGATGGAAATGATAACAGTAGAGAGGTTGGTACTATGTGGGTCAAGAGAGTTAGATATCAATGGACCTCATGGACAGAAATAGGGACTAGCTCAGCAAAGGGCCACAATAAGGAACTTAACCAGGTACCTATGTGTTACATGGAAGTCATCATCTAATAAGTGTCTTTGCCTACTTTTATGCAAGCACTGCCTATCCTTTGTGCTCAGAGGTTACACAAACTGTTCTTGTCATTGATGTCTAAGACATCTCTTCGGCAGTCTCTGGCACTTCTCTCATCTACTGCTCAGCAGGAATGATACCTGTTGGTGCTCCAGACTTTGCTTGAACTTTCTTTAGCCTACCCTGCATGGAAAAATAATTTTGCAACATCTCAGGAACTCATAAGGCTGTTGAAAGCACTGCACACTCAGTGGGGAGATAGTGGTCTAGAAAGAAAGGCTTCCCACACCTGTATGAGTGGTGTGAAATGCAAAAAAGGGAACACCACTAAGTGCTTCCTAGACTGAGAGTGATGAAATATATTCAAGTAGGTAGTTATATGTAAGCCTGAAGCTCTGGGGAATCATAATATTAAAGAAAAATTCAAAGCCATGGATGAGATAACATGAAGAGAGAATTTAGCCAAAGAAAAGAAAAGAGCCAAGCCCTGAAGAATAACAAGAGTTAGATGGCCCATCAAAAAAGAATGGAAGAACTGGACAGTGAGGTAGGACAATAATCAATTAGATCATAACAGATACAGGAGCCAAGGGCAAAAAGGACTCTGGGAAGACCCTAGCCATCATGTCGCATGTTGCTGAGAAAGCAAATAAGACAAGGACAGAAAAAGGATTCATTGGCTTCAGTGACGTGAAGATCATCATCAGTGAAGATATGGGGATGGAGCCAGCCTGGAGGAGACTGAAGTGTGAAGAAGAGTTGAGAAAATAAGTTTGGGTATGACATAGACCAGAGAAGCAGGTTGATAGTAAGAGGGGGTGCTTAAAGGACACATTTCCTTTTTTTTCTTCTCCTTTTGTTCCTCCTTCTCTTTCTTCTTTTGTTTTTTCAACATGGGAGATCTCAGAAGACATGTAAGCTGATAGGATTGCTCCAGCTGAGAGGAAGAGATTGATTAAATAGAAGAAAGAAACAATAATAGAGGTAAATTTCTATATAAGCTAAAACTGGAGGCACTGATCTTTGATTGAAGGAGGGACATTTCCTCGAAGTAACAGGAAGGAGGAAGGCAAAGATGGTGCAAACGCAGGTAGCCTGTAAACTTGGTGGTGGGAAGATGAGGGCAGTATTATTGGGCCTTCTATTTTTTTCAAATAAAAATGAGACAAGATCATCAACTGAGAGAGAGTATTTGAAAGGTGGAGGAAGAGGGAGGTTTAAGAAGAGAAACTAGTAATAGCTGTCTTAAAGAACTACAAATTAAGCCTAAAGACAGATATAATAGAATTACTGAGCATTGTTGAGTACTTCTTAGAAGTTTGTAATCACAAATTTAGAATGAAATCCATCAGCCTAGTTCTGTGATTTTCCCCAGTAGTGGTTTGTGCCCTGAAGAGGAAAGGATGTAATTTTTTTCAGGTGAGTATGGTAGAAGGAAAAAGGCAAAACATTTGAAGGTATTTTATGACTGTATGGAGGAGATGGCCCACCTCTGAGATAGCATGGCTTCCGGTGCATATGTGGAACCTGCCTATTATCACACAGAGCTGTAATTGTTGATTATGTGCATGGTTTGTATTAGGCCGTGAGACCATTGCAGATAGTATGCCTTTCACTTCCAGTTTCAAAAGTCAGCACACACCAAATATATGTTTGCTGAAGGTATTCACAGAAAAACCTTGAAGGGTAAGGCCATATAGGAAAAGACATTAGATAGCTTTTAAACTTCTCAAGATATAGAGTGGATGTGAGCAGTTGAGTTCCATGGAAATGGGAAGCACGACCATAAGCCCTGGGATGATCAAATTGTAAGAGAAGAAATGTCATCAGGGCAGAGAATGTTGAGAAAGCGTGAGCCCCAGGAAGAGTAGTGGGACCAAAAGACTAAGCTTTCATCAACATGAGCAGGGGCAATGTAACAGTGAGAAAACAATTCTCTGATGGTTAATGGCCACTCTCTGTTTCAGGGTGCTAGGATTTCTGAAATCCTAGCACACTGTGCGCTGTACTGTAACCCAGCAAGTTAAAATATGCCAAGCACAGGGTTTTAATTACAAGGGATCATAACAACTTATTTAGCTTGTCTGACCACAGGCATGATGCCAGAACAACTTCAGGGAATGCTATAGGAAACTGGTCCTTAGATGCAGGGACTGGGGAGAGTGCATTGTCTACATAACAAAATCTGTTCACTAAATTATTATTGAGTACCTACTGTTTTTTTTTTTTTTTGACCTACTGTGTGCTGGGCACTGCATTCGGTTGTGAAACTCCAAAGTATAAAGCCTTATGTCAAGACAGCCAGCTCCACTTCATCAGAGGCAAAATGTTGTGTTTATTGTGTATATGTGTGTGTGTGATAAATTACTTTAACTTATATTCTGTGCCAACTTTTCCCAGAATATATTCCTTAGAATTCTAGGGTCCCATGAGATATTAATAAATGTTCTGGGGAGAGGAGAGTTTCCAAACACAAATAAGTTTTCGAAGTGCCAGATTAAACAATGTTAAATGGGTTTCTTTATGGCAGAGTTTCTAGAAGACTTTAAAGTGCTAATATGTGGTATGGTTTTCTAAGAAAGGGGAATAAAATAATTCAGCATTGCCAAACTTATTTGGTTATGAACTCCTTCCTCATGAAACAACTTTTAAGATCTCAAAAGATTAGTGTTTTGTTGCTTGAGAAATTTTGAATCATATCATATTGTATATTAATTATTAAACAAATATGGTTCTATTATATATATGGAGCCCTGGTGGCACAGTGGCTAAGAACTCGGCTGCTAACCCAAAGGTTGACAGTTCAGATCTACCAGCCACTCCTTGGAAACCCTATGGGGCAGTTCTACTCTATCCTATAGGATTGCTATGAGTCAGAATTGACTCGACGGATTTGGTTGTTTGTTTTTTGGGTTTTATTATATATGTACATTCACATGTGTTAATTATCTTCTACTATTTCCATTCCCAGCTCTAACTTTGAATAAATGGTGGAACTATTTTACCAATAGTTCATTTTTAAAAGATAAATGTTTTCATTTTAATTAAATTTAGAAATTTTAATCAACAGCGAGTAGCTATAATTATGCATATTCTTAAGAAGGTCAGAAAAAGGACAATGGAGTAAGAAAGAACACATGAAATATTTATCTCCAGCTAGAGCACCAAGTAAACCCTCTTCAAGCCCCAGAAGAAGTATATTTCAAAATGTCAATTAATCCAAGTGTTATGGATTGAATTGTGCCACCCAAAAATGTATGTCAAACTGGCTATGCCATGATTCTCAGTACTGTCTGATTGTCTACCATTCTGTCATCAGCTGTGATTTTCCTACGTGTTGTAAATCCTACCTCTATGATGTTAATGACATTGGCAGGATTAGAGGTAGTTATGTTAATGAGGCAGGACTCAACCTACAGGATTAGGTTATATGTTGAGTCGATCTCTTTTGAGATACAAAAGAGAGAAGCAAGCAGAGACAGGGGAACCTCATATGATGAAGAAAGTAGTGCCAGGAGCAGATCATGTCCTTTGGGACCTGGGTCCCTGAGTTGAGAAGGTCCTAGACTAGGGAAAGATTGATAACAAGGACCTTCCTCCAGAGCCAACAGAGAGAGAAAGCTATCCCTGGAGCTGGTGCCCTGGATATGAATTTCTAGCCTACTAGACTTGAAAGAATAAATTTCTGTTTGTTAAAGCCATCCACTTGTGGTATTGCTGTTATAGCAGCACTAGATAACTAATATTTTACCATAAACAAGAATGTCAAGATTATTTCAATGTCTTGAACACTAAGTAAAATTGTACCTGACATCTTACCCAGTGGCTTTTATCCAAAAATGTCAGTGTTCTATAAATGGCTTTTAAGTCAGTTTTACAAATAATTTTCAATATTCGTTATGCCCTCAGAAACTCAGTTTGGTTGACACAGTTGGACCAGTTTGCATTTGTTGATATTTAGTTTCTATCCCTCCTAAATATCCCATGTTTTCTGTGTTATGTCAGCAGTTTTGGCAGGGTATAGCTAGCCAAAGTAACCGAAGCTCAAATGTGGCAATTATCCAATTAATATAAATGCATAGACTGTCAAACCAAATAATCCAAGAATGTATATTAAATTTCTACAAGTTAGTTATCCTCAGGGATTACATTTATCATATCTTTTTATCATGTCCTTTTACTTTAATACATTGGCATGGATTTAAAGGCAGTTTATAATGGAAATAACTCAGAGTCATAGGGTGGTCGATGAGGCTATAAAGAGTATAAAAATAATGACACTCTGAGAATTTCCATTGAAAGGCTTTGAAACAAAACAGAGGAGGGAGATATAAAAGGGATTATGTATTATACATTCCCTTTTAGACATGATGAATTAAAAAAAATCATTAGTGCTTTAAAAAAAATATGGTTGTGGTCAGTTTGAGTCTGACTTATGGTGACCCCATGTACATCACAGCAGAACTGTGCTCCATAGGGTTTTCAATGGCTGATTTTTTTGTAAGTAGATAGCCAGGCCTTTCTTCCAAGGTACTTCTGGGTGAACTTGAACCTCCAACCTTCCATTGGAGCTATTGCATTGGCAGCTAAATGCATTAACCATTTGCATCACCCAAGGACTCAATCATTAGCACTTAAATATCTTTAATGGTTTCCCATTATCTGCAGAACCAAGTCTAGACTTTCTGATCTGGCAAATAAAATTTTTCATCACATACTTTTTCCATCTTTATCCCTTACTATGGCATCCCTTTCCTCATTTTTCCTTTCCTCAGGTCGTACTAAGTTTCTCGCCACTCTTCAAAAACACTCATGTTTTCCATACCTTTGCATGCTGTTCCTTGTGTCTGGGATTCTGTTCCTTGCAAGACTCAGGGCAGATCTCACTTCTTTGAAGTTTTCCGTGACTCTCCTAGGCAGTTTGCTAAAACACTGAACATTTCTCATCTACTAGGCTAAATTCCTTGAAAGGCAAAGACATATGACTTGCTCATCTTTGTATCTCTACACAAAGCCCAGTACCTGGCACACAAAGGGCATTCAGCAAATGTTTGCTAAGCAAATGCTAAATAAATGTTTAAATGAATAACTTGAACTAAAGAGTAGTCCTGACCCTTTTTATTATTTAACTGTCATTGATGAGCAAATTGAGATATAAAAAGATATTATCTGGAAGCACATCAACACCTACTGTTGATACAGTTTTGTCCATTGTGTAAATATTTTTCTTCCCCTATTTTAACTCTACATAAAATTATATTTCATGAAAAGACATAGAAAAGAACTTCAAACAACTTTAGCTTTAAAATCTCTACAAACAATGGGTTGACATAAAATTTTTTTTTCCAAATTTTCCATTAGTTCTCTGTAATGCAAAAAATATAACAATTTATATTTGGAGACAATTATCCTTGATTTTGTTTCAATTATTTTTAACAATGGCAATGACTAGGGAGGTCTTATTCATCGTAATATTCCCACAAGATAGAAATGTAAAGCCTAGGACTGCTTAGACAAATTGCCTCTAGGTCCTAATATGTTTCCTAATTCTAACTCTAAAGTTTTATGACTCTCCTTTTGGAGCTTCAAAAGCTGTCATCTTAACTCTCCTGATTTCCCTAAAAGATCACAGGGCTTTTTACTTTCCAAAAGAAGAGGTAATTACAGGGCAATCACCATGAACTCAGTGTTACCCTGCTAATTACAGTTACATGGAGGTTACATTGTGATTTCACTAGTTATCCTTGTCTGCCTTAAGCAATTCTGAAAAGCCTAGTGGTTTCAAACATTTGTCCAAGATATGTGTTGAATATTTCTTCTAGTAATGGCCTAATTTGAGGATTTAGTATTTAATTTAGAGTAATAGGCGGAGACAGGCTAGTGAAGAAGTTAGAGCTGTTGGAGTCAGTATGTAAAGCCAACGGTCTTAGTTTCAACACTCTGCCGAACTTGTAAATCAACCTCGTGCTATATATTCAGTTCTACTTTGTACTTGGCATGAAGTGAATATATAAGAAGCATAAGGATAAATGACCACAGAGATGATGAGGAGAATGAGAATGATGATGGAGATGATGACAAAGACAACCATCTGCACGGAAAACTAAAATTCTGTCACTAAAGTTGCAAGCATAGTGTTTTCTCCATGGTGGATGATTCATAAACCAATGTTGTAATGACCTTAGGAACATTCTTAAATTAGGAAGAAATAAACATTTGTGGAACATCTTAGAGTATATTTATTTTGTCCCATCTGAGGGACAAAATTAAGTTTATTATTTTATTTCGAACCCCAAAGGGCCAATGACAGGTCTGGACATGTAGTAGATGCTCAAGAATGCAATTTTATTGAGTGTTGGAGGGTAAATACATGGATAATATTTTGCCTAGTCAAAAGCTAGGGCAGTGGTACATACTGTCTTACATTTCGTTATATATTATTCTTTGGTATATGTGGAATTAACACTTTTGGTTTTTATAATTTCCCTGCAACTGTCAAAGTAGTTGACCTATAATAATTTGATTTTGGCAAAAATTACCAAAAAGTACCATGAGATTGGTTCAAAAGCACCTATTTTTCAATATACATGTATTTTTATCTCAGTATGGAGAATTCTGAAATAATTTTTTTTTTGAGGTACAAGTGAGGAATAATTTTGATCATGAGGCAAGATTGTTTCTAAATTTTAGGAACCATATAACTTTAAATAATATGAAATAAACTGGAAAGGCAGCATCTTTGGACCAGAGCTTAGTACCTATGTTATCTTCCAAAGCTAAATAAATATATAATGAAAGTTAAAATAATGTGCAGTCCAAATTTAAACCAGTTAAAATGAATTGTCCTGGTGAGAGTACCCAATGGAGAGAGAACAAAAGCTTTAAGGTAGCTGTAGTAGGCTGAATGTTGGCCCCCTATATTTACATCCTATTCCCCAGAACCTGCAAATGTTACCTTATTTTGAAAAAAGAGTCTTTGCAAATGTAGTTAAGGATCTTGAGGTGAGGTAGTCATCTTGGATTATCCAGGTGGGTACTAAATCCAATGGCAGGTGTCCTTATAAGAGTGAAGAAAAGAAAGATTTGATAGATAGAAAAGGAGTATGCAATGTGACCACAGAGGCAGAGTTGAAATGATGCACCCACAAGTCAAAGAATGCCTACAGCCACCAGAAGCTGCTATCCTCTTGAAATGAAAGTAGAACCTAGGTATGCTGTCTCTCCCTTAAGTTTTATCATTGTAAACTCCTCAGAATCTACATTTTTCATTTGTATCATAGTCCCCAAAAGTTTTAAGTCAAAATGCTTAAGTAGAAGACAGAATTATTTCTACATTCAGAGCCTGTTATGTTAGCTGATGCTGTGTTTTCTTAACTATTGGACTTTAGGTGAAATCAAGATAATTCTCTTTTTCCAAGTCCATCTATCTTTTGACATATGTGATGGTTAAAGTTATGTGTCACCTTGGCTAGGCCATGATTTTCTGTGGTTTGACAGGTATTATGTAATCATCCTCCATTTTGTGATCTGATGTGATCAGCCAATCAGTTGAAATGGGAGTTTTCTTGGGGGTATGTGTGGATGTTCTGGCAAAACTCACTCACTCTCAACACTGCATCCATCTTGTCATTCCCTGGCCTCTAGTTCTTGGTATGTGAGCCAGCAGCCTATTGCCTGACCTGCAGATTTGGGATTCTTCAGCCCTTGTAACCGTGTGAGTCAGGAGAAGCATCTAACCTGCCACCTGACCCATGGATTTGGGACTTGCCAAGCCTCCATAACTGGGTGAGCCATTTCCTTGAAATAAGTTTTTCTCTACTCTGTCCTATAGGGTTGCTATGTGTTAGAATCAACTCGACAGCAGTGGCTTTGGTTTTTTATAAACATATTTAAATACATGCTACACTGATTTTGCTCCTCTAGAGAACCCAGTCTAAGAAAGCATAATTTCTCTCTCAAGTAGAATCAGGGTTGGTATAACTGGTCAAATTCCTGGGCATTGAATTGGTTACAGTCTCGGTAGAATGTTAAAGGAGATAAAAGGCAGAGCTCTTTTAGATGTGATCCCTTTGGAATGTATTCTCTTCTCCCATATAGCTCCGTAAAACAGGCATAGAGACAGGCACTCTGGCCACTCTGCTCTAGGAATTAAAGGAAGCTTTCTCATTTCTTTTCTTCTGGCCTCTCTCTGAGCTGGACTTTGCTCACAAATGAATGGCAAGACCAAGATATTAGGTTGAGCAGGCACAATGGAGGTCAGTCCAAGTGGTATATTCACTGTCAAACTAAACCAAAAGGAGAGAGAAGGTGAGCAGCCCCTATTAGAAATGAGAAAATGACTAGGGTAAAGTGATTAGAGGATTTTTATAAAGTTTTGCTGTGAGTGATGCAACGTAATTTCCTCTTTGCCACCTCCTCAGGAGACTGACAAAAAAGACCTACAATATTTTTAAAGTTTTATAAAATTAGATTCGTATTTATTTTAGACACTGCGTTAAAACCGGCCTGAAGGCAATCTAGTTTTCTTCCAATTTGGTGGGTGATCCTGAAAACTTGGCCAAATACAGTCATCCAATTTTAGCGTCTCTTATATTGGCCACTTGGATAAATGTATTCTGAAAACTCAAGTCCAACAACATCAGTACAAAAAAATACTAAAACATAGAGATGATGTAAGTTATTCCAACAAAAAATAGGGAGGGGGCTTTTCCAGAAACTCCACTTTTGAAAATTTTCCATATAATTATTATGGTCATTTAAGAAGTAGTTTAACAGCATTTAGCAATATGACTATATCCCAACACTTAACTAAAAATTGCATTTATTTCTAGAATATTTATTCTGAATTCTGATTAAGCAACATTGAAGTTAAGAAATCAAAAAACGTAACTCTCATTTGGAGCCAAGATCTGTCCATAATGATTGTCAGTCAGAATTACATGCTTGAACTAAAGAATAGACTATGGCCTCATAGTTTCTAAACACTTCAGGGTCCTAAGGGATTCTACCTGGAAAATAAATTGTTCTGATATAAAATTATACAGAATTTTGATAAACATAATAGCTGAATTAAAAAATAGTAGTCAGTTGTGAGGCTTTCCTTGAGTCAGTCACAAATCTAAGTGCTTTATGTGCATTATACTCATTTAAAAGGAGTCCTGGTGGCTGTTAACTGACCAGTGGTTTGAACCCATCAGCTACCCTGCAGGAGAAAAGACCCGGCAATTTATTCTAGTAAGGATTACAGCCTAGGAAATGCTATGGGGCAATTCTACTCCATCATATAAGGCCACTATGAGTTGGAATCAACTCAACAGCACACAGCAGCAATACCAACAACATATTCATTTAATCCTCTCACCAACCAGTTCAGGCAGATTCAATTATGATCCTGTCTTACAGATAAGGAAATAGGCACAGGCACAGAAACGTGAAACATCACCCTGTTAGTAAGGGGCAGAGTCAGAGAGTACAGCAATTTAACTGCCTCAGAACCAGTACTTTTAACAACTATCTTACATGAATGTTGATGCTCAAGAATTGTTTAAAATGAATTCTGCTCCTGCAAATTGAACTATGATAACATGTTGTGATACCCATGACGAAAATAATGTTTGATGTGGCTACAACCAATACTAAAGGAAAAGATTTTCATTTTTTTTAATCTGATACTATGCCAGTTACTGATTTATTACCTCTGTGCTCCAAATTCACCCTTTTTGCAAATGGATCTAGACCATTTAAATATTTTTTCTTTCTTTGCCAGAGGGCAACAAAGCTCTGTGAGTTGACAGGACTGCAGAGACATTGTAGGAGAAAAAGAGTTTTGTTTTGTGGTTTCCATGTTCTCACTGGACAAGCTCCTGCAGCACAGGTAGCTTTTCTAGCACCAGGATCCTGCAGTGCACAGCAGCCAACAGCACCCAGTGGCCAGCAGTTTCCCCTGGTGGTTTTATAGTAGGGTGCCTCTGGTGAGACTTCTCCCTATGAACAGCTTTCCCCAGCATCCTAGAATCTGGCAAACTCCATCATGTGGCTTCACAGTGCCTTCTCTGCCTTTAAGTGAGCCAAGATTATGCCCTCTCCAACAATACTTGGATCTCAGTTTTGGGGGCTCTTGGGGCTCTTCCTTTGGCATTTATCTCAGCCTCAGGAGTAGAGGCTGTTTCTTATATCTGCTACTCATGTATTCTCTAGCATCCTCTTCACTTCTTACTAGCTAATCCCCATTACACTGATCTCCTGATATACAGGCAGTCCCCAGATTATGAACAAATTCTGTTTCTAAGTCTGTCTTTAAGTTAAATTTGTATGTAAGTTGGAACAGTTAGGTATGGTTTATATCTAAGGTCGGTTATTCAAATGTATGTCTTAGAGTATAGTATATAGTGTACCTTTCTACACATAAAAAACATTAAAGAAATACTTCCAGTTATGGGCAGTTTCTGGGTTACAAATAAGATCCATTCCTCTGTGTGCCTTTAAGAATTTTTAAGTAATCGGAACAGGCTCAAGGACTTTTCAATGATTTAAAAGTTGCATGGGCAGCAAGTGAAGGTGTTTGTGATGAAGACTTTGTTACAGTAGGGATAGGTTCGGTTATTTCAAAGTGAGGGCAAATTCACATAACGTAAAAAGGCAAGTTTTTCAAAGGCTCTAAAACTTTCTCTTGAATGTAGAGTACCTAAAGCGAACGGAAGAAATGATAAAGTGACAGAACTGAACAGATTTCAAAAGGTGGCTGGAGAAGACAACGTAAATATTATAATGAAATGAGTTAGGAAACCAAAAGGGAAGAACATGCTTGGAGTTTATCAAGCTGAAAGAACTGAAGAAAAAATTCAGGGCTTGAGTTGCAATATTGAAGGATTCTATGAGCAAAATAAGGAGACTTGGTAGTGCAGTGGTTAAAGTGCCCTACTGCTAATTGAAAGATTGGTGGTTCAAAACCACCAGCAGCTCCTCAGGGTTGCTATGAGTCGGACCCGGCTCCAACGGGCCTAAGACAACAACGGGCAACTAGGAGTTGTCTGTAAATTGGACATGGACATTCGTAACCCATAATCTAGGGACTGCCTGTACACTAAAACATCTTTAACATAATAACACAGTAATAATAATAATAATGTTTTGATGGTCGTCACAAAGTAGTGCCTGTTCATTATTATGAACCATTGTATGTACCTTCTCCACAGTTGAAAAGATACTTCTGTATCTTCCGTAAAGATTTACAGCCTTGTAAACACTATGGGGTCACTATGAGTCGGAATCAACTCAATGCCAGTAGTTTTGTTTTGTTTTTTGGTTTCATGGACAAAATATCTAATGACGCAGGGAGCATCAAAAGAAGATGGAAGAAATACAGAGTTACTATGCTAAAAAGAACTGATCAATGTTCAACCATTTCAGAAGGCATATGATCAAGAATCAATGATATTGAAGGAAGAATTCCAAGCTGCACTGAAGACATAAGAGAAAAACAAGGCTCTAGGAATTGATGGAACACCAATTGAGATGTTTCAACAAATGGATTCAATGCTGGAAGCGCTCATTCATCTATGGCAAGAAATTTGTAAGACAGCTACTTAGCCAACCAACTAGCCCTATTTGTGTCCATTCCAAAAAAAAGTGATCCAATGGAATGTAGAAATTATCAAACAATATCATTAGTATTACATGCAAGTAAAATTTTGCTGAAGATAATTAAAAAATGGCTGCCACAGTACATTGATAGGGAACTGCCTGAAATTCAAGCCGGATTCAGAAGAGGACGTGGAATGAAGGATATCATTATGATATCAGATACCTCTTGACTAAAGCAGAGAACACCAGAAATATGTTTAATTGTGTTTTATTGACTATGCAAATACATTTAACTGTGTGGATCATACCAAATTACGAATACCATCGGGAAGAACGGAAATTCCAGAACACTTAATTGTGCTCATGCAGAACCCGTACATAGACCATGAGGCCATCTTTTGAATAGAACAAAGGGATACTGCATGGCTAAAAATCAGGAAAGGTATGCAACAGGGTTATAACCTTTCACTGGACTTATTCAATCTGTATGCTGAACAAATAATCCGAGAAGCTGGACTATATAAAGAAGAACATGGCATCAGGATTGGAGGAAGACTCATTAATAACCCGCAATATGCAGATGACACGACCTTGCTTGCTGAAAGCAAAGAGGACTTGAAGCACTTATCGATGAAGATCAAAGAGTACACCTAAATATAAAGAAAACAAAAGTCCTCACAATAGGACCAATAAGCAACATCATGGTAAATGGAGAAAAGATTGAAATTGTCAATCCACAATCAATGCCCATGGAAGCAGTAGTCAAGAAATCAAACAACGCATTACCCTGGGCAAATCTGCTGCAAAAAATCTCTTTCAAGTGTTAAAGAACAAATATGCCACCTAGAGGACTAAGGTGCACCTGACCCAAGCCATGGTATTTTCAATCACCTCACATGCATGAGAAAACTGGAAAATGAATAAGGAAGACCTAAGAAGAATTGATGCATTTGAATTATGGTATCAGTGAAGAATATTGGATATACTATGGACTGCCAGAGGAATGAACAAATCTGTCTTGGAGGAAGTACAGCCAGAATGCTCCTTAGAAGCAAAGATGGCGAGACTTTATCTCATGTACTTTGGACATGTTATCAGGAGGGACTAGTCCCTGGAGAAGGACATCATGCTTGGTAGAGTAGAGGGTCAACAAAAAAGAAGAAGACCCTCAATAAGAAAGATTGACAAAGTGGCTGCAACAATGGGCTCAAGCATAACAACGATTGTGAGAATGGCAGAACCGTGCAGTTTTGTTCTGTTGTACATCGGGTTGCTATGAGTCAGAACTGACTCCAAGGGACCTAAGACAACAACGGGCAACTAGGAGTTGCCTGTAAGTTGGACATGGACATTCGTAACCCATAATCTAGGGACTGCCTGTACACTAAAACATCTTTAACATAATAATACAGTAATAATAATAATAATATTTTGATGGTTGTCACAAAGTAGTGCCTGTTTGTTATTGTGAGCCATTGTATGTACCTTCTCCACAGTTGAAAAGATACTATAGGGCAAACATTATACAAAATACTCAAAAGATTCTGTTCTGTAAAATCTTTGAGATCAATTAGATACTTTTTTGTAGATTCTAAACTAAAAAACCTATGTTGTACCACTGGGTCACATTCTGCTGGGTTTTGAACCCTCCTCAGCAGCAGGGAGGATTCGGGGTATGGGTAGGATGGTGCTGGGGCCAGACAGGTCATTCCCCCATTACCTCCTCAATAGGCCTATCAACTCTTTGCACCAACTATGAGTCGTTTGCCTGGGGTACAAGGGTGAAATCACTGCTCAGGTTGTGCTAAAAGTGAGTCCGGGGCCCAAGGGTTGGGAAGAGTATGCTTAGGGAAACCCAAGTGCAAAGTTCTCCACAGACCTCCAGAAACTATATGGATGTACAAACGTCAAGAATCTAAGACTGCCCCTCCTCTTCCAGCCATCACAAAGCCAGGAACCGCAGAAATCCCACATGTGTAAGGTAGGGAAATAGAAGTCCACAATGCTCAGTTTTTTCCAAATAGGTTTTAAGGTGGTTGGCTTCAGCGGTTGGTTAGTAACTACGGGTTGTATATAAACCAGATATTTATAACCTGTGGACTGCCTGTAGTTATATTAATTTATAATATAATTTATATTTTATGTAATATATAATACAATTTATTATATTAAACTTTCTCTATTCAAATTATTGTGTATTCTCTCTTTCCTAATTGGACCCAGACTGATAGCATACTTATCCCAAATATAAATTTAATTGAAAGGAACTTTGTGAGAAGCTATTTATTAGATGTATTTTTTAATTACTGTTAAATACACAAAACTGTAAAATATACTGTTTACAAACAAATGTGCAATTATCACCTTATTTATAATCATTGACTTAGAAAGAACTGTTAAATGCAATAATAATAAATTAATTAATGTTGAATCTGTAAATTTTTTTTTTTTTAATAAAAAGGAGGTCTTTTTCTATTATTTTACTTCGTATTTACTATGATATTCAAGTGGCATTGGTGGTTCGGTGGTAGAAATTTCACCTACATGTGGTATACCCAGGTTTGATTCCCGCCCCATATACCTCACATGTAGCCACCACTCCTCTGTCAGTAGAAGCTGTATGTTGCTATGATCCTGAACCAGCTTCAGCAGAGCTGCCAGACTGAGACAGGCTAGGAACAAAGACCTGGTCACCTCCTCCCAGAAATCAGCCACTGAGAAACTTCTGGATTACTATGGCCTGATCCACAACCAATCATGCGGATGACGCCGGACGGGGCAGCATTTCATTCCCTTGTGCATAGGGTGGCCGTGATCTGGGGGCTGACTCCACAGCAGCTAGCGGCAATAAAATAAGCAAAGCACCTAGCATGCTAATGATAGCTAACTATTATAAGGCATTTAAGCTAAACTTATTTAACGTATTCAAATGAAAACCACATACACCAGATTTAATAGACGCGTACTGCAATCACTATCTGACGCTGAAACTCAATGTATACTAAAATGGATTTTTATTTTGGCCATAAATACAGCTTGCGCCCACATTTCAAAAAGCCTTAGGAATGTTTCAAGCTACAGAGAAAGAAAAAATATTAGTTGAGTTTAATTCCTTTCGTTCAGTTATGCCTAGGGAAATACATATTGGAATGTAAGAAAGTCAGTTCTCATACGTTTGAAGTGAAAAATTAATCAGAAAGCAGCAAGTTTGTGGAACTCAAACATAATACGGCTATTAGTAACTAAAAAAAAAAATTCATGAAAGTTAAGTCTAGGGCAAAGTTGGCAAAGAGTAACTGATTTTCAAACCCAGTGAGTTTCATCACAGGTCTAACCTATTCAGTTGCCGTGACTAAATGGCAAACGTGTAGGAGTGCTCACCAAGGAGTTCACTGCCCATTGAAAACATATGACTCTTAAACTTTTGTTTATGCATAGAAGTGTGACTTTCAGGATTGGAAAAAAATCTATGTTAACAAAAGCTAAACTTTTCTGAAACTTAAGACCACCCTGTGCTGAGACTTTCTCAGTTCTTGTAAAATAAACTAGCTCTTACTTTGTCATTACTTAGGAGGAAGACCACCAAAGAAAACCCAAGGTGCAGCTACATGCAGTGATTCAATAAATAGCCCTTTTTTGGAATCAGCGTTTAATATTGGCTTCAAAATACTGTTCAAAGCTGTCCCAACCACACACATAGTCTGCATAGACTGCTTTGGTTCCCTGATTTCTGATTTAGAAAGTCACCCCTCAGAGATCATGGAGAGGTCATGGATTAAAAGTGAAATGCTAAGAGACTGATTTAATTTCTAAGGGTGCTGGAAAAGCAGCAGGTTTTGGTATGCGGTCTGTAGTCAGATAGATAGTTTCTACATAGAATCTTGACTTCCTCACTTGGTACTTTCAGCCTTAGGCAATTGACTTAACATTTCTGAGCCTTAGCTTCCTCATTTGTAAAATAAAGATACTAATTTTAACCTCATAGAGTGCCTGTAAGTGAAATCACTTATGTAAAGTGTTCTGTGCTCAGTGTTAGTTCCCTTTCCCCCTCATTCCCATTCCCGTTGTTGTGTGTCATTGAGGTGATTCTGACTCATAGTGACCCTACATATAGTATAGAGTAGAAGTGCCCCATAGGGTTTCCAAGGAGCTGCTGGTGGATTTGAACTGCTGACCTTTTAGTTAGCAGCCTGAGCTCTTAACCACTTCACCACCAGGGCTCCTTTTCCATTCCTAAGAACCTATTTTTGCCCAATTCTTGTTCAAATGTTCTCACCAAACTTAAGTAATGACAAAAAGGAGATGGAAAGGAAGGTACCTAGTCATAAAAATTAGAATTAAGAAATGGGGAGACAGGGAGAGGAAAGTGGATGGCAATAGTGAAAGCAGATTTTTTGTTGTTTTGCCCAAATTATTTTTTCCTTTTTTCTGCTCTAAGATTTCTGTAATTTCCTTATTTGACATCCGATAACAATTTGGAAGAGAAAGTGTACAGAATGTACTTCACTCAATCGAAGCAGAGTTTACTCAAGAAACCAAAGATAGCAGTTTTTATTTATTTATTCATATAATATGGGCACCACCTGGGTTAATAAGCAAAGAAATGCCTCTGTGAGGTCAAAGATTCTAATTATTAGATTTTGCCTGACCTACAGATCTTTAATGGCTATTAACATCCTATAAGCAGTTTCAAACATGGGTTACCTATAGGTAAACCATTTGGGAAATAAGAACACAAAATGGTGGTACACAGAAATTACTGAAATAACACGTAGGTCAAGTTGCCCTTAAATTTCACAAAAATGGTTGAAATCAGTGTCCCAACCCAAAACCATTGACTTTGTATGGAAGATGACTTCACTCTACCTCTTGCAACGTATATATGAGATGAAAACATCTTTGGGACCAATTAAGAGGCTGCTCTTCAGAACCACTTGTTTTCTATGTACACCAAATTAAATTAATACAGATTTGAAAAATGTGAGCAAAAGAATTAGAAGATGGCAAATTCTGAAAAATAAAGAACACACTATACGCTTTCCAAGTAGTCACAAAATCATAGGAAAGGATAAAGGCTGAAAATATGGGAGAATAACATAATGACAAAATGATACATGGGTGCATTTTGTTTTTCTTGGCAAGCAGAATGCCAGGCAATAATTCAGAATGTCATACAAAAGTTCTTTTTTTGACTTGTTCTGTTGAAATAATTTCAAACTGACAGAAAGTATTGAAGGATAGTAGAGAGCTCCCTTATAACCTTTCCTCAACTTTCTAATGCTTTGTGAAATTCGCTTTATCGTCTTTTCTCTCTCTGAATATTTTACCTCCTAATATATCAGTGTGTATTTTCTAAGAATATGGATATTTGTTTACATAAGCACAGTACAATTATCAAATTCAGTAAGTGTAGCATTGACACAATACTTTTATCTAATTTTATTTAATCTATAATCCATATGCCAATTATGTCAATTGTCTCAATAACATCCTTTATAGCATTTTTCCCCCTTGAGTCCAAAATTCAGGCTAGGATCATGTATTGCACTCAGATGTGGTGTGATTCCTTGCTATATTTTAAATTTTTATTTGCTTTAGGAAGGCTTATATTTTTGTCCTCTATGCCTGATTTTGTGTTTTTACACCCAATTTTAATACTTAATTTTGATTTTAAAAAATTAATGGCAATAAATAAGAAAAATCTGGTTTAAACAAAATGTTTCCCAACACTAACAGATACTTTTATTACATATTACTATCTTAGTTTTGGCAGGGTTCAGAAGTCTAGGCCACTGTGACAGAATTCACAGCTCAGAAAGAATGAGGAGGCTCAAGGTTTATACTGCGGCATTCATGGACCAAAACCTTCTTGATTCTATTGAACTCAGTTTGCAGATAAATTATCTCCAAGGATGAGTTTCAGAACACTCCACATAAGCTGTCTGTAAAGGTTGGGTTATTATGGGTACACTCCCTCTCTCCTGCCTCTTCTTTGCTCCCACACTGTTATTTTGATACAGCTAAAAGTTCAACTCCCCAGCTCAACTCCAGCACCACCTAATGAGCGAAGCGTAACACTATCCAGGCGTCTCTCAGCACAGTGATCAGAAGGCCGTTGCTCCGCACAGTCTGATTTATGTCAGCCTGGTTCAAAATCACCCACATGCTGGAAACCCCCTGTGGAGGGACGTGCACTGGCCCCAGGCCATAGCTCTCTTCTTGTTTTTTTCTCTCTGCCCAAAAGTCGTGGTTGGAAAGACCTGTGGTATATTTGTGAAATTATCTTCATAATAACACAGTACTATAGATTGAATTGTATCCCCCAAAATATATGTCAACTTGACTAGGCCATGATTCCCAGTATTGTGTGGTTATCTTCCTTTTTGTGACCTGATTATCCTCCATTTTGTGATTTGTTGTAAATCCTAGCCTCTATACCTGTGATCATGGTCCCATTTGGGAGTGAGCAGTCTGTTATGTTAATGAGGCAGGATTAGATCATGTTAATGAGGATTAGTTTATGTTTATTATGCTAATGAGGTAGGATTATATTAGGGTGGGCTATATCTTGAGTCACTGTCCTTTACTGCCCTTCAAGAGATGAAAGCAGAGAGAAGTGAGCAAAGAGTGAGGGACCTCCTAGCACCAAGAAAGAAAAGCCAGAAGTAGAGTGTGTCTTTTGGACCCGGGATCCCTATACTGAGAGGCTCCTAGACCCAGGGGAAGATTAATGACAAGAGCTTTCCCTCAGAGCCAACAGAGAGGGAAAGCCTTCCCCTAGAGCTGGTTTCCTGAATTCAGACTTCCAGCCTCCTAACTGTGAGAAAATAAACTTCTGTTTGTTAAAGTCATCCACTTTTGATATTTCTATTATAGCAGCACTAGATAACTAAGACACACGGAGAAGAACTTTGGCCTCCTTGAAACCTACATCTAATTCAGTGAAAGGAGCATAAATGATGGGACGGCTTTATACCATCAAGAACCATCACTTGCAAGTTTTTTCATACAGAGTTTGAGCGCATGCAGCAAACACTTTCTACCTTCTGGGGCTAGAATATCTCTCTGAGTAAGAGATTATTTTTGACAATATGGTTCTAAATTCTTGAGAAAAAAGTCAGGGCAGATGGCCTGAGGCCAGTCAGGAAACCCTTAATCACCCAGAAAAACAAAAAATGGTAGGGAGAGGTCATTATTCTTAGTGAGCAGATTGTAAAACAATGTTTTTAAATCTTCAGAGTTACAGCAAAGTACCTTGAAACATCTTAGGCAGCTCTGAAGAACAAGGCTGCTCCAAAAGGTATTATGAAAAAATTTTCTTGCTCATTTTCCTTAAACAAATAAAACTGCCTAGCCATCAAGCATCTTCTACCCTCACTAGAGAGCTTTATAATTGTATCTAACACCTAATTCTTTCACTATGGTAGATTTAGCACAATGGTTTAATCCTAACCATCATAATAATTTAATGGAAGGAGAAATTAATTGGTCACCATGTACACACACTTATTCATTTTCAAACACATAATTTGGCTGTAATATCTTCCACCTGCAAGTGTAAAAAGGATTACGAGAAGTCGAACTGAAAGGCCTGCTGGTGGGTGGGCCATATTGGACCAAGACTCATAAATCTTGAAATGATGGGCAGCAGTAGAGATTAAAAAGTAAATAAAATTAATACTTGCTTAGTCCTGCAATGTGCCAGGCTATATCTTAAGCCCTTTCATTATATGATTATATCATACATACATCAAATCACTTAATACAACAACCATGAAACAAAAGCACTACTAGTAACAGTTTTATAGATGAAGAAACTGTGACCTGATGGGGGAAGTGACTTGCCCAAATTCACGTGGCTGACAAGTGGCAGAATTAACATTCATTCCCATAGTCCGTGTTCATTCCAGACTTCCACACTAGCAATGGGCAGGCCCGTGTGGAAATAGAGCCTAAAAAGATGATGCACCAAAATATGCAATGAATTTTTACCATAATAAAAATTAATAATAATAATGACCTACTTACCTTGTCACTCATGCTTACATTGCATTTAAATCAACATACTCAGGATTTTGTTTTATCTTTACAGGTGAAGAAGAAGGGGGAAAAAGAGAAAAAACTTTAATATTTAAATGTGTGGTTGTTCATGCTTTTATGAATCTAACTCAGACTGTACAGAAACTGATTAGGCATGAAATAAAGTTATAACCAAAGAACAATTCCCTTGTGGAAATAGGATTAGGCCATGAAAAATTTTTGAAACATTAGAAACTGTTGGTTATTGTGGCAATGAAAATGAACTTTGATTTCCATTTGAGAAGATATTAACATGCAATTTGGAGCAGTAATAGAATATGGGAGAATGAGACCTTGCCTTCTCATCTGTTTTATCTGTGTTATCCATCCAAAGATGGATAGATAACAGTCCCACATTAAAGAATTGACAACCCGGAATAAGAACTGAATACACAGGTCTTATATAAAACACAGGAGTCCCTGGGTGGTGTAAAAAGTTAATGTTTTCAGCTGCCAATCAAAAGGGAGGAAGTTTGAGTCCATTCAGAGGCACCTTGGAAGAAAGTCCTAGTGATCTACTGCCAAAAAATCAACCATTGAAAATCCTACGGAGCACAGTTCTACCCTGCCATACACAGGGCTGCCAGGGGTTGGGGTCAACTCAACACTAACCGGTTATATCAAACACAGAGAATCTCTGCTGAACGTCCAAGTCCATGAGACCCTAAAATGCTTAAAATCACTCAAGAACAGCTGCTAACAGTTTCGATTAGCTGTTAAAGATGAAGATCTTAAAGTGAGCACTCCAAAGTGGTACCTTAGAAAGTTTTGTTCCTGAATGGGAACATGGCAAGAAATGGCTCAGGTCTTAGATTAAAAATTTGTTATTCACATTCTAAACAGTCCAATGAATATTTCTGATTTTGAAATTTCTCAGGGCTACTTTAATAAGGAAGACACATGCTCTCTTGAAAAAAGTGCATGTGCTAGAAATCAAGCAAACTGTGTTTTAGTCCAGCTGGGTCACCTAGGTAGTTCATTTAACTTCTGTGGGTCACAGTTTTTGTGTCTATAAAGTGAAGAAATTCCACTGGATAATCTAAGGTCATTTTCAAGGGTAAAATTCTCCTTGTGAGGTATATTTTGTCGATAAATTAAAAAAAAAAATGTTCACACGTAATCCTGAGTTCCTTCGATTCTCTACTCCCCAGAAGGAAAATCAGGCCAAGGGCTTTCAAGAACATGGATGGGAGATCACATTTAGAGACAACTCCAACAAATTATAGACACATGTTTGTTTTGACTTCAGTATTTACAAAGTTATATCCTGCTGATATGGCTTAAAAAAGAATGATATATAACATCTCTAGAACATTATTCTTTTTTCACAACTAGCACACAAGGATGAGTATTATTGATGCTAGGATCAAGTTTCCTGACTCTCAGAGGGAATCATTGCATTAGTGTTAATTAATCATAGGAAGCCTGGTGAATTTTTGTCCCAGTGAGTAAGGAGCTGTTGTTAAAAAAAAAAAAAAAAGATTAAATGTATCAGGTAAGTTATACATATATTGCCAAGTATAAGTTTAAGCAGGAACTGAAATAGAAATGAGGGCTGTGATACACCAGAGAGGCAGACATCAGCAAATAAACAGCTACGTATCTAGCTAGCAAGATAGATTAACAGCTATAGGCAACAGTAATAGATATTCTCATTTATGTAATTTTCAGTACCTTTCAAAATTGTATTCTAGAGTTTTCCCAGGGTCTTTTGCTACTATTGTTTCATTTCTTAATTTTCTATGCTCCTTAGTATGGTTCAGTTTCATAGTCTTAAGAGTAAACGAGAACAGAGCAATTAGATACAATTATTACTTTACCAGTAATTATTAGAAAAATATCTTAACAAAGCCAAAATTTTGGACAAGTTTTTAAGGAAATGCCACCTGTTATTAAGATTTGGGCAGATTTAAGGATAATAACATAATGGAGGGGGAGGAAATATTACTATTATGTAATAATAAATATGGTGAAATGAGTCTATCTTCACATGATTACACGTTGAGGATAAAATTCATTGTTCTCTTTGAGGAGTTCCATAGCAAAAGCTTGGTATCCCATACATATGTAAACATGAGCATATAGCAGATACTTAATACTTATGTATTGAGCTATTTCCTTGTGTGCATGTACATATATAAATGTAAATGTGAATATATGATAAATTGAATTACAATTCAGTAAACAGATAAACAAGTATCTACATAAAATGAGATTTATTGTAATGTTCTGATAGTCAACAAAATTAGGTCTGAATCTTGATGACTCCTTCACTGACTAGCTATGCAAGCTTAAGAAATAACCTTTGAATCTCAGTCTCTTGATCTGTATAATTAGATTAATAATATTTACCTCTTAGAGTTGTTGTGAGTGTATGTACATATAATTATCACATACTAGCCAATTAGTATTTATTAGTGTTCTGTAATGTACAACTGAGCCCTGGTGGCTCAGTGGTTAAGAGCTTGGCTGTGAACCCAAAAGTAGTCAGTTCAAATCCACCAGCCACTCCTTGGAAACCCTATGGGGCAATTCTACTCCATCCTATAGAGTTGTTATGAGTCGGAATTGACTTGACAGCAACGGGTTTGGTTTGGTTTGACATGTACACAAGTATATGTCCAAAATCCCTCAAGTGTAATTGGTGTATTTAAAGTGAAATTAAATGGTAAATATGGAATAAGAAACGAAAGCTGTGTTTTGAATATGTGTACTGCTCACAGAGCTAATAATGTACAATAAAATAGAGAATATTTTACTTGTGTTTACTCTCCATGCTTACAGTGAAGGATATTTTATGGTGTTCTGATAACTTGATTTAAGGCTCCATTTGGTGTGATGCCTAAAACCATATGTAGGCATGTGTTAATGATCGGTAATATGCACTCGTCGTTCCAGTGCAATCACCTGCCATCAGTTTCTATTGTTCCACGATAGACCCTGATAGAATAAGAGAAAAATGTGCAACAGAAACTCAAATTCCTAAATAAGTAAATAAAAATTAAAAAAAAAAAAACAGACCTACTAGACTGGAGGACTCCTGGAGACTTTTGCCCTGAGATACGTTTCAAACCTTGAACTGAAACTAACCCCTGGGGTCACCTTTGTAACTAAATAACAAATTGACTCAAAAAATAATGAATATCACCTGTAAGTGCTATACTCCTTTAAAAAATCACCTATGTGAGACCAAACAGTCAACAATTACTTTAAAACAAAAATGAGAAGGTAAGGGGGCAGGGAAACTAGATTAATGGAAGTGGAACAACCAGAACAAAAATAATGAGAATGTTCCCACATTGTGAAGACTATAATCAATGTCACTGAACAACTTGTGTAGAAATTGTTGAATGGGAACCTAAACTACTGTGTAAACCTTCACCAAAAACACAGTAATATATTATTTAAAAAACAGAATTCTACTGGTGACATCTAAACCAGCAGAGTTTCACTGTTTTAAAGAATGTGTCACTATATTTCCCAACTAAAAACAAAGCAATATTAATGACTTTCCATTTGGAAGACTAAAATAGGATTTTTAAAGGGTGGATTATGCAGCCAGATAAAATAGAAGCTGCTCTTAATCCCTAACCTTTGATCCAAATTGAACCCAAGCCTCTTTCTGAGGTTTGGGGGAGTTCAGAGTTCCCCATTATTCTTCATGTTTGTGTCTTTCTGCAGTTTTGGGTTCCAGCTGGAATCATACATGCCCAAATACCTTAGACAAAGCTGTTCTCATAAGATGTCCAGCCCAGTTTTTAAGACTTGAGAGGTTCAGATAGTTCAGATAAGGTTTGGGATCAACAGCCAAGCACTTGGATGCATATCTAAACTGAACCTTCCAGATTTTGCCCAGTCTTAGCTCCTATAACTGGAGATAAATATTACCTTTAGTTCACTCTGCATGTCTTGAACACATCTGGATTTCACACAATGTTAAGATATTACATACTTGATGTTCCATTTGTTTTTGTGAAGATTTTTGTTTTATAATATTTTAATAAATTAGATTATAGTCAAAAGAATGAATAGATAAGGAAGTATTTAGTGATTTATTTATATTCTTGCCAATTACAAATATTATTTTCTACTAGAGGATCTACAAGTTTTAGACTTGCAGATGTGGATCGCCTAATTCTGTGGCAGTGAGAGGGATAAATTACAGAGCTGTAATTGCTATTTTCTTTTTCCCTAATATAACCAGCATGTAAAACAGGTTTCAGAATCAGGATGGAAAACCAAGAACACTAACTCATTTTTATTTAAAATAAAAGGCAGGCTTTTTTTTTTTTTAATTTTTTATTGTACTTTAGATGAAGATCTACAGAACAAACTAGTTTCTCATTAAACAGTCAGTACACACATTTTTTTTTTTTTACACACATTATTCTATGACATTGGTTAACAACCCCACAACATGTGAATACTCTCCCTTCTCAACCTCGGTTTCCCTATTACCAGCTTTCCTTTTCCCTCCTGCCTCCTATTTCCTGCCCCTGGGCTGGTATGCCCCTTTAGTCTCATTTTATTTTATGGGCCTGTCCAATCTTTGGCTAAAGGGTGAACCTCAAGAGTGACTTCATTACTGAGCTGAAAGGGTGTCTGGAGGTCATACTCTCAGGGTTTCTCCAGGCTCTGTCAGGCCAGCAAGACTGGTCTTTCTTTTTGAGTTAGAATTTTGTTCTACATTTTTCTCTAGCTCTGTCCAGGACCCTTTCCCTATTGTGATCCTTGTCAGAGCAGTCAGTGGTGGTAGCCAGGCACCATCTAGTTGTACTAGACTCAGTCTGGTAGAGACCATGGTTGATGTGGTCCATTAGTCATTTGGACTAATCTTTCCCTGTATCTTTAGTTTTCTTCATTCTTCCTTGTTCCCAAAGGGGTGAGACCAGCGGAGTATCCTAGATGGCCACTCACAGGGTTTTAAGACCCCAGGCACCACTGACCAAAGTAGAATGTAGAACATTTTCTTTAAAAACTGTGTTATGCCAATTGAGCTAGCTATTCCCTGAGACCCTGGTCCCCACAGTAAAAGGCAGGCATTTTGATTCAAGATGGCAACTGAGCTGAATTTTCTCTAGAGATTTCAATGAAATGATAGTAAAGACAAAACTCTGGACAGTGAATAACCAACCAACCAACCAGTTGCCATCAAGTTGACACTTGCTCATAATGACTCCTTGTGTTGCAGAGTAGAACTATGCTCCATCTGGGTTTTCAGAGGCTGATTTTTTGGAAGTAGATTTCCAAGTCCTTCTGAGGCACCTCTGGGTGGATTCAAATCACCAACCTTTTGGTTAGCAGGTGAGTGGTTAACCATTTGCACCACCCAGGGATGTTGTGAAGAGAATGTTATTGTTAGGTGCCCTCGAGTCTGTTATGACTCTTAGTGACCCTATGTACAACAGAAGAAAATGCTGCTTGTTCTTCGCCATCCTCACAATAATTGCTGTGTTTGAGCCCATTGTTGCAGCCACTGTGTCAGTTCATCTCATTTAGGGTCTTCCTCTTTTACGATGGCCCTCTACCAAGCATGATGTCCTTCTTCAAGGACTGGTCCCTCTTGATAACATTTCCAAAATGTGGGAGACGAAGTCTGGCCATTCTCTCTTCTAAGGAGCATTGTGGCTGTATTTCTCCCAAGAGCCATGGTATATTCAATATTCTTTACCAACACCATAATTCAAAGGCATCAATTCTTCTTTTGTCTTCCTTATTCAATGTCCAGCTCTTGCATGCATATGAGGCAATCAGTAGAAAATACCATGACTTGGGCTGGGTGCACCTTAGTCCTCAAATCTTTGCTTTCTAACACTTTAAAGATGTCATTTGGTTTCTTGACTGCTGCTTCCATGGGCATTGATTATGGATTGAAGTAAAATGAAATCCTTGACAACTTTGATATTTTCTCCATTTATCATGATGCTGTTTAGTGGTCCAGTTGTGAGGACTCTTGTTTTCTTTAAGTTGAGGTATAATCCATACCAAAGGCTGTAGTATTTGATTTGCATCAGTAAGTGCTTCAAGTCCTCTTCACTTTCAGCAAGGAAGATAGTATGATCTGTGTATGACAGGTTGTTAATGAGACTTCCACCAATCCTGATGCCACGTTCTTTTTCATATAGTCCAGCTTCTCAGATTACTTGCTCAGCATACAGGCTGAATAAGTATAGTAAAAGGATACAAATCCGAAGCACACCTTTCTGATTTTAAGCCAGGCAACATTGTGAAGAGAAAAAGAAGGAGATGACCAGCTGCTTGGAGATTGTAACAAATTTATAAAAATGAAAAATAAGATGAAAGAATGCTTATGTGGCTAAAAGAAAGCAAGAAAGGGGCATCCCAGAATATGAAGGAAGGGGTTACAATGAGAAGAACTCTGATCTTCCAGGTAAATGCAAAATGGCTGCAGGTTTAGGGTCAGCAGGTACTGAAGCAGTGGTGAGAATGAGAAAGGAGGCCTAAACTTTGGGCAATGTTAATGTTACAATCTGCAACCATCATTTCTTTGTCAGTTACCTCATTTGCTCTCACAGCATACCTGTTGCTGTTGAGTTGATTCCAACTCATAGTGACCCCATGTGTTACAGAGCAGAACTGAGCTCCATAATGTTTTCTTGGCTGTATCTTTCACAGAAACAGGTCTGTCTTCCGTGTTGCCACTGGGTGGGTTCAAACTGCCAGCCTTTCAGTTAATAGTCTAGTGCAAACTGTTTGCACCAAACAGGGTCCTTCTCTCATCTAGATAATCCTGAGATAATCCTGGTGGGCCACCATTATCCAACTTGTAGGTTTTAGGCATGCACTTAGGTGTGATTCTCTAGCCATGAGGAAAAGCTTTGCAGGAGGAAGAATAGGGAAGAAAGTAGTCTAAGGTCAAGGCAGGGATCACAAAAGTAAATCACTTGAGAAACACATCACAGCTCAAGAGATAAGTAGCATTATCAGACTATTGAAGAAGAGAAACCATTCTACTGAGAGCAAGTACTGGGTTCTTGTGCTATAGAAGTCAATTAACTAATACTGTTGAAGAGGAAAATTAATAACCATCATCTTACTTTGATTTTAACATTTTTCTTACCCACAAAACCAAATATTATTCTCAAATATCTAACCCAAACTGCGAAAGACTTGACTTTGTTTCTGCCAGCCAGAATATGCTCTACAGCAATGTAAATTTGTCTTTTCCTGCTAGAAAAGGACAGTCACAACAAAATCATTACCTCCTGACTTGAAGAAAAAGACTCAAAACCAAAAGCAAATTGAAACTGTTGCCATCAAATCAATTCCAACTCATATCGACCCTATATGACAGAGTAGAACGGCCCCATAGGGTTTCCAAGGAGCAGCTGGTGGATTTGAACTGCCAACCTTTTGGTTAGCAACCACGCTCTTAACCACTGTACCACTAGCCTCTCCTAATTTAAATCTCAAGAAGTCTAATGGCTGCAGGTGGGCGAAAGTCCAAATTTTTTAGCAGCCAGGCCAGGGCCACCTAGTATTCTATTCTGATAAACGGATCTCAGTAAAAAGGGGAAGGCAGGGTTCAATTGATCATGTTGAGATTAGCCAATGATCTATCTATTCTTCTCCCTCTTCTTCGCTTTATAAGCTTCATTGTAACTAGCGTACCTCAAGCCACCTGCTTTTTTTTTTTTTTTGGAATCAGAACGACCTCCCTGTAATGCATTAGAAATACTGCTCAAAGTAAAATTTGTGTTACAATTTCTCTGAGTTTTGATTATTTTAAACATTATTCACACTGAGTTGGATCTGGAGTGTTCTCACCTTTAAAATGGGGGTGAGGGGTTAGTAGGCCTAAGTATCCCACAGCATTAATGATCAATGGTCTTGAGAAAGATTAAAAAAAAAAAACATGTTATGGATTGTATTGTGTCCCCCCAAAATGTGTGTTAACTTGGCTAGGTCATGACTCCCACTGTAGTGATTGTCCACCATTTTGTGATCTGATGTGATTATTCTATGTGTTGTAAATACTAACCCCTATGATGTTAACAAGGCAGATTAGAGGCAATTGTGTTAATAAGGCAGGACTCAGTCTACACGATTAGGTTGTATTTTTGAGTCAATCTCTTTTGAGATATAAAAGAGTAGAGGAGAGGGAATCTCATGCCACTAGGAATGAAGAACCAGGAATGAAGAAGAGGAGTGTGTCCTTTGAGCCCAGGATCCCTGTGCTGAGAAGCTCAGGGGAAAACTGATGACAAGGACCTTTCCCCAGAACTGACAGAACAGAAAGACAGCCTTCCCCTGGAGCTGGCACCCTGAATTTGGACTTCTAGCCTCCTAAACTGTGAGAGAATAAACTTCTGTTTGTTAAATCCATCCACCTGTGGTATTTTCTGTCCTAGCGGCACTAGATAACTAAACAAACCAGCAATACATTCTATAAATGAAGAGAAAGAAGAGATTAGAAAAACTGAAGAGTATTGAATTTAATAAATGTGATTGTAAGTTTCTTTTCAGGAATCTTGCTAAAAAGTCTGGCAAGATTAAGAAAGGGCATAGAGCAAACAATGTTTTATAGAGGCAGAAATAACTAGAGATCTTAAATCTAGTAATATTTATTAAGCAGCAAATGTGTACAAGTATTTTGTTCATGCTGGAAATACAGCAGGAAGCAGTCTACCCCTACATCCCAGTCACCTACTGACAAATGTAGAAGACAAGAAATGAAGCCGGCCATAAAAAAGTTTCTGATGTAAGTGTAGGGTGCTATGGAGGCAAATAGGAGGTGTATCTAATCCAGGCTTGAAGTTTTCAGGAAAGGCTTCCCAGAAAAAGAGTGGAAGGTGAAACAGTAAGAGTTAGCTCAGCAAATAGTGGAAAAGAGTTATTTTAGGAAGCAATGATACTATCTTCAAAGACCCAGGGGGAAAGAAAAGCAGTGCTCTTTGGACATGCTGCAACGAGTTCAGTATAAACCAAAAAACCCATTGGCATCTAGTCAATTCCGACTCATAGCGACACTATAGGACAAAGTCAAACTGCCCCATAGGGTTTCCAAGGAGCAGCTGGTGGATTCGAACCGCCAACCTTTTGATTAGCAGCTGATCTCTTAACCACTGTGCCACCAGGCCTCCAATATAATTTCAAAGGAGGAGAATGGCAAGAGATAAAATGAGAGGGGTTAGCAGTGACGAGATTTGGAAGGGTGTATAAACAATATAAAAGAATTAAATTACTATCTTCAAGGCATTAGGAATCATTGGAGGATTTTATACAGTATAGTAATGTGTTCAGATTTATGATTATCAACTATAATTGGAGAAAGGACTGAATACGAACAAGATGGGAAGCAGAGAGATGGTTAGAAGTTGTTGCAGCAATCCAAATGAGAGATGATGTTAGGTGAGAGAGTGGTAGTAGTGGTGGGATAGAGAGCAATAGTTGGATTCAAAAGGAGTTAATAGGTAGAATCAGCAAGGGATTGGTTACTTTTCGGATGTTGGGGGTGAGGAAGAGCTGAGCATAGGAACATTGCAAAAGTCCCTGGCTTCGGTAATGGGGATGGAAGACAATACAATTCACAGGAAAGGCCAAATGGACAATTTGGGAAGAGTAATATGCTTATACCAAGACAAGGTTTTGTATTTGTTGAGGGAGATTTTTTGTTTTTCTTTTGAAGGAGATTAGCTATAGAAGTATAAGCCAATATGTCCAGCATCCCCACACTCAATGGATACAAGGAAAAACAAATTAGGAATGAGAATGGGAAGCTCACTCAGATCTGTGCCGTATGTTGACTCTATAGTACAAATCTAAAGAAAATACAAATCACATCTGAGGTAGATATTACATAAAGAGTTTTTAAATCAGAGTTACAGCTAGACTGCTAGTTACAGTTAAGCAAATGACCTCACCCTGGCAAGTACAAAAGATGGGGAAAATGTAAACTATATAAAAAGTACGTTGGAAAAGTTAGCCCAAACACCAGCACAGAGTGCAAACCGTAAAAAATAGGAACAGTAATCTAAACATTTTAAATGGGTAATAATTGAGTGAGAATTTTTGATGGTTACTTTGAAGTGAAAGATGATTCAAAAAGAGACTTGGAAATGAAAGATTAGAAGTGAAAAAGAGGGAAAGACTATTGGTAAAAAGGTTAAGACTGATAGGCAATTTCTTGCATGTTAACTTTGCAGGAGAGCCATCAAAGAATATGTAGACATTTTAATGGAGCGTTCCACGGGTTTAAGTAAAGGCACTTACTGTGATGGTCAGTTTTATGTGTCAGCTTGGATAGGGTATGGTGTCCAGTTGTTTTGTCAAATACTGATCTAGACTCTGTTAAATTAGTTGGTCTTAAGTAAAGCAGATTACCCTTCATAATGTGGGTGGGCCTCACCCAATCAGTTGAAGGCCTTAAGAGCAAAAAAGAGGTGTCTCTAGTATATATTTTGCCTTTAAACTGTAAACAGACATTTTGCCAGAACTCCCTCACTCTTTGCTATTCCTGTCATCTGAGATTTTGGGACACAAGATTATAGAAATCTTTAGCCTATTACCTGGCCTATAGATTTTGGACTTGCCAGCCCTGAATGATCGTGTGTGAGCCAGTGCCTTGAAGCAAATCATTTAAACTTTCTCTTACATACAAACCAAAAAACCAAACTTGATGCTGTTGAATCAATTCTGATTCATGGTGACTCCACGTGTTATAGAGTAGCACTTAGCTCCACAGGGTTTTCTTGGCTGTAATCTTTATGGAAACAGATAGCCAGACCTTTCTTCCACAGTACTGCTGCGTATGTTCAAACCTCCATCAAAGCAAACAATTTGTGCCACCCAGGGACATATACATACATACATGCACACACACATATGTATGTATAAACATGTGTATATGTGTGTATATATGTATGTGTGAAAATATGTATGTGTATATAAATGTAGGTGCATACATGTGTATATATAAATGTATATTTATACGTATGTGTGTATATATGTGCATAAAACCAGAAAAAAACAAACCCAGTGCCGTCGAGTCGATTCTGACTCATAGCAACCCTATAGGACAGAGTAGAACTGCCCCCCATAGAGTTTCCAAGGAGTGCCTGGAGGATTTGAACTGCCGACCCTTTGGTTAGCAGCCATAGCACTTAACCACTACACCACCAGGGTTTCCATATATATGCACATATAGGTATATGCATGTGAATATATATATGTGTGTATATATGTGTATGAATACTTATATCTATATACATATATACTATACGGTTGCTATGAGTCAGAATCGACTCAACGACAATGGGTTTGGTTTGGTTTATATATGTATATATATCTCACTGGTTCTGTTTCTCTAGAGAACCCTAATTAAGATACTTCCTAAGAAGCAATGCATATCTACTACATACTTAGCACCGATAAGTGTTACCCCGTAGCAATTCAAAATCACATTACAGCGTAATGTTTTGGAGAATAAATTTTTCAAATAAAGAAGACAACAATAATAGGGTGAAGAGGTAGGGAGGCAGAGAGAGATGTCAGAAATCAAATGCTGCCTGCCCTATTAGAAGACAGATAAGGAATGAGTTTTCAAATAAGGCAAAATATTTTATTATGAGAAATAGGTATACATAAAAAGATATGAAGAAAAGACAAACCAAATGAAAAACACCAAAAACTGAAAACCAGGATTGCATTTTGTCATGATATGTACAAAGAGATCGATGTTTATAAAGTAAACAATAATGGAATTAAAAAGACGAGCAATATAAAAACATGCTTAAACGTCTATTAAAAAAAAAATTAAAATAGTTCCAAGCAGAAGTACTGTTGGAATGTTGTAAACCGTGAGTAAAATCCAACACAAGGTTTAGGGAGAGAAGGAACCGCTTGCATGAAGGCAATAAGCAGCAGGGACGGCCTTATCTGGTCTCTGTCACAGCAAGAGGCTTTGGTGGTAGAAGGCCCAAACAACAGATGGAAAACAGTGCAACTGCAAAAAAAAAAAAAAGCTTTTCATGTGGATTTATTAAAAGGAAGAGGGAGAATTAGATGAAGCAAGAAACATTGATTTTAAACAAGAAACATTAACAGATAGGAGAAAACACTCATAGACACATAAAAAAAAAGTATTAGCAAAAGAAAGACTAGGAGGGCTAAACACATTAGAAAACCCAAGAGAGCTTTCAAAGAATAGTTTTGTTTTTTTAATATTGAGTTTACAAGAAATTTATATACATGTTCCTGGAAAACTTTTTATTTCATTGACCAAAGAATCACCAATACATCAGCAGGCAATATGTGATGTAAACACAATTTATAAGGAAAATATCTAAAATCAAATGGGGTAATAAAAGCGAAAACATTTCACAATGTACAAACCGTAGCAGAGGTGTAGAACATTGTCGTTAGAATATCTGCTGCTTGCTTTTTAGGTATTTACAACCTGTAAATAAAACTTATTGTAGATTGTGTGATAGTGTGTAGCGGGAGGAGAGAGGGAGAAAAAAGATTGTATCCTGTAAACCTCAGATAGGACAATCATCAATTATCAAATTACACTCAGACAACACAGCCCATCTGCAATCGCTTAGAAAGTCAAGCTCCATCAGATTAGCAGTTGTAAGATATTGCTGCTGGTAGTAAAACATTTACTTGTTTGCAAAATAAAACTTCCTTTTTTTTTTTGTAGCATAAAATCCTCTTCAAGTTAAAGTCTAACCAATAGAAACTTTATTAGATAAAGCATAATGGCATAGCTGTCTTTCTTCCCCATTCTACCTTTCTTCTCCTCTTTGTATCATATTTTTCTCTTCCATCCAATAATAAAAACAGAAAAAAGTGTGGGGTCATGTCAGTCAATTCATCAAACTGTATTTATTAAGCTGCTAACTGTGCCAAGCACTAGTCTAAGTGCTGGGAGTAAGTAGTGAATAAAAGAAGCAAGTTCCCTGCTTTCATAGATAATGTAATTTAGTGGGAGAAATAATAAATGAAGATGGAAAGGTGATGATGATAGATAGATAGATAGACAGACGGATAGATAGATCAGTATACCAGTTGCCATCGAGCTGGTTCTGACTCATGGCAACTCCATATGGTGTGGAGTGGAACTATGCTCCATAGGGTTTTCATGGCTATAATCTTTCAGAAGCAGATTGCTAGGCTTTTCTTCTGAGACACCTCTGGGTAGGTTCAAACCACGAACTTTTCCAGCTAGTAGTGGAACACTTAACTGTACCATCCAAGGACTCCAAGATAGAAAGGTAGATGATATAATAAACGAAAAAATATTAGAGACAAACGCTATGCAAAGAGTCGAAATAGAGTAATCAGGTGACTATTTTAAAACAGAATTATCGGGGAAAGGCTTTCTGAAGAAGGACCAAATCTAAAGTGTAAGAAAGAGTAAGCCATGTAAAAATCAGGGAGGAACGAATTCAGAAGGAAAACAAAATGGAGCTAGTGCAAAGGTACTCATGTGGAAACAAATGTGGCACTTTTGAGAAGTAGATCAACTGGACTGGAGTGTTGCCTGGAGAATAGTAGAGGAGTGGGAAGATGGAATGATTCTAGGCATGTGGCTCAGGAAAGATCATGTAGGATTTTGTAAGCCAGGGAAAAGCATTTGGATTTTATTCTAAGAGTGATGGAAAATATTGGTGGGCTTGAAACAAGGGAGTAATGGTATCTGATTCAAATTTTAAGAAAATGATCCAGGTTGCTATGTGGGACAAAAGAGGCAGGCTGAAGGCAAAGTAGGAGCTACCATCAGTGAGTGCTCAAATGAGGAAAAATGGTAATGAACTAGAGAATTGGTAGACCAGATGGGTAAAGGGAACAGATTTTTTTTTTTTTTAAAGATATTTGTCATAAAAGATATCATTTGATGAAATATATCAAAAAGAGATGCTCCAGAAGGAAAATAAAGTCTGCAACATTTACCAACATCATTTGACCACAGAGTCATCTGCAACAGAGCATCTTGAAGAGTTAAGGTTTCATAAAGAACAATATTAAAAACTAAAGAAATTATTCCTCACCATCTAACTAGCATGTTAGACAATGGACCAACTTACCAGTATTTTTTTTTTTTTTTCACATTAGCAGGATTTATCTGATTTTGAAGATCTTGGTGTCCAGTTGGTGGCCCCAGGATCTGATATGTTAAATCTTCAAAATTGATAAATGTGATAAACAAGAGGTTGACATGTATTCGTGAGTACCTGCCTTTGGCAGAGATTGTACTTTATATTTTTTCACGAATTCCAACGACTCTTGGAGGTAATTATTATTACTCTCATTTTACAAGTGAAGCTTCAGACCAAAACCAAACCCATTGCCATCAATTCACAGCAACTTAGAGATGTTAAATACCTTACCTAAATTCACGGCTAATAACAGACCCAAGAGTCTCAGTTCTATCTAAATCCAGAATCTAAGTCCTTTTCACTGCATTATCCCTCATTTTCCTTGAGCAGAATGCTTGAAATTTCTATCAAATGTTCCTATATAGTTTGTGTCCTCATGAGGCCAAACAATTTATTTTAAAAAAGAGAGATAAATAAACTAGCTGTGTTTGAATAAACATTGCTTTTGAATGTCACTGTCTTAAAGAAAAAAACGTATCAACATAAATAAACATTTCATCAACTTGTATTTGAGTTACTAATTTATTTAAGTTTTAAGCCTGACCTGTTAACCAGAGCCTTGACAGTGGTCAGAATAAATGTTGGTCCAGATACTTTCTCCCGCTTCCATGCGTAAAGTCATTATCCCATAAAAACTTCATCCTTTCCCTTACCTCCTCATCACTTTCTTCCTCATCTCATGACCTCCTGAACTGGGAAGCTTGAAGAAGCAGAACTTAAAGGCACTTTAAGAGATAAGCCTATAAAAGTGGTTTTCTATGAACCTAAAGTGTTTGTTCTTCACCATCGTTGTGCCTTATAATACACTGCCTTATTTAATATGATGTCACATCCACTTTAGCTAGAACTTCTAACCTGTGAGAAATTATTTCATTACCTTAAATTGCAGGTAAGGGCAAACATTTCTATGGGTCTTGTCTGCACAGACAACATGCAAAATATAATGAACAGCAGAGAGTGAGAGTTAACTGCCTTCTTTTTTCCTTTTTGTATTTGAAATAGCCAACAGAACTCCAGTGTGCAGGGATTCTGTACAAATATTTATTTTTAAAAAAGAGCTGATGGGATCTTGTTAAAAATGTTTGCTCAGATTCAAATGTCTTGTTATGCTACATTTTCTTACTCTGTAAATATTTGAATCACGTTTGTCTTCTCTACCTGAATCATTTCCAAAACCTCTGCCTCTAAATTTTTCTTATATAACTTTCACAAGTCAAACTAGGAAGTGAAAGGTTGAAACTAAGTATTTTTTGAAGAAAAGTTTTCAAAAAAGTAAACTCTTGATTATATTCCCTACCCTTTTCCAGACGAAAGGAAACAAAACAAAAAAATGACCTTTGCTCCCGAATTTTAAAGAAAATCTGCAAGAGACACTTGGGGTGATTTGAATAAGGACTGGATATTAGATGATGCTAGGCAATTACTGCTGATTTTATCAGGTGTGATAATGGCATTAAGATTGGGAAAGGACACATCTTTATTTTTAGAAGAAGCATTGGGACGTATTGATGGGTGAAGCTTTCTCATGTCCTCAAAGTATTTTTAAATAATTTAGCTAAAAAAAACCTTACATGTGTACAGAAAGTTATTGCATACTTGGTAAAATTTTAACTATTGAATCTAAGTGGTCAGTATACAAGTGTTAATTAGAACTAGTGGTTGGCTAGAACAAGAGTCAAGTGTGAGGTACCTAGATGAAACAGTAATAACTCCCTAAAATCAGTACCAGTATCATAAAACCAGTATGCTATTGTACTATTTTTTTAAACTTTTCTGTTTGAAATTTTTCTACTAAATTAACTGAAAAAATAAAATTCATTACCACCAAAAAAAAAAAAAAATCACCTTTGAGAAAGTGTTTAGAGTGGGTGATTCATTATGAAATAATGTCTCCTTATGTTAATTATTTGTTTGCTCATCTGGTCAATGTCTTGTCTATATTAAAAAAAAACAAAACAAACCCACTGCCATCGAGTCGATTCTGACTCATAGTGACCCTTTGGACAGAGTAGAACTGCCCCATAGAGTTTCCAAGGAGCCCCTGGCGGATTCGAACTGCCGACCTTTTGGTTAGCAGCCGTAGAACTTAACCACTACGCCACCAGGGTTTCCCTTGTCTGTATTAGAGACAAGTAAAAAGAAAGTGAGAAAATGATTTGGTCAAAAAATACTGTAGAGTTAGACAACTTTTGCTTCATGTGGCCAAGGCAAATCAGAAGTCCACAATTTTTAAAACACATGGAAAACCACCTGACCAAATTACTGTAAAGGTAGATCCGTAAGTGTATTTGCATGCTTATCTTGAATTTGATCTATTCATGTTAAAAAAATATATTATCCATCTCAGTGCTTCTCAATGTGCATATGAATCACCAAGGGGTCTTGGGAAAATACAGATTATGATTCAGTGAGTCCAGTGGGGTCTGAGAGTCTTTATTTCATTTCTAACAAACTCCAGAGATGCTATAGCTGCTGGTCCACAGACTACACTTTGGATCTTTATTATGCCAAATAACTAAGGAAAATTACAAATGAAAAAAGCATCTATTTCCCACCAGCTTATATTTGGACAATACAGTTTTTCCCAGGTAGAGACTTACAAGTACTCTAAATATCTATATATTTGGAATTATGGAACACATATATACAAATAGCTGAAGTTTCCATTTTCATGCAAATGTCTGTCACCATGGAGTTGTATTCTATTCTGTCCTCCCTTTTGGCCAGATATATAATGTGCTGAAATAAGGATAAAACAAAAAGTCAACTATGATATAATTTTATATAATCTTCTAAAAAGTAGATAAAAGAGTTTGTGCTATTCTGAACATTTGGTGAAATCATTGTCAAATATTCAGTACTTTCAAGGCATTTCTTTAACATTTGCTCTTATATTTTGGAGTTCTATTAAATGTTTATTATTGATCATAATAGGAAGAATTATATATTTTATTAAATTATTTTTCAAAACTAAATTGATCATTTAATTTTTTTCAGTAAAATTAGTAGAGTTTGGCATATCGTCTTTAAAATAACTAAAGAAATTATTCTATATAGAAATTCTGCTAGTGAAATCTAACTATTTTAGAGTAAAATAGTTGGGTAAATTGGAAGCATATTGCATATTTCTGGGATTGGTGTGCCTGAGATTGGTCTTGTCCTTGGTAAAACTCAAAGCTTTGGTGGCTGTGGAAGATTGTATTTTCCCAAAATGGAAAAAACCTATATAAACACCTGGAGCCCTGGTGGTGCAGCGGTTAAGAGTTCAGCTACTAACCAAAAGGTCAGCAGTTCGAATCCACCAGCAGCTCCTTGGGTACTCTATGGGGCAGTTCTACTCTGTCCTTCAGAGTCACTATGAGTCAGAATTGACTCGATGGCAATGGGTTTGGTTTAGGTTTATATAAATACTTACGTATTTATCCCATCTACATGTTCCTTTTACAAATGTTACTAATACTCCTCCCACCAAAATGTAGAATCTGCGTTCCCTTTCCTTGAATCTGCATGGAGGATTGTGATTGACTGGACCAAGGTAATAAGGCAAAAGCAATGCTATGTGGCTTCTGAGGATAGGCCATTAAAATGATACAGCTGCCATCCTGTTCTATGGATGCCTACCTATTGGAACTCAGTCATTGTGTTGTAAAGAAGACCTGGCCACATGGAGAAGCCACATGTGGCAGTTATAGCCAACAGAGCCCCAGCCAACATTAGCATCAAACCCTAGACGTGTGAGGGAACAAGTCTTCAAATGCTTCTAGCTCAAACACTTTGAGTCTTTCAGCAGAGACCCCAGGCATCATGTAGCAGAGACAAACCATCCACTCTGTGCCATCTGAATTCCTAACCCACAGAAAATGTGATAAGTAATAAATGATTACTATGTTTTAGCCCATTAAGTTCTGGGAGTTTTGTTACACAGCACTGGGTGTTTTGGTATCTGGAAGTGGGTTGCTACTATAACAAAATGTTAAAAATGTGACTTGGAGACCGGATGGTGGGAAAAAACTGGAGGGATTTTGAGGGAAGTGCTAGTGAAAATCTGAAGGGTCTTGAAGAGACTATTAGCAGAAGCCAGATTGTCTTCTACAAGGCTGTTGGTGACTGATACAAGGAAATAAGGAAAATGCTATTGGAAAAAGAAAGAGGATCCTGGTTACACAAGGACAAAGAGTTTAACAACATTGTTAACTGTGATAAGGTGAAAAGTAAAAAATGTGCCTAATGAACTGAGTGATCTAGACAGAGATTTCCAGGCACTGTCGAAGATGCCACCTGGCTCCTTCTTCTGTTTGTAATAAAAGTGAAGAGGCGAGAAAAGCAAACACAAGGATTCAGCAAATTCATGATTTGCTGGTTTCCCCAGACTGTAAATAATGTTAATATTAACAAATTGCTTCTAGGTAGATCAAATCAAAAACATAATAAGAAAACATGTTTGAAGGTAAAACTTAAAAAAAACATAATGAGCTATGGTGTGACTATAAAATCCATTGTTTGAATCTTGGAAAGATCTAAGGTAATGCCTCAGAGGACTGTTAAGTCAGTGAAAAGGGGATCTAAGGATTTTAATGATAGACCTTACAGATCTTTCATTAACTAGGCTTCTAAGGTGTTGTCTTTCAGCAGCCTCAGCAGAATCCCAGAATATAGCCGAACTTATCCTGAAGAGTTTTGTGAGTGTAGCTTTTGTCTAATGGAGAAAGCCCCAAGAAGATTCATAAGAGACTCACAAAACTTTTAAGAAGATTTTATTGGTATAAACCCCACCATCTTGGACTTAAACGGACCAGGACAGTACAAAATGGAAAGATGCCTTTGGACCTCAAGACAGATACGAGCAGAAAGCAGGCTGAGAAAACTACTCACCTGAAAACATAGCTACAAATTATGGGCGAGAGAGGGAAGGAAGACTCAGAGTGGACTCTAGAACCAAGAGGGTGGAGCCAAGAACCAAGCGAAATCATTCTGGGAAGTATTAGGAATCAGTCCTAATCAAGGAATTGCCAGCTTGTGTCCTACCAGATTTCAGAATCATTATGAACCGGTGATTCCCATGAGCCTCCCATTTTTTGAATGAAATACTCTACAGCAATTATCTTATTCCTCTCCCACTATTGTATGTTGGTTGGAGGGGCAGGTAACTTGTATATTTATTTCAAAGTGCTTCAGATTGACAGGAATTGTATTAGAGGAGGTACTTGAGGAAGTGTATACAAGGAGCTTCATGTGCAGCTGGACCTGATTGAGATCTAAATACTGACACTGTAGTGAGAAGAAATTTTTAGGTCTTTTTAGAGGACACTTGCATTTGGAAAAGACAGGAACCTTTGAAGATCAGAGGACAGACTGTAGACCCCAATAATCCTCACTTCCTAGTATTCCTATGTAGTCCACTCCCACAATGAATATGAGTGACTTAATTGACCAATAGAATACTGCAAAAGTAATTGCATGTGACTTCCAAGGATAAGTCGTAAGAGGCATTGCAGTCTCAGCCTTGGTCTCTTGGCTTGCACTAAAGGAAGCCAGCTGTTATGTCTTGTCATGTCTTGTTGTGTAACAAATCACCTTTCTAAAAGTTCGTAGTTCAAACCCCCCCAGCAATACTGCATGAGAAAGACCTGGTGATCTGCTTCCATAAATATTACTATCAAGAAAACCCTATGGAACAGTTCTACTCTGTAACACACGGGGTAGCCATAAGTTGGAATTGACTCAACGGCAATGGATTATTCTTGCAAAGAGGTAAATCATCTTCAGCAACCAGTTAAGCATTGTGGCTGTGTTAACCATGGCCAAACATTTGGTAACATTCTTCCCATTGAGAAGTAGACTCTGTCCCCACTCCTTAAATTATAGTGGGTTATTTGACTGCTTTGACCAAAAGGGTATGTTGAATATGACATTATGTTAGTTACAAGGCTAGTTCATAAGAGGTCTTGAAATTTCTCCCTTAGACTAAGGGAACACTTGGAGTGCTGAGCGGCCATGTAGGAAGTCCAATTACCGTGACTACATGTTGGAGAAGCCACATGTAGACATTCATGTCGACAATCCTAGGTGAGCCTAACCTCAGCCATCCCAGGTCAGATACTAAGCTCGTGAGTGAGGAAGCCATGTTGCAAGGGAATCCTCCAGTCTCAGCTTTTCTAGCCCCTGCCATTCGTATCACCTCTAGTCATTTGAGTCATTCCAGTTGAGGCCCCAAGCATGTAGAGCAGAGAAGAACCATCTCTTCTGTGCCCTTCTGAACTCTTGGCCCTAAGAATCTAAAAAATATAAAATAGCTTTTACTCTATTCAGTTTTATGGTAGTTTACTTAGTTTTATGATAATATAGAGGCATAGTTGCATAGCAATTTATAACCGGAAGAAACATTATTATTCATTTACACCTTATTCATGCACTTAACATGCATCAAGAGCCTAATGAGGCCAGACATTGTGCTCATTTTATTTCAGGCTGAATAAATTTCTGTGACTCCTTCTGGAGACCAGGTTTTGCTGTAAGTTGGGTTATGGACCGTTAGGATACTAAGTACATTAAGGTATTGTACCTGAATAAACTGAGGGCCAGTGAGAGGAATAAAGGTAGAATGAGAATAAGAAAGGATGTTGTTGCCGTTGTTGTTAGTTGCCGTTGAGTCAATTCTGACTCATGGTGACCCCATGTGTGCAGAGTAGAACTGCTCCAAAGGGTTTTCAAGGTTGTGACTTTTCATAAACCGATTGCCAGGCCTGCCTCCCTAAGGTGGGCTCAATCTGCCAACCTTTTACCTAGTAGCTGAGGGCTTAACCATTTGCTTCAACCCAGGACTCCCAGTGAGTACTAAAAGGATGTAGAATTGGTTTTAAGATAATCTTTCTGCTACACCGTTTGCTTCTAAATTATTTTTCACAAGTCCATCAATAATTAACAAATTATTTGCTCACTATCACCTTGGAGCTCCTCTTAACCATAATCTTTATGTAACACACTTTTTACTGATACAACGTATTCAAACTTCATGTACCCCTCCAAAAAAAAAAAACTTAGAGGTTAAAAACCTTGAGAGGCATGAAGAGCTACACCAGTTTCTAGTTTGTAATTGCAATACAGCGCTGTAATTCTACTTCTGATTTCAGTTACTATAATCAAACTTCTGTTACACCAATTTTTTGAGGCTAAAACACTCAAAGAAGTTTTCACTCACCTAATTGGCTACCAATGCAAGTGCAGATTCAATCCATCTGTCCCTAAGTGGATATGTGCATTTCTGCCAGTCTGCCCTTTGTTTTGGTTTTATATTACTCTTTTAAAGCCAGGTTTTCCATGGAAGGAAAGCTTATAGCAGTCACTCTTCTAGTCTGTGCATTTCAACTATAATAACTTCTAAAACTGGACATAGATTCTTTGCAATCATGTCAGAATGAGGGAAAGAGCTTCAGAATAGCTAAGGTTTATACCAACATGGATTCTGTAGACACAGAGAGAGAGAAAAAAAAAAAGGTTCTATGTCCACACGGCACAGTTATCTGACCCCCCAAAAACTGGTAGACTCTAGACAGTGATAGCTCTTGTTCCAGCTATAATCATTCATGCATCCAGCCAATACATACCCACATTCAGGGGTTCCTGGAATGACTGCTCACATATTCTTCCAATGAAACCGTAATACCTTTCTTAAATTAAAAAAAAATGTAGACAAATGGGATTTTCACAGGTTTAGAATCATAAGTCAAGCTTTTTCTAGATATCTCAAATAGAAAACATTTATGTGAATAATAATAGTAATAATAATAAAAATAAAAGCTAATGTATGCTTGGAGCCCCGGTGGGGCAGTGGTTAAGAGCTTGGCTGCTATCCAAAGGTCAGCAGTTCAAATTCACCAGCCACTACTTGGAAACCCTATGGGGAAGTTCTACTCTGTATTTTAGTTTCTCTAGGAATCAGAATCATCTGGATGACGAGTTTAATGTGTGTTTAATGTAGGAAACACTGGTGGTGTAGTGGTTAAGCGCTATGGCTGCTAATCAAAGGGTCAGCAGTTCAAATCCTCCAGGCACTCCTTGGAAACTCTATGGGGCAGTTCTACTTTGTCCTATAGGGTTGCTATGAGTTGGAATCAATTCAATGGCACTGGGTTTTTTGGTTTTAGTGCTAGGTACTATTCTAAGCTAATTAACATAGAATATCCTATTTAACTTCTGCAACAACCTTTTGGGTAGGTCTTATTATTACCCACATTTTACACATAAAGAATTGAGGCTTAGGAAAGGTAAATACCTTGTCCAAGTTATATGCACAGCTCATAAATAAGTAGAACTGAGACTTGAACCCAGGTCGACTGGCATTAGAGCCCACATTTTTAACCACTAGACAAGGATAGCAAACAGATTTTGTCTTATATATCAACTTCCGATGATTGATAGTGACTGTCTGGAGCAGAGT